>NC_090317.1:68286324-68938824 GCF_039906515.1 Pseudorca crassidens
GATCATCACGAGTCTCATCCCTGCCTCTTCTCTGGCTGCTCCAGAACTCCTAGTGAGTTCTGCATCAACATACTCAGCAGCCCCAACCAGGGTGTGACGAAAGAGTAAATAAAGACAAAGGAAGGAAACAATGGAAAGAGAGAACAGTGACTATACAGAGAGACCAGCCATGGGCTCCGTTCATTTTTCTTCTTGACACCCATGGCTGCTGCCTCTAAAGCCCAAAGTCTTGGCTATAACACCCTGGTATTGTGCTTGCTGAATGGAGCTTTCAGAGCTTCCCTGGAGGAAAAGTTGTGACACACTGCAGCAAGACAGGCATGACTTGGGGTCTATACCCAGCCACAGCCCTAGCTCACCACAGCACCAGGAAGTTGCAGCTGGACCCACAAGTATCAGGGCTAACTTATGCCTACTTCTCCCCTTCACTCATCCCAGGCCTCCTTCTCCCTCAGCAGATGTGGAACAAAGGAACCGCTGCAGAAAATAATCTCAGAGCCTCAGTCTGAGCTATGTCTGCAAAGTCCATGGCGATCTGAATAATCTAGAATTTACTGAGCGTTCACTAGCTTCCAGGTCCTGTGCTAAGAGCTCGTATGTTCACTGATTACATAATTCCTAATGATAGAAACAACCAAGTGAGGCAAGTGTGACTATAGCCTCCACTTTTGAAGTAAGGAAACCAAGGCTCAGTGAGCTTCAGAAACCTGCCTAAGGTCACCCAGATAGTAAAACTCAGGTGCCTCTGAAATAAAAGATGACATAGTTTAACCATAAACCATCACGGCCCCGAGGCTGAGCAGAAGAGTAGGGTTGATAATTTCCAAGGAGGAGGTGATTTAAAATCTGGCCCGATTTCAGATCACTTGAACTGCCCCTGGTGTGTCTGGGGAGGCATTCTCTCTTGAACATGTACTCACAGGCAGGCATGCATGCACCACCCCCACCCCCACCCCCACACAGCCCAACTGGTATGGGACAGATTAAGTCCCATATGATCCAGACTCAGCAGTTAACAGAATGATTATTTCCCTACCCTTACCCGTGAACAATATTAAATCAAAATTCCCAGGATTTTCCTGGGAACTCAATGCATCAGAAGCTTCCAACCTTCGCCCAAGGTGTGTTCACTTCAGGAGTTGTGCAGATCCCACCATGCCCCAAGGACAGCTTAGAACCATTCTCTGTCTTCCCATAATACCCTGGATATATTGTCATCGATCCATTCATCCAACAAGTAATCATGGAACTCCTCTAATATACGTCAGCCACAGAGATTCCTTGGAACCCCTGTCATTCCAGTTACTACTGTCTTTTGTTAAAAATGATTAGTTTTAACGTAACAGTATCTCCCACTAGGATGAGTGCCTTGTAAGAAGGTTACCGTGCATTATTCATTATCATATACCTAGGGCTTAACCACATATGGGCACACCTCTGAGCAGGCTACCAAAAATATTGGAGACTGAATGAAAAATTTCATGAGGTATATACTGCATCTAAGAAATGAGAAACACAAAGAGGAGATAAAATATACATTTAGTGGAATGTAAATCCCACTAAGGGTAAAGAGATGGTGCTGCGTTGAAGGTGGGATACCAAAAAGGGAAGCTCTTGTAACACCTCAAAACATCCTTTGCAAAGTAAACTAGGGTCTCTGCACTCAGGTAAGGATACATCTTAGGCAGGATGGCAAAATAACATCCAGCCCTGTAATGGGAGCACTCTCTTCTCAGTCTCAGGTCTGCTTTAGGGGGCCCAGTCTGCCTATCATACTGTATGCAACACAATAATGGCACACCAGGGACAGCACACCAGGGACAGCAGAAGTGAAAAGTGAAAGAGCATGAATATGAAAGCCCTTTCTTTTAGGAATAGATACCTTCTTCTCTGACTCACTGGACTGCATTGCTTGTTTCTCAAAATACTAGAATTTCTGAGTCCCCAAAGGCTACACAGAAGGGTTGCTACTTCCATACCTCTACATGCTTCTTAACTATGCATAAGGTTGAAGGGCCAAACTTGCCTGCCAGTTCCCCTAGAGATAGCAGATTTTATCTGTGAATTCTGTTGATAGGGTCCATCCCATATTTTGCAGATTCCATTCTTTATAAGACATTGCTGCTTTCAATTTTTCACTTTTTTTTTTTTTTTCCTGGACAAGGAACCTGAATCGTCTCATGGTCCCTGGCACGGTATTCAGAAATCATGCGAGGCTTCTGACTTTCAGTTGTGCTGCAGGGGGCAGCAGGGAGCAGCCCATCATTTCTTTATACAGCTGCTTAATAATGATATAAAACAATACAAAAAACATAGGTTCCATAAATTGAACAGGTCTCCTAAGTTAGGTTAGGTTCCACACTACATCATTAATCTCAGAATAACTCTACAACTTAGGTAGTTTTCTTCCCATTTAATACTAAAAAAAGAAAGAAAGGAAAGAATAAGACCCTGGGCAAAAACACTAACTAGAGGTATTAAAATTCAAGGTCTAAGTTTATCAGTAGCTGGTGTTATGGATACTGAATGGATAATGAATGGTGTTTCTTGAGTTTTCCTTCCTGAAAAGCAAATCTGTCTATCGGGTACGAAAGAGCAGTAGCTGGAGTCCGTGGCCAGCCTGGCAGCTGGCCAGGACTTATGTCAGCACCCCTGGGAACACTAAAGCTACTTTTGATGGTAAAGGGGTAGGAAGGAGGTGGGATTGTGGACATGACACAAAGCTTAGAGGGCCTTATGGAGACTAGGGAATGGCTGTACCTTTCCATAAGGGAGAGGTATTGGTGGTGTCAGTGTCATGATATGAACCCCTGCTGGCCAATGCACCCCAAGACAGAGCAAGATTCAGGGATCTGTGAGCCCCCCGCCCCATCATGTCAAAAGGGACACAGTGCATTGTGTCACCTCCTGTAACAACTGTGTCAGGTTGGCCAGGATGGTATCCTAGGGGACCATTGTACTTTCTCTTGGCCACAAAACAGTCCTAGAATATGATCACCACTCTCATAGGCAACAACTTCAGCAAGATGGCACCAGCCATCTCTTTTACCTGTCCCCTGTTACGTTTGGTAAATCAGGTTTTCTGCTTTCACAGAATACTCTCTCACATGATTTCTGACCACAGTCCCAGTTTTTTTCCTCCAAGAGTTTGGTCACAAGTTTCAAGGCCAACCGAGTTTGCTTTCCTGTCTGTAGTCCAATAGACAAAGAACCCATAAGAACCATGCCCCTGAAGATGATCTGACTACGTTGCTACTCAATTCATGTTTAATATCTCGCTGAACTCATTGTCCTAGGACACCCTACTTCCTATCGATTGTGGCTTCTAGACTGTCTGCATGAGCTGGACTCTGTTATTTTTTTTTTGAGATGTACCTTGTCTGATATTACATTTATTATACATGTTGCAGATATGCTTGACCATAATGTGTATTATATAATTATTGGTTTCAGGGTTCAGGATTTATCCATTAAATCAAGTTTGTTCACATGTTGCTCAAAACTTCTAAATCCTTATTAAGCTGTTGGCTGTTTGAGCTGTCAGTTGCTGAGAGACATGTTAAAATGTACCACTCTTTTAACGGATGTGTCTATTTCTGCTTGTAATTCTTTCAATTTTTGCTTTATGTATTTTGAAGCTATGTCACTCCAAGGTTTCTGGGACAAGCTCGAATCTGGGAAGGCATCCTAAGGTCACTGTTGCACTCCCTCCTAACCATAGAACACACCCTGTGGATATGATCACTTGAGAGGTCATCTCTAATATCCTGTTTTCACATGAAACAGCCTCATAAGATGACAGGGGTCAATTCCTGTAGGTATCATGAACCACACCTGTCACAGCAAACACTTTTATTATCCAGATTTTATATATTCATAGTAGACGAACTTACATGGTTTCTGACCATAGCCCTATTTTCGCTCCCAGGTTTTAATGACCAGTTTCAAGGTCCTTCAAGTTTGCTTTCCCCGTATAGTCTGACAGCCACCAAGACCATGTGATCCATATTTTTAGGGAGTGTCTGCATGGCTTCACCACCTGCAAATAGCAGCACTCACCCAACTGCCTTGCCACTGACAAACTTATATTCAATAACGTGAGATGCCTTCCTCTACCCCATGACACCCTAGCTCCAGCAATTATAGCTTTCATCTTCTCCACACCCCTGTTATCCCTGGCATTACAGACACCTCAGCACCTTAGTCAGGATTGGTGATGCCTTTGGCTCCACACATGGCATGTCTACATCACCTGCCTTAGAAGGAAGCTGAAGGTCAACTCAGTGGTGCCCTTCCAGAAAAGAGAGGGAATCATCCCAGTGGACTTCCATCTCCAGTTTTCTTACCCCACACCAAAAGGTCTTTCTTTCTTCGATATAGTTCTTGAAGTCCACCACCTCTCCCCTTTTATGTACCGCCTTTTGTTCCTGGCACATTCCTCTTTCTCTTATTTTAACATCCAGTTACTTTGAGTCCATCTGAAACAAGAGGTATGGGCACAAAGGCCAGTGCTTTTTCTTATACCTCTGCCTGGGCTGGTTCCTTTGCCTGGCAGTGGGAAATGTTCTGGGTGACAGTTTTATCTCCTGCTCTTTGGGGGTACAGAAGCAGTTGGCTTTTCCAGTCTTGTGAGGACCCAATTCTTGGTCTCTGCAAGTATCTAAGGCTGTGAGTACTTGACTGGTGAGAAGTTCCCTTATTTAAAAAAAAAAAAAAAGTCCTAACAAACAAACCATGCACATACTATACATCTTAATAGATTTCTTTTTAATTTAGAGGCAATGAATCTGCCCAAAATATTAGATAAAGAAAATTACCTAAGTGCTTCCTCAGGTAAAAGGTTACTTGTGTTTTTTGGTATTCTATCCATATGCACTTGTTATACATTGATTTGGCCATCATTTGGGCCTACCCCTCCGTTTTCCTGTTGTCTATTGACCTCCTGGTCAGGCCTCCACATTCACTAACGTTTAGCATCCATCTGGATGACCCATCTTACATTCAGACCGCTGGGTTACATACAGAGTGCTATCCCTGAAGAATCATGTCCTCTAGTTTGACCTGGTCCCTGAAAACTTCCATCCATCTCCTTGTCAGACTGCTTCTCCCTCTCCTCCGAGCTGCTATGCAGGACTTCTCAAGTCATTCTTCTTAAGACAAGACTTCAACGCATTCCCTCTTGCTCTCAGCTGCCCTCTCATGCTTCACAGAGAAAACAGAAAGCATCTGGTGGGAACACCTCAATTTCCTGCTTATGCTGCCTCTCTTCATTCCATTTCTCTGGAGATACACCTAGCTCACCCTGCAGGACCGTCTTTTGTATGAGGCCAAGTCCCCAGTACACTTAAGCCTCTCTAAACCTAACATCATAATTTTAAAAGTCCCTGAGGTTCCTCAAAAAATTAAGGATATAATTACCACATAATCCAGCAATCCCACTTCTGGGTATAACTCCAAAAGTATTGAAAGCATGGTCTTGAAGTGATATTTGCACAGCCATATCCATAGCGACATTATTCACAAGAGCCATAAGGTGGAGGCAACCCACGTGTTCGTTGACGGATGAATGGATAAATCAAATGTGTTGTATACATACAATGGAATATTATTCAGCCTTAAAAAGGAGGGAAATACTGTCACATGGCAACACCATGGATGAGCCTTGAGGACATCATACTAAGTGAAATAAGCCAGTCACAAAAAGACGAATAGTATATGATTCCACTTATATGAGGTACCCAAAGTAGTCAAAGCCATAAAAACAGAAAGTAGTACGGTGGTGGCCAGGGGCTAGGGGATGGGGAAAATGGGGAGTTGTTGTTTAATGGGTATAGAGTCTCAGTTTTGCAAGACGAAAAAGTGCTGGAGATCCGTTGCCCAGCAACGTGGATATACTTAACACTATTGAACTGTACACTTAAAAATGGTTAAGATGGTACATTTTCATGTTCTGTGTTTTTTAACCAGAATTTTAGGAAGTCCCTGGACCTCATGTCTCTTTCTAGCTGCAACTCTTTGGAAGAATGCTGTATGGTCATTGTCATCTCTTCTTTAACTCCCACTCCCTTCTCAACCCACTGCCCTCTGACTTCTGCCTTCACCACTCCACTGAAACTGCTCTTGCTAAGGTTTTCAAGGACCTCTCCAAGTTTCTGGGCTGAGGGTACTCAACCCAGGGTATTGGACATGGTTCACCACTTCTTTCTGGAAGTTCTCTTATCGTTGGCTTCTGTGAGACTCTCCCTTGGTCCTTTGCTGATGTCTCAATGATAACTCCTTTTTTTTTTAAGTCTTCTTTTCTTTCTTGCTATCCTCTCTTCTTCCTAAATAGTTCTGTCCTTGGCCTGCTGCTCTTTGTGTCTTTATAGTTCTTCATGGTTTCACTGGGACAGCTCAATTAAACCTGGAGTATCCACTATCAGATTTATATCTCTGATTGGATCTCCCTCTGACTAGTCAACTCTATCTGAATGTCCCATAGGCTCTTCAAACTCAGCTCCTGAATTAAACTCATCATCCCTCCTCCTGTGTTCTCTAGCTCAATGGCATTTATCCCCCAAACCTATTCTGAAACCTGGGAGTCATACTGGAATCCTAATTCTTCTTTATCCTCCATATCCAATTAGTCAAAAAGCCCTATTGATTCTATTTCCCTTATTAATTCTTAACGTCCATCTCAACTGTCAGTGCCTCAGCTGAGGTTTTTAATCACCCAGTGCCTCCAAATTAGTCTCTCTGCCTCCAATTTTGCCTTCCTCAAATTTTTCTTCCAGAGGGTGCTTCAGTGACCTTCTTAAAACTTGAGTTTGATCATGAGGCTGGTCTACTTAAAGGCCTTCAGTAGCTTCCCATTGCTTTTAGGGTAAAGTCCCAACTCTCTAATATTCAGCATACAAAGCCCATCTGCTCCCCCAAAATCATGATTGATGACAGGCCCATGATCCAAGGTGACTAATTCTTGGGGAAGTTAGACGCCAGTGGGAGAAGACGAAATCTTCACGGTAAACATATCACCTTAACAGATAATTCTTCCTTGACCTTTATGCTAGCAGTTAGTGCATGCCTCTCCCCAACTCTCAAACTTTTACAGATGGTAATATCCCAAAACAGCTTAGGCAGTGGTCCAAAAAGTGACATCGTTTTGCATTGTCCTTCATTTTTTGAGTTACCTAGTTTCTATGGAACTTAAATCATATCTGCAAGTAGGGAAGGAAGGAGAGTCAGTGCCATGAGCAGGAGAACAAGTAAGAAAGTTTGAAGCAGGGTAAATGAATATGGTGGTGTAGAACAATTTTTATATATTCTTCCAGTCTTATCCATGCTTGACTGTTCCTCCAAATTTTGAATTATACCACCAATTACCTCAGACAGAGTCTCAGAAGTCACAGAATGGTACGATTTGCAGGTTTGGACAATGAAATAAGGAAACAGGAATCTACTTGTACAAAATTACGAAGTAAATGGATAGTAACATCACAGACATCTCCTGACTCTCAAAATTTTTTTAATGTCCCCGTGCCATCAGGTTTTTTTGTTTGTTTGTTTTTGGTTTCAAGATTCTTTATTTTGTAAACTATACATAAACAGTAAAAGAGAAAATACATTTTATGTTAAATATTACATAAAATTAACATTAAAGATTTTTCTCTTAGTGTATATAAATCAAATGGAAAGAATCCAACAACTTTATTTCAGTGGATTGTATACTGGGAAACCAGCTGAACCAGTGTTTAAGTGGTGACACCAGTGTGTAACACCCAACAGGTTTTTCCACTTTTATTAGGTCTGATGATATCCTTAAAAGGGATGGTGTACCAGAAGGGCTACATGATTAATTAACATGCTAACTTAAATACAACAATTAAAGTAATTTTTGTTGCAGTTAAATCTTAAATGGTACTCCACACAATAATCATAAACATGGTAACTATGTAACAGTAGAAAAAAGAAAGAAAGTATTCTATTTTCTTCATTCCAGCAGCAGTACCGGGACTGGTATTAATTTGTGATTAGGTGTGCCTATCTATGGCCTAATGTCCTATGTGGGGATGCATGCTGAAACCTTTCTATTTCTATTTTGCAAGGCACAATACAGTATGTTCTCTAAGTTTTGACACTAGTAACAAAAATGGCATAATTCTTAGATTAAATGCAAATATTTATCTAACATAGGAAATAAAACAAGAATGAAGATTTTTAAGTTTGATATTGAGGCAAATGACAAACTTTTTGTAAAAATATGGTTTAAAAGAATCTTTCCCTTTGTCTTTCTACTTTAAGTTCTGCACCCTAAGTTGCTGGTCAGAAAGATAAAGAAACCTAGAAAGATAAAGAAATCATGCTGGTTAAGATTATCAAACAAATCAACATGAGACTGCTGTCCAAAATAAAATAAAAATTAGAAAGGACAACTATGTTTTTAACTTTCAAAATCCATGGTTTTCCCCTGCTGCCCATTTTGTAAGATATCTGGTCACATCCAGAATAACTTCATAACTAAAAACATCATTAAAACTTCGTAACTAAAAACATACAAACATGGTGGAGGTCTCCAAGATAGTGACTTTGTTTTTCTCACTTTGTGCTATTCCCTCACTCACCTCTAAATCACTCCAGCTCTGGGAAGAGTCTACTTGGAAACTGCAATTAAGGTCATGCATATTTTAATAAAATCCTTAGAATCCAGGTCACTAGTATGTTATTGTAGATTTAACTTAGAATTTTTCCCAGAAAAATATCATATATGACCTCAAGCACTGGTTGTTTTGTTTGTGGCAGACTCACATAGATCAGTATCTCTTCATAACTTTCTCTTGTCTGGCTAGACTCCATATGTGTTCTCTTTTTCATATAAAAACTCAAAGTAAATGATACTTCTCTAAACATAAAGTTCTATGACTTTAGTTGCAATATTTGAAATAATTATACAAAATATTAAGTGAGTTTTAGAATCATTTTGTTTTGGGGCAAGAAGGTACTCCTCAGTAAGGGATCACTTGGTAAATAAAAGAAACGTAGAATTTGTTGCTCTCAGCTCTCATCCATCAGATGTATCCATCCTGGTCACCACCATCATCATCATCCCCTTCATCCTCATCATCATCTTCAATTTCATCTTCATCGTTCATAATGTCATCTTCATCGTCATCAGCAGCCCATTCACGGAAATCTCCACTTGCAAAATCTCCAGAGATCTCAAAATCAATAGCACAGTTTGCAGCACCGCGCTTCCTGGACCCCACGACTTCCCTTCTGTATCGGTCCACAAACCAGCACTGCCCAGTGCTGCCGTGGCACTGCGTTGGCTTGTAGTAACCATCTGCGTCACACTGGGGGATTTACTGTCCAGGGAGCTTCTTCACCCCGAGTCGCTTCTGAATACTGCCGAGCTCCATCTGGCAAGGTGGGTCTTGTTGCCTCTGGAAGCAGTAGCACCACTCGTTGTTGGAGATGGAGCTGTCCTTGTACGTGTCACAGGAGCTGAAGAAGGCCTCCGCGCACTGCTCGTTCTTGTCCAGGTAAATGCTCCCAAGCTCCGACTGGTCCAGGAGCAGGTGGTAGTTTGTATCAAGTGTTAAACATCAAGCCAAGTGAATCCTTGCAAATTGGCAAAATACTGGTATCAAATCTGCTTCTCTCCGGCTGCAGCGATGCTTTCGTCTTCTTGTTCTGGCCCCCACTCTCATGCAGGGCCTTGAACCAGTCCAGCAGTCTGCTGGCCATCTGCCTGAGCTCCAGGTCACTGCAGGCCCTCTTCATATTCCTGCTTGAGCCCATGGTCGTATCTGAAGGACACAGGCAACATCCTTCGCACTTGACTGAGATCTGTATTCCTAAGATGCATGCCTGGTATTCTAGTTTGCACTGAGAAGAGTAGGTATGTCCATCTGAACCACAGACAGGGCTGGTAGAGACCCCCGAGCACTGCTGGCAGGTGGATGTCGGGGGACCCCTCCACTGCTTATGCCCAACTCCTGCATCTTTCATACTGTGCGTGAGCCTCCGCTGACCAACGCAGACTGCGGTCTGAGAACCTTGAATAATGCACACTTCGTGGCGACTACATTTCAGCCTTAAGCATGGGTCTTTAGTTGGGTCTAGAGCCCCATCGAAGGCCTTCCCTGGACTCCAAGTGCGGAAATAATCATCGTCTCGGGATCGGTTCCACTGTCCGGCCTCCCGGTCGTACTGGGACACCGTGCTGAGCCATTGTTTGTTGTCCAGAAAATTGCCGCCCGCGGCCGCTGCCAGAGCCTGCGCGCACCAGGCGGCTACGCACGCGCACAGCACGACAGGCGCCCGGAGCATCCGCGGCCGCCCCTCGGCTCTGCGCGCCCCTCCGTCCTTCCCTCCCCCATCCATGCTCCCCTTCCCCGGCCATCAGTTTTTTTTTTTTTTTTTTTTTTTTGCGGTACGTGGGCCTCTCTCTGTTGTGGCCTCTCCCGCTGCGGAGCACAGGCTCTGGACGCGCAGGCTCAGCAGCCACGGCTCACGGGCCCAGCCGCTCTGCGGCATGTGGGATCTTCCCGGACCGGGGCACGAACCCGTGTCCTCTGCATCGGCAGGCGGACTCTCAACCACTGCGCCACCAGGGAAGCCCGGCCATCAGTTTTTAACTGATCTGCTCTAGTAATTCAACCTCTTCACACTCTGTTCCTCATCTACTATAATGGAATAATAATAGTATTTACCCTGCCAAGCTGTTGAAATGAGCTAATTTCTAGAAAACGGTTAGCTAATTCCCTGACCCACTGTAAATGAATGTTAGCCATTATTATTATATTGGATCATCTTCTCCATCTTCCAGGAGGTAATGGCCCACTCACTGCCAGTTGCACAACTGTTATCTCCTTTTATCCAGCCTGTCATCTTGCATACATGTTTTGAGCTTCCAAGTTCTAATTTCTGTTTGGATGTAGAAAAGAAGATATTATAGGTGAGATGGAATAGAATAAGAAAAAGCACTTTGGACTAGTACTTCAGAAATCAGTATTCAGGCTAAAAAATAATACAAATAAATGTATATATGCGAAACAGAAACAGACTCACAGATATAGAAAAAAAACTTGTGGTTACCAAAGGGGAGAGAGAAGTGGCAGAGGGCAAATTAGGGGTATGGGATTAAGAGATACAAACTACTATACATAAAATAGATAAATATCCCTGACTTCAGACTATACTACAAAGCTACAGTAATCAAGACAGTATGGTACTGGCACAAAAACAGAAAGATAGATCAATGGAACAGGATAGAAAGCCCAGAGATAAACCCACTCACATATGGTCACCTTATCTTTGATAAAGGAGGCAGGAATGTACAGTGGAGAAAGGACAACCTCTTCAATAAGTGGTGCTGGGAAAACTGGACAGGTACATGTAAAAGTATGAGATTAGATCACTCCCTAACACCATACACAAAAATAAGCTCAAAATGGATTAAAGACCTAAATGTAAGGCCAGAAACTATCAAACTCTTCGAGGAAAACATAGGCAGAACACTCTATGATATAAATCACAGCAAGATCCTTTTTAAGCCACCTCCTAGAGAAATGGAAATAAAAACAAAAATAAGCAAATGGGACCTAATGAAACTTCAAAGCTTTTGCAAAGCAAAGGAAACCATAAACAAAACCAAAAGACAACCCTGAGAATGGGAGAAAATATTTGCAAATGAAGCAACTGACAAAGGATTAATCTCCAAAATTTATAAGCAGCTCATGCAACTCAATAACAAAAAAACAAAAAACCCAATCCAAGAAAGGGCAGAAGACCTAAATAGACATTTCTCCAAAGAAGATATACAGACTGCCAACAAACACATGAAAGAATGCTCAACATCATTAATCATTAGAGAAATGCAAATCAAAACTACAATGAGATATCATCTCACACCAGTCAGAATGGCCATCATCAAAAAATCTAGAAACAATAAATGCTGGAGAGGGTGTGGAGAAAAGGGAACACTCTTGCACTGCTGGTGGAAATGTGAATTGGTTCAGCCACTATGGAGAACAGTATGGAGGTTCCTTAAAAAACTACAAATAGAACTACCATATGACCCAGCAATCCCATTACTGGGCATATACCCTGAGAAAACCAAAATTCAAAGAGTCGTGTACCAAAATGTTCATTGCAGCTGTATTTACAATAGCCCAGAGATGGAAACAACCTAAGTGCCCATAATCAGATGAATGGATAAAGAAGATGTGGCACATATATACAATGGAATATTACTCAGCCATGAAAAGAAACGAAATTGAGCTATTTGTAATGAGATGGATAGACCTAGAGTCTGTCATACAGAGTGAAGTAAGTCAGAAAGAGAAAGACAAATACCATATGCTAACACATATATATGGAATTTAAGAAAAAAAATGTCATGAAGAACCTAGGGGTAAGACAGGAATAAAGACACAGACCTACTGGAGAACGGACTTGAGGATATGGGGAGGGGGAAGGGTGAGCTGTGACAAAGCGAGAGAGAGGCATGGACATATATACACTAACAAACGTAAGGTAGATAGCTAGTGGGAAGCAGCCGCATAGCACAGGGATATCAGCTCGGTGCTTTGTGACCGCCTGGAGGGGTGGGATAAGGAGGGTGGGAGGGAGGGAGATGCAAGAGGGAAGAGAGATGGGAACATATGTATATGTATAACTGATTCACTTTATTATAAAGCAGAAACTAACACAGCATCGTAAAGCAATTATAGCCCAATAAAGATGTTAAAAAAATAGATAAGTAACAAGGACATATTGTATAGCACAAGGAATTATAACCATAATCTTGCAATGACTTCTAATGGAGTATAATCTGTAAAAATGCTGAATCACTATGATGTACACCTGAAACTAATATAATATTGTAAATCGACTATAAAAAACAGTAGTCATGAAATTTGAGTTGGCCGATTTTGTGATTGGCTCAATTGTTCTATTCCTGAATCAGGAGTCAAAGAATGAGAGAGGGATAAAGCATGTAGGGTGTTGAAAACAGTTTCAGTTTGGAGTCCTACAAGCCTGTGTTTGAACCTCAGCTCTGCCTCTTGTTATATATCTTTAGGCAAGTAAGTCACTTAGCTCTCTGAGCCAGAGTTTCTTTACTTGTCAAATATGGCTCATAATATCATACTGATAGAATCACTGTGAAGATTCCTGGGGGAGTAATGCATGCACACATATATACTTTCTCCCACATGTACTGGATAGTCAATAATTGGAAACTATATTACGTACTTTGGAACTTTGTGGCAATGTTTTACACATTCTGGCAATGAGTTCCTTGTTAGTCTCACTTTTCAGGGTTGTTGCAAGCCTTTGTCCTCTTCTGGGTTATTTAAGTCAGCAGCTGGGAGAGCCAGCATCAAGGACTATTCATCAAAGACTATTTAAACCTAGAAACCCATAAATAAAAATAAAAGACATACTTTTATCAATAGTAGTGACAAAAAAGCCCCTCAAGAGTTTGATGAAAATACTCTGTTAGGGCTTCCCTGGTGGCGTAGTGGTTGAGAGTCCGCCTGCCGATGCAGGGGACGCGGGTTCATGTCCCCATCCGGGAAGATCCCACATGCTGCGGAGCAGCTGGGCCCGTGAGCCATGGCCACTGAGCCTGTGCAACCGCAGCCTGTGCTCCGCAACGGGAGAGGCCACAACAGTGAGAGGCCTGCGTACTGCAAAAAAAGAAAAAGAAAAAAAAATTAAAAAAAATAAAAAATACTCTGTTAGCAAGGCTGTGGGAAAATGTCTTGCTTTGTTGGTGGGAGTATAATTTGGTACACTTGTTGAAGGCAATTTAGGAAGTCTATTATATAATGAATTCATAAAGCCTCTAAACCAGCAACTCCTTTTCTGGAAACTTACCCTACAAACATGCCAGTATTTACACATGTTTTAAATAACATGTGTGCCAGGTTATTCACTGCAGCATTGTTTGTAATAGTAAAGTCCAAATGTCTATCATTAGGGTACTCACTAAATAAATTATGGTACAATCATACAATGATGCTATAAAAAAGAATGAGAAAGTGTTCTATACACTGACATGGAAACAAAAACAAAGGTATATTAAGTGATTTTAAAATGTTCAGAAAAGTATATATTGTATACTATCTTTTGTGCAAAAATAATGGAAAAATGTGTGGAAGGTTATCTTCTTACTTGAATATACACACACTTGAAATTTACAGAAGACACAAATAACTGTGATTAAGTGAGTGGGAGGTGGAAACTAGGTAGATGGGAGACTAAGTTGGGAAGGACATATTTTACTACATACTTTATTTTGAGTTTTTTTAAAAAATTTATTTTATTTTGGAGTATAGTTGATTAACAATGTTGTGTTCATTTCAGGTGTACAGCAAAGTGATTCAATTATACATATAAATGTATCTATTCTTTTTCAAATTCTTTTCCCATTTAGGTTGTTACATAATATAGTATTGAGCAGAGTTCACTGTGCTATACAGTAGGTCCTTGTTGGTTATCCATTTTAAATACAGCAGTGTATACGTGTCAATCCCAAACTCCCAGTCTATCCCTCTCCCCCACCCTTCCCCCCTGGTAACCATAAGTTCATTCTCTAAGTCTGTGTGTCTGTTTCTGTTTTGAAAATAAGTTCATTTGTATCATTTTGTTTTAGATTCCACATATAAATAATATAATACAATACTTCTCTTTCTCTGACTTATTTCACTCAGTACGCCAATCTCTACGTCCATCCATGTTGCTGCAAATGGCATTGTCTTTTCTAAGAACAAGTTTTAAAAAAATAGATTTCCTTTATTATTTTTGTTTTCAATTTTATTGACTTTTACTCTTTACTTCCTTCCTTCTGCTTGCTTTTATTTTGCTCTTCTTTTTCCAGTTTCTTAAAGTAGAAATGTAGATTATGGATTTAAGATCTTTCTTCTTTTCTAAGGTAAGTATTTAGTGCTATAAATTTCCCTCTCATTACAGCTTTAGCTGCATTCCACATATTCTGTTACATTGCATTTAGATTTTCATTCAGTTCTACTTATTTTTATTTCCTTTCAGATTTCCAATTTGGCCCATTGATTATTTGTAAATGTGTTGTCTATTTCTCAGGTATTTAAAGGTTTTCCTATTATCTTTCTGTTGTTTTCTAGTTTTATTACATTATTGTCAGACTATCTATTCTGTATAATTTCAATTCTTTAAAAATTGTTGTGGTTTGTTTTACAGCCTAAGAAGTGGTCTATATTTCCTATGCTTCAATGCATCTGTTCCTATTCATTTCAATCCCCTTCCTGCATTAATTTGATCATTGAGCATAGGTGAAGTAGGTCTAAGACTTCCCATTTCTCCATTTCCATTTTATTTCTGTAGCTATAGAGAAGCCAAAATTTCAAGAGGAATGCCAAGTTTCTTCTCCTTCTTATTTATTTGGGGTACGTCTGCTGCAGTGGATTTTAGGTCAAGGAAATAACTTCTTAGTTGTTTTTAAAATAATTTTCTATAGGTGGCAGCAGAGTGTCACAAGAAAATAATCTCTCTTCTTTCACCCATTGTGTTAAAAAAAAGAAATAATAGTGGGCACATTTCTGCTGCCTTGAATTCTGGGATACACCCTTGAAAACACATACATGAAATGATGTTTAACATCACTAACCACTAGGGGAATACAAATCAAAGCAATAATGAGATAACAACCTATATCTGTTGAGATGGCTATTATCAAAAAATCAAGAGATAATGAATATTGGTGAAAATGTGGAGAAAAGGGAACCTTAGTGCCCTGTTGGTGGGAATGTAAATTGGAAGAACCACTATGGAAAATGGTATGAAGTTTCATCAAAAAATTAAAAATAGAACTACCATATGATACAGCAATCCCACTCTTGGGTATATATCTGAAGGAAATGAAATCAGTATTTCAAAGAGGTATCTGCACCCCCACATTCATTACAACATTATTCATAATAAACACAACATGGAAATAATCTAAGTGTCTATAGACAGATGAATTGATTTTAAAAATCTGGTATATATACAATGGAATATTGTTATAAAAAAGGAAGGAAATCCAATCATTTGTGACAACATGGATGGACCTTGAGGGCATTACGCTAAGTGAAATAAGTCAGACAGAGGAAGACAAATACTGTTTGCTGTCACTTGTATGTGGAATTTAAAAGTAAAACTCATAGAAACAGAGAGTAGAATGAATGATGGTTGCCAGAAGCTGAAAATTGAGGGAAATGGAGAAATGGCAAATAAAGAGTACAAACTTTCAGTTAAGATGAATAAGTTTTGGGAATCTAATATTTATTGTGATGGCTGTAACAACTGTGCTATATTCTTGAAAGTTGTGATGAGAGAAGATCTTAAATACTCTCACCACAAAAAAAATATTGTAATTATGTGAGGAAATGGACATTAACCAAGCTTTTAGTAATCATTTTGCAATATATATGGCATCAAATCATCACCTGTACACCTTAATCTTTCATAGTATTATATGTCAGTTATATCTCAACAAATTTAGGGGAAAAAGTCTGTCTAGTATGTCATATCTGGGCTTCCTTGGGGATGGTTTTTGTCAATTCATTTTGTTCCTTTGAATAGGCCATGTTCTCCTGTTTCTCTGTGTGCTCTGTGATTTTTTAGCTGATAGTTGGGCATTTAGAAATAAAATTCTCCCTCTTCATTAGGGTTTTCATTATTATAGATATTATTGTTTAAGGCTTAGTTGTCTATTTTGGGACTTTCATACTATTTTCGCAAAGACTATTCCTTGCCATACATGACTACTGAAGTCTTTGTTCCATTAGCTCATGTTCAACTAATGTTTTGACGGAGATTTTTTGAATTCCAGGAGCTCACCAAGTCTTTGCAGATTGGCTCTGTGCTTGAGCACGCCTTCAAGACTTAGCTGGGCTTGCTCAGAGCCTAGAGATCAGCCCAAGCAAAATCTTAAGGTCCTGTAAGGTCTTTTCTGAGCATGTGCCTTGCATATTGCTTTCTAAATTCCTACATATGTATGACTGCTTTTGAATGTCCTAATTTCCCAAAGAGTCTCACTTCAACTTCTCTTTCAGGCTTTAGTCTATTGTATGTCTCCACCAATAATCTATTGCCCCAGGCATCTGTGGTTCTGTAGTTGCCTTGGATATTTTATGAGCAGTATCTGCTGTTTTTCACCATTCAGCTCCAAGTTAGGGGAAACAGAAATGAGCACCTTACATCAGTCCTTCAGCTATCCCCCAGAAAGGATAGAAAAGATGTACACAATACTTTTTAAATAAAGTGTGCTCTGCTACCTCCAGTTTGAATAAGGGAACTGAGAACGAGGCTGCTTCCTCTTTAAAACTAAAACCACTACCTCAGTTGAAAGGGCATGGGGCAAAGGTGAGTAAAACACCACAAAAATTTCCTACTGTTTTGAAGATGGCTTTTCTTGATTAGGTAGTTGCATGGTTGTTGTAAACCTTTGTCTGTGATTTAGACTCTGGTTGATTCAGAGAGTCCTTGTTTATTTTTTTCCCTTTGATCTTTCTGTTGGGGAAGAGGGCTTGGAACTTCTGAGTCCATCACTTTGCTGACATTAGTCAATACCTCTACTATTATACTGCATTGAAAACATTCACTCTCTGAATTGTTCCATTAGTGCAACCCCCTTTATGTTTTTCTTCCTGAGCTACCATTGATTGTAGGGTCTGATACTTCAGTCATTATCATGCTAATAACCCTCGAATTGGCAAAAGAGCAGAGGACCTAGGATAGAGAACTTGTGAACACCAGCCTTTGTAGAGGAGGAAGAGGAACATGTGGACATACTGAAAATGAATTGTCAGTGGAGTATGAGGAAAAGAATGTTACAATATCAACAAATGCAACAGACTGACCCTCAATAGATCACAAAGTACTCTACATCTTCAACTTTGTACAGTGAGCTCTCTTCATCTCCTTGACTTAACGAAAATCTAGTTCTTCACTAAGTATACCTGAATTACAGCTCTTTCAGTCACCAGGTTAAACATCTTAACAAAGGCTTTCACATCTGAGTCAACTGAAAAAAAAATGTGTATTATTAATTTCATTAGCTTCCTGAAGCTGGCAGCAGAGCTCTATAAAATAGAACTTTCTACACTTCCTCCCTGCCAACCCACACCCCCTTCCTCAAAACTTGGAACAAAGTAGATGTTTTTTGCATTGTTGCTTCCATTGATTATGATCTTTTAAATAATCATTTCTTAATGTGATAGGTGAAAATTTGCATCTAAGAATTGTTTTAATATGCAATTCTTTGGTAAGTAGGAAAGCTAAACATATTGCTATGCTTCACAGAATTTCCATTTTTTCTTTTTTGAATGATATTCATATCCTTTACCCTATATTTACATTGGGATTTTATTTTATAGCCGTTATTTTTTCTCATTATAAAAATAATATTTATGCAACTGAACACCCATATTTTCATGCCACTAGAGACAACAATTTTAACATTTAGATGCATTTTTACTAGCTTTTCCCCATCTGTGTAGTTATTTGCATTTTCATATTTAATATCATTTTGCTTTATATCCTGCCTTTTTTCATGTAACTATGTAGTGATCTTTCCCCATACCATTAATAATTCTTGTGTAAATGTTTTAAAAGAGCTTTTGTTTATGATTTAAAAAACAATTCTTGAGCACTGTTGAAAACTTGGTAAATACAGAAAAAATTAATAAGAAAAATCATATAAAATCCCTCAAACTGGAGATAACCATTGTTAAACTTCTGGTATATTTTCCCAACCATTTATCTATGCAAGTGTTATACATTTTCATTCCACTGAGATCATATACTAATGTACAGTTTTACATGAGTATTATTTCATTTTATATTTTACATGCCCCTAGAACTATTTTTAAATGTTATTTTAGTGGCTATATATTAAACCAACTGTTTAATCACTTTAATATTCCACTGCTATTGAACACTTAAAATTTCCCCACTATTAGAAACTATGCTATAATGAATTTTTGAGTGCAAAATCTGCATTTCTGATTTTTATTAAAGAGCCCAAGAAGTGGATTACTGGGTAAAATGTTATGACCATTTTATAAAATACTGCAGTAGTTTAGATTTATGTAAATGGCTCTTTCCTTGAGTACACAGATTCATTTACTGGTTTTGTTCTGTTTACTCTTTTTTAAGGTGACAAGTGGTACCCTAATATTGTATTAATATTAATTTAAAAATTATCAATGCATATTTTTCAAGCTTATTAGCAATGTGATTTCCTCCTTTGTGAATTATTATTCACATTCTATGCTGCTTGTAAAACTTGGTACAACCTCTGGAGAACAATTTGTAAATTTCTTTCAAAATTACAAATGCACAAATCCTTTAATCATCATTTCCATTCATAGGGATTTATTCCAAAGATATATGTATGTGTGTGTGTGTGTGTGTGTGTGTGTGTGTATCTCAAGATGATATATGTACAACTTTATTGCAGAATTTTTTAAAACTATAAAATATTAGAATATAAGTTTTAAGTGGGAAAATGTATAGATCTTTGTGTTCTACTATTCATTTAATAAAAGGGAGAGGTAAACACACACATATGTATATATTTGAGTATTAACATACTATATGTGGGAAAGAGCACACAGAGACTAATATAAGTTTTATGAAGTCCCTTTCCCTTTTATGTTCTATTTGAAGACTATTTTACAGGGTTTATGATGTATACTAAGTAACTGGAAAAGGACTGGGATGCTGAAAGTGAGGCATGGGAAAGATGTAGCTCCAAATCAAAAAGACATCTGGGAAGCCAGACACAAAAGACCTCACATTATATTATTACATCATAGATGTCCATGAAAGGCAAATCTCTAGAGACAGAAAGTAGAGACACAAAGTAGTTTACCTAGGACTGGGGATGGAAACTTGGAGTGGCTAAAAATGAGCACTAGGGATCCTCCTGGGGCAATGGAAACTTTCTAAAACTTGACAGTGTTTACACAACACTGTGAGTTCACTAAAAATTATTGAATTTTACACTTAAAGTGGGTGAATTTTATGATGTGTAAGTTACACCTCAATAAACCTGTTAAAAATAAATAAATAAACATGTCTAAGAGTATACTTTTTAAATGGACTTCGGTTTGTTAAAGAAGTTAAAGAAGGAACCAATCCTACAGCAGCATTGGCACCAGGGACATCTATCAGTAAAATTAACCTCATGATTCACAGAATAGTCTTACAGGTTTTAGAAAGACTTGCAGTGGTCCAGTCAGCTGCTCTAATGATCAACCCCACACTCCTGATATTGCTCACAAATATCCCCATCCCCAGAAGTTACAGTCAAGTATGATTAGAGGAACAGGTTGCAGTAGTGGTGGTATGTGCTTAGAATTGTGCCTGGAACAAAGTAAGTGCTAAGTAAAGTCAGCTATTATTGTTTCCATCCAGACTATTAAAACAGGCTTGTTACTTGAACATTTTATGTCCAGTCTCTCTCATTATTTCAGTCCATATTCTTACCTCTGACTTGAAATATACCTGAAGGACTCATCACTGCAGCAGACCATACATGAGCTAGATTTATCCCTGGACAAATTGCTGTCTGGATCACCCAGGTAGTCTGCTGAAATACTCAGAGACACTGCTTCTCAACACTCAGGAAGTTTACAACCACCTCTGAGTTGCTTAGTGACAAATATCATTCATCTTGAACAAAAGTGAAGACTGACAATGTTGAATTTTACCTGAGCCCTGTGCTCCTAGAAAACAGAGGAAATTAAGAAATATTCAACCTTTTTGTGCTCCGAGAAACTACTTACTACAAAGAAACACTCTTCTCCATATAACTTAGATAAGACACACGATATGCACCTTGTTAACCTATATAACAAGGCTAAACCCAGATGCTCCAAATATCTGTTCTTTGCTTCATAAAGAATTAACTTAACTGATTGAAACCACTGACCAATCTGGACAATATATCTGCTACCTTGACTTTACCAAACTTTAGTTAAGCTTCTCTCCTTTCTTCAGACCTTTTAACTTTGACCCACCCTCAGCTTGAGTATCCTTCATGGCCCCTTAATGGCATCAATTAACCTCAGGGAAAAACATTTCATGATCACCTGTTCAGTTTGGCTACCTTTTCATCCCACTTCCCCAAGCCTGGTTCTTTCTAGTTTTGGTCTCTTTTCCCTATTAAAAAAAAAGGCCATTTTATGCCTGACCTTTGAAATACTTACAGATTTCATGGGCAGATATTCTCCCTATTGCAATAGTCCCTTTCCCCTCTCTTGCCAAAATCCATTGGAATAAAGCCTCTTCTAATCTAAATCCAGATTTGTTTTTTATTTGAAAGGTTTAATAAAGTTTAGGTAATACCCAAACATGTTATAATGCTCAATTCCTTTTTCTGATGTTTTATCCAACTACTTATACTCCCAGGAATTTTACTTGAGTAGTTTAAAAGAAAGCTGCTATCAGAAAGAGAAATTAAGAAAACAATCCCATTTACAGTCACATCAAAAAAAATAAAATACCTAGGAACAAATCTAACTAATGAGATTAAAGACTTGTACTCCAAAAACTACAAGACACTGATGAAACAAATTGAAGCTGACACAAACAGATGGAAAGATATATATATATATATATATATATATATATATATATATATTATTCAATGCAATCCGTATGAAAATACCAAGGATATTTTCCACAGAACTAGAACAAATAATTCTAAAATTTGCATGGAAACACAAAAAAACCCCAATAGTCAAAACAATATTGAGAATGAAGAACAGAGCTGGAGGAATCATGCTCCATGACTTCAGACTATACTACAAAACTACAATAATCAAAAGAGTATGGTACTGGCATAAAAACAGACACACAGATCAATGGAACAGGATAGAAAGCCCAGAGATAAACCCACGTAGCTATGGTCAATTAATCTAAAATAAAGAAGGCAAGAATATACACTGGAGGAAAGACAGTCACTTCAGTAAGTGGTGCTGGGAAAACTGGACAGCTACACGTAAAAGAATGAAATTATAACATTCTCCAACACCGTATACAAAATAAACTCAAAATGAATTAAAGACCTAAATGTAAAACTGGATACTATAAAACTCCTAGAGGAAAACATAGGAGGAACACTCTTTGACATAAACCCCAGCAACATTTTTTTTGGATCTGTCTCCTAAAGTAAAGAAAATAAAAGGAAAAAAAATGGGACCTAATTAAACTTAAAAGCTTTTGCACAGCAAAGGAAACCATTGACAAAACAAAAAAACAACGTACTGAATGGGAGAAAGTTTTGCAAATGACTTAACTGATAAGGGATTAATATCCAACATATATAAACATCTCATACAGCTCAACATCAAACAAACAAACAACCCAATTAAAAAGTGGCAGAACTGAATAGACATTTTTCAAAGAGGAAATACAGATGGCCAACAGGCATATGAAAAGATGCTCAACATCGCTAATCATCAGGGAAATGAAAATCAGAACCACAATGAGATATGACTTCACACTTGTCCAAAGGGCTATCATCAAAAAGAACACAAATAACAACTATTGGCGAAGATGTGGAGAAAAGGGAACCCTCTTACACTGTTGGTAAGAATGTAAGTTGGTGAAGCCACTGTGCAAAACACTATGGAGGTTTCTCAAAAAACTAAAAGTAGAACTATCATATGACCCAGCAGTTTCACTCCTGGATATATATCAGAAAAAACACAAAAACACTAATTCAAAAAGGTACATGCACCCCAATGTTCATAGCAGCATTATTTACAATTTGCCAAGATGTGGAAGCAACCTACGTGTCTATCAACAGTTGAATGGGTAAAAAAGATGTGGTGTATATCTTCAATGAGATACTACTCAGCCATAAAAATAATGAAATTTTTGTTATTTGCTGCAAATTGGATGGACTTGGAAGTCATTATGCTAAAGGAAATAAGTCAGATAAAGACAAATACTGTATGATATCTGTTATATGTGGAATCTAAAATATGCAGCAAATTAAAATATATAAATATAATATAATATAATATATAATATATAATATAAATAAATAAATAAAATATACAAATATATAGAAATATATAATATATATAATATAATATATATTATATATTATGTATATTATATATAAATAATATAATTATATATAATATAAATATAATATTATATATAATATAATATAATATAATAAAAGAAGCAGACTCAGAGATATAAATAACAAACTAGTGGTTACCAGTGGGGAGATTGGGGAGGGACAATATAGAGGTGGGTAGAGTGTTAGGTACAAACTATTGGTTTTAAGATTAGCTACAGGGATGTATTGTATAACATGAGGAATATAGTCAATATTTTGTATTAACTGTAAATGCACTGTAAACTTTAAAAATTTAAAAAATCATAATACCATGTGGGAATAAAAAAACAGACACACAGATCAATGGAATGGAATAGAGAGCCCAGAAATGAATTTATCCTTAGAGGGACAATTAATCTATGACAAAGGAAGCAAGAATATACAATGGGGGAAAGACAACCTGTTCAATAAATGGTGTTGGGAAAACTGGACAACTACAAGCAAAAGAATCAAACTGAACTATTCTCTCACAGCATACACAAAAATAAATCCAAAATATATTAAAGCCTTAGATGTAATACCCGAAACTATAAAACTAGAAGAAAAACATGGACAGTATGTTCTTTGACATCGGTCTTAGCAATATTTCTTTTAGATATGTCTCCTCAGGCAAACAGAAAAAAAAAACAAAAGTAAACAAATGAGAATACATTAAACTAAAAAGCTTTTGTACAGTGAAGGAAACTATCAAAAAAACTAAAAGGCTTCTCTTCTTTTTCTTCCCTCTTTTTGTGAGTGTGTGTGTGTGTTTCTTTGTGTGATTTTGTCTGTTTAGTTTTGCTTTTACTATTTGTTTTGGGGATCTGTATGTTCGTTATTTTTTTTCTTCTTTCTTTTCTTCTGTGCTGTGCAGCTGGCAGGGGCTTGGTACTCCAGCTGGGTGTCAGACCTCAGCCTCCGAGGTGCTAGAGCCAAGTCAAGGACGTTGGACCACCAGAGACCTCCCGACCCCATGTAATATTAATCAGCAAGAGCTCTCCCAGAGATCTCTGTCTCAACACTAAGACCCAGCTCCACCGAATGGCCAGCAAGCTCCAGTGCTGGACTCCCCATGCCAAACAACTAGCAAGTCAGGAACACAAGTCCACCCACTAAGAGAGAGCCTGCGTAAAGTCCTACTAAGTTCACAGACACTCCAAAACACACCACCAGATGTGGCCCTGCCCAGCAAAGGGAGAAGATCCAGCTGCACCAACCAGGACACAGGAACCAGTACCCGCCACCAGGAAGCCTACGCAAGCCACTGAACAAAACTAACCCACTGGGGGCAGACACCAGAAATAAGAGGAAATACGAACCTTCAGCCTGTGAAAAGGAGACCCCAAATACAGGAAGTTAAACAAAATGAGAAGGCAGAGAAATAAGCAGCAGATGAAGGAGCAAGGTAAAAACCCACCAGACCAAAAATATGAAGAGGAAATAGGCACTCTACGTGAAAAAGATTTCAGAGTAATGCTAGTAAACATGGTCGAAAATCTTGGAAAGAGAATAGAGAAAATACAAGAAATGTTTAACAAGGACCTAGAAGAACAACAGAGCAAACAAACAATGATGAACAACACAATAATTGAAATTAAAAATACTCTAGAAGGAATCAATAGCAGAATGACTGAGGCAGAACAATAGATAAGTGACCTGGAAAATAGAATAATGGAAATAACTGCTGCAGAGTAGAATAAAGAAAAAGGACGAAAAGAATTGAGGAGTCTGAGAGACCTCTGAGAAACATTAAATGCACCAACATTCAAATTCCAGGGGTCCCAGAAGAAGAAGAGAAAGAGAAAGGGTCGGAGAAAATATTTGAAGAGATTGCATTTGAAAAGTTCCCTAACATGGCAAAGGAAATAGTCAATCAAATCCAGGAATCACAGAGAGTCCCATACAAGATAAATCCAAGGAGAAACATGCCAAGACATATATTAGTCAAACTAACAAAAATTAAACACAAAGAAAAAAATACTAAAAGCAGCAAAGGAAAAGCAACAAATAACATACAAGGGAATCCCCATACGGTTAACACCTGACCTTTCAGCAGAAACTCTGCAAGCCAGAAGGGAGTGGCGTGATATATTTAAAGTGATGAAAGGGAAAAAGCTACAACCAAGAATACTCTACCCAGCAAGGACCTCATTCAGATTCGATGGAGAAATCAAAAGCCTCAGAGACAAGCAAAAGCTAAGACAATTCAACACCACCAAACCAGCTTTACAACAAATGCTAAAAGAACTTCTTTAGGTGGGAAACACAAGAGAAGGAAAAGACCTACAAAAACAAACCAAAAAAGATTAACAAAATGGTAATAGGAACATACATGTCGATAATTACCTTAAATGTAAATGGATTAAATGCTCCAAACAAAAGATGCAGACTGGCTGAATGGATACAAAAACAAGACCTGTATATATGCTATCGACAAGAGACCCACTTCAGACCTAAGTACACATACAGACTGAAAGTGAGGGGATGGGAAAAAAATATTCCATGCAAATGGAAATTAAAAGAAAGCTGGAATAGCAATGCTCATATCAGAAAAAAAATAGATTTTAAAATGAAGACTGTTAGAAGAGACAGGGAAGGACACTACATAATGATCAAGGGATCGATACAAGAAGATATAACAATTGTAAATATATATGCATCCAACATAGGAGCACCTCAATAGATAAGGCAAATGTTAACAGCCATAAAAGGGGAAATCAACAGTATCATAATAATAGGAGGGAACTTTAACACCCCACTTTCACGAGTGAACAGATCATCCAAAATGAAAATAAATAAGGAAACACAAGCTTTAAATGACTCATCAGACCAGATGGGCTTAATTGATAATTATAGGGCATTCAATCCAAAAACAACAGAATACACTTTCTCCTCTAGGGCATATGGAACATTCTCCAGGATAGATCATATCTTGCATCACAAATCAAGCCTCGGTAAATTTAAGAAAATTGAAATAATATCAAGTACCTTTTCCGACCACAACACTATGAGATTAGATATCAATTACAGGGAAAAAAATCTAAAAAATAAAAACACATGCAGGCTAAACAATATACCACTAAATAACCCTGAGATTACTGAAGAAATCAAAGAGGAAATCAAAAATTACCTAGAAACAAATGACAATGAAAACACAGTGACCCATAACCTATGGGATGCAGCAAAACCAGTCTAAGAGGGAACTTTATAGCAACAGAATCCTACCTCAAGAAACAAGAAACATCTCAAATAAACAACCTAAACTTACACCTAAAGCAATTAGAGCAAGAAAAACACCAAAAAAACCTGAAAATTAGGAGAAGGAAAGAAATCATAAAGATCAGATCAGAAATAACTGAAAAAGAAATGAAAGAAACAATCACAAAGATCAATAAAACTAAAAACTGATTCTCTGAGAAGATAAACAAAATTGGTAAACTGATAACCAGACTTAACAAGAAAAAAGGGAGAATATTCAAATCAACAGAATTAGAATCGAAAAAGGAGAAGTAACAACTGACACTGCAGAAATACAAAGGATCATGAGATACTACTACAAGCAACTATATGCCAATAAAATGGACAAACTGGAAGAAATGAACAAATTCTTAGAAAAGTACAACCTTCCAAGACTCTACCAGGAAGAAATAAAAACATGAACAGACCAATCACAAGCAATGAAACTGTGATTAAAAATTTTTGAACAAATGAAAGCCCAGGATCAGATAGCTTCACAGGTGAATTCTATCAAACATTAGGAGAAGAGATAGCACATATCCCTCTCAAACTCTTCCAAAATATAGTAGAGGGCTTCCCTGGTGGCACAGTGGTTGAGAGTCCGCCTGCCAATGCAGGGGACACGGGTTTGTGCCCCGGTCCAGGAAGATCCCACATGTGGCGGAGCGGCTGGGCCCATGAGCCATGGCCACTGAGCCTGCACGTCCAGAGCCTGTGCTCCATAACGGGAGAGGCCACAGCAGTGAGAGGCCCGCATACTGCAAAAAAAAAAAAAAAATATATATATATATATATATATATATATATATATATATATATATATATATATATAGTAGAGACAGAAACACTCCCAATCTCATACTATGAGGCCACCTTCACCCTGATACCAAAACCAGACAAAGATGTCACAAAGAAAGAAAACTACAGGCCACTATCTCTGATGAACATAGTTGCAAAAATCCTCAGTAAAATATTAGCAAGCAGAATCCAACAGCACATTAAAAGGATCATACACCATGAGCAAGTGTGGTTTATCCCAGGGATGCAAGGATTCTTCAGTATATGCAAATCAATCAATGTGATAGACCATATTAACAAATTGAAGAATAAAAACCATATGATCAACTCAATAGATGCAGAAAAAGCTTTTGACAAAATTCAACACCCATTTATGATAAAACCTCTCCAGAGAGGGAGCATAGCGGGAAACTACATCAACACAATAAAGGCCATATATGAAAAACCCACAACGAACATCATTCTCAATGGTGAACAAATGAAACTACTTCCTCTAAGATCAGGAACAAGACAAGAGTGCCCACTCTTGCCACTATTATTCAAAACAGTTCTGGAAGTTTTAGCCACAGCAATCAGAGAAGAAAAAGAAATTAAAGGAATCCAAATTGGAAAAGAAGAAGCAAAGCTGTCACTGTTTGCAGATGACATGATATTATACATACAGAATCCTAAGATGCTACCAGAAAACTACTAGAGCTAATCAATAAATCTGGTAAAGTAGCAGGATACAAAATATTCACAGAAATCTCTAGCATTCCTTTACACTAATGACGAAAAATCTGAAAGAAAAATGAAGGAAACACTCTCATATATGGTTGCAAAAAAAGAATAAAATACCTAGGGATAACCCTACCTAAGGAGACAAAAGATCTGTATGCAGAAAACTAAAAGACACTGATGAAAGAAATCAAAGACGATAGAAACAGATGGAGAGATATACTATGTTCTTGAATTGGAAGAATCAGCATTGTGAAAATGACTATACTACCCAAAGCAATCTACAGATTCAATACAATCTCTATCAAATTACCAAGGGCATTTTTCACAGAACTAGAACAAAAAATCTTAAAATTTGTATGGAGACACAAAAGACCCCAAATAGCAAAAGCAATCTTGAGGAAAAAAATACGGAGCTGGAGGAATCAGGCTTCCTGACTTCAGACTCTACTACAAAGCTACAGTAATCAAGACAGTATGGTACTGGCACAAAAACAGAAATATAGAACAATGGAATAAAATAGAAATCCCAGAGACAAACCCACGCACATATGGTCATATTATCTTTGACAAAGGAGACAAGAATATACAGTGGAGAAAAGACAGTCTCTTCAATAAGTGGAGCTGGGAAAACTGGACAGCTACATGTAAAAGAATGAAATTAGAACACTCCCTAACACCATACACAAAAATAAACTCAAAATGGATTAAAGACCTAAATTTAAGGCCAGACGCTATAAAACTATTAGAGGAAAACATAGGCAGAACACTCTAAGACATAAATCACAGCAATATCCTTTTTGACCCACCTCCTAGAGAAATGGAAGTAAAAACAGAAATAAACAAATGGGACCTAATGAAACATAAAAGCTTTTGCACAGCAAAGGAAACCATAAATAAGACAAAAAGGCAACCCATAGAATGGGAGAAAATGTTTGCAAACAAAGCAACTGACAAAGTATTAACCTCCAAAATATACAAGCAGCTCATACAGCTCAATATCAAAAAAACAAGCAACCCAATCCAAAAGTGGGCAGAAGACCTAAATAGACATTTCTCCAAATAATACATACAGATTGCCAACAAATACGTGAAAGGATGCTCAACATCGCTAATCATTAGAGAAATGCAAACCAAAATCACAATGAAGTGTCACCTCACACCAGTCAGAATGGTCATCCTCAAAAAATCTAGAAACAATAAGTGCTGGTGAGTGTGTGGAGAAAAGGGAGCCTTCTTGCACTGTTGGTGGGAATTTAAATTGATACAGCCACTATGGAGAGCAGTATGGAGGTTCCTTAAAATATAAAAATAGAACTACCCTATGACCCAGCAATCCCACTACTGGGCATATACCCTGAGAAAATCATAATTCAAAAAGGGTCATGTATCACAATGTTCATTGCAGCACTATTTCCAACACCAGGACATGGAAGCAACCTAAGTGTCCATCAACAGATGAATGGCTAAAGAAGATGTGGCACATATATACAATGGAATACTACTCAGCCATAAAAAGAAACGAAATTGAGTTATTTGTAGTGAGGTGGATAGACCTAGTGTCTGTCATACAGAGTGAAGTAAGTCAGAAAGAGAAAAACAAATACTGTTTGCTAACTTATATATAAGGAATCTTTAAAAAAATGGTTCTGATGAGCCTAGGGGCAGGACAGGAATAAAGATGCAGACGTAGAGAATGGTCCTGAGGATACGGGGAGGGGGAAGGGTAAGCTGGGACAAAGTGAGAGAGTAGCATTGACATATATACACTACCAAAGGTAAGGTAGATAACTAGTGGGAAGCAGCTACATAGCACATGGAGATCAGCTCAGTGCTTTGTGACCACCTGGAAGGGTGGGATACGGAGGGTAGGAGGCAGAAGGAAGAGGGAGGGTATATGGGGATATTTGTATACGTATAGCTGATTCACTTTGTTATACAGCAGAAACTTACACAACATTGTAAAGTAATTATACTCCAATAAAGATTAAAAATTTTTTTTAAAAAGGAGATAAAAAATACTAAAAGTCCACTGCTAAATGGAATAATATATATGCAAGTGATCTACCTGACAAGGGGTTAATATGCAAAATATACAAAGAATTCATAGGACTCAACATTAAAACACAAACAAACAAATGAACATCCTGATTCAAAATGGGCAGAGGACCTGAACAGTTATTTTTTCCAAAGAAGACGTAGATGTGACTATCAGGCACATGAAAGATGCTCAACATCCCTAATCATCAGAGAAATGCAAATCAAATCTGAAATGAGATTTCACCTTACACCTGTCAGAATGTGTATCATAAAAGACCCCAAATAACAAATGTGGGCAAGAATTTTGAGAAAAGGGAACTCTTGTACACTCTTGGAGAGAATGTAAATTGGTGCAGCCACTATGGAAAACAGTATAGATGTTCCTCAAAAGATTAAAAATAGAACTACCATATGATCCAGCAATTCCACTCCTCGGTATGTATTCAAAGTCAGTGAAAACACTAATTTGAAAAGACACATGCACCCCAATATTCATAGCAGGATTATTTACAATAGTCAAGATATGGCAGCAACCTATGTGTCCATCAACAGATGAATGGACAAAGAAGAGGTGGTATACATATGGAATGGAATATTACTGAGCCATAAAAAAGGAAATTCTGCCATTTACAACATGAGTGGACATAGAGAATATTATGCTTAGTGAAATAAGTTTGACAGAGAAAGACAAATACTGTATGACCTCACTTAAATAGACTCACAGATATAGAGAACAAACTAGTGGTTACCAGTGAGGAGACAGAAGTGGAGAGATGCAAGATAGGCATACAGGATTAAGAGATACAAATTACTATGTATAAAATAGATAAGTAACAATGATATATTTTACAATATATGGAAATATAGCCATTATCTGCAATAACTTTAAAAGGAATATAATCTATAAAAATATTGAATCACTTTGTTGTACATCTGAAACTAATATAATATTGTAAATCAACTATACTTCAATTTTAAAGAAACCTGGTCTATAAATAAAGCTTTTCCAAAAAAGAGAAAAGTGAAGTATGTAAAAAGTACATTAGAAGGTGCCATTGAAGCCTGGACTGACATGTATGAAACTAAGACCCATATAAATAAGGATCTTGGTCTCCATCCCTACTGCTATTTTTTCCAAAGGCAAAAGGCACTCCCTGAAATTACTGTTGGTCTTGAGTATGTGAAGCCTTATCCTTACCTTGGAAATATCCCTATTTCCAGGCTTTTATCCCTGACATATATACATTACTATATATAAAATTGATAACTAATGAGAACGTACTGTATAGTACAGGGAACTCTACTCAATGCTATGTGGTGACCTAAATGGGAAGGGAATGGAAAAGAGTGGATATATGTATATGTATGACTGATTCTCTTTGCTGTACAGCAGAAACTAACACAACATTGTAAAGCACCTATACTCCAATTTAAAAAACTTTTTAAAGGCTTTTATTCCAATTAAATTTCTATTTTCCAAGAGACAGAGTAGGGAACAGGAGTTTAAAATGGACTTTTAATCAAGATAGATTATTAAAGTATTCTAATTTCAGCCTCCCCACTCTCCCCATGCTGTCCCCTCCCACCTCAGATTCCCTCTTATTTCAATTTAGTGAGCAGAACGTCTGGCTGCATCACCATAGCAACCAGCAGTGAGGGCCAATTAACTGTGCCATTAGACACCTGAGTTGATTATAGAACCCAGAATATTGTATGGAGGACAGAGCTGACGGGAAAGAAAACACAGCAGGACTTAATTGGAGAGATGTGAGACTGCTGAGTAGCTGGGGACTGCAAATCTTTCCCCCACCTCCAGTCCATGGGATCCATGAGCTTGGATGTGGACTACCTGGAATGTTCCCTGAACAACCAGGCCAGAGGGGGGGAGAAAGAAAGTGCAGTGGGTGGGAGGAGGTCATCTTTCTCTCACCTACCCCCCTCACACACAGGTGTAAGCATACTTTCCCAATGGTCTATTTCTAGAGCTGTAAGCTCAGTGCCTAGAGAAATGTCAGGCTCACAGTAAGTGCTCTTAACTGCTGACTGGCACTCCTGCTCGACAAAGCCCTGACATAGTCAATCTGAATCCTGGGATCGACTGACAGCTCTATCAGTAACAAACCTTATGATCTTGGACTGGGTCCCTACGACTTAATTTCCCAATATTTACAATGGTAAAACCTTTCCAGTCCTGACTGAGTTGCCCAAGATTCTAAGATCCGGTAAATGAAGACCTTTGTCTCCCATGATCTCTTTTACCTTGCCAAAATCCACATTCTGACAAAATGCTGGGCCTTAATTAGGTGAAGCAATTTAGGATGAATAACTGAGTGAAATTAGGAGACTATGGAAACATGACATTATGTGGGTAGGGTTAAGTGGAATGCAAATGCAAGATGAAGTTTTAATTTCTCTCATCCATATTTAGCAAGAGTCATACAATTACTTCAAGTGGAAATAAAGAGAAATATGATTCACATACCATAGAAACCACCTGTTTAAAATGCACAGTTCAATGGTTTTGAGTATATTCACGGAATTGTACAACGATCCACAACAATAAACTGTAGAACATTTTATCACCCCAATAAGAAACCATGTATCTTAGCAGTCACTGCCCATTTTCCCTTAATTCATCCAGGCATAGGCAAAACACTAATATACATTTACTACTTAAGGATTTGCTTCTTCCAGACATTTCATATAAATGAAATCATAAAATATGTGATTTTTTGTGACTGGTTTCTTTCACGTAGCATAATATTTTCAACATTCATCCATGTTGTAAAATGTATCAGTTCTTCATTTCTTTTTCATATCTGTGCTACTGTAAATGGAATTGTTTTCTTATTTTCCTTGTTCATTGTTAGTGCATAAAAATACCAATGATTTTTGTATGCTGATTTTTTCATCCTGTAGTTTTTCTGAATATATTAGTTTAAATAGTTTTTCTTATATGGAAAACCTTTAGAAATTTTTACGTATAGGATCATGTCACCTGCAATAATTTTAATTCTTCCTTTCCAATTTGGATACCTTTTATTTCTTTTTCTTGTCTAATTGCTTTGGCTAGAAATTCTAATGATATGTTGAATAGAAATGGCCAATGTGAGCATCCTTGTCTTGTTCCTGATCTTAGAGGAAAGGTTTTCAGTCTGTCACCATTGAATCTAATGTTGGCTTTGGGTTTTTATACATAGTCTTTAGCATGTTGAGAAAGTTTTCTTCTATTCCTAGTTCACTGAGTGTTTTATAATAAAAAGGGTGTTGAATTTTGTCAGATGATTCTTCTGCATCAGTTGGAGAAATCATGTGTTTAGTTCCTCTCATTTTGTTAATGTCATATATTATAGTGATTGATTTTCATATGTTGAACCATTCTTGCCTTCCAGGAATAAATCCCACTTAGTCATAGTGTATACTATTTTTAATATGTTGTTGAATTTAGTTTGCTAGTATTTTGCTGAGTATTTTTAACATAAATTTTCATAAGGGATATCTGTTTGTAGTTTTGCATTGTTTGGTTGTAAATCTGGCTTTAGTATCAAGGTAATGTTGGCCTCAGAATGAGTTAGGTATATTCCCTCCTCTTCAATATATTTGGAAGAGTTTGAGAAGTATTGACGTTAGTTCTTTTAAAAAGTTCTATAGGATTCACCAGTGAAGCCATCTAGTCCTGAGCTTTTCTTTGTTAGGAGGTTTTAGATTGCTGATTCAAACTCCTTACTAGTTATAGGTCTATTCAGGTTTTGTATTTATTCATGATCCAGTCTTTTGTGTTTTGTGTTTCTTGGAATTTGTCCATTTCATCTTGGTTATCCATTTTATGGCATACCATTATTCATAGGACTCACCTATAATCATTTTTTATTTCATTAAATCAGCAGTAAGTCCCACTTTCATTTGTGATTTTTATTATTTGAGTTTCCTCTTTTTTTGTGGTAAATCTATTTAAAGGTTTGTCATTTTTTTTGATTTTTTCAAAGAACCAATGCTTGATTTTACCGATATTCCCTGTTGTTTCTCTATTTGACATTTTATGATTTCTGCTCTAGTATTTTTTATTTCCTTCTTCTTCTAAGTTTGGGTTTAGTTTATTCTTCTTTTTCTAGTTCATTAAGGTGCAAAATTAGGTTGCTGACCTAATATTTTTCCTTCTTTTTTAATGAAAACATTTACAGCAAAAAATTCCCTGCTTAGCACTGCTTTTGCTGTATTCCATAAGTTTTGGTATGTTTGGTTTTCATTTTCACTTGTCTCAAGATATATTCCGATTTCCCCTTTGACTCTTTGGTTGCTTAAGAGTGTGTTGTTTAATTCACACATATTTGTGAAGTTTTCAGTTTTCATTCTTGCATTGATTTATTTCATTGTATTGTGATTGAAAAAGATAGTCTATATGATTTCTACCTTTTAAAATTTATTAAAACGTGGTTTGTGGCCTAATATATGGTCTATCCTGGAGAATGTTTCAATATGCACCTGAGAAAAATATGTAATTTGCTGTTTGGGGTTGGAGTGCTCTTTGTACGTCTATGAGTTTCAGTTGTTCTAGAATGTTGTTTATGTTCCCTATTTCCTTATTAATATTGTCTGGTTGTTCTCTCCATTATTAGAAATAGAGTATTGCTGTGGTATGAAAGTTTGTGTCCCCACAGAATTTATGTGTTGAAATCCTAATGCCCAGTGCGATGGTATAAGAAGGTGGGGCCTTTGGGAGGTGATGAGGTCATGAGGGCAGAGCCCACATGAATACAATTAGTGCCTTTATAAAAGAGGCCTGAGAGATCTCCCTTGTATCTTTCACCATTTGAGGATACAACAAGAACTTTACAACGTGATAAAGGGTCATCACCCAACCATGCTGGCACCCTGATCTTGGATTTTCAGCCTTTAGAACTTGAGAAAGAAATTTCTATTCTTTATATGGTATGCAGTCTGTGATATTTTGTTATAGTAACCTGAATGGAGTAGGAAAATTTTGAAGCCTTTTGTTATCATTGAGATATTTCTCCCTTCAGTTCTGTCAATGTTTGCTTTATATATTTTGGAGTTCTGATGTTTTGTACATATATTTTTATAACGTTATATCTTCTTGGTGACTCAAACATTTTATCTTTATATAATAACCTTATTTGTCCCTTGCAATGGTTTGTGACTTACATTATGTGTTTTTCCTGACACCAGTATAGCCAACCAAGCTGTATTTTGGTTACACTATACAAAGAATATCTGTCTCCATCCTTTTGCTTTCAACCAATGTGTGTTCTTAGGTCTAAAAAGAGTCTCCTGTAGACAGCATAGAGTTGGATCCTGTTTTTTATTTTATCCATTTTGCCAATCTATGTCTTTTTTTTAAATGGTGAACGATATGTTTAATTTTCTAAAATTTTTAAATTGAAGTATACTTGATTTAAAATGTTTCAGCAGGTGTACAGCAAAGTGATTCAAAAGGCTGTATATATATATATATATATATATATATATATATATATTTATTTATTTATATATATAGCCTTTTTCAGATTCTCTTTTTTTTACTTCATTTAGTTATTTATTTTTATTTGAGAATAATTGCTTTACAATGTTGTGTTAGTTACTGCTGTACAAAGAAGTGAATCAGTTATATGTATACCTATAACCCCACCCACTTTGACGTCCCTCCCACCCCACATCCCACCCATCTAGGTTGTCACAGAGCACCAGCTGAGCTTCCAGTGCTTTATAGCATGTTCCCACTGGGCTATCTATTTTACATATGGTAGTGTATATATGTCAATCCTAATCTCCCAATTCGTCCAACCCTCCCGTTCCCACCCATGTTCACAAGTCCATTCTCTATGTCTATGTATCTATTCTTGCCCTGCAAAAATGTTCATCTGTACCATTTTTCTAGATTCCACATATATGCGTTAATGTGTGATATTTGTTTTACTCTTTCTGGCTTACTTCAATGTGTATGACAGAATCTAGGTCCATCCACATCTCTACAAATGACCCAATTTTGTTCCTTTTTTGGCTGAGTAATATTCCATTGTATGTATTACCATATCTTCTTTATCCAGTCACCTGTTGTTAGACATTAAGGTTGTTCCCATGTCCTGGCTACTGTAAATAGTGCTGTAATGAATATTGGGCTACATGTGTCCTTTAGAATTATGTTTTTCTTGGGTATATGCCCAGTAGTGGGATTGCTGTGTCATAAGGTAGTTCTATGTTTAGTTTTTTAAGGAACGTCCATACTGTTCTCCATAGTGGCTGTATCAATTTCCATTCCCACCAACAGTGAAAGAGGGTTCCCTTTTCTCCACACCGTCTCCAGCATTTATTGTTCATAGATTTTTAATGATGGTCAATCTGACTGGTGTGAGGTTATACCTCACTGTAGTTTTCATTAGCATTTCTCTAATAATTAATGATGTTGAGCATCTTTTCATGTTCCTCTTGGACATCTGTATGTCTTCTTTGGAGAAATGTCTATTTAGGTCTACTGCCCATTTTGTAATTGGGTTGTTTTTTTGATATTGAGCTCCATGAGCTGTTTATATATTTTGAAGATTAATCCTTTGCCTGTTGCTTTGTATGCAAATATTTTCTCCTATTCTGAGTGTTGTCTTTTCGTCTTGTTTATGATTTCCTTTGCTGTGCAAAAGCTTTTAAGTTTCATTAGGTCGCATTTGTTTATTTTTCTTTTCATTACTCTAGGGGTTCGGTCAAAAAGGATCTTGCTGTGGTTTATGTCAAAGGGCGTTTTCCTCTAAGAGTTTCTTTCCTCTAAGAGATTCTTCTTCATTATAGGTTATTATAAGATATTGAATATAGTTCCCTGTGCTATACAGTAAGTCCTTGTTGTTTATCTATTTTATATATAGTAAAGTGTATTTGTCTATCCCAAATTACAAATCCATCCCTTCACCCCCGCTTTCCCCTTTGATAAACATATATTTGTTTTCTATGTCTGTGAGTCCATTTCTGTTTTGTAAATAAGTTCATTTGTATCATTATTTTATTCCACATATAAGTGATATCATATGATATTTGTCTGTTTCTGTCTGAAATAGGTCACTTAGTATGATAATCTCTATGTCCATACATCTTGCTGCAAATTGCATTATTTTATTCTTTTGTATGGCTGAGTAATATTCCATTATATATATACATATAGTACCACATCTTCTTTGTCCAATCATCTGTCAATGGACACTTAGGTTGCTTCCATGTCTTGCCTGTTGTAAATAGTGCTGTTATGAATATTGGGGTGCACATATCTTTTCAAGTCAGAGTTTTATCTGTATATACATCTGTTAATGGGATTGCTGGGTCATATGGTAGCTCTATTTTTAGATTTTTTGTTTGCTTGTTTTTTGTATTGGTCCTTAGCATTTCTCTTTATCATTATTATTTTTTAAACATCTTTATTGAAGTACAATTACAATGTTGTGTTAGTTTCTGCTGTATAACAAAGTTAATCAGCTATATGTATATATATCCCCATATCCCCTCCCTCTTGATCTCCCTCCCACACTCCATATCCCACCTCTCTAAGTGGTCACAAAGCACTGAGCTGATCTCCCTGTGCTATGCGGCTGCTTCCCACTAGCTATCTATTTTACATTTGGTAGTGTATATATGTAAGTGCTACTCTCTCACTTTGTCCCAGCACACCCTTCCCCCTCCCGTGTCCTCAAGTCCATTCTCTACATCTGCGTCTTTATTCCTGTCCTGCTCTTAGGTTCATCAGAACCTTTTTTTTTTGATCCCATATATATGTGTTAGCATACAGTATTTGTTTTTCTCTTTCTAACTTACTTCACTCTATGATAGACTTTAAGTCCATCCACCTCACTACAAATAACTCAATTTCATTTCTTTTAATGGCTGAGTAATATTCCATTATATAAACGTGCCACATCTTCTTTATCCTTTCATCTGTTAATGGACACTTAGGATGCTTCCATGTCCTGGCTATTGTAAATAGTGTTGCAATGAACGTTGTGGTACATGACTCTTTTTCAGTTATGGTCTTCTCAGGGTATATGCCCAGTAGTGGGATTGTTGGGTCATATGCTAGTTCTATTTTTAGTTTTTTAAGGAACCTCCATACTGTTCTCAATAGTGGTGTGCCAATTTACATTCGTACCAACAGTGTAGGAGAGTTCCCTTTTCTCCACACCCTCTCCAGCATTTATTGTTTGTAGATTTTTTTTTTTTGTGGTACATGGGCCTCTCACTGTTGTGGCCTCTCCCGCTGCGGAACACAGGCCCCGGACGCGCAGGCTCAGCGGCCATGGCTTACGGGCCCAGCCGCTCCACAGCATGTGGGATCCTCCTGGACCAGGGCATGAACCCGTGTCCCCTGCATGGGCAGGCAGACTCTCAACCACTGTGCCACCAGGGAAGCCCTGTTTGTAGATTTTTTGATGAGAGCCAATCTGACCAGTGGGAGATGATACCTCATTGTAGTTTTGATTAGCATTTCTCTAATAATTAGAAATGTGGAGCATTTTTTCATGTGCCCGTTGGCTATCTGTATGTCTTCTTTGGAGGAATGTCTATTAAAGTATTCCACCCATTTTGGAATTGGGATTATTTTTTTGATATTGAGCTGTACGTATATTTTGGAAATGAATCACTTGTCAGCTGCACCATTTGTAAATCTTTTCTCCCACTCCATAGTTTGACTTTTGTTTTGTTTATGATTTCCTTTGCTGTGCAAAAGCTTTTAAGTTTAATTAGGTCCCATTTATTTTTGATTCTGTTTTCATTGCTCTAGAGGACAGATCAAAAATATATATTGCTGTGATTTATGTCAAAGTGAGTCCTGACTGAGTTTTCCTCTAGGAGTTTTATGGTATGCAGTCTTAAATTTAGGTCTTTAATCCATTTTGAGTTTATTTTTGTATATGGTGTTAGAGAATATTCTAATTTCACTCTTTTACATGTAGCAGTCCAGTTTTCCCAGCACCACTTATTGAAGAGACCGTCTTTTCTCCATTGTATATTCTTGCCTTCTTTGTCATAGATTAGGTGATCTTAGATGCATGGGTTTATCTCTGGGATTTATCTCCTGTTCCATTGCTCTATATTTCTGTTCTTGTGCCAGTACCATACTGTCTGGATTACTGTAGCTTTGTAGTATAGTCTGAAGTTAGGGAACCTGATTCCTCCAGCTACATTTTTCTTTCTCAAGATTGCTTTGGCTATTCGGGGTCTTTTGTGTTTCCATACAAATTGTGAAATTTTTTGTTCTAGGTCAGTGAAAAATGCCATTGGTAGTTTGATAGGGATTGCATTGAATCTGTAGATTGCTTTGAGTAGTATAGTCATTTTCATAATGTTGATTCTTTCAATCAAAGAACATGGTATATCTCTCTATCTGTTTCTATCATCTTTGATTTCTTTCATCAGTGTCTTATAGTTTTGTGTATACAAGTCTTTTGTCTTCTTAGGTAGATTTTTTCCTAGGTATTTTATTCTTTTTGTTGCAGTGGTAAATGGGAGTGTTTCCTTAATTTACTTTCCAGATTTTTGGTCACTAGTGTATAGGAATGCAAGAGATTTCTGTACATTTATTTTGTACCCTGCTACTTTACCAGATTCATTGATTAGCTCTAGTAGTTTTCTGGTGGCATCTTTAGGAGTCTCTATGTATAGTATCATGTCGTCTGCAAACAGTGACAGATTTACTGCTTCTTTTCCAATTTGGATTCATTTTATTTCTTTCTGCTCTCTGATTGCTGTGGCTGGGACTTCCAAAACTATGTTGAATAAAAGTGGTGAGTCAACATCCTTGTCTTGTTCCTGATCTTAAAGGAAATGCTTTCAGTTTTGCACCATTAAGAATGATGTTTCTGGGCTTCCCTGTGGCGCAGTTGTTAAGAATCTGCCTGCCAATGCAGGGGACACGGGCTTGAGCCCTGGTCCGGGAAGATCCCACATGCCGCAGAGCAACTAAACCTGTGCACCACAAGTCTTGAGCCTGCGCTCTAGAGCCCGCAAGCCACAACTACTGAAGCCCATGTGCCACAACCACTGAAGCCCGTGCACCTAGAGCCTATGCTCTGCAACAAGAGAAGTCACCACAATGAGAAGCCTGCACCCCATAACAAAGAGTAGCCCCCACCCACTGCAACTAGAGAAAACCCATGTGCAGCAGCGAAGACCCAATGCAGCCAAAATTTAAATAAATGAATAAATAAATACATTTTTTAAAAAAAGAATGATGTTTCCTGTGGGTTTGTCATATATGGTCTTTATTATGTTGATGTAGGTTCCCTCTATGCTCTCTTTCTGGAGAGTTTTTTTTATCATAAATGGGTGTTGAATTTTGTCAAAAGCTTTTTCTGCATCTATTGAGATGATCATATGATTTTTATTCTGCAGTTTTTTAATATGGTGTATCACATTGATTGATTTGTGTATATTGAAGAATCCTTGCATCTCTGGGATAAATTCCACTTGATCATGGTGTATGATCCTTTGTGTTGCTGGATTTGTTTTGCTAGTATTCTGTTGAGGATTTCTGTGTCCATGTCCATCTGTGACATTGGCCTGTAATATTTTTGTGTGTAATATCTTTGTCGGTGTTGGTCAGGGTGATGGTGGCCTCATAGAATTATCTTGGGGGTGTTCCTCCCTCTGCAATTTGTTGGAACGGATTGAGAAGGATAGGTGTTAGCTCTTCTCTAAATGTTTGAGAGAAACCACCTGTGAAGCCATCTGGTCCTGGACTTTTGTCTTCTGGAAGCTTTTTAATCACTGTTTCAATTTCATTACTTCTGATTGTTCTATTCATATTTTCCATTTCTTCCTGTTTCAGTCTTGGAAGGTTTTACCTTTCTAAGAATTTGTCCATTTCTTCCAACTTGTCCATTTTTTGGCATATATTTGCTTACAATAGTCTCTTATGATGCTTTGTATTTCTGCGGTGTCTGTTGTAACTTCTTTTTCAATTCTAATTTTACTGATTTGAGTTCTCTCCCTCTTTTTCTTGATGAGTCTGTATAAAGGTTAATCAATTTTGTTTATCTTCTCAAAGAACCATCTTTTAGCTTCATTGATCTTTGTGATTGTTCTCTTCATTTCTATTTCATTTATTTCTGTTCTCATCTTTATGATTTCTTTCCTTCTACTAAATTTGGGTTTTGTTTGTTCTTCTTTCTCTATTTGTTTTAGGTGAAATGTTTGATTGTTTATTTGAGATTTTTCTTGTTTCTTGAGGTAGGATTGTATTGCTATAAACGTCCCACTTAAAACTGCTTTTGCTGCTTTCCATAGGTTTTGGATGGTCCTACTTTCCTTTTCATTTTTCTTAGTTTCTTTTTTTAACAACTTTATTGGAGTATAATTGCTTTACAGTGTTGTGCTAGTTTCTACTGTATAACAAAGTGAATCAGCTACATGTATACACATATCCCCATATCCCCTCCCTCTTGTGTCTCCATCCCACCCTCCCTATCCCACTCCTCTAGGTGGTCACAAAGCACCAAGCTGATCTCGCTGTGTGATGCAGCTTCTTCCCACTAGCTATCTATTTTACGTTTGGTGGTGTATATATTTCAGTGCTACTCTCTCACTTTGTCCCAGCTTACCCTTCACCCTGCCAGTGTCCTAAAGTCAATTCTCTACATCTGCATCTTTATTCCTGTCCTGCCCCTAAGTTCATCAGAACCGTTTTTTTGATTCTCTATATATATGATACACCATATTAACAAATTGAAGCATAAAAACAATATGATCATCTCAATAGGTGCAGGAAAACTTTTGACAAAGTTCAACACCCATTTATGATAAAATCTCTGCAGAAACAGAGCATAGAGGGAAACTACCTCAACATAATAAAGGCCATATATGACAAACCCACAGCGAACATGGTTCTCAATGGTGAAAAACTGAAACCATTTCCCCTCCGATCAGGAACAAGACAAGTCTGCCCACTCTCACCACTGTTATTCAACATAGTTTTGGAAGTTTTAGTCATGGCAATCAGAGAAGAAAAATAAATAAAAGGAATCCAAATCAGAAAAAAAGAAATAAAGCTGTCGCTCTTTGCAGATGACATGATACTATACATAGAGAATCGTAAAGATGCTACCAGAAAACTACTGGAGCTAATAAATGAATCTGGTAAAGTTGCAGGGTACAAAATAAATGCACAGAAATCTCTTGCATTCCTATACACTAACAATGAAAAGTCTGGAAGAGAATATAAGGAAACACTCCCATTTATGATTGCAACAAAAAGAATAAAATACCTAGGAATAATCCTACCTAAGGAGACAAAAGACCTGTATGCAAAAAATTATAAGACACTGATGAAGGAAATTAAAGATGATACAAACAGATGGAGAGTTATACCATGTTCCTGGATTGGAGGAATCAACATTGTGAAAATGACTATACTACCCAATGCAATCTACTGATTCAATTCAATCCCTAAGAAATTTCCAATGGCATTTTTCACAGAACTAGAACAAAAAGTTTCACAATTTGTATGGAAATACAAAAGACCCTGAATAGCCAAAGCAATCTTAGTTTTTTTTTAATTTCCTTTTGGATTTCTTCAGTGATGCCTTTGATGTTTAGTAGCATATTGTTGAGACTTCATGTGTTTGTGTTTTTTACAGTTTTTTTCTTATAGTTTATCTTTAATCTCACAGCATTGTGATTGGAAAAGATGCTTGATATGATTTCACTTTTCATAAATTCTTTTGGTTGGGGCATTTAATCCATTTACACTTAAGCTAATTATCAGTATGTATGTTCCTATTACCATTTTCTTCATTGTTTTGGGTTTGGTTTTGTAGGGCTTTTTCTTTTCTGCTTCCCACTTAGAGAAGTTCCTTTAGCATTTGTTGTAAAGCTGGTTTGGTGGTGCTTAATTTTAGCTTTTGTTCGTCTGTAAAGCTTTTGACTTCTCCATTGCATCTGAATGAGATCTTCACTGGTTAGAGTACTCTTGGTTGTAGGTTTTTCCCTTTCATCTCTTTAAATATGTCATGCCACTCCCTTCTGGTCCACAGAGTTACTGGTGAAAAATCCACTGATAACCTTATGGGGATTCTTTTGTATGTTATTCGTTGCTTTTCCTTTGCTGCTTTTAATATTTTTTCTTTGTATTTAATTTTTGTTAGTTTCAGTATATGTGTCTCAGCATGTTTCCCCTGGGCTTTATCCTGTATGGGACTCTTTGTGAATCCTGGACTTGGGTGACTCTTTCTTTTCCCATGTTAAGTTTTCAACTCTAATCTCTTCAAATATTTTCTCAGACCCTTTCTCTTTCTCTTCTTCTGGGACCCCTGTAATTTGAATGTTGGTGCATTTAACATTGTCCCAGAAGTCTCTGAGACTGTCCTCATTTCTTTTCATTCTTTTTCTTTATTGTGCTCCATGGCGATTTTTTCCACCATTCTAGCTTCCAGCCCACTTATCGGTTCTTCTGCCTCAGTTATTCTGCTATTGCTTCCTTATAGTGTATTTTTCACTTCAGTTATTGTGTTGTTCATCACTGTCTGTTTGTTCTTTAGTTCTTCTAGGTCTTTGTTACATATTTCTTGTATCTTCTCAATCCTTGCCTCCATTCTGTTTCCGAGATTTTGGATCATCTTTCCTATCATTACCCTGAAGTCTTTTTCAGGTAAGTTGCCTATTTCCTCTTCATTTATTTGGTCTTGTGGGTTTTTACCTTGCCTTTTTGTCTGCAACATATTTCTCTATCATCTCATTTTGTCTGACTTACTGTGTTTGTGGTCTCCTTTACACAGGCTGCACGGTTGTAGTTCCTCTTGCTTGTGGTGCCTGCCAGTTGGTGGGTGAGGTTTGTCCAAGTGCTTGTGTAGGTTTTCCAGTGGGAGGGACTGGTGCATGTGCTGTCATGGTTGGAGCTGAGTCTTGTCCCTTTGATGGGCATGGCCACATCATATGGTGTGTTTTGCTGGGTCTGTGAACTTAGTCCAACTTTAGGCAGCCTGTCTGCTGATACGTGACAATGTCCTCCTATCTTGCTGGTTGTTTGGCATGAGTTGTCCTGCCCTGGAGCCTGCAAGGAGTTTTGTGGAGCCGGATCTTTGTGTTGAGATGGAGACTTCTGGGAGCGCTCACACTGATTAATATTCCCTTGGGCCAGCAATTCTCTGCTGGTGCAGCATCATGGGGTCTGCACTCTTACCCTGGAAGCTCAGGCCCAACCCCTGGTTGGGGAACCAAGACCTCAGAAGTTGTGTGGTACAGCCAAAAAAAAAAAAGAAAAAAAGAAGAAGAAGAAAAGAAAAGAAAACAAACAGACAAATGCAATCTAAGACAAATGATAAAAGCAAAAACAAACAAACAAAAAATAAAGGAAACAAGAGAACAACTAAACAAAGAACTCAAAAAGAAAGTAAACAATACAACAAAATTAATGAAAACAAAAACAGATAGCAAACTAAGAAAAGCAAAGGAAACAAAACAAACACAGAAAAGTGATAAAGAAACAAAAAAACCCCAGAAATCAAAACAAAGTACAAAAACAAAAACAAGAAAAAAACACAAAGGAACAAAAAAGTAAAGTAAGAATAGGAAAATTAAAAATATATTAGAAACTAAGAAAAAAGGAAAATAAATAAAAAATAATAAAAAAACAAAAATAGAACAAAAATTTTAAGAATGGTAATACTAACATTTTCCTGAGTCCTCTGCTGTCAGTTTCCCTGTCCCCACAGTGAGCCACAGCCAACCTCTGCCTCCCCAGGAGGCCCTCCAATACCTCTAGGTAGGTCTCTGGTCCCACTGTGGGCACTGTGAAGGCAGCTCAGACTCTTACCTGGCCGAACTCCTATGTGTACTTGCCCACAAAATGCACAGCTGAGACTAGAGCAGTGTCAGTTGTGGGAGAACTCTTTGTCCATTCAGATATTCCTTGGTTTACCAAAGAGATCTTGGGGATTTACTCCACCGCTTGTGCAGCTGTACAGAGAGATACCCAGTTCCTCTTCCTTAGTCACACATCCCCTGGGGCTCAGCTTTGGTTTTGGCCCCATCTCTGCCTGTGGGCCACCCTCAGGCAACTTTTCTCTGCCCAGGTGAGAGGGGGTGAAAGCAGCAGCTGATTGGGGCACTCTGGCTGATTGGGGCACTTACTTGCTCAGGCCAGGGAGGGATAAGATGGCCACAACTGGAGCATGCAAAAAGTGCCTGTGGTGGCAGCGACTGAGAGGAAGTTCCAACTGATTGGAATGTACTCGCTTTGATGGGAGTCTCTTCTGGTGCCCTCAGAGGCATGGGATGGTGGGTGGGGAAGAGGGTTGCAATGGCAGCCCTGCCCCTTGTGCACCACTTAGCAATGATACCTCGTTTCCAAGGCAGACCATGCTTCCTCTAGTAGCATTCCTGTCTGTAGATCCTCTCACTCCCATCCTTTCAGGTTGTCTCTGCACAGCCAACAGCAGTCCTCTCCTTGAATCTGCTCTCCTAACCCCACACTTTAACACTCAGCCCCTGCCAGCATTGGTGGCTTCCTGTTTCAGGCTGTGGCACCCAGGGCTGATTCCATCAGAGGCTTTGGCATGGGTGGAGTGAACAGGCCCACTGGGGCCTGTGTGGCCAAAGGAGGCTTTGTCTGTGGTGGCAGACAGGACACCGACTCATGTTTTAAATCTTGTAGAAAAATAAGCAGAGTTACAAACCAAAATTAAAACAGTAGTGGCTTTTACATTTCTTCATATTTTTACTGTTACCAAAGATCTTTATATTTTTAATTAATTTATGGTTTATCCTTAATTTACTGTTTAGCAACCTTTCATTTCAACTTGAAGACTCTCTTTAGCATTTCTTTTAGGGCAAGTATACTGGTGATGAATTACCTCAGCTTCTGTTAATCTGCATATGTCTTAATTACTCTCTCATGTTTTTTAGGGGATTTTTTAAACATCTTTATTGGAGTATAATTGCTTTACAATGGTATGTTACTTTCTGCTTTATAACAAAGCGAATCAGCTATACATATACATATATAAATATATTACCTCTCACTTGCATCTCCCTCCCCTCCCGACTATCCCGCCTCTCTAGGTGGTCACAGAGCACCAAGCTGATCTCCCTGTGCTATGCAGGTGTTTCCCACGAGCTATCTACTTTACATTTGGTATTATAAATAACTCCATGCCACTCTCTCACTTCATCCCAGCTTACCCTTCTCCATCTCCATGTCCTCAAGTCCATTCTCTACATCTGGGTCTTTATTCGTGTTCTACCCCTAGGATCATCATAACCATTTTTTGTTCCTTTAGATTCCATATATATGTGTTAGCATATGGTATTTGTTTTTCTCTTTCTGACTTACTTCACTCTGTATGACAGACTCTAGGTCAATCCACCTCGCTACAAATAACTCAGTTAGGTTTCTTTTTATGACTGAGTAAGATTCCATTGTATATATGTGCCACATCTTCTTTATCCATTCATCTGTCGATGGACACTTAGGTTGCTTGCATGTCCTGGCTATTGTAAATAGAGCTGCAATGAACATTGTGGTACATGACTCTTTTTCAATTATGGTTTTCTCAGGGTATATGCCCAGTAGTGGAATTGCTCAGTCATATGGTAGTTCTATTTTTAGTTTTTTAAGGAACCTCCATACTGTTCTCCATAGTGGCTGTATCAATTTACATTCCCACCAACAGTGCAAGAGGGTTCCCTTTTCTCCACACCTTCTCCAGCATTTATTGTTTGTAGATATTTTGATGATGGGCATTCTGACCAGTGTGAGGTGATACCTCAATGTAGTTTTGATTTTCATTTTTCTGATGATTAGTGATGTTGAGCATCCTTTCATGCATTTGTTGACAATGTATCTTCTTTGGAGAAATGCCTATTTAGATCTTCTGCCCATTTTTGGATTGGGTTGTTTGTTTTTTTGATATTGAGCGGCATGAGCTGCTTGTATATTTTGGAGATTAGTCCTTTGTCAGATGCTTCGTTTGCAAACATTTTCTCCCATTCAGAGGGTTGTCTTTTTGTCTTGTTTATGGTTTCCTTTGCTGTGCAAAGGCTTTTAAGTTTCATTAGGTCTCACTGTTTTTTTTTAATTTCCATTTCTCTAGGACGTGGATCAAAAAAGATCTTGCTGTGATTTATGTCAAAGGATGTTCTTCCTATGTTTTCCTCTAAGAGTGTTATAATGTCTGTTCTTGTATTTAGGTCTTCAATCCATTTTGAGTTTATTTTTGTGTATGGTGTTAGGAAGTGTTCTAATTTCATTCTTTTAAATGTACCTGTCCAGTTTTCCCAGCACCACTTATTGAAGAGATGGTTTTTTCTCCATTGTTTATCCTTGTCTCCATTTTCATAGATTAGTTGACCACAGGTGTGTGGGATTACCTCTGGGCTTTCTATCCCGTTCCATTGATCTATATTTCTGTTTTAGTGCCAGTACCATATTGTCTTGATTACTGTAGCTTTGTAGTATAGTCCGAAGTCAGGGAGCCTGATTCCTCCAGCTCCATTTTGTTTTTTTTTATCTCAATATTGCTTTGGCTATTCGGGGCCTTTTGTGTCTCTATACGAATTTAAAAATTTTTCTGTTCTAGTTCTGTAAAAAAATGCCATTGGTAATTTGATAGGGATTGCATTGAATATGTGAAATGCTTTGGGTAGTATAGTCATTTTCACAATACTGTTTCCTCCAATCCAAGAACATGGTGTATCTCTCCATCTGTTTGCGTCATATTTGATTTCTTTAAGCATTGTCTTATAATTTTCTGAGGACAGGTCTTTTACCTCCTTAGATAGTTTGTTCCTAGATGGTTCATTCTTTTTGTTGCAATGGGGAATGGGATTGTTTCCTTCATTTCTCTTTCTGATCTTTCACTGTTAGTGTATAGGAATGCAAGAGATTACTGTGCATTAATTTTGTATCCTGCAACTTTACCAAATTCTTTGATTAGCTCTAGTAGTTTTCTGGTGGCATTTTTAGGATTATCTATGTATAGTATCATGTCATCTGCAAACAGTGACAGTTTTACTTCTTCTTGTCCAATTTGTATTACTTTTATTGCCTTTTCTTCTCTGATTGCTGTGGCTAAGACTTCCAGAACTATGTTGAATAATAGTGGTGCGAGTGGGCACCCTTGTCTTGTTCCTGATTTAGAGGAAATGCTTTCAGTTTTTCACCATTGAGAATGATGTTTGCTGTGGGTTTGTCGTATGTGACCTCTATTATGTTGAGGTAGGTTCCCTCTTTGCCGAGTTTCTAGAGAGTTTCTATCATAAATGGGTGTTGAATTTTGTCAAAAGCTTTTTCTGCATCTATTGAGATGATCATATGATTTTCATTCTTCAGTTTGTTAATATGCTATATCACATTGATTGATTTGTGTATATTGAAGAATCCTTGCATCCGTGGGATAAATCCCACTTGATCATGGCTTAGAATCCTTCTAATATGTTGTTGTTTTCTGTTTGATAATATTTTGTTGAGGATTTTTGCATATATTCATCAGTGATATGGGTCTGTAATATTTTTTGGTAGTATCTTTGTCTGGTTTTGGTATCAGGGTGATGGCGGCTTCATAGAATGAATTTTGAGTGTGAGCTCTTCTCTAAATGTTTGATAGAATTCACCTGTGAAGCCACCTGGTCCTGGACTTTTGTTTGTCAGAAGATTTTTAATCACAGTTGCAATTTCTTTACTTCTGATTTGTCTGTTCATATTTTCTGTTTCTTCCTTGTTCAGTCTTGGAAGGTTATACCTTTCTAAGAATTTGCCCATTTCTTCGAAGTTGTCCATTTTATTGGCATATAGGTGGTTGTAGTAGTCTCTTATGATACTTTGTATTTCTGCGGTGTCTGTTGTAACTTCTTTTTCATTTCTAATTTTATTTATTTGAAATTTCCTATCGTTTTCTCGGTTTCAATTTCATTTATTTCTGCTCTGATTTTAATGATTTCTTTCCTTCTACTAAATTTAGATTTTGTTTGTTTTTCTTTCTCTAGTTCCTTTAGGTGTAAGGTTAGACTGTTTATTTGAGATTTTTCTTGTTTCGTGAGGTAGGATTGTATTGCTATAAAGTTCCCTCTTAGAACTGCTTTTGCTACATCCCATGGGTTTTGGATGGTCGTGTTTTCATTGTCATTTGTCTCTAGGTAGTTTTGGATTTCTTCAGTGATGTCTTGGTTATTTAGTAACATGTTGTTTAGCCTCCATGTGTTTGTGTTTTTCACATTTTTTCCCCTGTAATTTATTTCTAATATCACAGTGTTGTGGTCAGAAAAGATGCTTGATATGATTTCAATTCTCTTAAATTTACTGAGGTGTGATCTGTGACCCAAGATGTGATCTATCCTGGAGAATGTTCTGCATTCACTTGAGAAGAAAATATAATCTGTGGTTTTCAGATGGAATGTCCTATAAATATCAGTTAAATCCATCTGGTCTATTGTGTCATTTAAAGCTTGTGTTTCCTTATTCCTTTTATGTCTGGATGATCTGTCCATTGGAGTAAGTGAGGTGTTAAAATCCCCCACTATTATTGTGTTACTGTCGATTTCCTCTTTTATAGCTGTTAGCATTTGTCTTATGTATTGAGGTGTTCCTATGTGGGGTGCATATATATTTATAATTGTTGTATCTTCTCCTTGGATTGATCCCTTGATCCTTATGTAGTGTCCTTCCTTGTGTCCTGTTACATTCTTTATTTTTAAGTCTATTTTATCTGATATGAGTATCGCTATTCCAGCTTCTTTTGATTTCCATTTGCATAGAATATCTTTTGCCATCTCCTCACTCTCAGTCTGTACGTGTCCCTAGGTCTGAAGTGGTTATAGTTTAGACAGCATATATATGAGTCTTGTTTTTGTATCCATTCAGTGAGCCTGTATTTTATAGTTGGAACATTTAATCCATTCACATTTAAGGTAATTATCAATATGTATGTTCCTAGTACCTTTTTCTCAATTTTTTGGATTTGTTTCTGTAGGTCCTTTTCTTCTCCTGTGTTTTCCACTTAGATAAGTTCCTTTAGCATTTGTTTTAGGGCTGGTTTCGTGGTGCTGAATTCTCTTAGCTTTTGCTTACCTGTAAAGTTTTTGATTTCTCTGTTGAATCTGAATGAGATCCTTGCCGGGTAGAGTAATCTTGGTTGTAAGTTCTTCCCTTTCACCACTTTAAATATATCGTGCCACTCCCTTCTGGCTTGTAGAGTTCCTGCTGAGAAATCAGCTGTTAACCTTATGGGCATTCCCTTGTATGTTATTGGTCGTCGGGAAGGGTGGCAGCCTGTGAGGGAGATTTACACATAACTCTGCCACGCCATGTTTCCTTTACCTTTGATAATGGCAGTTTCACTCAGTGAAAATACTCTTCTCCTTGGGGAAATATGAGTACAGGTTTCACTTAGTTGGGCTGGGCTTCTCGGGCTAAGGCTGTATGCCAAGTGGTGGTGACCATTTTCTCTGGTTCTCTTGGTGCCTGTTGAACAAGCAAGACTCAGAGACACCAAAAGAGAATGATATCCATATCAAGAGCGCAGAGAAGAAACAGACACACTGGGAATGCAGCTGCAGGGAAGACTGTGGCACTGGGAGAGAGTGGGGCTATGTTGGGGGACAGCAAGGATCTCCTAATCGCCCTCAGACCACTGTTTCTAGTCCATAGTTTGAGCTGTGGTCTCTCATCCCTGGATACCTGGGAGCTGTGTTCCAAAGACAAGGATTTGGGGGGACAGGTTAGGTGTCATTATTTAACAGTTAGGGGAGGTCATAGTGTGTCTGTGTAGTGAAGGCTGCTACCACTTGCATTCCTAAGTCGATGTGCAGAGGGGAAGAAACGAACTCAGGGGCCGGAAGGCCCATCCACAGGCACCTGGGAAATAAACAGCCCCATGGATGTGACAGGAGTTTTTGCTTACAACCGATGCCTTCGGATCCTGGAGCCTAGGTCCAGAAATGGAGGGTGCATCTGTCTGTCCATCTGCAGTAGCCTGATTCTTGGTCACCCAGGGATTTAGGTAGAGTTTTTATTCATATTTGAGGTCTTATGCCCTCTGAGGTTCTCTAACTTCCAGCCCCCCGCCCCAACCCACAACTTAAATTTCCTGCTGCTCTTCCAGACCTAAACTCCATTCTCTGTCATCTTCAGCTTTGGTGGTAAGGTTGTCTGTCATTTCCTGCCACAGTAGCTGTGGAGATTGAGGAGCACGCTATAATAAGAGAGCCATAAATTCTCAACTCTTACCCCTTCTCCACTGTCATTTTCAAGAGTAAACTCTCCTTGACCTCTGCCTGCATTTGGATGCTTTCAAGTAACTTTTTTTTTTTATACAGCAGGTTCTTATTAGTCATCATTTTTATACACATCAGTGTATACATGTCAATCCCAATCGCCCAATTCAGCATACCACCATCCCCACCCCACCGCGGTTTTCCCCCCTTGGTGTCCATACATCTGTTCTCTGCATCTGTGTCTCAATCAAGTACCTTTAAATATTTGTTTTCTTATATGCTTTTCCAGATTGCATAATTGGTATCTGTGGGATGGTTCACCTGACTTTTTCATTCATTGTATTCTTCTACTGTAACCAGTTCTGGATGATTTTTTAAACCCAAAAGAGAGAGGAAACTTAGGAACTTTGTGAAAGCGTTTTAAAGGAACAGGAAAGCGGGGTGGGGGTGGGTGGGTTTTGGCATACTATAAGTGAAAAATTTCCCCATTAGTACTCCGTTCAGTTGCGACTCCTCAATAAAAGTTACACCAGCACTCACACAGGCCCCCCTAAACACACATACAAGATATATGTAATGCTTACAGTATCGATTTCACATTGCAAATATTGATAGTAACATCCCCAGAGGCACTTTCTCTTTTCCTTCCTATCCCACTTGAATTCGATCAAGTGAATTGTGTCCTGGGGAAGCAACAGTGCAAATACGGAATCTGACAGTTACATTTTCCTCTCCATATCCCTCCTGAGGAATGGAGCTGAACCCCTGGAGCTCCAAGGCTTGCAGGTCCCCTGGATGCAGAGACAGTACGTGCCTTGGAATGATTTGGAAGGGACAGTGGGGCCATCCCTCACGGGGCCACATATTGTCACTGCCCCACGCTGATCATTATCTCTTCCCCACTCCAGGTCAGAGGGAAAAAGGATCTCCTGTCACCATGGTCATGGCAGCTCGGATATTATGACCTCCCCAAAGGAAGGACCGAACTGGGCAATTATTATATTTTGTGGTTGAGAAGAGTGAGGCATTCAGCTGTGCTAAAGAGAAAGAGGGGGCGGCAGTTCCTGTCAACGTCCAGTGGGCCCTCCCTGCCCACCCCTGTGCCCACCCCGGCTGTCTGCTCCTTCCAGATCTGTCTGGTCCTGGTTTGCATGCCTGGTCATGAGGTGTCCAGAACTGCATTTCTGATTATGGCTCTGCTCTGTGTTCAAAAGGAGCAGGGCTATCCACCAGGAGGAGGACAGACCTGGGACCTGGAGGGATTTCTAGAAAGAGGCTGTAACTGGAGCAGGAGAAGAGTGTCAAGAGAGGGAAGGAAGGGGGCTTTCCTCAAGGAGGGAAGTAACAGCCAGGGTGTCAGTCGCCTTTCACTCAGCCCCTAGCGGACAACTTGGACTAAATATATATGTATGTGTGCGTATGTGTGCACGCACACACACATACACAGCTGCAAGTCACCTGTAGCCGCTGTGCGGGTGGGTAGTGGTATGTGTCTGGCTTTTTCAAACAAATATCACAGAAATAGACAAAGTTCTGTCCACTCTTCTCCCTTTTCTCCTTCTCCTCCTTTTCTTCTTATTTCCACCGTCTCCTCCCCCTTCCCCTCCCCTCCTCTACCCCTCCCCTCTCCTCTCCCCCTCCTCCTTCTTCTTTTCTCTCTCTCCCCCCCATCTTCCTCCCTCCCTTCTTTCCTCTCTCCTTTGTTTTTTATTCTTTAATAACAGCTCCAGCACTCCTCTAGCTATGCACTTAGGACCTCATTCCACCTTCACCCTCCTCTTCAGATACCTATATTCAGCTAAGCATTGCAGAGCCCCCTGGTCATGCCTCCACTTTCCTGTTGTCATCATTTCCCTGGTCGACATGAAGTGTCCTAACTCTGAACCCAGCCTGCGAGATTCCCCCAATCCCCTACATTCTTGAATATAGAAATCCAAGAATGAAAAGAAATCCTTGTAAAACTTTCCAGTCCTTTCCACACATCAGTCAAGTCCATTATAGGCCCCTCTAATTTCCCATCACCTTTTGATTTTCACTGTTTGCCTGTCGGTTCTGACCACAGTCATCGTTTTCTCCTCCTGTACCTTTCTCATTAGAGCCATGTAACCTTTTCCCACAGTCAGAGGGAGGGGCACCAGGACCCTTCAGGAAAGTGCATAGGGGATGCCCCTCTCCCATCATGCCCCCTGATGCCCAGGCATGAGCATACTCTCCCCACGGTTTACTTCCAGAGAAGTTCCAAGTACACAGTAAGTGCTCTTATTGCTGCCTGGCACTCCTGCTAGCCAGAGCCCTGACACGTTGGTCGTGAGTCCAGAGAGCCACTCACAGTTTTGCCAGTAACCCAGCTTCTGATTTGGGGGGCGTCATCTCCTCACTCTGGGTGTCCTAGTTTCCCCATCCGTTTACTGATGGGGGCCTCTTAGGCACCTGCAAATTAGTATCATGCTCCCCTTGGTTATTCCTGCATATCATTTCGAGCTACTGCTCAAGGAAAGGAATATTTCCGACGAAAATCTCAGTAATAGACAAGGAGGTGTTTGTCTCTCTCCTTTCTTCCTTTGTTCCTCTTTGTTGCTCTCTCTGTTAATGGCACCAATCCCCTCTCACCAGTTAGGTGAGAACCTCTCCCATCCTGGCTCACAAGTCCTGTGGAATTCCCCATAAGTTCAAGTGCTCTCTTCCCTGTTCCCACTGTCCCTGCCCTAATTCTCAAAGCACTCGCTATTTACCTGGTCCACATTAAAAGCCAGGAGAGCTGTGTTCTCGTCCCAAAAGGGACCGTGTGGCCCTGGGCAGGTTGCTTCCCCTCTCTGGTTCATCTCTTTGTAAAATGAAGGATTTGACCATCTTGGTCTCCACGTGGAGGCTGACTGAGTTCATAGAGAGAGCTCTGGCATGGTCATCAAGAGCCCTGAATGCTACTCACAGCTCTGCCACTAGCCTAGCATGTGATGTAGCTCCAGCCCCTTCGCACGTCTGAGCCTCAGTTTCCCATCTGAACAGCTGTGACTGACAATTGAGGGCTCCTAGGCTTCTGCAAATAAAGACTTGGGCCCCTAACCTGCCTGTGTCTTTCCAAAATCCATACTCCAAGATGCTGAGCACGTGGAACATTTTCTTAACCTCCAGATTACTCCTTGGAAATGTCTCTAGTATAAAGAGCTTTTTCCCTTATGTTCGATGCTTTATTTTCCCTGATAAGCCTTCAGCTCCCTCTGCCTTGGACCCTGCGGGCCTGTGTTTATGGGCTTTTAATGACAAAAGGCTATCAATTAGTGTAATCAGAGTATTCTCCTCTTTAATCTTGGCCCTCTCCCCACGTTGTCCCCCTCCCACATCAGGGTCCCTCTTATTTTAACTTAGTGAGCAGAGCTCTTGGCTGCATCACCATAGCAACCAGAAGCTAGGGCCAATTAAGCCATGACTGAGTCATTAGACACCTAAGCTGATTTACAGAGTCCAGAATACTGGATGCAGGAGAGAGGCTGACAGGAAGGACAACAAGGAAAGTCTTAGCTGGAGAGAAGTGGGCAGCTGAGTAGCTGAGGGCTGCAAACCATATCCCACCTCAAGTCCCTGGGGACCATGGGCCCAGGTGTGGACAACATGGCATGTGCCCTCAACCACCAGGCCAGAAGGTGGGGCAACCAGGACCCTCCCCCACACAGAAATGTAATTTTTGATACCTCCCTGCCAACATGCCCCAAACACAGGGATCTGGCTCTGGATTTTTAAATAAAATTCAGAGTAACCGGCAGAGTCAATTACTGAGTTCACCCTGAGTCCTAGTCTTGTGGTGCTTTCCTTATCCTCCAAATACTCTGTGGAAGTTTCTCTAAGGAAAAAGCCTCTTCCTTTTTGAGGCTCCCTTTTCCCAATCAAAGCCCCTGCTGCCCTGGCCTCCTTTTATGGGCCTTTAATCACAAAGGGCTATCAATTAGGGTAATTAGGATATTCACATTACAATTCTTCTTCCCTCCCCCATGAGGCTGGCCACTCCCCTTTCGCGCTCCCTTTTTTATTTTATCTAGTGAGGAAAGCTCTTGGCAGGATTGCCATAGCAACCAAGCCACCAGGCCTATTAGGCCATTGAGGATCTGGACACTGAGACTCAAAGCCGATTATGGGTCTTGAGACTTGAAGGCAGAGCAAGACTGCTGGTATGAAAATAAAGAGGCTCTTGGCTGGAGAGAAGGGGCAGCTGAGCTCTTCAGGGCTTCAGCCTACCCTCCACCCTTAACTTTATCTTTACCCCCTGAATTCTTTAGGGAAGGAGAAGGAGGGAGGCAGGCGTGAGAGGCGACTGGCCCTATTAAGGATGAAAGTCTGGGTTTGGGCATAAGAACTTATGCTCTTTGGCTAACCCTTGCCATGTCCCCAAACTCACACCTGTAGCATGCCTTCCCCATTGGGTATCCTCAATTCCTAATAAGTTACCTGGCACACAGTAGGTACTTGTAGGGCTTGCTGCCCAGCAATCCCACTAGACAGAGCACTACAAGATAGAGCACAATGAGAACACCTTAGAACGTGGGCAAGTGAAGACTCCTAACTCAGTGACTTTTTCTGGGAAATGACAGTAATGAAAAACCTATGTCATCTGGTGTGTAAGGCTCCCTGTTCACAGGCTGGCTCCTCTGCCTTTCGGTGTTGATGGTGTTAACTGTTTGGTGGATGGAGGGGAGGCAGTGAGGGTGGCATTAGGCTGTTAATCACCAAAGGCCCTAAGAGTATTAGGTCATTGTCACCTGCAAGAAATCCCTCCTCCCTCTCAATAGCCCTCTCTACATTCACAGGTTTCCACTCATTTTCACTGAGGGGGCAAAGCTTCTGGCCGCATCGCCATAGCAACCAGAAACCAGACAGAGTAGGAGGGTGAGTCAGTCACTTGACACCAAACCTTAGTGTAGTGTCTGTTGGAGAGGGGTTGACTTTGGGGAGGAAAATACATTAACCGTGAGCTGGAGAGAAGTAGGCCACTAGGCTTCTCAGTGATCCGACACACTTCCACCTCATCCTTCATCCTTGTGCCTCCAGGTAAGGAGGGGTGTTCAGAGACAGCTTTGTTCCCTGTGGGGGCTAAGGCCTGTGTTTGGACCAGAATATGTGTCCTCTGCCCTAGCCCGCGGTGAGGGTACCAGGCACCAGATCCGCCCCTGTCCCGCCTTGTTACCAAACAAACACACATGAGTGAATATGAGTTCCGCATGTGCATTCCCATGACTGCACCTCCTGTGCCTGGAACAGTGTCAGAAATATGGTAGGGGTCTTTGATGCAAACTCATACACTTCCCCAGTCCACTCACTCCATCTTAGACATCGCAGTTCACATCTTATCCTCCTTCCTCAAACCTCCGTCTACTACTGGAACAGCCACAGTCTGGGTTGATAAGACTGAGAACGTGGAAGGAAAGATCTCACAAAACTTTCTACCTACCTGCATCTGACACTAGATACTCTGCCTTCCCTCTTGTCACTATGAACGAACTGTCCACACTCTTATCAAAACACAGCCCTGCAGCTGGGCAGTAGATTCTACCCCTTTTGGGTGAGTAAATGCATGGCCCCAGCAATGCTCCCAGAGCTCTCACCCACATCACCAATTTGCCCTTCTCAGCTGGATGATTCCCATAAGTACACAAACCTTCTGCAAAGTCCTCCCTCTTAAAAACAAAACAAGAAAGAGAGAAACTGACAAAAACCCCACCTTAACTGCACAATGCCCTCCATCTGCAGCATCATCATCTCTCGATTTGCGCTTTACAGAAAAGCTCCTAAAAAATCATTATTTGTTTTTGGTATCTCCATTTCCTCTATTCCCATTTTGTCTTGAACCATCTCAATCGATCTTCTGTTCCCACCAATCCAGTGAACTAGCTCTTCTCAAGGTCCCCAAAGACCTGCACGTTGCTAAATCTAGTGGTCATTTCTCAGTATTGACATTACTTGACTGATCAGTAGTATTTGGCACTGTTGATCACTTCCTCCTCCCTGCAATACTTTCTTCACTTGGTTTACACTGCAGCAGTCCCCAACCTTTTTGGCACCAGGGACCAGTTTCGTGGAAGACAATTTTTCCAGGGACGGTGCGGGGAGGGGAGAGATGGTTCAGGTGGTAATGCGAGCGATGGGGAGCGTCAGATGAAGCTTCACTCGCTCGCTCGCCGCTCACCTCCTACTGTGTGGCCTGGTTCCTAACAGGCCTTGGACCGGTACCAGTCCACGGCCCGGGGGTTGGGGACCCCTGGTTTACAGGACATTCCTGTCCCTTGGTTGGCGTTCTGCCTCAGGTTCTGCTACTTTTCAGTGTCCTGGTGTGTCCTTCTGTGACTCCTTGACCTCTATGCATTCAAGTGCTCTAGGTTTTGATTCTCAGATTTCTTCTCTTCCCTACCTATGCTCACTTCCTGCAGAATCATACATAGTTCCATCACTTTGATCCCACCCACAAATAGAAGAATCACACGTTAATATTTCAAGTCCAGTCTTATCCCTGAAATCCAGGCTCATATATTCAACTGCCTACTCAAGATTGCCTCTTGGATGTCTAATTTTCATCTCAAATTGGGCCTGGTCCTGATCAGCAGAGTGTAATGAGGAGCCCATAAGCCACTGACAGTGCAGATCCAGAGCTCCACTTCTATAAATTAAATTGAGATTCAAAGCTCATTCCCTACTCTACCTTAGGTTTGCCTACCTGGCACCAAGTCTGCCCCAGCCTCTCTTCAGACAACTGTCCTAAAGTCCTTGGCTCAGAGCCCAGGCCATTCGTAACCTAAGAGCAACTTTATTTTTGTATATTTACCCTGGCTTGTGAAATAAGCCTTCCATTTATCACAATTTTGGTTTCAAAGTATGTCCATTCTACTTTTCCTTTGTCTTTATTAAATAACGAAATTATCACTTAAAATTATCTCTGTCCTTAGATCCATTTCTTTGTAATACATTCTCATATTAACCTAATTCATATTATAGTTGGTATGAGTATATTTGTGAATGTTTCTTTATGTAACTTCCCACTTGCTGTCATTACAACTGCCTCAAGAGGGACTAAATGTTCTGCTTTTCCAGTTTTATGACTGAGCAGACATTGTGTGTGTTCCTCCAGCATTCATTCTCTCCTCCACCCCAAGCACAGAGAAGCTTAATTCCTGTCTAGGAATTATACATGTGTTGTTAGTAGCAATGGGAGATACTGTTACTACTTATCACCTGCTCATGTTGACTTGCATTTTCTGACATTTCTCCCACCAACGTTTTTATAAGAAATTATATCTAAAATGATGTTTAGAGTTTTGATAAATCAAGAGTTCCAACAAAGAGATACTTAAGCAAGTGAGAAATAGATAGTCGTATTCCCTTGCATTGGCTACTGGCTTGAGAACTGACCCTCTCACATCCTGTTGGTATAAATGCAAATTGATATGAACCCCTCTGGGGTGCTCTAGAAAATATGTGCTCCCACCTGAACACTTGGCATATGTTCTGGCCCTGGGGATATATGTCAAGGAAATGAATGGTTCTAAGGCAATAATTTTTCACAAGAACAAAGTTTTCACTCCCATAGTGTTTACCACAGCCATGACCAACAAAATTATTAAAACACACCAAAAGTTAGAAATGATAGGACACCTATACAATGTGAGTATACACCTCCATTTAAAAGATAGTAGTAGCATACAAAATTAAATGAAGTGATGTTCAAGCTGTACTGAAGGTGCATAAAATTAGGTACAAATTTATGCTTAGTATGAGTCCATTTTTCCTAATATTTTGTTTTGAAACCCATCGAACATCCGGAAATGTCTACCAGGTTGTACAGTGAAAATCCATATGATCGCTACCTAGAGACTACAACATTAGCCGTTTTCTATCCTTCCTTAATCACACATATATCTCTGTGTCCATCCATTATCCATCCAACAATTCATGTTATATTCTGGATGCATTTTAAAGTAAGCTGTAAGCAACAGTACTTTCCAACCCTAGATAATTCAGCACCCAAATGATTAACTAGAGTTTAATATTTGTTTATGGTGGTTCCTTTTTTTCTCGTTGAGGGAAAATTTACACAGAGCAAAATGCACAAATCCTAACTGCACCATTCATTGAATTTTGACAATTGCACACACCTGTGTAACCCAACCCTCTTATCAGTATCTAGAACATTATCCTCACCCCAGATGTGTTCTCATGTCTCCTCCCAATCCATCTGCTCCTCCATCCCTCACAGGCAAACGCTCGTCAGCTTTCTGTTTCTGTAGGTTAGTTTTACTATTTCTAGAACTTTTAATAAATGGTATGTCCTCTTTTGTGCTTGTCTTTTTCCACTCAGCAAATGGTCTTGAGATTCATACACGTTGTTGTGTGCATTGGTATTTTTTTCCCCTTTCATTGCTGAGTACTATTACATCATACGGATATTCCAGAGTTGGTTTCGGTGATCTCATTGTTGAAATGTAAAAGGAGAAGGAGAAGCAGAAGGAGGAGGAGGAAAAGAAAAAGAAACCTGTATGTTTGCAAAGAGAAAAGTTTACTGTAATATGTTATATCCACTTATTGACAGCAATTGTCTGTAAATTATGGCATTTATGTGTCACTGGATAAGTTGATCTTCAAAAGCACCTACTCCTCTAGACTGATGTACTTTCCGTTCATAATAGTTCCATCCTTAGTGGTGTCTCTTTTTAACTTACACCAAATGACATCAGTGAATTAAGAATGAACTAAACAGAGTCAGTGAGTTGTTAACAAAATAGTAGTATATCAAATCTTGGAATACTCTGTGACAAGGTATGTGTCAAAAATTCATGTGCATGCGACTCTGGGTGATAGTTTGGGGTTATGTTCAATGTGTATTGAAGGGAGACTGAGGAAGCTCCAAAGGACCTTTATGTGGTAGAGAGATTAGGTCTTCAATCATGAGGAACAAATGCAAACATGAAGAAAACCTTAAGCAAGAAAACATTGAAGGATTCATAAACCTGATTGATTCGAAACTCTGCTCAATCACCAACTAAAAGAAGCAAGCATGAGAGCATAAACACATTTCGTCCATAGAGGCCAATACATAAGAGCAGTGTTTGATTGGCATCTTCTTGATGATCCAAAGGTCTCAACCTCTTATATCTAACTGCCTACTACTTGACATTTCCATTTGAATATTTCATTAAATATCAAATTTAATATTTTCACAAGGCACTTCAGGATCAATTAGAATTCTAATTATACTTGTGAGACATTGTACTATGTAATCCTAGTACAATATAAACATCTCTACAACTGAAATTTGATGCTCATGGAATGTTAATATGGATAAGCTTTCAAGCATCACTGAGAAAACGTTGTCCATGTAGTGCCACATATTTATATTCATGCAGGTATATAGGAAAATACCCATTTCTTCACACTGTTTCTTACACTGAGGGTCACAAGTCTTGTTATATTTATTCAATACAATGAGCTAATACTTTAAAATTTTTCTTGCTTACATCTTTCTTTCATAAATTCTAGAATTCATGGATTGAAATCTGTGAGTAAAATAATAAATAAAGCAGAAAATAGAATCAAGTTGAAGTAAAGAGGAAATCATCTAGTAACTTGAGGTAAAAACTGTTAAGTTTTTCATGTGACTCTTTCTGTCTATGTGTGTGTACATATATGTGTGTCTGTGTATGTTCCTTATGCTATAATTATATATAACATTTAAAAATATAATCATACTCTACATGTTCTTAGATTTACCTCCATTAACTTTTCTTTATTTAATTATTCATTCACATTCCTGAAAATGTATTGTACAAGGATTTCTGCTTCTTGGAAGATGAAATAGACTTAATTTCCTTACTTTTCTCTATTTCTCCCTCTAAGAACAGCTAAAAAACTCTGATGTTACACATAAAACAAACATTTAGAAAAACCTGTTAGGTGAGAAGAATAAGACAAACTGGCTAGTGACCCCAGGGCCTGAGTAAAAACATAATGGTGGGGCAGAGTCAAGGTAGTGGAGTAGGAGGATGCAGAGTTTGTGTCTCCTCACAACTAGGGCATCTACCAGGTGCTGGTTGGGGACTTCGGATACCTAAGGGAGCGAGAGGAACCTCCACATGAGCGGGTAGGACATTGGGGGAATGGGGGAGGAGAAATGGAGGCAGGATGGGACCAGTGCCCTTGAGGGGTGGCTAGGGGGAGGGGAGGGGTTCCTATGCCCAGAGGGGCCCACTCACAGTGGGGGTTCTGTGGGAATGGGGAGAGACCTTTGGAGGATCGGGGAATTGCAGGGGAATGTGGCCAGCATTTCCCCCACTCACTTGGGCCCCAGCGAGCCTGCTGGGGTCCTGGGCCTGAACCTCTGCTCTCCTGGGTCCCCTCCAGCTGCACTAAGCCCCACACACTCCCAAGGCCTTTTCTGGCTTTTTTTTCTGTTGTGGTTCTGTTTTGCCTTGTTGTTGTTTCATTTATATTTATATTTTTCTAATATATTTTTATTCTAATTTTATTTTTTAAATTTTTTATTCTTTGTTCTTGTTCTGCTCCTTTTTGTTTGTTGCCTTTTTTTCTTTTTTTGCCACACCACATGGTTTGTGGGATCTTGGTTCCCAGGCCAGAGGTTAGGCCTGAGCTCCTGTGGCGGGAGTGCCAAGTCCAAACCTCTGGACTAACACAGAACCTCAGATCCCAGGGAGTATTAAGTGGTGTGAGGTCTCCCAGAGGTCCTCATCTCAGCACCAAGACCCAGCTCTACCCAACTGCCTGCAAACTCCAGTGCTGGATGCCTTAGGCCAAACAACCAGTAGGACAGGAACACAGCCTCAACCATCAAAAAACAAATGAGATGACAAAATAATATGTTACAGATGAAAGAGTAAGTTAAAAACCTACAAGACCAAATAAATGAAGAGGAAATAGTCAATCGACCTGAAAAAGAATTCACAAAATCTCGAATGAAAGGAACACAGGGATAACACTGAAGAAAATCATCAAAACCACAAGGGAAAAATTTATAAAGAAGAAAAGAAGAGAGAAAAACTGCACCCCCCCCACACACACATAACAGAACACAAGTAATTAAATGGCAGTAAATACATACCTATAAATAATCACTTTAAATATCAATGAACTAGATGTTCCAATCAAAGACTGATTAGATAAAAATATGAGACCCATTTATATGCTGCCTAAAAGAGACTTACTTCAGACCTAAAGACATACACAGCCTGAAAGTGGGGGGTGGAAAAAGATATTCAATGCAAATTGAAACAAAAAGAGAGCTGGAGTATCAATATTCATGTCAGACAAAGCAGACTTTAAAGCAAAGTCTCTAACAAAAGACAAAGAAAGACATTATATAATGATGAATGGATCAATAGAAGAAGATGATATAACATTCATAAACATATATTCACCTAATAAAGGAACACCTAAACATATAAAGCAAATATTAACAGACATAAAGGGAGAAATTGACAGTAATAAAATGATAGTAGTGGACTTTAACATCCCACTGACATCAATGGATAGAGCATTCAGAGAGAAAACAGTGACCTTAAATGACACATTGGACTAGTTGGATTTAATAGATATCTACAGAACATTGGATCCAAAAACAACAGAGTACACATTCTTTTCAACTGTATATGGAACATTCTCCAGGATAGATCACATGCTAGGCCACAAAACAAGTCTCTACAAATTTAAGAAGATAGAAATTATATCAAGCATCTTTTCAGGCCACAAAGGTATGAAACTAGAAATCAATTACAGGAAGAATACTGGAAAAAAACACAAAAGCATGGAGACTAAAGAACATGCTACTAGAAAACCAATGGGTAAATAAAGAAATCAAGGAGGAAATCAGAAAATACTTTGAGACAAATGAAAATAAAAGCCGAACTTTACAAAATCTATGGAACACAGAAAAAGCAGTTCTAAGAGGGAAGTTTATAGCAATACAGGCCTACCTTGGTAAATGAGAAAATTCTCAAATAAAAAACCTACATCTAATGGAATTAGAAAAAAAGAACAAACAAAGCCCAACATCAGCAGAAGGAAGGAACTATTAAAGATCAGCATGTAAATAAATTAGAGAAAAACAAGAAAGAAATTATCAAAGAAACAAGAGCTGGATTTTTTTTTCAGTACACAGGCCTTTCACTACTGTGGCCTCTCCTGTTGTGGAGCACAGACTCCGGACGCACAGGCTCAGCGGCCATGGCTTATGGGCCTAGCTGCTCCACAGCATGTGGGATCTTCCCGGGCCAGGGCACAAACCCGTGTCCCCTGCATCAGCAGGTGGACTCTCAACCACTGCACCACCAGGGAAGCGCAAGAGCTGGATTTTTGAGAAGGGAAGCAAAATTGATAAGCCTCTAGCCAGGTTCATTAAAAAAAGAGAGAAGACCCAAATAAACAAAATTAGAAATGAAAGAGGAGAAATTTCAACCAATATCACAGAAATACAAAGAACCATAAGAGAATACTATAAACAGTTATATGCCAACAAATTGGACAACTTAGAAGAATAGATACATTCCTAGCAACTTACAATCTTCCAGGACTGAATTAGGAAGAAATAGGTAGTCCGAATAGACTTATTACTAGTTGCTGGATTTCAATCAATAAAAAACAAAAACAAAAACTCCCAACAACCAAAAGTCCAGAACCAGAAAGTTTTTCAGGGAATTCTAGCAAACATATAAAGAAGAGTTAATACCTATCTTATCACACTTTTCCAAAAACTTTAAGGGCATGAACACCCTCAAACTCATTCTATGAGCCCACAATTACCCTGACACCAAAACCAAACACAGATACCACAAAGAAGAGAAAATTACAGGCCAATATCTCTGATGAATACAGATGCAAAACTCCTCAATAAAATGTTATCAAATAGAATTGAACAATAAATAAAAACGATCATATACCATGATCAAGTGGGATTTATCCCAGAGATGCAAGGATTCTTCAATATACACACATCAATCCATGTGATACTCCACGTTAAAAAAAAGATAAAAATCACATGATCACCTAAATAGATGTAAAAAAGCATTTGGCAAAATTCTATATCCATTCATAATAAAAACTCTCAACAAAGTTGGTTTAGAGGAAACATATCTCAACCTAATAAAGGCCATTTATGACAAACCCACAGTAAACATCATACTAAACAGTTAAAGGCTGAAAACTTTTCCTCTAAGATCAGGAACAAAACAAGGATGCTCACTCTTGCCATTGTTATTTAACACAGCATTAAAAGTCCCAGCCACAGCAATCAGACAAGAAAAATAAATAAAAATCATCCAAATTTGAATGGTATAAGTAAATCTGTCACTATTTGCAGATGACATGATACTATATATAAAAAACCCTCAAGACTCCACCAAAAAGTTATTAGAACCAATACATGAATTCAGTAAAGTTGCAAGATACAAAATTATATATGGAAATCTGTTGCATTTATATACACTAATAATCCTATCAGAAAGACAAATGAAGAAAAAAATTCCATTTATTATCACATCAGAAAGAATAAAATACTGAAGAATAGATTTAAACAAGGAGTTGTACTCTGAAAACTAGAAGACACTGAAGAAATTGAAGATGACACAAATAAATGGAAATCTATACTGTGTTCATGGATGGGGAGAATCAATATTGTTAAAATATTCATACTACCCAAACAATCTATAGATTCAAAGCAATACCTATCATAATAGCAATGGCATATTTCAGAGAACATGAACAAATATTCTTAAGATTTTATGGAAGCACAAAGACTACAAGTAGCTAAAGCAATCTTGAGAAAAAAGAACAAAGCTGAAGGTATCATGCTCCTATACTTGAAAATATACTACAAACTATAGTAATCAAAAGAGTATGGTACTGGCAGCAAAATAGACACATATATCAATGGAACAAAATACAGAGCACAGAAATAAACTCACAATTACTTGGCCGATAAACATTCAACAACGTATGCAAGAATATACAGTGGGGAAAAGACAGTCCCTTCAATAAATGGTGTTTGGAAAGCTGGCCAGATATGTGCACAAGGATGGAACTGGACCACTGTCTTACCCAATATTTAGAAATAAATTCAAAATGGATTGAAGACTTCAATGTGATACCTGAAACCATAAAATTCTTAGAAGAAAACACAGGCTGTAAGTTCTTTGACATCTGTCTTAGCAATATTATTTTGGATCTGTGTCCTCAGGCAAGAGGAACAATTACAAAAATAAACAAATGGGACTACATCAAACTAGAAACCTTTTTGCACAGGGAAGGAAGGCACTAACAAAATGAAGTATCAACCTACTGATTGGCAGAAGATATTTGCAAATCATATATCTGATAAAGATTGATATCCAATATATATAAAGAACTCATACAACTCAATATAAAAAAACCCCAAAAGAACCTGAATAAAAATGGGAAGAGGACCATAATAGACATTTTTCTAAATAAGTCATACAGATGTCCAACAGTCACATGAAAATGTGCTCGACATCACTAATCATCAGAGAAATGCAAATCCAAACCACAATGAAATGCTACCTCACATCTGTCAGAATAACTATTATAAAAGAGAAAAGAAACAACAATTGGTGAGCACGTGGAAGAAATGGGATCCTCATGCACTGTTGATAGTAATGTATCTTGGTGCAGCCATATGGAAAGCAGTATGGAGTTTCCTCAGAAAACTAAGAATAGAACTACCATACAGTCCAGGGAATCCACTTCTGGGTATTAAAAACAACACAGAAACTCTGAACAATAAAAAAAAATATTATCTAAAACAACAACAAAAAACACACTCTAATTTGAAAAGATATATGCATCCCTATGTTCATTGCAGCAGTATTTACAACAGCCTATATGGAAGCAACCTAAATGTCCATCCACAGATGAATGGATAAAGATGATGTGATACACACACACACACACACACACACACACACACACACACACACAAGAATATTACTCAGCTATGAAAAAGAATGAAATAATGCCATTTGTAGCAACATGGATGGACCTAGAGATTATCATACTAAGTGAAGTTAGGCAGACAGAGAAAGACAAATATCATGTGATATAACTTATATGTAGAATCTAAAAAGCAAAACAAATGAACAAACAAAACAAAAAGAGGCTCATACATACAGAGCACAAACTGTTTGTTGCCAGAGATGTTAAGGGTGAGGGGATTAACAAAATTGGTTAAGGGGATAAAGAGGTACTGACTTCCAGCTATTAGTCATGGGGATGTAATGTAGACATAAGGAATATAGTCAATAACATTGCAGCCACGTTGTATGGTGATGGATGGTAACTTGTCTTATTGTGATGTGCATCTTATAATGTATAAAAATATGAGTTGTGTTGTACATCTGAAGCTAATATAATATTGTATGTTAATTATATCTCAATAAGAAAAAATTAGTGACATGTGTGTGTGCATGTGTGTGTGGTGGACTATTATTTAGCCACAAGAAGAAGGAAATCTTGCCATTTGTGACAATGTGGATGGATGCTAAGTGAAATAAGTCAGACAGAAAAAGACAAACACTCTATGACCTCACTTATATGTGGAAAGAAAACAAAAACAAAAAAAGAAACTAATAAAAAGAGTTCAAATGTGTGTTTACCAAATGCAGGGTTTAGGGGGAGAAGGAATTGTGTTGTCAAGTTGTCAAAAGGTACAAACTTCCAATTATAAGGTAAAGCAGTACCAGGAATATAACATACAACATGATGACTAGTTAACACTGTTTTATAATATATATGAAAGTTGTTAATAGAGTAAATCCTAAGTGTTCTCATCACAAGGGAAAAAATTTTTATTTTTTGTAGCTATAGATCATGGAACAAACTTAATTTATTGTGTTTATCATTTCACAATATATATGTCACATCATTATGCTGCATGCCTTAAACTCATATAGTAATGTATGTAGCAAAAACGCTGTTTTTGAACATTACTTAGGTCAGCTCTTTTCTTTTTCATACCCTTCAATGAGGCCATGTAATATATTTGTAATACAGTTAGATTCATTTCATAGCTGGTATTCCATTCTGGATTCCTCCTTCATCTAGATGAAAGATTTTTAATTTTCATGAATAATCATATAACCACAAGCACAATACCATATAGAACAGTTATACCATCTAAAATATTATCTTGTGTATCCCTTTGTAATCAGCCCTTATCTTCATCCAAAATTTATGGCAACCACTCATATGTTTTCTCTCCCTATACTTTCACCTTACACATAATGTCATAGAAATAAAATTATGCAATATGTAAGTTTTGGTGTATGACCTCTTTCATTTAGTAATCTCACAAGCCCTTAAAAGTAGAGAGATGCAGTAGAAGAAGTAGTCAGAGAGATTCAAAGCATAAGAAGGATTCATCACCCAATTTTTGGCTTTGAAGATTTAGAGGGTCATGAGCCAAGGAAAGTGCCTAGTCTCTAGAAGCTAAGAGTGATCCCAGGCCAACAGTCAGTAGTTAAATGGGAACTTCAGTCATCTTGCAGTCAACTTGCTGAATAAAATGAATTTTGCCAACAACCGAAATGAGCCTGGAATTGAATTCATCCTATAGCCCCCAAATAAGAGCTCAGACTGTCAAACATATTTATTTCATACTTGTGAGATCCTAAGCAGAGAACCTACTTGAGACCACCTGGCTGTTTCACTTCCAGGAATGTCATAAAAGGTGGTTTTCTTTTGTGTTCTCTCTCCCTCTCCCAACATGGCGGCCTCAGCAAAAAAGAAGAATAAGAAGGGGAAGACTATCTCCCTAACAGACTTCCTGGCTGAGGATGGAGGGACTGGTGGAGGAAGCACCTATGTCCCCAAACCAGTCAGCTGGGCTGATGAAACAGATGACCTAGAAGGAGATGTTTCAACCACTTGGCATAGTAATGATGATGACGTGTATAGGGCACCTCCAATTGACCGTTCCATCCTGCCCACTGCTCCACAGGCTGCTCAGGAACCCAATATCGACCAGAGCCGTCTTCCCAAATCACCACCCTACACTGCTTTTCTAGGGAACCTGCCCTATGATGTGACAGAAGACTCCATTAAGGAATTCTTTAAAGGATTAAATATCAGTGCAGTGCGTTTACCACGTGAACCCAGCAATCTTGAGAGGTTGAAAGGTTTTGGTTATGCTGAGTTTGAGGACCTGGATTCCTTGTTCAGTGCCCTGAGCCTCAATGAAGAGTCTCTAGGTAACAGGAGAATTAGAGTGGACGTTGCTGATCAAGCACAGGATAAAGACAGGGATGATCGTTCTTTTGGCCGAGATAGAAATCGGGATTCTGACAAAACAGATACAGACTGGAGGGCCCATCCTGTTACAGACAGCTTTGATGACTACCCACCTAGAAGAGGTGATGATAGCTTTGGAGACAAGTATCCAGATCATTATGATTCAGACCGATATCGTGATGGGTATCAGGACAGTTACCGTGATGGCCCATGCCGGGACATGGATCTCTACGGGGGCCGAGATCGCTGTGATGATCGAGGCAGCAGAGACTATGATAGAGGCTACGATTCCAGGATAGGCAGTGGCAGAAGAGCATTTGGTAGTGGGTACCATAGGGAGGACGACTACAGAGGAGGCGGGGACCACTATGAAGACAGATATGACAGACGAGATGACCGGTCATGGAGCTCCAGAGACGATTACTCTCGGGATGATTATAGGCCTGATGATAGAAGTCCCCGCCAAAGACCCAAACTGAACCTAAAGCCTCGGAGTACTCCTGAGGAAAATGATTCTGCTGCTAGCACGTCCCAGTCCAGTCGAGCAGCCTCTATCTTTGGAGGGGCAAAGCCTGTTGACACAGCTGCTAGAGAACGAGAAGTATAAGAGTGGCTACAGAAGGAACCGGAGAAACTGCAGAGTCAGCTGGATGAGCCAAAACTAGAACGATGGCCTCGGGAGAAACACCCAAGCTGGTGAAGTGAAGAAACTCAGGAACGGGAACGATCGAGGACAGGAAGTGAGTCATCACAAATGGGGACCTCAGCCACATCTAGCAGAAATGCACGAAGGAGAGTGAGAAGTCTCTAGAAAATGAAACACCCAATAAAGAGGAAGACTGTCAGTCTCCAACTTCTAAGCCTCCCAAACCTGAACAGCCTCTAAAGGTAATGCCAGCCCCTCCACCAAAGGAGAATGCTTGGGTGAAGCGAAGTTCTAACCCTCCTGCTCAATCTCAGAACTCAGACACAGAGCAGCAGTTCCCTACAAGTGGTGGAGGGAAAGTAATTCCAGCTCAACCATCTGAGGAAGGACCAGTAAGGAAAGATGAAAATAAAGTAGATGGGCTGAGTGCCCCAAAAGGCCAAAGTGGAAATTCCAGCCGTGGTCCAGGAGATGGAGGGAACAAAGACCACTGGAAGGAGTCAGATAGGAAAGATGGCAAAAAGGATCAAGACTCCAGATCTGCACCTGAGACAAAGAAAGCGGAAGAAAATCCAGCCTCTAAGTTCAGTTCTGCAAGCAAGTATGCTGCTCTTGCCGTTGATGGTGAAGATGAAAATGAGGGAGAAGATTACACCAAATAGACCTCTGAATTCTGTGCTTTCTCCTAGTCTCTCACCACCCTGGAACATTCGAGAGCAAGTCAAACCTCTATCCAGACAAGACAAAATAACACTCACCATCTCCTGGATACCTTTCTTAACTTTTTTTTTTGAAAAAGAAACAAAATGAAATTCTTTTGCATGCTTCTTCAGCCTTTAAAATATTGAACTAACTGGAGAATCACCAATGTAACCAGAGAGAGACGTACAGCTTTTAATGCTGTAAGTTTAAAGTTGTGGTGCATTTTTATGACATGTGCAGTTGCCTGTGTGATTAGTGCCTAGGGGCCTCCGTTTAGCAAGATGGCAGTGATAGTGATGCAGTGTCTGGAATCTAGTTGGGCAGTAGGCAGGTATAAGGAAGAGTGTGAGGTTTCTACCTTTAATTCTTATCCTGTTGTGGCATACATGAATTAGCAAACAGTATCTGAATAAATTCTCCATTCTTAGCAAGGTAGGTTTAGTCTCTGATGTTGTTTTAGTCTCCAGGAGGCTGCCAGCCCCACCTCTTATTTAATTCTGAGTTACTGGGGCCAGCCTAAGGGGGAGTTCCTTCATTTGTGCCCCCCATGGGGGTAGGTGGGAGTGAGTCTACAGGCCACTGAAGAATAGGACTGTTTGGTGACCAAAGTAAATGGGGAAATCGTGGTTTGAAAAGAAGCTTGGGGATTTGATAAATTATTTTGCACCAGTAACAGGGAAAATGGTATCACCTCCAGTAAACACATAGTCGTTTACCTCCTGGAGCAGGAAGCACTTAAGGGTTGTGGGAATTCCCAGGTCTTTTATGTGTCCTGGTTTCACCCTTTCTTAAACACTATCCCTTCTGAAAGTTCAAATATATCCACATTCTGTTGAAATCTTGAAGCTTTAAAAATTTAGACTCTTGTCATCATCTTATGTTCATCATGCTACTCTTTCCTGTTAACCTTCCTACAGGCAGCTTCTACTTAAGTCACATACTTGACCTCCTAAGCATTCTCTAGAGCCCCTGGGAGCTGTCCAATGAGGAGTCATCACTGCTTTTTCTCAAGCAAATCTTGCCTCCTTCATGCTTTGACACTCCTTCCCTCTAGCCATTCGTGCTCCTGCTGCTTTGACCCCTTTTACACCTCAGAAAACTTTAGAATTACTAGTCTTAGGTGGTGAGCGAGGGTGGTTAAATTGGGAGCCTTTCTTACAACCTTGACTGGGGTTTGAGGGGCTTTTTAAAAAACAAAAGTTTCCTTCTCTCCAAGTGAAATCTCACACCAATGTTTGGATTTATAATGTGGCTTAGACCAATGTGTGGTTTTTTTGGTTCTGTTTTTTTAGCATCCCCTTGAGAGAATAAATGATAATGGAGGAGAACAATTTCACAAGGTCCTGGCTTCTCTTGCAACACAGTAGCTTTACTTGCCTGCTTTTATGTGCACCTTGGTACTGTCAGCTCAACAGATGGTGTCCTTACAGGCAATATTGGTACCTGCAGAGAAAAGACATCTTGGTCTCTTCTCGCATCAGTCCTAAGTTAGACCCTTTACAGCCATGCAGGGGTGTTGGTTTATGAGTGCTGCAGCAGTGAGCATAATGAATCATTTACCCAGTGGACATAGAAAACATACCAAGTGAAGTAACTTTAAATAATTGGTTTGGAGTGGGTAGTAGCTAGGAAGTGGCTTTTAGAGATACCCAAGGTTGAGAGGGTGTTTTTTTTTAACCATTTGCTATAGATGATGAAAAAGTAGGGTTTGCCCTCTTCATGTCTGCTTCCAAATAGATGTGTCCAAAAAAGCTGTTTTTCCCCCATTCCTCTACCGTGCCACCCTGTTAAAACAAACAGGAATTTATGACCCGCTCCTCACTACATGTAAAATTTGTACAAAAATATCTTCTATGAAAATGATTTGTAATCTGTAGACTTATTACCTGGGAGATGTCTTGAGATGTAAAATCCCATCCTTTAGGTTGTGGGGTTTTTTGTTTTCTCCAAATAAATCTTATCTTTAAAGTTCAAAAAAAATAAAATAAAAGGTGGTTTTGTCTTAAGTAGCTATATTTGTGGTAGCTTGTTATGGCAAGGATAGAAAATGAATACATACCAATTAAAAGACTGATTTTTCAACTCTGTAATGAGTTATATGGGAAAAGAGTCTAAAAAAGAGTGGATACATGTATATGAATAACTGATTAACTGTGCTATACAGCAGAAAGTAACACAACATTGTAAATCAACTATACTCCAATAAAATTTTTTAAGAAGACTGATATTTTCAGATTAGATAGAAGATCAGGATCCAATTATACACTGCCTTCAAGGAACCCACTTTAATTAAAAATATATAGATATGTTAACAATATCAGGGTTGAGAATGGAGTTGCTTCTTAATACCAATGCAAACTTCACTAGAAGCAATGTTAACAGGAATATAGAAAGTTATTACATAAAAATAAATTGATCAATTCACCAAGAAATATAACAAAAATATTTAAGCAAGTAAAAGAGTGCTTCAAAACATATGAGGCAAAAACTTGTAGATCTGAAAGGAGAGTGGAAAAATCCACAAATATACTTGGAAACTTCAACATTCCTCTCTCAGTAATCAATAGAAGCAGTAGTCAGGAAATCAACAATGATATACAAGAAACTGAAGAAAAATATCTTAAAATGTGACCCAGAAAGTTGACATCTAGCATGACATTGTGAGGAGCTTTGCTGATCTGCACCCCAGTAAAAAAAGGTGAAACTTATTTTTAAAATCCCAATAACTATCTAAAGCCCTTGGAATGATTTGAAGGACAAAGAGCAAATGAAGCAATATCTATTCAAGAGAGCACATGAAAATTCAGCAAGAAAGATAAGTTTGTGGTATTTGAACCAAGACTTATCCCTCCGTTACCTCTCCAAACTCAGTGATGTGGAGACTTCAATCCATATTGCTGCAGCCAAGAACACAGGGCTCTTATCCCCCCTGCTCCCAATCAGAGGGTTTTCTACCTGGAAGAAGCAGAACCACAGTGCTTCTACTTCTTCCTCCTGCTACCTGTTTCTGAGGCTAAATCATGGCAATTGCAGTTGAGAGGTAGGGGTTCTCTTCTTCTGCTTAGCTGTCGCTCATGGAGACAAAACAAATATCAAACACTGTCCTCAGAAACTATTTCTTCTAGGGATCCAGATTCTGGTTGTAATAATTCATAGAGCAATTTATGCTTCCAGGGCATTGTGGAAAGCAATAGAGCAATCACTAGTCAATTGGTGGAGTTTAACAACTTATATGGTCAGGTAAAGAGAAACATAAAGCCCCACCAAAATCACTGGCATCCCAGGATGACTGTGAGCATATCAAAAGTTGTGCCTTCCAGAGGTGCAATATCAGAGGCTTAAAACCATTTGGGAGGGGATTGAATAGATTTCCCTAAAATAATGCAGCCAGTCAGTAAACAAATAAATAATCAAACAATAATTTTTAAAAACAGTGGAGGGGAGGAAGAGTGGACCTGTACCTAGAGTTTCTACAATATATTAACTAAAATGTTTAGTTTCCCACAAAATTACTGATATCAGGCAAAATAGATTTTTTAAAATATTGGTGATAGGGCTTCCCTGGTGGCACAGTGGTTGAGAATCTGCGTGCCAATGCAGGGGACACGGGTTCAAGCCCTGGTCTGGGAAGATCCCACATGCCGCGGAGCAACTGGGCCTGTGAGCCACAATTACTGAGCCTGCGCGTCTGGAACCTGTACTCCGCAACAACAGAGGCCGCGATAGTGAGAGGCCCATGCACCGTGATGAAGAGTGGCCCCCGCTTGCCACAACTAGAGAAAGCCCACACACAGAAATGAAGACCCAACACAGCCATAAATAAATAAAATTTTAAAAAATATATTGGTGATAAATACAAATTTTTATTTTTATAAATTTATAAATATAAATTATCAACTTATCAAAAAGATATAACAATTATAAACATGTATGTGTCTAATAACAGAGCACCAAAATACATGAAGCAAAAACTAACAGAAATAAATGGAGAAGGGAAAAAGAAAAATTCAACAATAATATTTGGAGACTTAAATACCAATATTTCAAGAATCAGTAGAACAGCTAGACTGAAGATCAACAAGAAAATAGAAGATATGAACAGTACTATAAACCACCTTGACCTAACAGATATCTATAGTATACTTTACACAACAGCAAAATATATATTCTTAAGTGCACTAGAAAGAAACTCTCCAGCATCAACCATACACTAAATTGTAAAACAAATCTCAGCAAATTTAAAGAGATAGAAAAAATACAGAGTGATGCCCTGACCAAAATGGAATGAAATTCAAAATAAAAAGCAGAAAAACTCACAAATATGTGGAAACTTGAAAAAAGATGCAATCTTAAATAATCAATGAGTCAAAGAATAAATCAAAAGAGTAATTACAAAATTATTTTAGATGAATGAAAATGAAGACACAACATAATACTTATGGGATGGAGGTAAAGCAGTGCTTACAGGGAAATTTATAGCTGTAAATATCTGTATTAAGAAAGAAGAAAGATCACAAATCAATAAGCTAATTTTCCACCTTAGGACACTGGAAAAAGAAGAGCTAACTAAATTTAAAGCAAACAAAGGAAAGAAATAATAAAGATTAGAGACTGAGGAGGTCAAGATGACAGAGTAAGAGGACGTGGAGCTCTCCTGTCCCTACAAACACATCAAAAATACATTTATATGTGGAACGAATCTCATGGAAAACAAACTGGAAATTGGCAGAAGCACACGTATGCAACCAAGATTGTAATAAAAAAAATACACACATAATCAGGTAGGATGCGAAGAAAAGCATCAGGTCAAGACCTATGCCCCTGTGAGGTGACTCAGAGGAAAAGGGAGATCACGTGGCTGGACACTCACCCTGGGGAGGGATTGGTCAAGCCACAGACTGGGCATCCCATTTCTGGGGACCTACATGTAGGAGAAAAGCCCCCTTGGCTGCTTACAGAATTTCAGAGACAGATAAAAAGTCTGGAGAAGCCTAGATCCACTCATGAGGAGTGTGCATATGCTGGCATGTGCTCAGGCAGGATGGAGAGAGGTCTGCCTCTGTGGCTACTGCCTTGACATGCTCCCCAGTTGAGCTAAGAGAATGCCCCAGCCCTGCACAATCCATACCACAGCTTGGCACTGGATTGAGGGCAGCCAGAACCAAGGAAAAAACTTGTTGAAGGAAAGCAGAGCTGACCTGGGGGTCAAGGGCATAGGCCAGGTGGGACAGTGGTGGCCATTGTTGGTGTTTACTCAAGCAGCAACTCCAGAAGCATCCCAGACTTCTGACAAGAGTGGCCCCTAAAATTCCCACAGCCACCTTACTGTGTGCTCCAGCCTGAGTGAGGTAAACGTTTGGGCCCCACTCACTCCATGCCACAGTCTAACACTAGATCTGGGGTGGCCATGACAGGGGAAAAGATATGACTGTGGACTGCATCTGAGTGGAGCTGCTGCTGCCCACACAGGCAGAGCATTGGACCTCTGTAAGCACATAAGCCCCACTTGGTTCAGCACTCATCTTTCTGGGGGCAAATGTCCAAGCACAGGGAAAAGGAAAATGCACACTTAAAGGGAACAGAGCCAGCTCAAGACTGACCCTCGGAGATTCTGCTTCAGCAACTTAGGAGCAGACCCCACCACTAACAGGGTGGTGATGGTCACCAAGCAGAGAGGAAGTCACACCTCACACATAGGCTCTAGCTCTTCCATCACCAGCTACACCCCATACCAAGGTGATAGCTGCCAGCACACCCTGAGGAAAGATGTGACTGGCATCCACATCAAATTCAGCTTTCCCACCAAAGAAATTAGGCACATGCAGTCTGCATAGAGATGCTCTGACATAGAAAGAAACACTTCAAGATCACAAGAGGTAACTAAATTCATAGAGAGAGAGAAAGTTAAGGGAAATGAAAAGGCAGAGGAAATACTCTTAATTGAAAGAGCAAAAGAAAACCCCTGAAGAAATAAGTAATAAAAGAGAAATTAAAAATTTACCAGATAAGAATTCAAAACATTGGTAATAAAAATGCTAACTGAATTAAGGAAGATAATTGATCTAAACGCAGATCATTTAACAAAGAACTAGAAAATATAAAAAAGACCCAACCAAAAATAAATAATGCAATATCTGAGATAAAAAGCACTCTAGAAGCAATGAGTAGCAGACTAAATGACAAAGAAGAATGCATAAGTGATCTGGAAGATAGGCTAATGGAAATCACACAATCACAGCATATAGAAAGACAAATTTAAAAAAATGCAACATTCTTCACTCTGTATGATAGATTCTAGGTCCATCCATGTCTCTACAAATGACCCAATTTCATTCCTTTTTATAGCTGAGTAATATTCCATTGTATATGTGTACCATATCTTTTTTATCCATTTGTCTGTCATACAGAGTGAAGTAAGTCAGAAAGAGAAAAACAAATATCGTATATTAATGCATGTATGTGGAATCTAGAAAAATGGTACAGATGAGCCTATTTGCTGGGCAGGAATAGAGACACAGATGTAGAGAACAGATGTGTGGACCTGGTAGGGGGGTGGGATGAATTGGGAGATTGGGATTGACATATGTGCACTGCCATGTGTAAAAAAGATAGCTAGTGGGAACCTGCTGTATAGTGCAAGGAGCTCAGCTCAGTGCTCTGTGGTGACCTAGATGGATGGGATGTCGGGGGAGAGGGACGTCCAAGAGGGAGGGGATATGTGTATACAAATAGCTGATTCACTTCGTTGTACAACAGAAACTAACACAACATTGTAAAGCAATTATACTCCAATAAAGATGTAAAAACAAAAAACAACATGCTACTAAAACCAATGGGTCAATGATGAAATCAAAGAGGAATTCAGAAAATACCTCAAGATAAATGAAAATGGAAACACAACAATCCACAATCTATGGGATGCAGCAAAAGCCGTTCCCTCTTAAGGGAAGTTCATAGCAATACAGGCCTTCCCCAAGAAACAAAAAAATCTCAAATAAACATCCTAACCTCCCACCTAAAAATTAGGAAAAGAAGCCCAATGTCAAGGAATCTCAATCTCAGCAGAAGGAAGGAAATAATAAAGATCAGAGAGGAAATAAATAAAAGAGATTTTAAAAATAGCAAGATCAATGAAACCTAAAACTGTTTTTTGGAAAAGATAAACAAAATTGATAAACCTTTAGCCAGATTAATCAAGAAGACAAGAGGGAGGATCTAAATAAGCAAAATAAGAAATAAAAGAAGAGAAATAACTGATACCACAATGATACAAAAAATCATAATTGAATATTACAAACACATATGCAAACCAATTGGACGACCTAGAAAAAATGGACACATTTCTAGAAACATACATCCTGCCAAGACTGAGTTAAGAAGAAACAGACAATTTGATCAGACAGATCAATAGAAATGAAATTGAATTTGTAATTCAAAAAGCTCCCAGCAAGAAAAGTCCAAAACCAGATGGCTTCACAGGGGAATTATACGAAATATATACAGAAGAATACCTATCCTTCACAAGCTATTCCAAAAAATTGAATAGGATGGAACACTTCCAAACTCATTCTATGAGACCACAATTACCCTGATGCCAAAACCAAACAAAGACACAAAACAAAATCATAGGCCAATATCTTTGATGAATATGGATGTAGAAATCCTCAAGAAAATATTAGCAAATTGAATCCAACAATATATATAAAGGACCATATAACATTCAAATTGGATTAATTCCAGTGTCACAAAGCTGGTCCAACAATCGCAAATCAACCAATGTGATACACATTAACAAAAGGAAAGATAAAGGTCACATGATCATCTCAATAGATGCAGAAACAGCTTTTGACAAAGTTCAATATTTCATGACAAAAACTCTCATCAAAGTGGGTGTAGAGGAAACATATTTCAATGTAATAAAGACAATTTATGACAAACCTATAGCCAACATCATACTCAATGGTGAAAAGCTGAAAGCCTTCCCACTAAATTCAGGAACAGAAAAGAATACTCACTCTCCACTTCTATTTAAAACACAGTATTGAAAATGCAATCCGCAGCAATCAGAGGAGAAAAAGAAATAAAATATTTCCAAATTAGAAGGGAAGAGGTAACTGTCACTACTTGCAGATAACATGATACTTTATATATAGAACCACAATGTCTCCACTCAAAAACTATTAGAACTAATAAATAAGTTCAGTAAGATTGCAGGATACAAGATTAATATACAGAAATCTGTTGCATATTTATACACTAAAAATGAAATATCAGGAAGAGAAAGTAAACAAAACAATCCCATTTAAAATCACATCAAATGAATAAAATAGTTAGGAATAAACTTAACCAAGAAGGTGAAAGGCTTATACTCAGAAAACTATAAAACACTGAGGAAAGAAATTGAAAATGATACACAGAAATGGAACGGTATCCTGTGATCTTGGACTGGAAGAATTAATATTGTTAAAATGTCCATACTGCCCAAAACAATCTGCAGATTTAATGCAATCCCTATCAAAATACCTACAACATTTTTCACAGAACTGGAACAAATAATCCTGCAATTCATATGGAACCACAAGACCCCAAATTGTCAAAGCAATTTCAAGAAAAAAGAACAAAATTGGAGGTATCACCCTCTCAGACCAGACTATGCTACAAAACTACAGTAATCAAAATAGTGTGGTATTGGCACAAACACAGACATATAGATCAATGGGACAAAATAGAGAACCCAGAATAAACCCACACACCTATGGTCAATTGATCTATGACAAAGAAGGCAAGAATATACAATGGATGAAAGGCAGTCTCCTCAATAAGTGGTGCTGGGAGAACTGGACAGCTACATGTAAAAGGATGAAATTAGAACATTCTCTAATACCATACAGAAAAAAAAACTCAAAATGGATTAAGTCCTCAATGTAAGATCAGAAACCATAAAATTCTTACAAGGAAACATAGGCAAAACACTCTTTTACATAAATTGTAGCAATATTTTTTGTATCTGTCTCCTAAGGCAAAAGAAATAAAATCAAAAAATAAACAAATGGGACTTAATTAACCTTAAAGTCTTTTGCACAGTAAATGAAACCATTGACAAAACAAGACATCCTACTGAATGGGAGAAAATATGTGCAAATGATATGACTGGTAGGGGGTTAATATCTAAAATATATAAACAACTCATAGAACTCAATATCAAAAATACAAACAACCCAATTATAAAATGAGTAGAAGACCAAAATAGATATTTTTCCAAAGAAGACATACAGATGAATAAGAGGCATATAAAAAGATTCTCAACATCACTAATTATTACAGAAATGCAAATCAAAACCAAGATAAAATATCACCTCGCATGTGTCATAATGGCTATTATCGAAAAGTCTACAAATAAAGAATGTTGTTGAGGATATGGAGAGAAAGGAACTCTTGTACTCTGTGGCTGGGAAAAAAATTGATGCAGCTACTATGAAAAACAGTATGGAAGTTCCTAAAAAACTGAAAATAGAACTACCATATCATTCAGGCTTTTGACTCCTGGGTATATATCCAGGGAAAAAAAGACATTAATTTGAAAAGATACCGGCAACCCAATGTTCATAGCAGCACTACTTACAATAATCAAGACATGGAAGCAACCCAAGTGCCCAGCAACACATGATTGGATTAAGAAGATGTGATACACACACACACACACACACACACACACACACAATGAATATTACTCAGCCATAAAAGAGAGTGAAATTCTGCCATTTGCAGCAACATGGATGGACTTAGAGGATATTATGCTTATTGAAATAAGTAAGACAGAGAAAGGCAAATACTGTATGATATCACTTACATTTGGAATCTAAAATATAATACAAATGAGTGTATTTGCAAAACGGAAAAAGACTCACAGATACATAAAACAAACTTGTGGTTACCAAAGGGGAGAGAGAAGAGGGGAGAGACAAATCAGGGGTGTGGGATTAACAGATACAAACTACTATGTATAAAATAGATAAGCAACAAAGATATACTGTATAGCATAGGGAATTATAGTCATTATCTTATAATAATTTATATCCAAGTATAATCTGCAAAAATGCTGAAACACTATGCTGTACACCTGGAACTAATATAATATTGTAAATCAACTACAGTAAGTCCCCTACATACAAATCTTCAAGTTGCAAACTTTCAAAGATGCGAACGTGTGTTCACATGTCCAATCACATAAGTTAGCTCACATATCTGGTGTACATTGTCACATGCATGCATCCTCTACAAGTGGTTGTGCTTTTGTGTACTTTACTGTACAGTACTGTATAGAGTACAGTATCTTTATTTCAAGCCCAGGACGTCCGGAAGCAAGCATAAAAGCAGTGGTGGTGTAGCTGGTACTGCTAAGAAGCACCAAGAGATAATGATGGAACTTGCTGTGCCACACGAGGAGCTTACTAATGAAAACCTGATGGAATTTGAGGCCCAGAGAAAGGACGAAGAGAGACAAGAGGAAGTAACTGAAGAACTGAAGAGATTCAAGATGCAGGACATGGCAAGGGGATTTTCTTTATTTGAGGAGGCACTGTTAGTTTGTGAGGCACAGGACCTGAATGTAGAACAATACACGAAAGTTTCAGCAGCCGTTCAGAATGCAATCCAGTGCTACCATGTCATCTATGATGGAAAAAAAAGAGCTACTACCCAGACATCACTGGATCGGTTTTTTCAAGAGGGTAGATAGAATTGAATCCAGCAAGGAACCAGAACCTGTGCTATCAACGTCAGGCATGAGCGAAATTGCAGCTTGCCCTCCGTCTCCTATCGCTGATGATCCTTCAGCTCTACCATCTCCCACCTCCTCTCCCTCCTCCAGTCAGTAACTCTTCTTGCCTGTTCACTTGATGCCAGCCCCTGTATGCCAACTGTTGTACTGTACTACTGTATTTTCAAGGTACTGTACTGTAAGATTAAACGTTTTCTTTATTTTTTGTTTGTTTTTATGTATTATTTGTGTGAAAAGTATTATAAACCTATTACAGTACAGTACTATATAGCTGATTGTGTTAGGTGGGTACCTAGGCTAACCTTGTTGGACTTACAAACAAATTGGACTTAGGAATGTGCTCTTGGAACAGAACTCATTTGTATGTAGGTGACTTACTGTATACTTAAAAAAAGAAAGTGAAATTTATGGGAGAAATTTTTCTAAATCATATTTCTAATATGGAACTTATATATAGAATATATAAGGAAGTCTTACAACTCAATACTAAAAAGACAAATTACCCAAAAAAATATAAATACCAATCCAAAAAGACATTTCTCAAAAAAAAATATACAAATTGAAAATAAGCATATGAATAGATTCTCAAAACCATTAGTCATTAGGAAATTCCAAATCAACACCACAATGAGATACCCCTTTACACACACTACAGCCTTTCACATTGACTATAATAGGAAACTTGGACAATGACAATTGCTGATGAAGATGTACAGGTATTGGAACAACTGAACATTTCTGGTGAGAATGTGAAATGTATTCACTTTGGAAACAGTTTGTCAGTTCTTCAAACAGTTAAACATAAAGTTGCCATATGATGTAGTGCTTCCACTCTTAGTTATATCCTTAAGAGAAATGAAAACTTATGCTCACACAAACATGTGTACATGAATGTTCATGGTAGCAACATTCATGTAGCTAAAATGGAAACAACCCAGTTGATGAATGAATAAATAATCTGTGGTATATCCACACAATGGAATATTATTCAGCAATAAAAACAAATGAAGTTATAAGACATGTTAAAATATGTATGAACATTGAAAACAATATGTCAAATAGAACCTGTCATATCAATATAATAACACATATCATATAATTATTTTACATGAATTGTCTAGAATAGACACATTTATAGAGCTAGAAATTCAATTAGTGCTTACCTAGGATTGGATGGTTGGAGGCAGGGGAATAATGAGGAGTGACTGCTAAAAGATAAAGGGTTTATTTTCAGGGTCATGGAAATATTTCAAAATCATTTGTGGTGTACGTTGTACAACTTTGTGAATATACTAAAATACATTGAATTGTACAGTGTAAATGGGTAAATTTTATCATATGTGAATTGTATTTTGATAAAGCTTTCATTAAAATATATATGTTGTATTTGCTCCAGTAAATATGGAGTAAGAGGCACAAAGTATGCATTCCCATGTGAACAATCCTACAATTGCCCCAGCTTAGTTACTGGAGAAACTTTCCAGGCAATGTTGCAGGGACTGTTAACTAAAGCAGAGTTTAGGTAATGGAGCAAGTGTTCCGTGGCCAAGGAGGATAGAATTTACAGGACAGAGCATCATAGAGGAGAGATCCACACACACAGAGAACTCTGAAGTTCTGTAGCTGGTTTCACTTGAGTTTTCAATTGTATACTAATCATTGCATGCATGTGTGTGATCAATATAAGGAGTAGAACAACCACTTGAAACTATTACAGGAAACAATACTCAGAAATCACACAGGACAGAGAAAACTGCCTATTGTTAATAGCCAAAGTGGACTAACTTATGTTTCAAAGTGCATGGGGTAGAGTAATAAGAAGGTTTTCACCTCAGTCGTGGGTGAAAATTAGCCATGAACTAAATTCTAGCTCTGGTTCCTCCTAACAAAGTTTAAAGCAATGCACAAAATGGTCTAACTATTTCCAAGTATTTTAACTGCACTGCAGAATAAATATCAAAAATATTTAATAAAAAATTCCAGAACACAAAGTGAAAATTTACAATAGCTGACATCCAATTTCAAAATAAGAGATATGCAAAACATGGGAAATAATAAGGAGAAAAATTAATCAAAGTGGCTGTAAGATGACAAATATGGTAAAAAATTTAGCAGACTAGGATACTGAAAAGATTGTTATAACTCTATTTCATATACTCAGAATTTTAGAGGAAATATTGAACACGTTCAATAGAGACATGTTGAATACACTTTGAAAGATCCAAAATGACTTTCTATAGATAAAACTACAATTCCTGAGTTGAAAATTCCTTAAGTAGACTTTGCAGAAGAAAAAAATTAGAGAATTTGGTGAATTGGCAATAGAAAACATCCAAATGAAACACACAGACAAAAAAAAATTGGGATAAAATGTCAGATCATCATTGAGTTCTCTGACAACTTCAAATGGCCAAATATACATGAATTCAAAGACCCCCAAAGGAGAGGGAAAGAGGAGCAGCAAAATACTTGAAGAAATTTGATTTAAAAACAAACTCACAGATCCCAGAAGTTCAGTGACCCTCAGAATAATAAAAATGAAGAAAATTACACCATGGCATTCATCATGAAATTGCTTAAAACTATTGATAAAGAGCAAATCATCAAATAGGAGCCAGAGAGAAGAAAGATACATTGCATATCAAATAATAAAGGTATAAATAGCATCAGATTTCTCAGTTGAAAATGTGTAAGCAAGAAGACAATGGAGTAAAAACTTCAAGGTACTGAAAGAAAAATAAAAGAGTAAATTTAGAATTATTTTGTCAGAGAAATCGCCTTTCAAAAATAAAGGCAAAATACTTTCTCAGAAATAAAATACTTCAAAGTATTTATCACCACCAGGTCTCCATTACAATAAATGTGAAATGAATTCCTTCAAGCATAAGGAAGATGATACCAGGTAGAAATCTGGATCTAAATAAAGAATGAAAATCACAGAAATTGGAAAATACATGAGTAAATATAAACATTTTTATTATGTAAATATAACATATTATTATAAAAAATAATAAACTATTTACAGAAAATTACAACAGTGGAGTCTATAGCATATGCAAAATTTAAATGCATTACAAAACTGGTTCATAGTCTGGAGGGTGGAAGAAAAGGAAATAAGATGATGTAAGTTTCCTATACAATGTATTATGGCATAGTATCACTTGAAGTTAGACTATGATAAATCACAAATATATACTGTAAGACTCAAAGCAACCACCAACATAATTCAATAAAGAGTTACAGTTAAAAGGCAGCAATGCATAAAAAAGAATTATAACACGTATTATATTAATCTATAAGAAGGCAAAAAGAAGATAAAGTGACCAATAAACACATTGAACAATTAGAAGACAAATATTAAGACTGTAATTAAATGCTCAATCATATCAACATTCACACTAGTTGTAAAGTTTGAAAATATCCAAAATAAAATCAGATCATCAGATTGGATGAAAAAACCAAGACACTGCCATATGCTGCCCACTAGGAATTCACAATAATAAATAAAATACAAAGAGGTTAAAAATTAAAAGACTTGAAAAAGATATACTAGGCAAACACTAATAAAAAGGGACCAATAACTGTATCAATATCATACAAAGTAGATTTTAGAGCAAAGAATATTATCAAAAATAATAAATTCATAATAAACTGCCAATTCTTCAAGAGGATAAAATTATAAACTTTCATGTGCTTATTAATACAGCCATAAAATACATGAGGCAAAAACTGATATAAATGCAAGAATAAATAGGTAAGGTCAGAATTATAATTGGATAGTCATATAACACTTTCTCAATAATTAATAGAACAAGTAGCCAAAATGTCAGTGAACATGTAGAAGACTTGAAAAGTACTATCAACCAACCTAACAAACCCAAAAATGTCAGAATAAAAATTCTTTTCAAGTGCATACAGAACATATGCCAACAAAGACCATATTTGGGGCCATAAAACAAGTCTCAATAAATTTTAAAAAGTTCAAATTATACAAGGTATTTTCTTTGATCTAAATGGATTTAAATTAGAAATCAATGACAGAAAGATATCTGTAAAATTCCCAAATATTTACAAAGTAAATAAAACACTTGTAAATAACACATGAATCAAAGAATAAAACAAAATGAAATTATAAAGTATTTTGAACTGAAAGAAATAAAAATAAAACATATCAAAATTTGTGGGAGGCCACTAAGGCAGTACTTAGAGGAAAATTTATGGCACTAAACATCTATATTAGAAAGATGACATGTCTGAATCAAATGGTCTCAGCCTCTACTTTATGAAGCTAGAAAAGAAAGAGCCAATAAACTGCAAAGTATACAGAAAAATTGAAATAATAAACATCAGAGCAGGAGACAATAAAATTAAAAACCAAAAATGATAAATAAAGAAACAAAAACTGTTTCTTTGAGAAGATCAACAAAATTGATGAATCTCTAAGTAAAACTGATAAATCAGGCAGACTGATTAGAAAAAATGAGAAAGGAGGAGAAATGTCACCACTGCAGGTTCTACAGATATTAAATCAATAATAAGGAAGTATTATAAACAACTTTATACCCATAAATTCAACAACTTAGATGAAATGGACAATTTCCCTGAAAGACACAAACTACCCAAATCTCCCAACAAGAAATAGATAACCTGAATAGCACTATATCTAAGAAAAATATTGAATGTACAAATAAAAGTCTTCCCACAAAAGAACTCCTAGCCCAGTTGGCATCACTGGTAAATCATACCAAATATTTAATTAAAAATGATACAAAAATAACCCAAAATCTAAAAAATTGAAGAGGAAAAATATATTTCCTAAATCATTCTGTGAGACCCAAATTGTCCTAATATTCAAAACCAGATAGCATTACTAGAAAACTGAGACAAATATCTGTCATGAACATAGATGCAAAAATTATAAATAAAATTTTAGCAGAATGAATCCAACAATATGCAAAATGAATAATAAATATATGATAACTAAACAGCGTTTATTGCAAGAATGCAAAATGGGTTTAATGTACAAAATTAATGTAATTAATCATTTAAAAATTAAGAAATATGAGACCAGATCAATAGAAGAAGAAAAATCATTTGATAATATCCATCTCTGATAAAACTCTCAACAGATTAGGAATAGAAAGTAACTTCCTCAATTTGATAAGGGGCCTCTATAATAACCTACAGGTACCATGATACTTAATGGTGAATGTTTCCATCCCGAAATATAAACTAGACAAAGATGCTCTCTCTCACCATTTGTATTCAACATTGTACTGGTGGTGCGAACTCATGCAATATAAGAGTAAAAAGAAATAAAACACATCCAGAATGGAAAGGAAGAAATAAAACTCTCCTAAGTTACAAATGCCATCAGTGTCTATGTAGAAAATTCTATAGAATATGCATAAAGGCAACAAGGGATAATAAATGAATTATCAAGTTTGAAGGATATCAAATCAATATAAAAACAACTGAATTTCCATATATCAGCAAGGAATAATTGAACACACTAACATTAACAGTAGTATTAGAAATATGAATACTTAGGGGGTAAATCTGACAAAAGAAGTAACCCTGTACATTGATTTGTAGGACACAGAAATTTGTTGAAAGAAATTTTAAAAGATCAAAAATGAATGGAGATATACACAAAGTTCCTGGGCCAGAAGATTCAATATTGTCATCTCAGTCCCAATTACATCCAAGTAGTCTTTCCTTAGAAAATGACAGGCTGATTCCATAATTCATTTGTAAATGCATAAAATACAGAATAACCAAGCAGATTTGAACTAGAAGAAGAAATTTGGAGGACTAAAACTACCTAATTTCAAAACTTATTGTACATTTATAGTAATAAAGTCATTGTGGTATTAGCATGAAGGTAGACAAATCAATGGAGCATAAATAGGCACACACATAAATATATATATATTGATATATATATGATAGATAATTAATTTTTGATAAATGTGCAAACACAATTCAATGGATAAAGGATCATGTCTTCCAGAAATGATTCTGGAATAACTAGATATCCATATACCAAAAAAAAAAAAAGGAATTTCAATCCACACCTCTTACCATATATAAAAAACAACTCAACATGGATTACAGACCTAAATGTGAAAACTAAAATCATAAAACATCTAGAAGAAAACAGAAAATCTGTTTCACTTTGGATTGGGTAAATATCTCTTAGATATGAAAAAAGGATGATCATGTGATCGATAAAAGAGAAAAATGATAAAGTGTACATCTGATTTTTGAATTGTATTGTGAAGACCATGAGAAGACAGGCATAAACTGGGAGATATTTGCAACCCAATAAAAACCAGGAAAATATTTGAAGAGATAACTAGCCCCCAAAAGTTATATGTAGCATAAATAAGAACAATATGCTTAGCATCATTAGTCATTAGGGAAATGTAAGTTAAAGCCAGAATGAGATATCACCACACAACAAATCCAGAGGCTTCTGATTTACTTGACAAAGACTTTAAGACAACTGTTTTTGAATTGAAATATATTTGAAGTATAACATTGTGCACATTTAAGGTGTACAACATGTTAATTTGATGCATTTATATATTGTAATATGATTGCCATTGTAGCAATAATTAACACTGCTATTATATTACATATTTACCATTTTCTAGTGATTTGAATAATTAAATTCTAGTCTCTTAGCAAGTTTGATGATTACACTCAGTGACCTAAAGGAGAATACAAATAGACAATGAAATGAAATAAGAAAAATTATATATGAACAAAATGAGAACACTTTAAAAGAGATAGGAATTATAAGAAGAACCAAATAATGGAGCTGCAAAATATAAGAACTGAATTGAAAAATTCACTAGAGAGTTCGGCAGCAGACTTGAACAGGTAGAAGAGGGAGTAAACTTGAAGGTAAGTCAATTGAAATTATCAAGTCTAATGGACAAAAAGAAAAAAAAGAATTAAGAAAAGAGAACAGATCCTGAGGGATTTATGGAGACCATAAGTCAACCAATATAAACCCTGTGCACATCTCAGAAGAAAAAATGCAAGAGGAGTGAAAGAAGTAGATTATTTGAAGAAATGATGGCAGAATACTTCCAAAGTTTGAGGAAAGACATGAATCTACAAGTACAATATAATCAAATTGTCAAAAAACAGGATTTTGAAAGCAAGAAGAGAAAAATTACTCATCACATAAAGGGAACCTCAATAAAATTATAAACAGATTTTTCATGAGAAAACTTGAAGCCCAGGAGGAAGTAGGATGGTATATTTAAAGTCTTTAAAGAACAAAAAACCTGTCAACCAAGAATACTATATTCAGGAAAACTGTCCTTCAAAAATGAAGAATTAAGACATTCCAACAGAAGCAAAAGCTGAGGGAGTTTATTACCACAAGAACTGCCCTCTGTGAAATGATAAAGGGATTCTAATTTGATAGGAAAGGACATTAGATAATAACTCAAAGTCATATGAAAACATAAAATTATCCAGAAAAGGTAAATATATGAATGAATATAAAATCCTATATAACTGACAATTTTCACAACTACACTTTTAATTCTTTTATAGTATTTAAAAGACAAAAGTATAAAACTATAAATCTATGTTTATGGGTCCACAATAAAGATATAATTTGTAACATCAATAACAAAAAGTGGCTGAGGGTGAGAAGTGTTGGAACAGATTTTTGCATGTGGTTGAAGTTAAGTTGGTATCAGTTCAAAATTGATTGTTATAATTTTAGGATATTTTATGTAACCTCCATGTTAACCACAAAGAAAATATCTGTAGAATATACACAAAAGGAAATGAAAGGTAATCAAAATGTGTCATTACAAAAAATTAACTAAACACAAATGAAAGCAGTAAGGAAGGAAACAAAAATGGTATAAGACATACAGAAAAAAAACTAACAAAATGGCAATACTAAGTGCTTTCCGAGGAGTAATTATATTAAATGTAAATAAATTAAACTCCCAATCAAAAGACATAGAATTAGAGATTTCTGTTTCCAGTTCTATATGTAAGAAGTTTGGAAATTGCCACTATGTCCTAACAACAAATAAAAATTTAAACTCTTCTTGGATCCATAAGAGAAAGGAGGACACAGGGCAAACCACTGCCTGCAAGATTGGAGAAACAAATAGATACAGGGAGTCGTGGTTTACCAGAGCAGAGACTCACAAGCAGAAACTGCCATGGGAACCAGTGCTGAGGTGGGAAACGTAATTGGTGAATTTCTGGAGGCTCAGTGAAAACAAACGTGAGAGTCAAAAACTCTAGGAGGACCCAGTCATAGCGGGACTCCCCAACAATACTGTGAGATTTATCTCCAAGAGCTCGACCAGGTTCCAACAGTAAATATTAAAGAAATATCCCATTGTGATTCCAGCTGGGGGAAGAAAAGGAAACATTGTGAAATACACAGGAGAACTCTGCTCTTAACAAGTCATGCCCTCAGGAAAAACTAGTTTAACTAGAGCCTAACTTGCTGGGTATTATCAGAGTCAAACTAACCTGGGGGAGAGAAATACTCAACTCCAGATGGCTCTAGCCTTCCATGTGGGAGAAGGAAAAAACAGCTCCAGTCTACTCTAGCCATCCTGCCCTTCCTAATGGGTGGAGAAAATTTTGAGAAACACTTGTGAAGTTCACATTCTGGAAGCATAGGCTCACTAATAGACTGAGACCTAATCAAAAGACTATAGAAAGCTTCTACCCAGTAGATGCTAGCAGCACATACTATGGCAATGATATATATCTCTAGACATTACCGAATGTTCCCTGTGAGCAAAGTTTCCTCACTTTGAGAAACAGTGCTTAAACATGTTAATCATATCCATCGACAGAGGAATGGATAAAGAAGATGTGGTACATATATACAATGGAATATTACTCGTCCATAAAAAGGAACGAAATTGGGTCATTTGTAGAGACATGGATGGACCTAGACAGTGTCATACAGAGTGAAGTAATTCAGAAAGAGAAAAGCAAGTATCGTATAATAACGCATATATGTGGAATCTAGAAAAATGATAAAGATGATCTTAGTTGCAAAGCAGAAATACAGACACAAACATAGAGAACAAATGTATGGATACCAAGGGGGAAAGGGGTGGGGTGAGAGGAATTGGGAGGCTGGGATTGACACATATACATTATTGATACTATGTGTAAAATGGACAACTGATGGGAACATGCTGTATAGCACAGGGAACTCACCTAGTGCACTGTGGTAACCTAAGGGGGAGGGAAGTCCAAAAGGGAGGGGATATCTGTATGTGTATGGCTGATACATTTTGTTGTGCAGTGGAGGCTAACAGCATTGTAAAGCAACCATACTCCAATAAAAATTAATTTAAAAAACTAAGTCATGGAGATGTAATGTACAGCTTGGTGACTATAGTTAACAACACTGTATTGTATATTTGAAAGTTGCTAAGAGAGTAGATCTTAAAAGTTCTCATCACAAGAAAAATATCTATAACCATGTGGGGCATTAGATGTTTACTAGACTTACTGTGGTGATCATTTTGCAATATGTACAAATATAAAATCATTAAGTTGTACACCTGAAAGTAATATAATGTTATAAATCAATTATATCTCAATTAAAAAGATTTAAGACTGGATTAATAAAACAAAAAATAAGAGAGAAACTTTAAATAAAGATCACAGAGAAAGAAAAAAACAGAAACAAAAATATATTCATCATAGTTGTTTTAAATTTCTTTTCTGATCATTCTAACAGCCATGTCATATCTGAGTCTGTTTCAGATGATTTCTCTGTCTCTTTAATCTGTGTTTTTTCATGCTTTTTGTTATGCCACAATTTTTGTTGTTGAAAGAGAATCATGTATAGAATAGTAGATACTGAGATAAATTTTTTATACTTCAAGATTAGCATGCTTTTCCTTCTGCTGGGCCTTTAATGTGGACGTTTGTGTTGATCTAGTCAGGAGTTGGACTAGGTTTGAAATTTGCTTAGTTGCTATGGTTACCAGAGTTGGAATTTGTTGCTATGGTTATCAGAGTCGGATTTTGCTGTTGCTAAGAGCACCAGAGATTTCAGAATCCTCTAGTGATACCTTGTTTTTGTCTCTCTTCTTGGCTTTAGATCTTTTTGTTTTGTTTTGCTCCTCATAATCTGTCTCGCGATTCTTCCAGGTGTACTCCACTATAATGTTTACTCAAGGTTTGTTAACCTGGTGAGAAGAAGGTGGGTGAAGGGGCCATTCTCTGATATTCTTTATAAGTCTCAGTTTTAGGCAAGTATTTTGAACCTGGGTTTTGAGTTATGTTATTCACAGGTACCCCTATCCCTTCTCCAAATGTAGAAGCCTCTAGGGAGACAAATATGGGTGCAATTTTGGTGGTGGTCTCCATTCCCCTCACTCAATGTGGAATGGGTTTCCACTAGTGCATTACCCTGAAGATAAAGTATTTGCTCTGTAATGCGGATGGAGGGGAGGAGGATGTTGGTCTAGGTTGATTTTGGCAGAAGCTGTTGCTTTTTTTCCCTCCAGCCAGAAACATGGGAGAGTTTTCTTAGGATCCTCTTCCGTCTTATCTGTGGGGTTTCTGGGAGAAAAAAGGCCTGCAAAGGGGTGAGAACCCGCTTATGCTTGAGGTCCCCCAGGGGCTTCATGCTCTCAGGCTAATTCACAATTAGCCTTTAGCAGTTGGCCAAATATTTCTAGCTTAATCTTCTTATAGCTTATATGGCATTCAGTGATATCTATTCTAGGTATGTAATTATCTAGTCGTGTTTTTCTCAGGTCAGTAGTCTGCCCTTTTTATTTTTTTTTATTTTAATTTGTATTTATTTATTTATTTTTGGCTGTGTTGGGTCTTTGTTGCTGTGCGTGGGTGGGCTTTCTCTAGTTGCAGCAAGTGGGGGCTACTCTTCGTTGTGGTGTGCAGGCCCCTCATTGCAGTGGCTTCTCTTACAGAGCAGGGGCTCTAGGTATGCAGGCTTCAGTAGTCGTGGCTCACCAGCTCTAGAGCACAGGCTCAGTAATTGTGGCACATGGGCTTAGTTGCTCTGTGGCATGTAGGATCCTCCCGGACCAGGGATTGAACCCATGTCCCCTGGGTTATCCCCTTTAGTCTAGGGATAATTATTCCCCACTATTGAGACAAGACCCTTCTGAGTACTTTACCTACTTTCCCAGGACTTATAAGGTTTTCCCACTAGATGATTGGAAGAGGCCCTATTTCTGAGTGAGTGCTCTTCCCTTAGATTTTATCATGTGGTTCTTTTTCCTGCTTTTAGGTACTTTCTTCACATGCAAGCCTTGATCAGCACTCTACTGCATACTTGAGTGGTACTCTCTGTTGCTCTCTATTATTCTCTCTGTGCACATAGCTGCCTTGTCTTCTTTACTCTGTCCTGCAAACTCTATTTACCTTAGGTTTCCCCTGACTCTCGGCTTCATTTCTTCAACTCTGAGAGTCCCTAAGGCACACCTGGATTTCCCATTACTGCACTGAGACTTGGAAACTCTCAGGGAAATAAGCTGAGACAATTATAAAGATCAATTTTTTCCTTCATGATTCTCAGGTATCACTGTATTTCACTGCATGATTTTTTAAATGATAGTTTCATATATTTTGTCTGTTTTTAAAAAGTTGTTTCAGGAAGGAAAGTAAATCTGGTCACTAGTACTCACTTTGGCCAGAAACATAAGTCTCATAGATGAGTTTTTTGTGTATATTAGAAGAGGTGTATATTAAAAACCATTATAGACAGCTGGATCTGCCCACAGTAGCAGCATTAGAAGAGCCCACGGGGTCAATACATCCAACCCAGTCTGCCCCCAGAAGCAGTGCCAGAAGAACAGGAAGAGGGTACAACCCATTTATTGGTCAGTAGAAGTAAGACAATCTACCTGTGGCAGTGAAAACCATACCTTTCTCCAACTATGTCCACTGGCAGTAATGGACGAATATTCTTGAATCAGCAGCAACAGAGCAACCAGGCAAGCCAGCTAACTAATGTGTCAAGCACATCAGCAGTGGACAGGTCCCTCTGTTATCACCAAGGGTGTCAATAGGCTTGGTGTCTCCCAACCTTCCATCCAGTGTGAAAGAGGACCACCCAGACCCAGCAGCTCCTGGTCTTCAGTGAAGTGGCAGAATAAAATCAAAGCCAAATGTCTCCCAGAGTTTCACATAATAGCAGAAGACAACCTGGTCCACTGATTCCTGGTTCTCTGTCCAGTGGTAGAGGTGCATCAGGTAGATGGTCTCCTGAACCTCTGCTTACCCAGATCCTGTGACTCTTGATCCTCCAGTCAGTGGAAGAAAGTTGTATAGATAGGTGCTTCCATTACCTGGTGCTACTAGTAGAGATAGAGTGGGGAGCTCACTCACATTGAGTGGCTGAAAAATTGTCCAACGGAAGTGCTTTCTGTCCAGTGGGTTGGTATCCTCTATTCCTCCCCTAATGGCACCAGTGGCCCAGAGGAAAAAAGTTTCATACTCACAGGTGGCACTAGCATGGATACAGCAGGAGATAAAGCAGAACCAGAAGAATGAAGTAGACTACAATATCATTGCAAAGGCTCAGAAAACTACAGCCCACAAAAGAAGGCCAGAACTATATACGAAACCACCTGAAGCTAGGTGAGAGGCATGGAACAGATTTTTCTCACAGTACTCAGAAGAAACCAACCCTGCCAGTACCTTAATTTTGGTTATCTAGACAACAGAACTCTGAGACAATCAATTTCTGTTTAAGCCACCCAATTTGTGGTTCTTTATTATGGCAGCCCTAGAAAACTAAGTAACAACTTGAATGAGAAAAGATAATCAACTCATGTCAGTAGCAATATCAATCAGATATTGGAATGATCTGAGAAGGATTTTTATAGACAGATTTATTGAGATATAATTCACATAACATACAATTCACCCATTTAAAGTAGGCAGTTCAGTGTTCTTTAGTATATCCATAGGGTTGTGCAACCATAAGCACAATCTAATTTTATTTAAAATTTTTTTTAACATCTTGATTGGAGTATAATTGCTTTACAATGGTGTGTTAGTTTCTGCTTTATAACAGCACAATCTAATTTTAGAAAATTACACATCCCTAAAAGAAACCCATATCTATGAGAAGTCAACCATCATCCCCATTCAAGCCCCAGACATAAGAAACCAGGAATCAATTTTCTGTCTTTATAAATTTGCCTATTATGGATGGTTCATATAAATGAAATTATATAATATATCACACTTTGTAATTGGCTTATTTCACTTAGCATGCTTATAAGCGTCATTCATATTGTAGTGTGTATTAGTATTTTATTTCTTTTATTGACGAATAATATTCCATTGAAAGGATATGCTAATATTTTTTGATCTATTCATCAGTTAGTGGATATTTGTGTTGTTTCCACTTTTGTACTATGCTGCTATGTGACAAGTTTTGTTTAAATGTATCCTTCCATTACTTTTCAGTGTATATATAAGAGTGGAATTGGTGGATCACACAGTAACTTTATATTTCACTTTTTGATAAACTTCCAAAATATTTCCTGTAGTGGCTGCATACATTTGCATTTACACCAGCAATATATGAGGTTCCAACTGTTCTGAACAAGGTTTTTAAAGCAGTCATCATAAAAAAGTTTCAATAATAAATTACAAATTGTCTTGAAACAAATGAAAAATTAGAAAGTATCATATAAAAATAGAAGTTATAACAAAGGACCAACTGTACATTCTGGAATTGATGAATAGAATAAACAAAAGAAAAATTTGCTGATTGGCTTGATAGTAGAATGGCAATGATAGAAGATAAAATCAGTAAACCTAAGGACAGAGCAATAGAATTACTCAATCTGATAAACAGAGAAAGTTGACTGAAAAAAAAAAGAACAAGTCCTCATTGCTCTGTGAGACATTAACAAAAGTTCAAACATGTATATCATCAAAGTCTCAGATGGGGGGGGGGAAGTGGGTAAGTCCGAAAAAGCATTCAAAAAAATTTCCAAATAAGGCAACCTACAGACTAAAATGGCTAAGTGAACCCTCAAAAGAGATAAATAAAAAGAAACCCATGGAATGACACATCATAAACTTCTGAAAAATAAATACCAAGAAATACCGATAAATAAATACCAATATCTTAAAAGTGGGTAAAGAGAAACTACGCATTACCTAGAGGAGAAAAAAAATGAATAACAGTGAATTTCTGTTGAGGCCAGAAGGAAGTGGCACATCTTGCAAGTGCTGAAAGAAAATTATTGCCAACCATGAATTGTATAGCTGGTAAAGCTATTCTTCCAGAATTAAGAAGAAATTATGACATTCTTGTATGGAGGGAAACAGAGAATTCACCATTAGCCGACCTATCCTTAAATAATAACTAAATTATTGTTCTTAAGCAAAAGAAAATAACAAAAGGAGAAAAAGTAGACCATCAGAAAAGTAAGAAGAACAGCAAAATGGGTAAAAATAGAGTAAGCATAAGAGACTATTCTTCTCCTCGTGAATTTCTTAAATCATATTTGAGGGTTGAAGCAAAAATTAAAATAATGTTGTTATGGGGATCAATGAACAGAGGAAATATATGAGACAATTAAAATTTTTAAATGGAGAGGACAGAAGTATCTAAATGGAAGAAAACTTTCAATACATCACTCAAAGTGGTTAAACACAGATAATAGTAGGCTGTGATAAATTATGTATATATATTTTAAATCTTAGAAAAGCCACTGAAAATTATACAAAATGATGCCCATTCAAGAACACTATAAAATACAATTAAATCATTTAAATATTCCAATAACCCAAAGTAATGAACGAAAATAGAAGAAGGGGAGTAAGAAAAAAAGAAACAGAAATAAATGAAAAAATGGCAGACCTAACACAAAATAGTCAATAATTACATTAAATATAAATACATAGTGTGAGACCTTCAAGATGGCAGAGGAGTAAGATGTGGAGATCACATTCCTCCCCACAAATACATCTACATGTGGAACAGCTCCTACAGAACACCTATTGAATGCTGGCAGAAGACCTCAAACCTCCCAAAAGGCAAGAAACTCCCCACGTACCTGGATAGGGGAAAAGAAAAAACAGAGACAAAGAATAGGGATGGGACCTGCACCTCTGGGAGGGAGCTGTGAAGGAGGAAAGGTTTCCACACATGAGGAAGCCCCTTCACTGACGGAGATGGGGGGTGGTCAGCAGGGAAGCTTCAGAGCCACAGAGTGGAGAGCAGCAACGGGGGTGAAGAGGGCAAAGTGGAGAGATTCCTGCACAGAGGATCGGTGCCGACCAACACTCACCAGCCTGAGAGGCTTGTTTATTCACGTGCTGGGGCTGGTGGGGGCTAGGAGCTGAGGCTTAGGCTTCGGAGGTCAGACTCCAGGGATAGGACTGGGGTTGGCTGCATGAACACAGCCTGAAAGGGGTTAGTGAGCCACAGATAGCTGGGAAGGAGTCTGAGAAAGTGTCTGGAACTGCCTAAGAGGTAAGAGACAATTATTTAGGGGTACGTGAGGAGAGGGGATTCAGAGCACTGCCTAAATGAGCTCCAGAGAAGGGCACAAACTGCGGCAATCAGCACAGACACCAGAGACTGGCATGAAATGCTAAGGCTGTTGTTGCAGCCACCAAGAAGCCTGTGTGAAAGCACAGGTCACTATCCACACCTACCCTCCTGAAAGCCTATGCAGCCCACCACTGCCAGGGTTCCATGATCCAGGGACAACTTTCCCAGGAGAACACACGGTGCTCCTCAGGCTGTTGCAACATCACACTGGCCTCTGCCTCTGCAGGCTTGCCCCACATTGTATACCCCTCTCTCCCCCTGGTCTGAGTGAGCCAGAGCCCCTGAATCAGCTGCTACTTTAACCCCATCCTGTCTGGGCAGAGAACAGGTGGCCTCAGGCGACCTACACAAAAAGGTGGGGCCAAATCCAAAGCTGAACCCCAGGAGCTGTGTGAACAAAGAAGAGAAATGGAAATTTCTCCCAGCAGCCTCAGGAGCAGCGGATTAAATCTCCACAATCAACTTGATGTACCCTGCATCTGTGGAACACATGAATAGAAAACAAATAATCCCAAAATTGAGGTGGTGGACTTTGGGAGCAATGTAGACTTGGGGTTTGCTTTCTGCATCTAATTTGTTTCTGGTTAACGTTTACCTTAGATTAGTACTTAGAACTTATTATCATTGGTATATTTGTTTATTGATTTGGTTGCTCTCTTCCTTTTATATATATATATATATTTTTTTCCTTTTTGACTTTTTGTAAGTGTGTATGTGTATGCTTCTTTGTGTGATTTTGTCTGTATAGCTTTACTTTTACCATTTGGCTGAGGGTTCAGTCTGTCCGTTTTCTTTTTTTTTTTAGTATAGTTTATAGTGCTTGTTATCATTGGTGGATTTATTTATTGGTTTGGCTAATCTTTCTTTTTTTATTACTTTCAATTTTTTAAAAAATTTCTTTTTATTTTAACTATTTTATTTTATTTTTCTTTCTTTCTTTTTTTTGCTCTTTTTTCCCCCTCCCTTTTATTCTGAACCATGTGGCTGAGAGGGTCTTGGTGCTCCAGCCAGGTGTCAGGCCTGAGCCTCTTAGGTGGCAGAGCGGAGTTCAGAACATTGGTCCACCAGACACCTCCTGGCCCCACATAATATCAAATGGTGAAAGCTCTCCCAGAGATCTCCATCTCAATGCTAAGACCAAGCTCCACACAATGAACAGCAAGCTACAATGCTAGACACCCCATGCCAAACACCTAGCAAGAGAGAAACACAACAAAAACCATTAGCAGACAGGATGCCTAAAATCGTAATAAGGTCATAGACACACAGAAAAACACTACCAGATGTGGTCCAGCCCACCAGAAAGACAAGATCCAGCCTCATTCACCAGAACACAGGAATCAGTCCCTTCTACCAGGAAACATATGCAACCCACTGAACCAACCTTACCCATTGGGGGCAGACACCAAAAACAATGGAAATTACAAACCTACAGCCTGTGAAAAGGAGACCACAAATGCAGTAAGTTAAGCAAAATGAGAAGACAGAGGAATACACAGCAAATGAAGGAGCAAAGTAAAAACCTACCAGACCAAACAAATGAAGAAGAAATAGGCAGTCTACCTGAAAAAGAATTCAGAGTAATGAGAGTAAAGATAATACAAAATCTTGGAAACAGAAGAGAGAAAATGCAAGAAAAGTTTAACAAGGACATAGAAGAATTAAAGAGCAAACAAACACTGATGAACAACACAATAAATGAAATTAAAATTTCTCTAGAAGGGAACAATAGCAGAAAAACTGAGACAGAAGAACGGATAAGTGAACTGGAAGACAAAAGAGTGGAAATAACTTCCACAAGGCTGAATAAAGAAAAAAGAATGAAAAGAATTGAGGACAGTCTCAGAGACTTCTGGGACAACATTAAACACAGCAACATTCAAATTAGAGGGGTCCCAGAAGAAGAAGAGAAAAAGAAAGGGACTGAGAAAATATTTGAAGAGATTATAGTTGAAAATTTCCCTAAGATGGGAAAGGAAATAGACAATTAATTCCAGGAAGCACAGAGAGTCCCATACAGGATAAGTCCGAGGATAAACATACAAAGATGCATATTAAACAAACTATCAAAAATTGGTGTTTGGAGGGGAAGATGCCAGAAGAGTAAGATGCGGAGATCACCTTCCTCCCCACAGATACACCAGAAATACATCTACACGTGGAACAACTCCTACAGAACACCTACTGAACGCTGGCATTAGACCTCAGACCTCCCAAAAGGCAAGAAACTCCCCACGTACCTGGGTAGGGCAAAAGAAAAAAGAATAAACAGAGACAAAAGAATAGGGACGGGACCTGCACCAGTGGGAGGGAGCTGTGAAGGAGGAAAGGTTTCCACACACTGGGAGCCCTTTCACCAGCGGAGACTGTGGGTGGCAGAGGGGGAAAGCTTCCAAACCGTGGAGGAGAGCTCAGCAACAGGGGTGCGGAGGGCAAAGCGGAGAGATTCCTGCACAGAGGATCAGTGCCGAACAGCACTTACCAGCCTGAAAGGCTTGTCTGCTCACCTACCGGGGAGGGTGGGGCTGGGAGCTGAGGCTCGGGCTTTGTTTGGAGCTCAGGGTGAGGACTGGGATTGGCGGCATGGACACAGCCTGCAGGGGGCTAGTGCGCGATGGCTAGCTGGGAGTCCGGGACCAGCCGAAGAGGCAAGAAACATTTTCTTGCCTCTTTGTTTCCTGGTGCGTGAGGAGAGGGGATTAAGAGTGCTGCATAAAGGAGCACCAGAGACGGGCGCGAGCCACGGCTAAAAGCATGGACCACAGAGACGGGCATGAGATGCTAAGGCTGCTGCTGCCACCACCAAGAAGCCTGTGTGCGAGCACAGGTCACTATCCACACAACCCTTCCGGGGAGCCTGTGCACCCTGCCACTACCGGGGTCCCGGGATCCAGGGACAACTTCCCCAGGAGAACGCACGGCACGCCTCAGGCTGGTGCAACGTCACACTGGCCTCTGCCGCCGCAGGCTTGCCCTGCACTCCGTGCCCCTCCCTCCCCCATGGCCTGAGTGAGCCAGAGTCCCCGAAGCAGCTGCTCCTTTAACCCCGTCCTGAGTGAAGAACAGACACCTTCCGGCTACCTACACACAGATGCAGGGCCAAATCCGAAGCTGAGCCCCGGGAGATGTGAGAACAAAGAAAAGAAAGGGAAATCTGTCCCACTAGCCTCAGAACCAGTGAATTAAAGCTGCACAATCAGCTTGATGTACCCTGCATCTGTGGAATACATGAATAGACAACGAATCACCCCAAATTGAGGAGGTGGACTTTGAGAGCAAAATTTATGATTTTTTCCCCTTTTCCTCTTTTTGAGAGTGTGTATGTGTATGCTTCTGTGTGAGATTTTGTCTGTATAGCTTTGCTTCCACCATTTACCCTAGGGTTCTATCTGTCAAGTTTTTTTTTTTAATTTTTTTCTCTTAATAATTATTTTTTACTTTAATAACTTTATTATATTTTATCTTATTTTATTTTATTTTATTCTTTCTTTCTTTCTACTTCTACTAATTCTTTCTTTCTAATTTTCTCCCTTTTATTTTGAGCTGTGGGGATGAAAGGCTCTTGGTGCTACAGCCAAAAGTCAGTGCTGTGTCTCTGAGGTGGGAGAGCCAACTTCAGGACACTGGTCCAGAAGAGAACTCCCAGCTCCACATAAGATCAAATGGCAAAAATCTCCCAGAGAGCTCCATCACAACACTAGCACCCAGCTTAACTCAATGACCAGCAAGCTACAGTGCTGGACATCCTATGTCAAACAACTAGCAAGACAGGAACACAACACCACCCATTAGCAGAGAGTCTGCCGAAAATCATAATAAGTCCACAGACACCCCCAAACACACAACAAGACATGGACCTACCCACCAGAAAGACAAGATCCAGCCTCATCCACCAGAATACAGGCACTAGTCCTCTCCACCACGAAGCCTACACAACCCACTGAACCAACCTTAGCCACTGGGGACAGACACCAAAAACAATGGGAACTAGAAACCTGCAGCCTGCAAAAAGGAGACCACAAACACAGTAAGACAAGCAAAATGAGAAGACAGAGAAACACACAGTAGATGAAGGAGCAAGATAAAAACCCAACAGACCTAACAAATGAAGAAGAAATAGGCAGTCTACCTGATAAAGAATTCAAAATAATGATAGTAAAGGTGATCAAAAATCTTGGAAATACAATAGACAAAATGCAAGAAACATTTAACAAGGGCCTAGAAGAACTAAAGATGAAACAAACAATGATGAACAACACAATAAATGAAATGAAAAATACTCTAGATGGGATCAATAGCAGAATAACTGAGGCAGAAGAACGGATAAGTGACCTGGAAGATAAAATAGTGGATATAACTACTGCAGAGCAGAATAAAGAAAAAAGAATGAAAAAAACGGAGGACAGTCTCAGAGACCTCTGGGACAGCATTAAACACACCAACATTCGAATTACAGGGGTTCCAGAAGAAGAAGAGAAAAAGAAAGAGACTGAGAAAATATTTGAAGAGATTATGGTTGAAAACTTCCCTAATATGGGAAAGGAAAGAGCTAATCAGGTCCAGGAAGCACAGAGAGTCCCATACAGGATAAATCCAAGGAGAAATACACCAAGACACATATTAATCAAACTGTCAAAAATGAAATACGAAGAAAACATATTAAAAGCAGCAAGGGAAAAACAACAAATAAGAGACAAGGGAATCCCAATAAGGTTAACAGCTGATCTTTCATCAAAAACTCTGCAAGCCAGAAGGGACTGGCAGGACATATTTAAAGTGATGAAGGACAAAAACCTGCAACCAAGATTACTCTACCCAGCAAGGCTCTCATTCAGATTTGATGGAGAAATTAAAACCTTTAAAGACAAGCAAAAGCTGAGAGAGTTCAGCACCACCAAACCAGATTTACAACAAATGCTATAAAAACTTCTCTAGGCAAGAAACACAAAAGAAGGAAAAGACCTACAATAACGAACACAAAACAATTAAGAAAATGGGAATAGAAACATACATATTGATAATTACCTTAAATGTAAATGGACTAAATGCTACCACCAAAAGACACAGATTGGCTGAATAGATACAAAAACGAGACCCATATATATGCTGTCTACAAGAGACCCACTTCAGACCTAGTGACACATACAGACTGAAAGTAAGAGGATGGAAAAAGATATTCCATGCAAATGGAAACCAAAAGAAAGCTGGAGTAGCAATTCTCATATCAGCCAAAGTAGACTTTAAAATAAAGACGATTAGAACAGACAAAGAAGGACACTACATAGTGATCAAGGGATTTATCCAAAAAGAAGATATAACAATTGAAATATTTATGCACCTCAATACATAAGGCAAATACGAACAGCCATAAAAGGGGAAATCGACAGTAACACATTCATAGTAGGGGACTTTAACACCCCACTTTCATCCATGGACAGATCATCCAAAACGAAAATCAATAAGGAAACACAAGCTTTAATGACACAACAGACCAGATGGACTTAATTGATATTTATAGGACATTCCATCCAACAACAACAGAATACACATTTTTCTCAAGTGTTCATGGAACATTCTCCAGGATAGATCATATCTTGGGTCATAAATCAAGCCTTGGTAAATTTAAGAAAATTGAAATTATATCAAGTATCTTTTCAGACCACAATACTATGAGACTAGATATCAATTACAGGAAAAGGTCTGTAAAAAATACACACACATGGAGGCTAAACAATACACTACCTAACAACGAAGTGATCACTGAAGAAATCAAAGAGGAAATCAAAAAATACCTAGAAACAAATGACAATGGAGACACGACGACCCAAAACAAATGGGATGCAGCAGAAGCAGTTCTAACAGGAAAGTTTATAGCAACACAATCCTACCTTAAGAAACAGAAAACATCTCGAATAAACTACCTAACCTTGCACCTAAAGCAATTAGAGAAAGAAGAACAAAAAAATCCCAAAGTTAGCAGAAAGAAAGAAATGATAAAGATCAGATCAGAAAAAAATGAAAAAGAAATGAAGGAAACAATAACAAAGATCAATAAAACTAAAAGCTGGTTCCTTGAGAAGAAAAACAAAACTGATAAACCATTAGCCAGACTGATCAAGAAAAAAAGGGAGAAGACACAGATCAGTAGAGTTAGAAATGAAAAAGGAGAAGTAACAACTGACACTGCAGAAATACAAAAGATCATGAGAGATTACTACAAGCAACTCTATGCCAATAAACTGAACAACCTGGAAGAAACGGACAAATTCTTAGAAATGCACAAACTGCCAAGACTGAATCAGGAAGAAATAGAAAATATGAACACACCAATCACAAGCACTGAAATTGAAACTGTGATTAAAAATCTTCCAATAAACAAAAGCCCAGGACCAGAAGGCTTCACAGGCGAATTGTATCAAACATTTGGAGAAGAGCTAACACTTACCCTTCTCAAACTCTTCCAAAATACAGCAGAGGAAGGATCACTCCAAAACTCATTCTACGAGGCCACCATCACCTTAATACCAAAACCAGACAACGATGTCACAAAGAAAGAAAACTAAAGGCCAATAACACTGATGAACATAAATGAAAAATTCTCAACAAAATACTAGCAAGCAATGCAACAGCACATTAAAAGGATCATACACCCTGATCAAGTGGGTTTTATTCCAGGAATGCAAGGATTCTTCAATATACGAAAACCAATCAACGTGATACACCATATTAACAAATTGAAGGAGAAAAACCATATGATCATCACAATAGATGCAGAGAAAGCTTTTGACAATATTCAACACCCATTTATGATAGAAATCCGGCAGAAAGTAGGCATAGAGGGAAATTTCCTCAACATAATAAAGGCCATATATGACAAGCCCACAGCCAACATCATCCTCAATGGTGAAAAACTGAAAGAATTTCCACTAAGATCAGGAACAAGACAAGTTTGCCCACTCTCACCACTCTTATTCAACATAGTTTTGGAAGTTTTAGCCACAGCAATCAGAGAAGAAAAGGAAATAAAAGGAATCCAAATTGGAAAAGAAGAAGTAAAGCTGTCACTGTTTGCAGATGACATGATACTATACATAGAGAATCCTAAAGATGTTACCAGAAAACTTCTAGAGCTAATCAATGAATTTGGTAAAGTAGCAGGATACAAAATTAATGCACCAACATCGCTGGCATTCCTATACACTAATGATGAAAAATCTGAAAGTGAAATCAAGAAAACAGTCCCATTTACCATTGCAACAAAAAGAATAAAATATCTAGGAATAAACCTACCTAAGGAGACAAAAGACCTGTATGCAGAAAATTATAAGACAGTGATGAAAGAAATTAAAGATGATACAAATAGATAGAGAGATATACCATGTTCTTAGATTGGAAGAATCAACATTGTGAAAATGACTCTACTACCCAAAGCAATCTACAGATTCAATACAATTCCTATCAAACTACCACTGGCATTTTTCACAGAACTAGAAGAAAAAATTTCACAATTTGTATGGAAACACAAAAGAGCCAGAATAGCCAAAGCAATCTTGAGAACCAAAAACGGAGCTTGAAGAATAAGGCTCCCTGATTTCAGACTATACTACAAAGCTACAGTAATCAAGATAGTATGGTACCGGCACAAAAACAGAAACATGGATCAATGGAACAGGATAGAAAGCCCAGAGATAAACCCATGCACATATGATCACCTTATCTTTGACAAAGGAGGCAGGAATGTACAGTGGGGAAAGGACAGCCTCTTCCATAAGTGGTGCTGGGAAAACTTGACAGGTACATGTAAAAGTATGAGATTAGATCACTCCCTAACAGCATACAAAAACATAAGCTCAAAGTGGATTAAAGACCTAAATGTAAGGCCAGAAACTATCAAACTCTTAGAGAAAAACGTAGGCAGAACCTTCTATGACGTAAATCACTGCAAGATCCTTTTTGACCCACCTCCTAGAGAAATGGAATTAAAAGCAAAAAAATACAAATGGGACCTAATGAAAATTCAAAGCTTTGGCTCAGAAAAGGAAATCATAAACAAGATCAAAAGCCAACCCTCAGAATGCGAGAAAATATTTTCAAATGAAGCAACTGACAAAGGATTAATCTCCAAAATTTACAAGCAGCTCATGCAGCTCAATAACATAAAAGCAAACAACCCAATCCAAAGATGGGCAGAAGACCTAAATAGACATTTCTCCAAAGAAGATATACAGACTGCCAACAAACACATGAAAGAATGCTCAACATCATTAATCATTAGAGAAATGCAAATCAAAACTACAATGAGATATCATCTCACACCAGTCAGAATGGCCATCATCAAAAAATCTAGAAACAATAAATGCTGGAGAGGGTGTGGAGAAAAGGGAACACTCTTGCAATGTTGTTGGGAATGTAAGTTGATATAGCCACTATGGAGAACAGTATGGAGTTTCCTTAAAAAACTACAAATGGAACTATCATATGCCCCAGCAATCCCCCTACTGGGCATATACAGTGAAAAAACCATAATTCAAAAAGAGTCATGTAGCAAAATGTTCATTGCAGCTCTATTTACAATAGCCCAGAGATGGAAACAACCTAAGTGTCCATCATCGGATGAATGGATAAAGAAGATGTGGCACATATATACAATGGAATATTACTCAGCCATAAAAAGAAACGAATTTGAGCTATTTGTAATGAGGTGGATAGACCTACAGTCTGTCATACAGAATGAAGTAAGTCAGAAAGAGAGAGACAAATACCGCATGCTAACCCATATGTATGGAATTTAAGGAAGAAAATGTCATGAAGAACCTAGTGGTAAGAGAGGAACAAAGACACAGACTTACTAGAGAATGGACTTGAGGCTATGGGGAGGGGGAGGTGTAAGGTGTGACAAAGTGAGAGAGAGGCATGGACATATATACACTACCAAACCTAAGTTAGATAGCTAGTGGGAAGCAGCCGCATAGCACAGGGAGATCAGCTCTGTGCTTTGTGACCACCTGTAGGGGTGGCATAAGGAGGGTGGGTGGGAGGGAGATGTAAGAGTGAAGAGATATGGGAACATATGTATATGTATAACTGATTCACTTTGTTATAAAGCAGAAAGGAACACAACATTGTAAGGCAATTATACTCCAATAAAGATGTTAAAAAAAACTATCAAAAATTAAATACAAAGGAAAAGTATTAAAAGCAGCAAGGGAAAGGGAATAAATAATATACAAGGGAATCCCCATAAGGTTAGCAGCTGATTTCTAAGCAGAAACGCTGCAAGCCAGAAGGGACTGGCAGGACATATTTAAAGTGATGAAAGGGAAAAACCTACAACCAATATTACTCTACCCAGCAGTGATTCTATTCAGATTCGACGGAGAAATTAAAACTTTTACAGAGAAGAAAACATAAGAGAATTCAGCACCACCAAACCACCTTTACAACAAATGCTAAAGGAACTTCTCTAGGCAGGAAAAACAAGAGAAGGATAAGACCTACAATAAAAAACCCAAAACAATTAAGAAAATGGTAACAGGAACACACATATCGATAATTACCTTAAATGTAAATGCACTAAATGCTCCCACAAAAAGACACAGATTGGCTGAATAGATACAAAAACAAGACCCGTATATATGCTGTCTACAAGAGACCCACTTCATACTGAAGGAAACATACAGACTGAAAGTGAGGGGGTGGAAAAACATATTCCATACAAGTGGAAATCAAAAGAAATCTGGAGTAGCAATTGTCATATCAGACAAAATAGACTTTAAAACTAAGACTATTACAAGAGACAAAGAAGGACATTATATAATGATCAAGGGATCAATCCAAGAAGAAGATATATCAATTGTAAATATTTACGAACCCAACATAGGAGCACCTCAAAACATAAGGCAAATACTAACAGCCATAAAAGGGGAAATCGACAGTACCACAATCATAGTAGGAGACTTTAATACCCCACTTTCACCAACGGACAGATCATCCAAAAGGAAAATAAATAAAGAAACACAATCTTTAAATGATACATTAAACAAGATGGACTCTATTGATATTTAAAGGACATTCCATGCAAAAACAACAGAATACACTTTCTTCTCAAGTGCTCATGGAACATTCTTCAGGATAGGTCATATCTTGGGTCACAAATCAAGCCTTGGTAAATTTAGCAATATTGAAACTGTATAAACTATCTTTTCCAACCACAACGCTATGAGACTAGATATCAATTACAGGAAAAAAACTGTAAAAAATGCAAGCACATGGAAGCTAAATAAAACACTACTAAATAACCAAGAGATAACTGAAGAAATCAAAGAGAAAATTAAAAAATACCTAGAAACAAATGACAATGAAAATACGATGACCCAAAACCTATAGGGTGCAGCAAAAGCAGTTCTAAGGGGGAAGTTTATAGCAATACAAGCCCACCTTAAGAAGCAGGAAACATCTCAAATAAACAACCTAACCTTGCACCTCAAGCAATTAGAGAAAGAAGAACAAAAAAAACCCCAAAGTTAGCAAAAGGAAAGAAATCATAAAAATCAGATCAGAAATAAATGAAAAAGAAATGAAGAAAATGATAGCAAAGATCAATAAAACTAAAAACTTGTTGTTTGAGATGATAAACAAAATTGATAAACTATTAGCCAGACACATCAGGAAAAAAGGGAGAAAACTCAAATCAGTAGAATTACAAATGAAAAAACAGAAGTAACAACAGACACTGTAGAAATACAAATGATCATGAGAGATTACTACAAGCAACTATATGCCAATAAAATGGACAACCTGGAAGAATCAGACAACTTCTTAGAAAGGCACAACCTGCCGAGACTGAACCAGGAAGAAATAGAAAATATGAATACACAAATCACAAGCACTGAAATTGAAACTGTGATTAAAAATCTTCCAAAACAAAAGCCCAGGACCAGATGGCTTCACAGGCGAATTCTATCAAACATGAAGAGAACAGCTAACACCTATCCTTCTCAAACTCTTCCAAAATATGGCAGAGGTTGGAACACTCCCAAACTCATTGTACGAGGCCACCATCACCTTGATACCAAAACCAGACAAAGACGTCAAAAAGAAAGAAAACTACAGGCCAATATCACTGATGAACATAGATGAAAAAATCCTCAACAAAATACTAGCAAACAGAATCCAACAGCACAATAAAAGGATCATGCACCGTGATCAAGTCAGGTTTATTCCAGGAATGCAAGGATTCTTCAATATACGCAAATCAATCAACGTGATACACCATATTAACAAACTGAAGAAGAAAAACAATATGATCTTCTAAATTGATGCAGAGAAAGCTTTTGCTAAAATTGAACACCCATTTATGATAAAAACCCTGCAGAAAGTAGGCATAGAGGGAACTTTCCTCAACATAATAAAGGCCATATATGACAAGCCCACAGCCAACATCATCCTCAATGGTGAAAAACTGAAAGAATTTCCACTAAGATCAGGAACAAGACAAGTTTGCCCACTCTCACCACTCTTATTCAACATAGTTTTGGAAGTTATAGCCACAGCAATCAGAGAAGAAAAAGAAACAAAAAGAATCCTAATCGGAAAAAAAGAAGTAAAGCTGTCACTGTTTGCAGATGACATGATACTCTTCATAGAGAATCCTAAAGATGCTACCAGAAAACTACTAGAGCTAATCAATGAATTTGGTAAAGTAGCAGGATACCAAATTAATACACAGAAATCCCTGGCATTCCTATACACTAATGATGAAAAATCTGGAAGTGAAATTAAGAAAACACTCTCCCAATACAGGATAAATCCAAGCAGAAATACGCCAAGACACATATTAATCAAACTGTCAAAAATGAAATACAAAGAAAGCATATTAAAAGCAGCAAGGGAAAAACAACAAATAACACACAAGGGAATTCCCATAAGGTTAACAGCTGATCTCTCAGCAGAAACCCTACAAGCCAGAAGGGAGTGGCAGGACATACTGAAAGTGATGAAGGAGAAAAACCTGCAGCCAAGACTACTCTACCCAGCAAGGATCTCATTCAGATTTGATGGAGAAATTAAAACCTTTACAGACAAGCAAAAGCTGAGAGAGTTCAGCACCACCAAACCAGCTTTACAACAAATACTAAAGGAACTTCTCTAGAGAAGAAACACAAGAGAAGGAACAGACTTATAATAAGGAACCCAAAACAATTTAGAAAATGGGAATAGGAACATACATATCGATAATTGCCTTAAATGTAAATGGACTAAATGCTTCCACCAAAAGACACAGACTGGCTGAATGGATACAAAAACAAGACCCTTACATATGCTATCTACAAGAGACCCACTTCAGACCTAGAGACACATACAGACTGAAAGTAAGGGGATGGAAAAAGATATTCCATGCAAATGGAAACTAAAAGAAAGCTGGAGTAGCAACTCTCATATCAGAAAAAATAGACTTTAAAATAAGGACTATTAGAATAGACAAAGAAGGACACTACATAATGATCAAGGGATCGATCCAAGAAGAAGATATAACAATTGTAAATATTTATGGACCCAACATAGGAGCACCTCAATACATAAGGCAAATACTAACAGCCATAAAAGGGGAAATCGACAGTAACACATTCATAGTAGGCGACTTTAACACCCCACTTTCATCCATGGACAGATCATCCAAAATGAAAATCAATAAGGAAACACAAGCTTTAAATGATACATTAAACATGATGGACTTAATTGATATTTATAGGACACTCCATCCAAAAACAACAGAATACACATTTTTCTCAAGTGCTCATGGAACATTCTCCAGGATAGATCATATCTTGTGTCACAAATCAAGCCTTGGTAAAGTTAAGAAAATTGAAGTTGTATCAAGTAACTTTTCTGACCACAACGCCATGAGACTAGATATCAATTACAGGAAAAGATCTGTAAAAAATACAAACACATGGAGGCTAAACAATACACTACTTAATAATGAAGTGATCATTGAAGAAATCAAAGAGGAAATAAAAAAATACCTAGAAACAAATGACAATGGAGACACAACGACCCAAAACCTATGGGATGCAGCAAAAGCAGTTCTAAGGGGGAAGTTTATAGCAATACAAGCCCACCTTAAGAAGCAGGAAACATCTCAAATAAACAACCTAACCTTGCACCTCAAGCAATTAGAGAAAGAAGAACAAAAAAACCCAAAAGCTAGCAGAAGGAAAGAAATTATAAAAATCAGATCAGAAATAAATGAAAAAGAATGAAGGAAACAATAGCAAAGATCAATAAAACTAAAAGCTGGTTCTTTGAGAAGATAAACACAATAGATAAACCACTCGCCAGACTCATCAAGAAAAAAAGAGAAAAGACTCAAATCAATAGAATTAGAAACGAAAACGGAGAAGTAACAACAGACATGGCAGAAATAAAAAAGATCATGAGAGATTACTACAAGCAACTCTATGCCAATAAAATGGACAATCTGGAAGAAATGGACAAATTCTTAGAAATGCACAACCTGCCAAAACTGAATCAGGAAGAAATAGAAAATATGAACAGACCAATCACAAGCACGGAAATTGAAACTGTGATTAAAAATATTCCAACAAAAAAGACCGCAGGACCAGATGGCTTCACAGGCGAATTCTATCAAACATTTAGAGAAGAGCTAACACCTATACTTCTCAAACTCTTCCAAAATATAGCAGAGGGAGGAACACTCCCAAATTCCTTCTACGAGGCCATCTTCACCTTGATACCAAAACCAGACAAGGATGTCACAAAGAAAGAAAACTACAGGCCAATATCACTGATGAACATAGATGCAAAAATCCTCAACAAAATACTAGCAAACAGAATCCAACAGCACATTAAAAGGAACATACAACATGATCAAGTCGGGTTTATTCCAGGAATGCAAGGATTCTTCAATATACACAAATCTATCAATGTGATACACCATATTAACAAATTGAAGGAGAAAAACCATATGATCATCTCAATAGATGCAGAGAAAGCTTTTGACAAAATTCAACACCCATTTATGATAAAAATCCTCCAGAAAGTAGGCATAGAGGGAACTTTCCTCAACATAATAAAAGCCATATATGACAAGCCCACAGCCAACATCATCCTCAATGGTGAAAAACTGAAAGCATTTCCACTAAGATCAGGAAAAAGACAAGGTTGCCCACTCTCACCACTCTTATTCAACATAGTTTTGGAAGTATTAGCCACAGCAATCAGAGAAGAAAAGGAAATAAAAGGAATCCAAATTGGAAAAGAAGAAGTAAAGCTGTCACTGTTTGCAGATGACATGATCCTATACATAGAGAATCCTAAAGATGCTACCAGAAAACTTCTAGAGCTAATCAATGAATTTGGTAAAGTACCAGGATACAAAACTAATGCACAGAAATCTCTGGCATTCCTATATACTAATGATGAAAAATCTGAAAGTGAAATCAAGAAAACAGTCCCATTTACCATTGCAACAAAAAGAATAAAATATCTAGGAATAAACCTACCTCAGGAGACAAAAGACCTGTATGCAGAAAATTATAAGACACTGATGAAACAAATTAAAGATGATACAAATAGATGGAGAGATATACCATGTTCTTGGATTGGAAGAATCAACATTGTGAAAATGACTCTACTACCCAAAGCAATCTATAGATTCAATGCAATCCTATCAAACTACCACTGGCATTTTTCACAGAACTAGAACAAAAAATTTCACAATTTGTATGGATACACAAAAGACCCCGAATTGCCAAAGCAATCTTGAGAACGATAAAAGGAGATGGAGGAATCAGGCTCCCTGACTTCAGACTATACTACAAAGCTACAGTAATCAAGACAGTATGGTACTGGCACAAGAACAGAAAGAGAGATCAATGGAACAGGATAGAAAGCCCAGAGATAAACCCACTCACATATGGTCACCTTATCTTTGATAAAGTTGGCAGGACTGTACAGTGAAGAAAGGACAGCCTCTTCAGTAAGTGGTGCTGGGAAAACTGGACAGATACATGTAAAAGTATGAGATTAGATCACTCCCTAACACCATACACAAATATAAGCTCAAAATGGATTAAAGACCTAAATGTAAGGCCAGAAACTATCAAACTCTTAGAGGAAAACATAGGCAGAACACTCTATGACATAAATCACAGCAAGATCCTTTCTGACCCACCTCCTAGAGTAATGGAAATAAAAACAAAAATAAACAAATTGGACCTAATGAAACTTCAAAGCTTTTGCACAACAGAGGAAACCAGAAGCAAGACCAAAAGACAACCCTCAGAATGGGAGAAAACATTTGCAAATGAAGCAACTGACAAAGGATTAATCTCCAGAATTTACAAGCAGCTCATGCAGCTCAATAAGAAAAAAACAAACAACCCAATCCAAAAATGGGCAGAAGACCTAAATAGACATTTCTCCAAAGAAGATATACAGATTTCCAACAAACACATGAAAGAATGCTCAACATCATTAATCATTAGAAAAATGCAAATCAAAACTACAATGAGATATCATCTCATACCAGTCAGAATGGCCATCATCAAAAACTCTAGAAACAATAAATGCTGGAGAGGGTGTGGAGAAAAGGGAACACTCTTGCACTGCTGGTGGGAATGTGAATTCGTTCAGCCACTATGAAGAACAGTATGGAGGTTCCTTAAAAACTACAAATAGAACTACTATATGACCCAGAAATCCCACTACTGGGCATATACCCTGAGAAAACCAAAATCCATAAAGAGTCATGTAGCAAAATGTTCATTGCAGCTCTATTTACAATAGCCCAGAGATGGAAACAATCTAAGTGCCCATCATCGGATGAATGGATAAAGAAGATGTGGCACATATATACAATGGAATATTACTCAGCCATAAAAAGAAACAAAATTGAGCTCTTTGTAATGAGGTGGATAGACCTAGAGTCTGTCATACAGAGTGAAGTAAGTCAGAAAGAGAAAGACAAATACCATATGCTAACACATATATATGGAATTTAAGAAGAAAAAAAAATTTTCATGAAGAACCCAGGGGTAAGACAGGAATAAAGACACAGACCTACTGGAGAACGGACTTGAGGATATGGGGAGGGGGAAGGGTGAGCTGTGACAGGGCAAGAGAGAGTCATGGACATATACACACTAACAAACGAAAGGTAGATAGCTCGTGGGAAGCAGCCGCATGGCACAGGGAGATCAGTTCAGTGCTTTGTGACCGCCTGGAGGGGTGGGATAGGGAGGGTGGGAGGGAGGGGGAAGCAAGAGGGAAGAGAGATGGGAACATATGTATATGTATAACTGACTCACTTTGTTATAAAGCAGAAACTAACATACCATCATAAAGCAATTATACCCCAATAAAGATGTTAAAAAAAAAGAAAATACTCTCATTTACCATTGCAACAAAAAGAATAACATACGTAGGAAAAACCTACCTAAGGAGACAAAACACCTGTATACAGAAAATTATGACACTGATGAAAGAAATTAAAGATGATACAAATATATAGATGGAGTGATATACCATGTTCTTGGGATGGAAGTGTCAACATTGTGAAAATGACTATAGTCCCAAAGCAATCTACAGATTCAATGCGATCCCCATCAAACTACCACTAGCATTTTTCACAGAACTAGAACAAAATTTCACAATTTGAATGGAAACACAAAAGACCACGAATAACGAAAGCAATCTTGAGAACGAGAAACGGAGCTGGAGGAATCAGGCTCCCTGCCTTCTGAGTATACTACAAAGCTACAGTAATGAAGACAGTATGGTACTGACACAGAAACAGAAATATATATCAATGAAACAGGATACAAAACCCAGAGATAAACCCACGCACATATGGTCACCTTATTTTTGATGAAGGTGGCAAGAATATACAATGGAGAAAAGACAGCCTCTTCAATAAGTGGTACTGGGAAAACTGGACAGCTACATGTAGAAGAATAAAATTAGAGCACTCCTTAGCACCATACACAAAAATAAACTCAAAATGGATTAAAGACCTGAATGTAAGGCCAGACACTATCAAACTCTTAGAGGAAAACATCGGCAGAACACTCTATGACATAAATCACAGCAAGATCCTTTTTGACCCACCTCCTACAGAAATCGAAAATATAAAAATAAACAAATGGGACCTAATGAAACTTCAAAGCTTTTGCACAGCTTTGCAAGATGCAAGAGGGATGAGATATGGGAATATATGTATATGTATACCTGATTCACTTTGTTATAAAGCAGAAGCTAACACACCATTGTAAAGCAATTATACTCCAATAAAATGTTTTAAAAAATAAATAAAATAAAACCAACATCCTTGAAAAAAAAAGAAAAGAAACAAACTTTTAAACTATTTAAACTTAAGAGCTTTTGCACAGCAATGGAAACCATAAACAAAATGAAAAGACAATCTAATAAATGGGAGAAAATATTTGCAAATGATATGACCAATAAATAATTAATATCCAAAATATCAATATATAAACAGTTCATGCAACTCAATATAAAAATCAAACAAACAACCTAATTTAAAAATGGGCAGAAACCTGAATAAACATTTTTCCAAAGAGGACATATAGATGACCAGCTGGCACATGAAAAGATGCTCGACATCAGTAATCATCAGCGAAATGCAAATCAAAATTAATGATACAGCACCTTACCTCTCAAAATGGCTATTATCAAAAAGAACACAATAACAAATGTTGGCGAGGATGTAGAGAAAAGGGAACCCTCATACAGCGTTGGTGGGAATGTAAATTGGTGTACCCACTATGGAAAACATTCTGGATATTCCTTAGAAATTTAAAAATAGAACTACCATATGATTCAGAAATTCCACTCTTGGGTATGTATTCAAAGACAATGAAAACACTAATTTGAAAAGATACATGCACCCAAATGTCCATAGCAGCATTATTTACAATAGCTAAGACATGGAAGCCACCAAAGTGTCTATCAACAGATGAATGTATTAAGAAGATGTGGTATATATATACAATGGAATAATAACCAGAAGAAAGAATGAAATTTTACCATTTGCAAAAATATGGGTAGACGTAGAGGGTATTATGCTTAGTGAAATAAGTCAGGCAGAGAAAGACACTGTGTGATATCATTTATATGTAGAATCTAAAAAATAAAAGAAACTAGTAAAAATAACAAAAAAGAAATAGACTCACAGGTATAGAGAACAAACTAGTGGTTACCAGTGGGAAGAGGGAATGGGGAGGGGCAATATAGGGATAGGGGATTAAGAGGTAGAAACAGTTATGTGTAAAATAAGCTACAAAGATATATTGTACAATACAGGGAATACAGCCAATATTTTATAATAACTATAAATGGAATATAATTTTTTAAAGTTAGACTTTAATAGGCATTTCTCCAAAGAAGATATGCAAATCGTTGGTAAGCATATGAAAAGGTACTCAATATCATTATTCATTAGGGAAATGCAAATCAAAACCACAATTTGATACCACTTAATACCTACTAGGATGGCTATAATAAGAAAAAACAAGCAAGCGTTGGCAAGGATGTGGAGAATTTGGGACACGCACACATTGCTGTTGGGCATGTAAAATGGTGCAGGTGCTGTGTAAGACAGTGTGGTGGTTATTCAGAAAGTTAAGCCACGTGCCCAAACAATTCTGCTCTTAGGTATATATACTCAAGAATAAAAAGACAGACACAAACATTTATTTGTATGTCAATTATCATTGCAGGATTATTCACAATATTCAAAAGGTGGAAACAAGAAAAGTATCCATCAACAGATGACTGGATAAACAAATTGTGGCACATACATTCAATGGAATATGTATATATATATATACTCAACCACAAAAAGGAATGAGGTTCAGGTACATGCTACAACATGGTTTAACTTTGGAATATAACTTTTAAAAATTGTGAATCACTCTATTGTACACCTCTGACTTACATAATATTGTACATCAACTATGCTTCAATTAAAAATGGTTAAAATGGTAAATTTTGTGTCATGTGTATTTTACCACAATAAAAATACTGTTTTAAACCTTCAGTGGCACCAATAAGAGAATGCACCATCTAAAAAATAATAATATTTTTATATTGATTACATGTTGCAATCATAATATTTTGGATATATTCGGCTAAATAAAATGTGTTATTAAATTTTTTTAAATAAAAGAAAATAAATTAAATTAAATTCACATGGAAAGGCACGGGCCCTAGAATAGCTAAAACCAAATGATTGGGAAAGTGATGTACAGATACCTATCAAAACTGAAAATAAAAACGCTTTTCAACCCATAAATCCTACATTTGGAAACTTATCATATAAAAGTACCACTAAAAATATATATATTCATATGTATATGAATGTTTATTGCTGTGCTGTTTATAGTGGTAAGGTTTGTAAATAACCTACCAATTGAGAATTGAATCAATTGTATAGTATCCTTACTGTAGACCATTATGAAAATATTTAAACATAATTTTTTAGGATGGGGAGGAAGGAGTCATATCCATAGCACAAGAAGAGATGTCAGCCTTTAATAGAAACAGGGACATGTCATCTATTATAAAAGGAAGGCATATGGGTAAAGATGTCAGTAAGTTGGTAGCTTTGGTGGATGAAGGCAGTGGACTTTCCATCTAACTGTGAATATTTTCTAAGCGACAGGTGAATCACAGTCATGAGTTTGCTGTGAGAAAGGGGAAGAGATGAAATAGTGGAGGTTTGAGGTAGGAGAAGAATTTTGGCAATAGGAAAGAAACAGTAGGGTAGCATATTAACCTTACTGGGCAATGTTATCTTCTCATCTGAGATTTTGAGTTCTTGAATATAAATGAGACCAATCAGTAGGGATGTGTACACTTTTTCAGGCACAATACTAATGTTTGAGAAATTGTGAGTTGTTTATGCTATAAATGTGTGCATGCACCTGTTTGTATCTATTTATATCTTTACCTATATTTCTCTTACACATTAAAATCAATGTATGACCACCAACTAAAATCATCTCAAGGACCACCATGCATTTCAAATGGAGAAACATTGCCTTAGAAAAGCTCCTACCATGCACAAATATCATCTCCTCTTTGAAGTATTGTCAGACACCCAGAGACATGGTTAAGAACTCCCTCTTCTATGTCTCAACAGCATCTTGCACTTAACCTTATTCAGCTCCATAAAGACATGGACTGTGTCTTTAAAATATGCATTCCCATGACCTTACAGGATGGGGAACCTGGAACATAGTGGAGCCCCACTGACTGAGTGATGGGACAGACCCAAGTGCTCATCAAGGTTTTGAAAACTGAATTCTAAAAACTTAGCCTCCTCTATAACATCCACCAAACACCTATCTGCCTCCACCTGAGAGACTGGTGGGCAGCATTTGTCCTTAGGAAAAATTGTTCCCGAGATCATTGTGGACATGAAATCCTTTGCTGAAGGGATCAGAGAGATATGATTCTCACCAGGAATACAACAGTCATGTAATCTACCTAAACTCTAAATGTAGGAAGGCTTCATTCAGTGTTATGTCTTAAAGCCCTTGTTTCTTCCCTTATTCTACACTTTGCCCCTGGGTGATCTTTCCTAGTTTGATGGTTTTAAATGCAGTCTCTAGCCTATACATCTCCATATTCACAGGCCCCAAAGCTTACTTGACCCTGCTGTTTGAATTAATAATAAGCCACTTAAAATATGACATGGTCAAAATAGAACTCTTGATTTCCTCCAAGCAAACCTGTTCCTTTCCCAATCTTCACGATCCTTGTAAATCATCCCTATGTACCAAATTGCTTAAGCCAAAACCTTAAAATTTACTCTGAATTTTTCCCAAATTTTCTTGTTCCTCCACATATAATTTATCACCAAATCTTAATTCTTCCTAATACATGTTGAGAATCTAACAAATTTCCTCCTTCTCATACCATAATTCAAGTCCAAGCCATCATTATCACTAACTGGCATTATTCCAATAGCCAATAGTCTCTCTGGACCTACTTTTGCTCCTTCCTACTATCCATTCACCAGACAGCATCCAAAATAATCTCTTAAAAACATTTTATGTACCTACTACCCAAAGCCAACTATAGATTCAATACAATCCGCATCAAGATACCAATGGCATTCTTCACAGAAATAGTAAAAGCAAACCAAAAATTTATATGGAACTTCAAAAGAGTCTGAATAAACAAAGCAATCATAAAGAAAAAGAAGAAAGCTGGACGTATCATACTTCCTGATTTCAAACTTTATTACAAAGCTGTAGTAATAAAAACAGTATGACACTGGCATAAAAGTAGACACATGGACCAGTGGAACACAGTACAGAACCCAGAATTAAAGCCCCACATATATGGTCAACTAATATTTGACAATGGCACCAAGAACACCCAATAGAGAAAGAATAGCCTCTTCAACAAATGGTGTTGTGAAAACTGGGTAAACATATGCAGAACAATAAAATTCAACCCTTATATTATATCGCTCACAAAAGTTAACTCAAAATGGTTTAAATACTTAAACATAAGACCTGGTACCATAAAACTCCTTGAAGAAAATTCAGGGAAGAAGTTCCTTGGCTTTGGTTTTGGCAATAATTTTTTGGATATGGCACCAAATCAAACAACAAAAGCAGAAATAAACAAATGGGACTACACCAAATTTAAAAGACTCTGTACAGCAAAAGAAACAATTTAGAAAATTAAAAGACAACATACAGAATGTGAGAAAATTTTTGCAAACCACGTATCAGATAAGGGGTTGATATCCAAAGTATATAAAGAACTCATATAGCTCGTAACAGTAACAACGAAAAACCCAGTCCAATTTTTAAAAATGGGCAGAGGAACTAAATAGACATTTTCCCAAAGAAGACACCAAATACCCAAGAGGCACATGAAAAAATGCTCAATATCACTAATCATCAGGGAAATGCAAATCAAAACCACAATGATATATTACTTTACACTTGTTAAAATGGCTATCCTGAAGCATACAGGTGATAACAAGTATTGGTGAGAATGGGGAGAAAAGGGAACACTTGTACACTGTTGGTGGGAATGTAAATTAGTTCAACAACTATGAAAAACAATAAGGAGTTTCCTCAAAAAATTAAGAATAGTACTGCTAAATAAATCCAGCTCTTCCACTTCTGGATATTTATCTAAAGAATATGAAAACCCTAATTCAAAAAGATATATGCACTCCTATGCTCATCTCAGTATTATTTACAATAGCCAAGAAATGGGAATACCATAAGAGTCCATAAATGGATGAATGGTTAAAGATGTGAGATACACACACACACACACACACACACACACACACACACAGAAACTTAGGTACACACACACTGGAATACTACTATTCAGCCATAAAAAGGAATGAAATCCTACCATTTGCCATAACATAGGTGGACCTGGAGGATATTATGCTAAGTGAAGTAAGTCAGATAGAGAAAGACAAATACCATATAATTTCACTCATATGTGGAATCTAAAAAAATGAAGAAAACCAATGAAAAAACAAAATAAAACTAAAACAAACTCATAGATACAGAGAACAATGTAGTGGTTACCAGAGGAGAAGGGGTTGGGGGTTGGGCAAAATGGGTGAAGGGGGTCAACTGTACAGGCCAACTTAATAACAATAATCAGGTCTTGTTATTTGACTCTGAATAAAAATACTATTGTTTAAAAAATAAATCAGGTGATCATTACAATTTTAGATATAAAGGAATGCATATTATTAAAAAATTGGGGTATAGTTACCACAATGTTGTATCTATACATCACTATCCAGGAATGAGATTTTTTCCTTTTAATTTTTTAAATTGAAGTACAGTTGACATACAATATTATATTAGTTTCAGTTGTACAACATAGTGATTCAACATTTATATACATTATAAATTGAGCACCACAATAATTCTAGTTACCATCTGTCACCACACAAAATTATTACAATATTATTGACTATAATCCCCATGCTGTACATTACATCCCTGTAACTTACTTATTTTATAACTGGAAGTTTGTATCTCTTAATCCCTTCCACCTATTTCACTCAATCCCCTATCCCCTTCCCCTCTGGTGAACACCAGTTTGTCAGGAATGAGATTTTACATATGTGATTATATTATTCCTTTGAGTACTAACACTTTTTTTAATGCTATGTATTTTCTGGGTTAATAATTCTGTAATATATATTTATTTGTTTTCATAAGCAGAAGTTAACTTTTCTTGATAGAGCTAGGTCTTTAAAAATTATAATATGCAGTGAAAATTTTGAGGACAATTAGTACACTGAGGATTTCTTGTCCTTGCACTGAGTGCTCTAACACAGCTATAGTATTTACGTTCTAATTTCAGTTTTCAATAGTGTTTCTATCTCTTTCCCTTTGAGTGTCTACCAACTATCACTTCTTGCTGCTGTCTTCTAGCTAAATTCTAGCATCTCCCATTTTCTTAACTTTCTGCCTTTAATGTCCATTGGCCTTTAACGTCCACTGGGAAAACAAATGACAACTCTTATTTGAAAAGCAGTTTTAAAAAAAAGCTAAATATGAGTGAAGAAAAAAACGCAAAATGAAAAAAATGAAAAAAAAACACTAGAATGCCTACAGATAAGAATATAGAGTAATAGGAACTCTCATACACTACTAGTGGAAGTGTAAATTGGTGTAAAAATTTCAAAAACTCTCTGGAAAAAGCTATGTAAACTGAAATCACACACACTTATAATACAGGAATTCCATGAATAGATTTATTTCCAACGTAAACGAACCTGTGAGCAGAAAGACAGGTACGAGAAGGTCCATAGCAGCATTTTTGGTAAGAACTCCAAACTGGAAAAAAGGTAATGTCCACCAGCAGTTGACAGGATAAGTTGTACTACATTCATTCAATGTTAAAGTATATAATAATGAAAATGAGCAAATACTGCTATATACAACAAAGATAATTAACAAGACATAGTGGATTTTTATTGGAAAAAAGAGAGCTACAAATGAGTACATATTGTATAATTCCATTGATATTGTACAAAACTCAGAAACCAGCAAAACTAATCTGTGATGCTAGAAGTCAGAATAGGGGCTTCCTCTTGGGACAAATATGAGGGGAGAGATGGGATGGGTGCCATAGTAGGTTCTGAGATGCTGGTAATGTTCTGTTTCCTGACTGGCATGATGGTCATAAGGTGTGTTAAATCTGTCGTAATTTATCAAGTCTACATTCACGATTTGTGTACTTTGTCTATGTTATCTCAGTAAAAGCACTCAAAGTTAAAATATTTTATTAAAATTATGCTGAAGATAAACAGTTGTATGGAAAGATATTCACAGGTTTTTAAAATGCAAAAAGAAGGTCAGAAACTATCAAAAGAAGTTCAGAATGGAGAGTATGATCCCATCTTTTTACTTTCATACTTAGAGTGGAAAACATGTCATATGTCACAGCCACAGGCACAGCTCCTTCGTTTTTCATTTAGCAATAACTAGAACAGTTTGGACACTGGTAAAGTAGAAATGGCTGAGACCAGAAGTGTAGTTCAATGTGGCTATGGAACAGATTTCATGGAAGGATGTACAGGGGGGATAAAGATGAAGATGGAGAGCCAGGTAAGGACCAATTTGCGAAGAATTTGAATGCTGTAGAATGGGATCAGCATGTCATTTCAGAGGTAAGATATTGTCATTCAATGCTATTTTTATCTATTAGATGCAGGGGTAGTAGAAAATTCAACTTACAAAAAAATGTGAACTGGATTTCAGGGGGAAATTGCATTTGTTTTCTTTAATGACTGCAGAATTTAAAATCCTCTCTGAATCTGCCCTTGGGAAGCACCTGTCTAGACAAGGAGCATGGAGTGCTTCCGGCAAAGAGGAAAGACCAGGGTGAGGGATCCCATCAGGTCTGATCTCAATTACTCCTTTGTAGCAGCTCAAAAGATGCTGCTGCTTTCCACAAGATTCTCCTAAGATATGATCAGCACAGAAACTGAACATTTCTACCTGTAGAACATGCACATTCACTTGTATAAAAATTGATCTTTTCACTCCAGTTTGGCCAAATCCATGGTCCTGAACTGCCTGCTTCCCTACTTTAAGAAAGCATCTGGAATGTAGAAAATGTCAGAGGTTAAGTGTCTGGACCCTCATGTGAAGGCAATGCCCTCTGAGGGAATTCTAGGGCACAGGATAACTGAATGTAACAGTATTCATTACCATCAAGAATTTAAGGAAGGATTTCAATTGTGGAGAAAAATGTAAATTTTACTCCTTCTCAATATTCCACTGCATACCCTGATGGTTGAGAGCTAGGATTTAGCCCAATTACTTTGGTAGCACTCCCAGAAAATAAAGCAGCTGACTCCTCTTCCTTGCTGAAGCGTTTGAATTATGCCTCCCCAAACACAAGACCAACTACTTAAATAATCAGGTCCTATTCTGGTGGTGGTGTTCTCACCTTATGGAGCCCCAACCAGTCCTCACATACTGCTAAATGAAGAAACAGGAAATCCAATCATTCCTGTCATCACTTTCATCCTCATCTCCCTCCCAACCTAGTGCACTTTGGCTCTAGCCACCCTGGGTGTCCAGCTGTTATGCAAACTTATTTTGTACTTTCAAACCTCTGAGCCTTTTCTGATGCTGATCCCTCAGCCTAGAATGCCCTTATAAATCCTTCCCATCCTATTCATCACTTAGAGCTCAATTCTTCCTTGAGGCATGTGCCCCCAATCCAAGACACCCCAGACTAAGCTGTAATTCATTGCTTGTTCCTTCTGTGTTTGTACCATATGTTAACTGTCCCTCCATCAGAGCATATATTTTCAACTACTTTAATTAAGAGTATCTTAAATAAACAGGGCTAATCATTTGTGAAGGACAGCTGGTATTGAGAGAAAGTACTTATGCTTGAGATTCTGACAGACCTGGATTCAAATCCTGGTCTCTTCCACTTGTTGCCTGACTTTGGACAGGTAAATTCACCTCTATGACTCAATTTCCTCATCTGTAAAATGAGGACCATTAAGAGTAGTACCTCATAGCTAAGATTAAGTGATTTAATATGAGATAAGTGAAAATACCAGAAATAGTGTCCGGTACATAGTAAGTGCTCCATTATTATTACCATTGTTTGAACCTACCCCAAAATGTAAGCTCTACACAGAAAGGGATAATCATTGTTTGTCCTCTGGTGTACCTCTAGTACCCAATACTGTGCCTAGCATGTGACACATACTCAAGAAACATATGTTGAATGAGTGGATGAATTAATGAATCCGTGAAATAATTCTCATCTTTAGCATCCTCCTCCTCTCCAAATCCTCTACTGCCTATTAGCTTTATACCTCACAGAAAACCTTTGTGTTGCATCACTGAACATTCCCCAACCCTTACCCTCTTTGCTTTACCTTTGTTTGTTACCCCCTTTCATGAATTCTTTTCTCTGACAAGTTTGACTCTAGCAACAACCACTTCAACTAGCCTCTCGGGCCAGGCAGAAGTAGGGGGCCGGAGTCGGGTACTGGGAGCGGGGCGTGGCCACCACGTCGCAGAACGCAACTGCGCCTGCGTAGGCTGCGGCAAAGCCTAGCTCTCTGAGGGTTGCGTTTATTGCTGGCTGGTGTTTGTGTAGGAGGATCGCTCCTCTCACCAGCTCTCACTTCTGATCCGCGCAGCTCCTGGGTCTCTGGCTTCAGCTTTGTGCTGAGGCGCCGACACACCTACCATCCTCTCTCCGACGGATCGCTGACCTCCCCATTCCTGTTCCTGTCTCCTGGAACCATGTCTCTGGTAAGCCAGAATGCGTGCCACCGCAACGCAGAGACCACTGTAGATTACAGCGACTTCCATGGTGAGATGCAGGCTACTAATGCCTCCGGGTCCCCCACCTCCATGCTAGTTCCTGATGCTCCCCAGGGCCTTCAGGCGCCAATCGATTCTCAGGGCGCTAGCGCTTCCCAGGCTGCGCAGGACCCGAACGACTTCGAGGTGCTGATAGATGAGCAGTCCCGACGTTTGGGGGCGCTCAGGGTCCACGACCCTCTAGAGGACAGGTCGATTGCTTTGGTGAATTTCATGCGAATGAAAAGCCAAATCGAGGGGTCTATTCAGCAGACAGAGATGCTAGAGTTCCTCAGAGAATACTCAGATCAGTTTCCTGAGATCCTCAGACGAGCCTCAGCCCATCTGGACCAGGTCTTTGGGTTGAACCTGAGGGTTCTTGATCCCCAGGCTGACACCTACAAACTAATCAGCAAACGGGGTCTCCAGACCACTGATCGGATAGCAGAATCCCTGGACATGCCAAAGGCAGGTCTCCTGGCCTTGGTCCTAGGCCACATTCTCCTGAATGGTAACCGAGCAAGAGAGGCCTCCATTTGGGATCTGTTGCTAAAAGTTGATGTGTTAGATGAGCCCCAGAGGATCAACATCCCCTTTGGCAGCACAAGGAACCTCCTAACTACTGACTTTTTGCATATGCGGTTCTTGGAGTACTGGCCAGTGTATGGCACTAATCCCCTCGAATTTGAGTTCTTGTGGGGCTCTAGAGCCCACAAGGAAATCACAAAGATGGAAGCCCTGAAGTTTGTGGCAGAGGCTCATGATGAAGAACCCTGGAGCTGGCCAGAAGAATATAATAAAGCCCTGGAAGCTGACAAGGCCAAAGAAAGAAGCCAGGCTGCTGGCTTGGAGTTCTGGTCAGAGGACACTATGAATGATAAGGCAAATGATTTGGTCCAGTTGGCCATTAATGTCACAGAGGAGTTGCTGCCTATACATCAGGATGAGCTGTTGGCTCACACTGGCAAAGAATTTGAGGACGTGTTCCCAAATATCCTCAGTCGAGCTACTCTAATCCTCGATCTGTTCTATGGGTTCTCTCTGATTGAGGTTGATACCAGTGAGCACATTTACCTCCTTGTCCAGCAACCAGAATCAGAAGAAGAGCAAATGATGCTAGAGAGCCTGGGGAGACCCACTCAAGAATATTTGATGCCAATCCTGGGTTTGATCTTCCTGATGGGCAACCGTGTCAAAGAGGCCAGTGTCTGGAATTTGCTTCGGAGATTTGGTGTGGATGTAGGGAGAAAGCATGCCATCACCTGCAAACTTATGAGACAGCGCTACTTGGAATGCAGGCCACTGTCCTATTCTAATCCAGTTGAATATGAGCTTCTGTGGGGTCCTCGAGCTCACCTTGAAACCACCAAAATGAAAGCCTTGGAGTACATGGCCAGGCTCTACAGAAAGCAACCACAGGACTGGCCAGAGCAATATAGGGAGGCTGTTGAAGATGAGGAGGCCAGAGCCAGGTCTGAGGCAACTGCTATGTTCTTCTTTGGCCCCATGTGAAGTCTGGGGGAAGTATGTCACTTCAGTTGGGTGGCATCAATTAAAGGGGCCCTGGGGAAATGGGCACTGGGGCCCCAAATCAGAAGCTGGGCAGGGTTGGGGTGAAAAGTACACATTGTGCTTGCTATTTGTGTTCTATTTCTAATAGTATTTCCTTCCTTTTAATATACCCTTGAATTAGATTCATGATCAGTGTTTATAAATGAAATTGCTCATTTGCCATTCCTGTCTTGTTTCAATATAAAAGTTCATATAGCTGCATAAAGTGTAGTGGTAATATTTACATCTTTCTATGATGTGGAAGAGAATATACAGTTGTTCTTTAACCGTTTGAAATAATCGGTAAAATGGTCTGGTACAGGAGTTAAGTAACAACAGTAATAACATACCCACAACAAACACAAAATCACTCATCTGTTGATGTTCTCCCATCGTGTCTATGGTTTTATTATTTTTTTAATATTGGCATTTACCTGTATTTGCTTTGTGATTCCAGAGTGTAGTGAAAAATAAAAGTATAATGAATTAGGCTCCATGCTTAAGCATTCTTTTATTCAACAGACATGTATTAAGTACCTGCCATGCTCTAAGCACAGTGTTTATGCTGGGAATATAAGGGTGAGGAAGGCCCAGCTGAGCCCCAGAGATTGAGGGGGAGGGGCTGTGGAAGTAAACCAACAATTATTTCTGTGGCAAGTCGTATAATAGGGGTAAGCTCAGAGAGCTATGAGAGTTTACAGGAGTAACTCCCAACTAAACTTTGGGTTCTGGGAGGGGACGGTGAAGGGGCAGGAGTGTCAAGCAAAGGGTGAGTGCGGGAGTGGTCAGGGGTGGTGGCAGGGGAGGATGAGGTGGTATGGAGAGCTGGGACAAGTTAACCTTTAGTGACTTCTATTGTAAGACCTGAGGTTGGGGAGAGGGAGGGAGGGAGGACTAGTCCGTGGGGTCAGGGGCAGTATGTAAAACAGCTTCGCGGGATTTAGTGTAGCTCAGAAAGACAGTGTTGAGTTCAAGAGAAGTGTGGGAGAGATAAACCTGTGGCAGAGATAACAAAGGTCCATATCCTCAGAGAGTGGGTCTTAGGAATCAACAATGGTTCTCCTGAAGCCAGCTGGTCTTGGATCTCGTGTCAGACGGAACAATCCACCCGGAGGAACTCTGAATGGCAACCTCTGCCTGCGCTGTTTATTTCTGCACTCAAGCCGTTAAGGTGAGTGTTAGTATTTTGGTTCTCTTCATTCAGATGCCGGATCTCGCAGCTTCTAACCCTGCTCGGGGCTCTCTCCAAGCCTTCCCTAGAGAACAGGCAGCTAACAATTTCTGTAAGGAAGTCTTGGCTCAGTGGTGGATGTTATACATAAAGTCACCTATAACGCGAGGTGGCGGGGGTAGAAGGGTGGTGTAGGTTTTATGCTTCCTCACCTCCTGGCACCCACAAGCTTTCTGCCCTTTCATCCGTTTAATCACTAGGGGTTACCCTCAACTGCCACCTCCTATAAGATGGGAGAGAGGACTTTCCTCACATTTTCGTCAGCCTCAGGAAGAGAACGACATAACCGTCTCGCTGTGGGGAGGGGACAGAAAGACGGGAGATACACCCTTTCGGCCCCCAAGTCCAGCAGCCGTGCAGAAGCCAAATTAGAGGTGCTTGCTTGGGGAAGCCACTGCGCAGGCGCACTCCGAAGTTGCCTGGGAGATATAGGCCCCACTAGTCTCTGAGATCTTCTCTATCTTCGCATTCCGAGGAAAACTGAATGCTAAGGGCGGGATTTCCGGTGACAAGGAAATGAGTAACTGGAGAGAAAGGGGTTTTGGAAAATAGGATGGGGGTGGAGTTGAGAGGCAGGAGAATATCCAACTTGAAATCTGGGACCTTGAAATAGGGTATTGCCTCCATGCTAAACTGAGAGCCTCTCATTCTTCAGCCTCCTTGGACCTTTAATCTGTACATGCTTGTGGGGCAGGGGGGAAAGGGGCAAGCTGACTAAAGTGCCAAGTTTTTCTTGCTCTGATTTTTTTTTGGTGGGGGGATTAGTAGACTCCTGGATCTTCAGGCACATCAGTTCTTCTGGGGGCACCAGTTGAGAGAAACTTGCCAAGGGGAAGGTGTAGCATATGGACCAACAATAATGTAAAGCTGCCAACTTTTTTAGTACTAAATATGTGCCAAGCACTACGCTGGATTCTTCACTTTCTTTAGCTCCAATCGCTCCACCAGTTCTCCAAAAAGCATTTTAATAGTCCCATTTGACACTATAGGAAACTGAGGCTTAAGTAATGTGCCCAAGGTCACACAGCCAGTCAATGACAGCTGGGATTAGAGTTTAAGTCTGCTTTTGGCTACAATTCACCCTGTTTACAGTGCATAGCATCACAGGCCCCCTTCAGCCTTTGCTGTGTTCTCACTCGAATTTGTTGACTCTCAAAAAATATAAGGAAGGGCTGTATGCCAGGCTGGGAGGGGCAACATGACAGCCCTCCAAAAGAGGATGAAAGTGAGGCTGGAATTTCTCCAGGCTCTTCCTTGTTCCATTACTCGGGCTCCCTGAGAGCTGTGTAGGTGTGAAATGTGCATTTCTGTCCAATCTCCCTGCTCTGTCCTAAGAATCTTCCCCACTTTGCTCTCTTCTGCAAGCTTCCAGCCTTATATGCTGGCTTTTACTCAGGGAGAGTCAAATATCACTATTTCTGTTTTTTGTAATCCTGAAAGAACAATGACCTGACAGAGCTCTTGCCTTGCCCAGGGGAGCTCTTGCTTTGCCCAGCTCAGGATGCAAAAAGAGAAGTGGGAACTAGACTCTGTGTCATACATGCCACATGTAATTTCCCAGAAGTAACAAAGGTGAAGCTTGTATACCTATGGTAAGGGAAAAGGTGTAGTTATCTTAGTGGCTACAGCCATTCCTTTGAAGGTCATGCGAGGCCTGGATACTCTCCTTTATTCACGTACCAAATTAGAATTAGCATCCCTTAGGAGAAACACTTAGGGGTGGAAATAAGTGTATGGCAAGCAAGACTTACAAAGGATGTTGTATGTATTACTCCGAAGTACAATCTCCATTAAGCCTTTAGAACACTGAACAAAATACCCTTCTTATCTATGTGAATTAGTTTGTAAAATGGTACAGTCTGAGTTCATTTGCAGATTCTTTGGGCTATTGATACCCACCAAGTATTGAAGTTTTGGCCAAGGTGGGGCTTGCCGACTGGGTGTTGGTTAGATATGTATTGTATATGCATCATCCTGTATATACAATGCTATCCAGAGTCCCCTTTGATCTATGATTAGGATCATTGCTGGAGAAAAAAAACATTGAGAATACATTCATGTTCAGTTGCTGAGGCCCAGGAGCGCCCTCTTTTGGAGAGGATGGATGGTTAGAGAAGCCTTTTCCTTCCCTTCTCTTCATCAGTTTCTGTATACTAGTTGTCACAAATAAGCAATACAATCCAAGGAAAAGCTGAGCTGGACTGACAAATGTGGACTTCAAGCCAATTCTCCCAGCCACAGGATTGCTGCCCCTAAACCCTCTGGTACCAACAATCTAGGGCAGCCTGTAAGTACCCTTCAGGTTCAGACAAGGACCCTACAGTCTCCTCCTCCCCTCCTAAGGGTATCTCCATACTGTGAAATTTCTCACTCAACAGGCTTTCTCTTCCCCTTCCATGAATACTCAAAAATGTCTTAAGGAATTGTCTGCAGGCAGGGTTTGAGGCTAGTTGCAAAGAAAGCTGTAAAAGAATTACCAGAGTAGGCCCTCCTCCCTGAGACATTTTTGTTCTAGTCCTTGTACGAACACACTAAGCATAAGGAGGGGACAGTATATCAGAATGGCTATGAACTCTGGATCTGGACAATGCTGGCTCTGTCACTTCCTAACTGTGTGACCTTGGGCAAGTTACTCAACATCTCTTTCTAGACCTCTCAAAGCTGTTTTCAAGAAATTGATAGAAAAGCCCAGGGTCACACATTTATTATTTGATAATGTCAGAACTATAACCCAGGACAATTGTATCTTAGTCTATTGATATTTCCAACCTACAACACTGCTTTTAAGACTGCTACTTGTCAGCACCTTGGTAGCTGAGTTCAAATGGTTACTGGGTTCTTAGACTTACTAGTGTTTGTTTTCTTTAGTAAATATTTCAGGTAAATATTAGCCCCAGGTAGTTATGAATTACTGAGGTTTAGCTGCATTGGTAATATATTCTTTATATTCTTTGCAGACACCTATACACAAGACACTTTTTTAGGAGCTCATGTGTGGTCTCTTTAAGTAGTCCTCAGTGACCTACAGATAATCACTTTCTCTATATACCACTCCAGGAGTCCCAAACAAACAGTGAGGATGACTTCTCTTAAAAGGAGGCAGGGTTAGGAAGGGATTTGGGATCTGAAGCCTATGGTCTGAGAAGCCTATCTCAAATTGCCTTTCTCCTGAAAGCACTTGGTTTGGCATGGGCTGGCCAGGGTAGAGCATCTGTCCTCTGAGTGTCTACTTCCCTTGAAATATAGAAGAGAAGGAGGATGTAGAAAGGAGACAAGAATGGTCATTGCTTCTGAAGCTGCCCTCTGCTCTGAAGCCTCAACCACACCTCAAAGAAGCTTCCCTGGTGGTGAGGGCTGCAGGGTACAAGGTGCCCTGGAATGGCCCCAGCCTGGATTGCTCTCCTTCTGCAAGACAAAGAGTAATGCTGTCCTAGAAGAAGATGTTCGTTATTCCAGACAGTGAGGGAGACCACCCTGAGATCCAGCTATGAAGGCCAGGTGTGGAGAGATGGGTGCACACATCACTGCTCTCCTTTCTCTGGATTGGGGGCAGGGTCAGGGAGAGTATAAGGCCTAGGAGGGAGGAAGTAAGGAGAGGGAGCTTTGGCAAAACTGTTAACCATTTATATAATGTCTCCTCACACAAATATGGCCATGGACATCCTCAAAGTTCCTAACAGGGACATACTGAGTGAAGAGAAGTTGATCACCAGCTCTGACAGGGAACAAACTGGCCCCTGAGGTCAATGGCAACCCTACTGACCCGACCAACAAGGAGCCAGACCCAGCTCAGCCCCATCCTCAGGTAGTTCCACCTAAGACTGTCTTGGTCCCTGAGACTCACCTACACTGGAGGAGCCCCCTGGATGTCAGGCTTGTCCAAAAGTCACCTACCCGGTTCAGTTCAACCAGCAATTGCTGAATACCTGGTATATGCTAGCCTTGTTATATTAGATACTGAGACACAGGGATGATTCAGATAAGGCCCCTACCTTATCTGTGTTCTAACTCTCTATTCACCTTTGAGTCTGGTCAACTATATGATCAATTTATTAAGATTTTTATTTCAATGTGTACCTTTTTCATTTCTAGAATTTCTAATTGTTTCTTTTTCAAATATACCTTATTTAAAAAAATACTCTGTTCTTTTCTTAGATTCCAGTCCTCTTTTCATGTCTTTAAACATTTTAAGCAGTCTTATTTTTTTCCAGTTCTTTTCATATTTGTCTATTATTGCTTATTTCTTTAGTTGTAAATTCTGCATTTTGTTGGGTCTGCTCAGTATCTAACGGTGGTGAGTTTTTGTATGTGCGTTATAACTTGTATCTGTGTGTTAATCCTTAGCTGGCATTACCTTCTGAGAGACTCTCTAAGGCCGCCTCTGCTGCCAATCTCTCCCTCTTGGGGAGGAAGGATGGAGTTATGTGCTGTCTGGTGCAGCTGTTCTACCCCAGTCCTTCCAGCACAGATACAATGTCTTTCTGAGCTTGAAGGCTCTCTTGCGCTCTGCTGAAGAGAATACCTCCTGCCTCTTGGAAGCCTTCTCCTCTATATATGTCTTTGAGATATTTATCCAAATCTCTGTTGCCTTTTATCACTCAGTGCTCTTATAGTTTAATCCTTTTATAAATCTTTAGTGTCATTTAATGGGATTTTGGAAAGAAGAGGAAAAGAGGGATATAATCCTGCATCATGACCAGAACACAACTTTTATTTTAATAGGTAAAAGTTGAAGTCAATCTAAATTCTCACAGCAAATATTTTGGTTTTATTTGTTAATATAATTAGAGCCCCTCCTTTTAATGGAACAGTATAAAATATTTGGGAATGATGGAGTAGAGACTATTAAAGAATAGCAAATTATGGTTAATATATATTGTTAAATACAAAATACAAGCTATGAAACAATGGAGTCAATATTATCTTGCAAAAATGTGTGTGTAAATAATGGAAATATATTTCCTTTCAAACTGATGAATAGTGGTGTGGTAGACAAAATAACATTTCCTCAAAGATGTCCACGTTCTGATCCCTGAAACCTGTGAATATGTTACTTTACATGGCAAAAGGGACTTTTCAGATTGATTGAATTAAGGAAATTGAATTGGGGAGATTATCCTGGATTATCCAGATGGACCCAATGTTATCACAAGAGTCTTTATAAGAGAGTGTCAGGAGGATCCGAGTTAGTGTGACAAATGAGGCAAGAGGTTGAAGTGATGTGAGGAGGGAATCCTGAGCCAAGAAATGCAGACAGCCTCTGGAAGCTGAAAAGACAGGGAAATGGATCCTCCCTTCAAAGCTTCAAGAGAGAACTAGCCGTACTGACATTTTGACTTTAGTGCAATGAGATTGATTTTGGACTTCTGACCTCCAAAATTGTAAAATAATAAATTTTTGTTGTTTTAAGCCACTAAATTTGTGATAATTTGCTACAGCAACAATAGGAAACTAATACAAATGCTTACTACAGGGCAGAGGAATTTAGATTTCTATTTTGCTTGAAAAGAAATTAACATTCAGATAAATAAGATAAATAAAATACAGTGTTTAAAGCAGCTGGATCTGTCCATAACAATGAGACTATGGTGTCAGCTTATGACTGTAAAAAATTAAAGTGTTGCAATACCCATGTAGAAGAATGCAGAAGGAAAAAAATGCAAGTAGTTACATGTCTCACAGAAGTTTAAAGTGATAGTGGGTTATGTAGGGCTACATTAAGTATTAACATAAAAATTTTAAGGAAATGCTTGTGTCCTGTACCCTGCAGTTTCATTTCTAAGAATGGATTTTGAGAAAACATTCTTGGATGTGAGCTTACATTTGGTTTGAAAGTATCATCCCAGGCTTAATTTAAATGAGGAAAAACACCAACTAAAACCAACTAAAAACGCCAACTAAATCTTCAATAATATTTGATTGGTAAGGAAAATAAAGGTCTTTCTATGTAATGGAATGATATAAAGACATCAGAAATTATGATATTCAATAATGGTTAATAGCAAGAAAGTTCGTTTAGGAAACAATATTAACAGTGTGACTCAATTTCTATGGAATAAAAAAGGACTGTTTCTCCAGCCACATTATAATCTTATTTATCTTTAGTGCTTTTACAGGTGATTTCTATTTTTTAAAATATATTCTAATGTTTATTTTCTTAATTTTCCACACTGGAATTATATTTGTTCTAATGAATTGAAGAAAACACCAAAGGCACACTGTGATAACCTCTTCTTTTTTTTTTTTTTTTTTTTTTTTTTTTTTTGCGGTACGCGGGCCTCTCAGTGCTGTGGCATCTTCCGCTGCGCAGCACAGGCTCCGGACGCGCAGGCTCAGCAGTCATGGCTCACGAGCCCAGCCGCTCCGCGGCATGTGGGATCTTCCTGGACCGGGGCACGAACCCATGTCCCCTGCATCGGCAGGCAGACTCTCAACCACTGAGCCACCAGGGAAGCCCAACCTCTTTCTTTTTAAAAGTGGAAAAGAATTTAAATGTTCTAAATGAGGGTTTGGTTGAGGAGACAATCTTTTGTGCTGTGGGTGGGAGCATACATATGAACAGCCCCTTTGTGGAGGGTCTTTTGGCAGCAAAATAACACTTTTGAAGGTTTTCTCAGGAAATAATCCTGCAGATAAACATAGATGTGGCTATATGGATTCCATAGTAATATTGATTGATCAGGCTAAAATATGAAATTATTTTAAAACCAAAAATTAGTTACAGAAAATAGGATTTGTTAATTAAATTGAATTCTGTCATTGTACAAGAAGGAGCAGAAAAATATTTAAAGGCACATAAATGCTGAAGATTTCTCATTTGTGATAAAAAGCAAATATTTTGTATGATTATATTTTTGTAAAAATAGGCATATATACATAAAATTTATGCAATGGAAATTAATGCTCTCAAACTTTGGTCACATCTCTATGTTGCATGGAATTCTGGTGATTTTTTTATCTTCTTATCCTGATTTATTATTTGCCTACAGCCAAGTACTGTCTCTTGTGTAATAACATTTTAAAGCCTGTACAAAACAATAAGAACCAAGTAGTTTTAATTAATTAAATGAGCACAGACCCAGTATAATTAAAGGTACCCAATGAAGGTATTCACTTGGGCACTGTATCATATTACCCATGGGACCTTATACTGGAGCAACTTCAATGAAAGCCATTTGGCAACATTTCATTCAAAGCTCTGAAATATACAGGTACTTTCAAAGTGCCACTTAATCTTGTGAAATCTTTGCCTCATAAGTAATTCTGGATATCAGCACGAATTTAAATACAATGATGTTCTGTTCACCACCACCTATTTAAATTGGGAACAATTTGAATCACCTTTACTCAACAATGATGGAGAGGGTTGAGAAAGTAGGAATCATTCATGGGAATTTAAGGTACTACAAGCATTGCAAATTATGCCATAGAAGAATTTTTTTAACATCTTTATTGCAGTATAATTGCTTTACAATGGTGTGTTAGTTTCTGCTGTATAACAAAGTGAATCAGCTATATGTATACATATATCCCCATATCCCCTCCCTCCTGTATCTCCCTCCCACCCTCCCTACCCCACCCTTCTGGGTGGTCACAAAGCACGGAGCTGATCTCCCTATGCTATGCAGCTGCTTCCCACTAGCTAGCTATTTTACATTTGGTAGTGTATATATGTCCATGCCACTCTCTCACTTCGTCCCAACTTACCCTTCCCCCTCCCCGTGTCCTCAAGTCCATTATCTACATCTGCATCTTTATTCCTGTCCTGCCCCTAGGTTCTTCAGAACCTTTTTTTTTTTTTTTAGATTCCATATATATGAGTTAGCATATGGTATTTGTTTTTCTCTTTCAGACTTACTTCACTCTGTATGACAGACTCTAGGTTCATCCACCTCACCACAAATAACTCAGTTTCGTTTCTTTTTATGGCTGAGTAATATCCCATTGTATATATGTGCCACATCTAGAATAATTTTTAAAGACACAGAAAATTGAAAAAATTGAATAATAGGGTTTTTAAACATTTTCTTTTGAAATAATTACTGATACACGGGAAGTTGCAAAGGTAGTACAGAGAGATTCTGTGTACTTTTCACCCAATATTTCCCAGTGATTACTACTTAAATATATCTAGAATAATATCAAAACCAGGAAACTGACATGGATATAAATGTACGTGTGTAGTTCTAAGTCAATTCATCACATGTAATTACCACCACACACAAGATATAAAACTATTCCATCCCAAGAAACATTTCCTTCTTGCTACTTCTTTATAGTCAACACCCACACTCTACCCCACATACACTGCTGCCATCCCTTATCCCCGGTAACCACTGATCTGTTTTCCATCTCTATAATTTTGTCATCTCAAGTAGTTTATAAAAATGGAATCATATAGCATGTAAATTTTTGAGATTAACTTTTAAATTCAGAATAATGCCTTTGGGATCCATCTAAGTTGTTGCAGGTATCAATAGCTTGTCCCTTTTTACTCCTGTGTAATATTCCATGGTATGAAAACCACAGTTTAGCCATTCACCTACTGGAGAACATTTGGGTTGTTTCCAGTTTTTAACCATTACAAATAAAGCTGATATGAATAAAATTGAGGAAAACTCCCTTGGATTCTTTATTTTATGACAGTTTTTATCATAAATGGCTGTCGAATTTTGTGAAATGCTTTTTTTTGCATTTGATCACATGATTTTTCTCTTTAGCCTGTTAATATAGTGGTCTACATTGATTTTCAAATATTGAACAAGCCTACATCCATGAAATAAACTCCACTTACTCATAGTGTATAATTTTTGTATGTACATATTATAGCTTAATTCTATTCACCAATTTTTTTAAAGAATTTTTACATCTATATTCATGAGTGATACTGGTGTGTCATTCTCCTTTTATACTTTGTATGCTGGGATTTGGTGTATGTTGTCAATATTGAGTTTGTTAGAAGGAATTGAGAAGTGGTCCCTCCTCTTTTATATTTTCTGGGAGTGACTGTGTAAAATTGGTGTTATTATTCAAATATTTTAGAAAATTCTCCAGTGATGTCATCAAGGCCTGGAGTTTTCTTCTTTGGAAATCTTTTTAACAATTTACCTTAACTCCAATAGGGCTATTCAAAGTACTTATCTCAAACTGAGGTAGTTGTGGTAGTTTCTGCTTTTTGTTTCTTCCTAAGTTGTAAAATGTATGTATTTAGAGTTGTTCATAGTATTCCCTTGTTATTCTTTTGACATCTGCAGGGTGTGTAGTGATATCCACTGTTTAATTACTGATATCAGTAGTTTGCATCTTCTACTTTTTTTCTTGCTAGATTTTTGTCAAATTTATTAATTTTCTTAAAGAATTGGCTGTTTATTGTATTGTTTTTCTCTACTGATTTTCTGGTTTTAATCATGGATTCATTTGAAGCTTACTTTAAACTTCTGGGTGTTGAGATTTCCTGTTTTCTTTCTGTTGTTGATATCTAGTTTGCTTTCCTGTGTTCAGAAAACACACTGTGTATGATTTCAACATGGAAAATTTACTGAGGTTTGTTATAAGGCCCAGGGCATGGTCTATCTCATTATATATTCTGTTGGCATTTGAAAAGAGTGTGTATTCTGCTCTTGTCAGGAAGAGTGTTCTCTAAATGTCAATGAGATCCTGTTGACTCATAGTGTCATTGAGTTCTTCTATACCCTTAGTGAATTTCTGTTTAGCTGTTCTATGAATTGCTTGGAGGAGTCTTGAGGTTATCAACTATAACTGGAGATGTGTCTATTTCTTCTTTCAGTTCTATCAGTTTTTGCTTCATACATTTTGCAGCTGTTGTTTGGTACATACACATTAGGATAGATATGTCTTCTTGGTTGATTTATTATTTTATTATGCAAGTTTCCCCTCTCCCTTGAAAATTTTCCTTGCTCCATCATCTCCTTTACCTGATATTAATATAACCACTCCTGCTTTTTGTTAATTAATGAGTGTGTTGTATAACTTTTCCCATCATTTTACTTTCAAAGTATCATTATACTCTGTATCATTATATTTGAAATGAGACTTTTTGCAGATAGCATATAGTAGGGTGATGTTTTTTTAATCCACTCTGCCAATGTCTGTCTTTTAGATGGTGTATATAGACCATTTTCATTTAATACGATTTTTATATAAAAGGTGTAAGTATGCCTTTTTATTTTTTGTTTTCTGTTTGTTCTCCCTGATTTTTATTTGTTTTCTTTATCCTAGCTTCCTCTGAGTTACTTGGATATTTTTTCAAATTCCATTTTGATTTAGCTATAATGTTTTTGGATTTACCTCATTGTATAGTGTATTTAGTGGTTTCTCTAGGTATTACAGTACATATACATATATAACATCACAATCTACTGGTGTCAAATATTTTCCACTTTAAATGAAATGCAGAAAACTCACTTCCCTTTACATGATTTTTTTCTTTTTTCAAAATTGAAGTATAGTTGCAATGTTGTTTTACCCTTTACATCCTTTTAGTCTCCCTAGTTATAATATGATTTTTGTAAATATTTCCACTACATACATTGAGAACTACATCAGGCAGTGTTATAATTTTTGCTTTGACCTCAAACATAATTTAGAAAACTCAAAAGGAGGGCTTCCCTGGTGGCGCAGTGGTTGAGAGTCCGCCTGCTGATGCAGGGGACACGGGTTTGTGCCCCGGTCCAGGAAGATCCCACATGCCGCAGAGCGGCTGGGCCCGTGAGCCATGGCCACTGAGCCTGCACGTCCGGAGGCTGTGCTCCGCAATGGGAGAGGCCACAACAGTGAGAGGCCCGTGTACCACAAAAAAAAAAAGAAGAAAAGAAAACTCAAAAGGAGAAGGATATTATATTTACCCATTTTTAAAAATAAATTATTTTTTCTTTCTTCATAATGTCCCAAGATTCCTTCTTTGATCATTTCCTTTCTTATTAGAAAACTTCCTGCAGCCATTATTTTAGGGTAGCTCTGTTAGAGACAAATTCCTTAGCTTTCCTTTTTCATAGACTGTCTTGATTTCCCCTCCATTATTGAGGGATTTTTTCCCACTAGATATAGAATTCTGGTTCTATAGTTCTTTGCTTTCAGCACTGAAAAATTATGTGCCACTACATTCTGGTCTTTATGGTTTGTGATGAAAAATCCATTGTCATATGAATTGCTTTTCCCTACAATGCTTCAATTCTTTCTGGATGCTTTCATGATATTTTTTCTTTGTCTTTAGTTTTCAAAATTTGATTATGATTTGTTATGGCATGTTTCTTAGGGTTTACCATGTTTATTGTTCACTCAGTTTCTTGACTCAGCAAGTTTATGTCTTAGAATAAATGTGGTAATTTGCAGCCATAATTTCTTGAAATATTTTTAGCCCACTATCTTTATCTTCTCCATCCAGGATTCTAAGGACATGAATATTAGATATTTTGTTGTACTGACACAAGTTCCTCATGCTTTTTTTTTAGTATATGGTTTCTCAGTTTTCCAGATTGGGTGAATTCTGTTGTGTTGTCCTCAAGTTCACTAACTCTATACTCTGTCCATTCCATTCTGCTATGGGGCCCATTCATTGAGTTTTTCATTTTGGTCATTGCATTTTCTAGTTATAAAATTTCCATTTGGCTCTTCTTTATATTTTCTATTTCTTTGATGATAGTTTCTATTTCTTTGCTGAATCTTTCTATGTTTTCATTTGTTTCGAAAATGTTTGTCACTGCTTGTTGAAGCATTTTTATTCCTTTAAAATTCATGTCAGATAATTCTAACATTTGTGTCATTTCAGTGTTGACATTTGTTGATTTTTTTTTCTTTTTCACAGTGAGAACTTCCTGTTCTTTTCTATGTCATATGATTTTCTATTGAAATCTGAATATTTGGTTATTATATTATAAGAATGGATCTTATTTAAATCTTGTATTTTTAACAGGCCTCTTCTGTCACAACTCCAGTGGAGGAAGGGCAGGATGCTGCCTTTTTACTTACATGTGAGACAAGTCCAGATTTCCAACTTGGCTGCCACTAAAATCTGGGGGAGGAGAGGATCCTTATCCCTATGGGCAGTGGTGGGAAGCTCACTTCTCCACTTGAGCTCCACTTCAAGCTCACTACTACATCTCTGGTGATAACACCCTGGCAAGGAGTTATAAGGATGATGCATTATGCCTCCCTACTATGCCTCTACTAACCCCGTGGAAAGAGTTAGCCTTATTACTTCTGAGTGTTGGTGAAAGCCATGAAACCCCTCTAGGTCTCCTCTGACACCACCCCATTGAGGAGGGGTGGAAGTACCTCATAATCACTGGGGGGAGCTAGTGGGACAGGCTTCCCACATGATTACCACTGACACCAAAGGTATGGGGTCTTCTTACTTATCAGTGAGATGAAAGCCCCTGATCCCCAGTGGGTCTGCTCTAATACCATCCATGATTGGTGGTTACAAGGCCTCATTCTTGCCTGGTAAATGTGGAAGTCTAGGTTCTCCACTCAGTCTGTTCTAGTGAGGGTGGTGATGGGACTGCAGGTTTTTTCTGTGTTGGGCTGGAGTAGAGTGATTATTTTCTAAAAGTTGTCAGTCTTGTGAGGCTGCTACTTCCTCATACTTTGACTAGAGAGAGTAGGCTTTATCTGGAATTTTTATGTTTGTGCTCACTGAATTTTCCAGGTTTCTGGTATCAACAGTACCAAATAGGGAGGTATAAGCCAAAAATCAAACACAAGGAATTCACCATGACGTTATTCCATTGGTCCTGGGGTCCCTTGCCAGTCTGCCCTATTTTCTGACTTTAGAAATTTTTTGTGATTGTTTAATTGTAATGTCCAGGATTTTTAAGCTGAACTTGGAGGCAGAAATAGGGAAAATTAAGTATCCTCCATCTGCTCAGAAGCAGACATCTCCATACAATATAGTTGTAAGAAGTATGAATGAGTAAATGACTGAGGAAAGGGTAATAGTGATAAATGTAAGAGGAGGTGGAGAATGGCTCTATTCCTATTAAAAGGTTATATATGATATATCATAGGTTGTTTACACACATGTGTATGTATATTTACATGTACATACACACATACATACATAAATACACACACACAGGAGTTATATCCAATTTTAAAGTTTCTCCTTGATGTTGTATGATTGCAGTTTTTATTTTCCTTCAGATTAACTATATTTTCTTCTTTTTTGCTTATCTTTATTCACTGATTTTAATACACAAACTCTAGTACTTGTGAAATGAAAATGTAAACAAGAAAAATGTTTAAAGTATTAGATAACTCAGTGCATTTAATAAATATAACAAGTGTCGTAATACTCAGAGTAAGAAATAGTGTGAAGAAATAGGTATTTTCCTCCCAGCCTGCATTAATATAATTCATCTTATGATATAAAGGACTACTTATCAGTAATGTTTAATTTTTTACATTAACATACCATGAGCGTCAAATTCCACTTGTAGAAATATTTGTGTAGCAGTGTGATTTCCTACAACACTGTCTCACAGGAATTATTAGAATTATAATTAACACTGAGTTATGTTAAGCAAGTATTAAATGTAAGGAATTCACCTGGAAACATCCAGTAACCAGTTGGATATGTGAGCCTGGGATTTCAGAATCCTCCAGGGAATACCAATCAAATGCTGCTCCCATGCTCAGCCTGTGCAAACATTAAGGATATATGCTCTCATGCTTGCTTCTTTTAGTTGGTGATTGAGCAGAGTTTCGCATCAATCAGGTTTATGAATCCTTCAATGTTTTCTTGCTTAAGGTTTTCTTCATGTTTGCATTTGTTCCTCATGATTGAAGACCTAATCTCTCTACCACATAAAGGTCCTTTGGAGCTTCCTCAGTCTCCCTTCAATACACATTGAACATAACCCCAAACTATCACCCAGAGTCGCATGCACATGAATTTTTGACACATACCTTGTCACAGAGTATTCCAAGATTTGATATACTACTATTTTGTTAACAACTCACTGACTCTGTTTAGTTCATTCTTAATTCACTGATGTCATTTGGTGTAAGTTAAAAAGAGACACCACTAAGGATGGAACTATTATGAACGGAAAGTACATCAGTCTAGAGGAGTAGGTGCTTTTGAAGATCAACTTATCCAGTGACACATAAATGCCATAATTTACAGACAATTGCTGTCAATAAGTGGATATAACATATTACAGTAAACTTTTCTCTTTGCAAACATACAGGTTTCTTTTTCTTTTCCTCCTCCTCCTTCTGCTTCTCCTTCTCCTTTTACATTTCAACAATGAGATCACCGAAACCAACTCTGGAATATCCGTATGATGTAATAGTACTCAGCAATGAAAGGGGAAAAAAATACCAATGCACACAACAACGTGTATGAATCTCAAGACCATTTGCTGAGTGGAAAAAGACAAGCACAAAAGAGGACATACCATTTATTAAAAGTTCTAGAAATAGTAAAACTAACCTACAGAAACAGAAAGCTGACGAGCGTTTGCCTGTGAGGGATGGAGGAGCAGATGGATTGGGAGGAGACATGAGAACACATCTGGGGTGAGGATAATGTTCTAGATACTGATAAGAGGGTTGGGTTACACAGGTGTGTGCAATTGTCAAAATTCAATGAATGGTGCAGTTAGGATTTGTGCATTTTGCTCTGTGTAAATTTTCCCTCAACGAGAAAAAAAGGAACCACCATAAACAAATATTAAACTCTAGTTAATCATTTGGGTGCTGAATTATCTAGGGTTGGAAAGTACTGTTGCTTACAGCTTACTTTAAAATGCATCCAGAATATAACATGAATTGTTGGATGGATAATGGATGGACACAGAGATATATGTGTGATTAAGGAAGGATAGAAAACGGCTAATGTTGTAGTCTCTAGGTAGCGATCATATGGATTTTCACTGTACAACCTGGTAGACATTTCCGGATGTTCGATGGGTTTCAAAACAAAATATTAGGAAAAATGGACTCATACTAAGCATAAATTTGTACCTAATTTTATGCACCTTCAGTACAGCTTGAACATCACTTCATTTAATTTTGTATGCTACTACTATCTTTTAAATGGAGGTGTATACTCACATTGTATAGGTGTCCTATCATTTCTAACTTTTGGTGTGTTTTAATAATTTTGTTGGTCATGGCTGTGGTAAACACTATGGGAGTGAAAACTTTGTTCTTGTGAAAAATTATTGCCTTAGAACCATTCATTTCCTTGACATATATCCCCAGGGCCAGAACATATGCCAAGTGTTCAGGTGGGAGCACATATTTTCTAGAGCACCCCAGAGGGGTTCATATCAATTTGCATTTATACCAACAGGATGTGAGAGGGTCAGTTCTCAAGCCAGTAGCCAATGCAAGGGAATACGACTATCTATTTCTCACTTGCTTAAGTATCTCTTTGTTGGAACTCTTGATTTATCAAAACTCTAAACATCATTTTAGATATAATTTCTTATAAAAACGTTGGTGGGAGAAATGTCAGAAAATGCAAGTCAACATGAGCAGGTGATAAGTAGTAACAGTATCTCCCATTGCTACTAACAACACATGTATAATTCCTAGACAGGAATTAAGCTTCTCTGTGCTTGGGGTGGAGGAGAGAATGAATGCTGGAGGAACACACACAATGTCTGCTCAGTCATAAAACTGGAAAAGCAGAACATTTAGTCCCTCTTGAGGCAGTTGTAATGACAGCAAGTGGGAAGTTACATAAAGAAACATTCACAAATATACTCATACCAACTATAATATGAATTAGGTTAATATGAGAATGTATTACAAAGAAATGGATCTAAGGACAGAGATAATTTTAAGTGATAATTTCGTTATTTAATAAAGACAAAGGAAAAGTAGAATGGACATACTTTGAAACCAAAATTGTGATAAATGGAAGGCTTATTTCACAAGCCAGGGTAAATATACAAAAATAAAGTTGCTCTTAGGTTACGAATGGCCTGGGCTCTGAGCCAAGGACTTTAGGACAGTTGTCTGAAGAGAGGCTGGGGCAGACTTGGTGCCAGGTAGGCAAACCTAAGGTAGAGTAGGGAATGAGCTTTGAATCTCAATTTAATTTATAGAAGTGGAGCTCTGGATCTGCACTGTCAGTGGCTTATGGGCTCCTCATTACACTCTGCTGATCAGGACCAGGCCCAATTTGAGATGAAAATTAGACATCCAAGAGGCAATCTTGAGTAGGCAGTTGAATATATGAGCCTGGATTTCAGGGATAAGACTGGACTTGAAATATTAACGTGTGATTCTTCTATTTGTGGGTGGGATCAAAGTGATGGAACTATGTATGATTCTGCAGGAAGTGAGCATAGGTAGGGAAGAGAAGAAATCTGAGAATCAAAACCTAGAGCACTTGAATGCATAGAGGTCAAGGAGTCACAGAAGGACACACCAGGACACTGAAAAGTAGCAGAACCTGAGGCAGAACGCCAACCAAGGGACAGGAATGTCCTGTAAACCAGGGGTCCCCAACCCCCGGGCCGTGGACTGGTACCGGTCCAAGGCCTGTTAGGAACCAGGCCACACAGTAGGAGGTGAGCGGCGAGCGAGCGAGTGAAGCTTCATCTGACGCTCCCCATCGCTCGCATTACCACCTGAACCATCTCTCCCCTCCCCGCACCGTCCCTGGAAAAATTGTCTTCCACGAAACTGGTCCCTGGTGCCAAAAAGGTTGGGGACTGCTGCAGTGTAAACCAAGTGAAGAAAGTATTGCAGGGAGGAGGAAGTGATCAACAGTGCCAAATACTACTGATCAGTCAAGTAATGTCAATACTGAGAAATGACCACTAGATTTAGCAACGTGCAGGTCTTTGGGGACCTTGAGAAGAGCTAGTTCACTGGATTGGTGGGAACAGAAGATCGATTGAGATGGTTCAAGACAAAATGGGAATAGAGGAAATGGAGATACCAAAAACAAATAATGATTTTTTAGGAGCTTTTCTGTAAAGCGCAAATCGAGAGATGATGATGCTGCAGATGGAGGGCATTGTGCAGTTAAGGTGGGGTTTTTGTCAGTTTCTCTCTTTCTTGTTTTGTTTTTAAGAGGGAGGACTTTGCAGAAGGTTTGTGTACTTATGGGAATCATCCAGCTGAGAAGGGCAAATTGGTGATGTGGGTGAGAGCTCTGGGAGCATTGCTGGGGCCATGCATTTACTCACCCAAAAGGGGTAGAATCTACTGCCCAGCTGCAGGGCTGTGTTTTGATAAGAGTGTGGACAGTTCGTTCATAGTGACAAGAGGGAAGGCAGAGTATCTAGTGTCAGATGCAGGTAGGTAGAAAGTTTTGTGAGATCTTTCCTTCCACGTTCTCAGTCTTATCAACCCAGACTGTGGCTGTTCCAGTAGTAGACGGAGGTTTGAGGAAGGAGGATAAGATGTGAACTGCGATGTCTAAGATGGAGTGAGTGGACTGGGGAAGTGTATGAGTTTGCATCAAAGACCCCTACCATATTTCTGACACTGTTCCAGGCACAGGAGGTGCAGTCATGGGAATGCACATGCGGAACTCATATTCACTCATGTGTGTTTGTTTGGTAACAAGGCGGGACAGGGGCGGATCTGGTGCCTGGTACCCTCACCGCGGGCTAGGGCAGAGGACACATATTCTGGTCCAAACACAGGCCTTAGCCCCCACAGGGAACAAAGCTGTCTCTGAACACCCCTCCTTACCTGGAGGCACAAGGATGAAGGATGAGGTGGAAGTGTGTCGGATCACTGAGAAGCCTAGTGGCCTACTTCTCTCCAGCTCACGGTTAATGTATTTTCCTCCCCAAAGTCAACCCCTCTCCAACAGACACTACACTAAGGTTTGGTGTCAAGTGACTGACTCACCCTCCTACTCTGTCTGGTTTCTGGTTGCTATGGCGATGCGGCCAGAAGCTTTGCCCCCTCAGTGAAAATGAGTGGAAACCTGTGAATGTAGAGAGGGCTATTGAGAGGGAGGAGGGATTTCTTGCAGGTGACAATGACCTAATACTCTTAGGGCCTTTGGTGATTAACAGCCTAATGCCACCCTCACTGCCTCCCCTCCATCCACCAAACAGTTAACACCATCAACACCGAAAGGCAGAGGAGCCAGCCTGTGAACAGGGAGCCTTACACACCAGATGACATAGGTTTTTCATTACTGTCATTTCCCAGAAAAAGTCACTGAGTTAGGAGTCTTCACTTGCCCACGTTCTAAGGTGTTCTCATTGTGCTCTATCTTGTAGTGCTCTGTCTAGTGGGATTGCTGGGCAGCAAGCCCTACAAGTACCTACTGTGTGCCAGGTAACTTATTAGGAATTGAGGATACCCAATGGGGAAGGCATGCTACAGGTGTGAGTTTGGGGACATGGCAAGGGTTAGCCAAAGAGCATAAGTTCTTATGCCCAAACCCAGACTTTCATCCTTAATAGGGCCAGTCGCCTCTCACGCCTGCCTCCCTCCTTCTCCTTCCCTAAAGAATTCAGGGGGTAAAGATAAAGTTAAGGGTGGAGGGTAGGCTGAAGCCCTGAAGAGCTCAGCTGCCCCTTCTCTCCAGCCAAGAGCCTCTTTATTTTCATACCAGCAGTCTTGCTCTGCCTTCAAGTCTCAAGACCCATAATCGGCTTTGAGTCTCAGTGTCCAGATCCTCAATGGCCTAATAGGCCTGGTGGCTTGGTTGCTATGGCAATCCTGCCAAGAGCTTTCCTCACTAGATAAAATAAAAAAGGGAGCGCGAAAGGGGAGTGGCCAGCCTCATGGGGGAGGGAAGAAGAATTGTAATGTGAATATCCTAATTACCCTAATTGATAGCCCTTTGTGATTAAAGGCCCATAAAAGGAGGCCAGGGCAGCAGGGGCTTTGATTGGGAAAAGGGAGCCTCAAAAAGGAAGAGGCTTTTTCCTTAGAGAAACTTCCACAGAGTATTTGGAGGATAAGGAAAGCACCACAAGACTAGGACTCAGGGTGAACTCAGTAATTGACTCTGCCGGTTACTCTGAATTTTATTTAAAAATCCAGAGCCAGATCCCTGTGTTTGGGGCATGTTGGCAGGGAGGTATCAAAAATTACATTTCTGTGTGGGGGAGGGTCCTGGTTGCCCCACCTTCTGGCCTGGTGGTTGAGGGCACATGCCATGTTGTCCACACCTGGGCCCATGGTCCCCAGGGACTTGAGGTGGGATATGGTTTGCAGCCCTCAGCTACTCAGCTGCCCACTTCTCTCCAGCTAAGACTTTCCTTGTTGTCCTTCCTGTCAGCCTCTCTCCTGCATCCAGTATTCTGGACTCTGTAAATCAGCTTAGGTGTCTAATGACTCAGTCATGGCTTAATTGGCCCTAGCTTCTGGTTGCTATGGTGATGCAGCCAAGAGCTCTGCTCACTAAGTTAAAATAAGAGGGACCCTGATGTGGGAGGGGGACAACGTGGGGAGAGGGCCAAGATTAAAGAGGAGAATACTCTGATTACACTAATTGATAGCCTTTTGTCATTAAAAGCCCATAAACACAGGCCCGCAGGGTCCAAGGCAGAGGGAGCTGAAGGCTTATCAGGGAAAATAAAGCATCGAACATAAGGGAAAAAGCTCTTTATACTAGAGACATTTCCAAGGAGTAATCTGGAGGTTAAGAAAATGTTCCACGTGCTCAGCATCTTGGAGTATGGATTTTGGAAAGACACAGGCAGGTTAGGGGCCCAAGTCTTTATTTGCAGAAGCCTAGGAGCCCTCAATTGTCAGTCACAGCTGTTCAGATGGGAAACTGAGGCTCAGACGTGCGAAGGGGCTGGAGCTACATCACATGCTAGGCTAGTGGCAGAGCTGTGAGTAGCATTCAGGGCTCTTGATGACCATGCCAGAGCTCTCTCTATGACCTCAGTCAGCCTCCACGTGGAGACCAAGATGGTCAAATCCTTCATTTTACAAAGAGATGAACCAGAGAGGGGAAGCAACCTGCCCAGGGCCACACGGTCCCTTTTGGGACGAGAACACAGCTCTCCTGGCTTTTAATGTGGACCAGGTAAATAGCGAGTGCTTTGAGAATTAGGGCAGGGACAGTGGGAACAGGGAAGAGAGCACTTGAACTTATGGGGAATTCCACAGGACTTGTGAGCCAGGATGGGAGAGGTTCTCACCTAACTGGTGAGAGGGGATTGGTGCCATTAACAGAGAGAGCAACAAAGAGGAACAAAGGAAGAAAGGAGAGAGACAAACACCTCCTTGTCTATTACTGAGATTTTCGTCGGAAATATTCCTTTCCTTGAGCAGTAGCTCGAAATGATATGCAGGAATAACCAAGGGGAGCATGATACTAATTTGCAGGTGCCTAAGAGGCCCCCATCAGTAAACGGATGGGGAAACTAGGACACCCAGAGTGAGGAGATGACGCCCCCCAAATCAGAAGCTGGGTTACTGGCAAAACTGTGAGTGGCTCTCTGGACTCACGACCAACGTGTCAGGGCTCTGGCTAGCAGGAGTGCCAGGCAGCAATAAGAGCACTTACTGTGTACTTGGAACTTCTCTGGAAGTAAACCGTGGGGAGAGTATGCTCATGCCTGGGCATCAGGGGGCATGATGGGAGAGGGGCATCCCCTATGCACTTTCCTGAAGGGTCCTGGTGCCCCTCCCTCTGACTGTGGGAAAAGGTTACATGGCTCTAATGAGAAAGGTACAGGAGGAGAAAACGATGACTGTGGTCAGAACCGACAGGCAAACAGTGAAAATCAAAAGGTGATGGGAAATTAGAGGGGCCTATAATGGACTTGACTGATGTGTGGAAAGGACTGGAAAGTTTTACAAGGATTTCTTTTCATTCTTGGATTTCTATATTCAAGAATGTAGGGGATTGGGGGAATCTCGCAGGCTGGGTTCAGAGTTAGGACACTTCATGTCGACCAGGGAAATGATGACAACAGGAAAGTGGAGGCATGACCAGGGGGCTCTGCAATGCTTAGCTGAATATAGGTATCTGAAGAGGAGGGTGAAGGTGGAATGAGGTCCTAAGTGCATAGCTAGAGGAGTGCTGGAGCTGTTATTAAAGAATAAAAAACAAAGGAGAGAGGAAAGAAGGGAGGGAGGAAGATGGGGGGGAGAGAGAGAAAAGAAGAAGGAGGAGGGGGAGAGGAGAGGGGAGGGGTAGAGGAGGGGAGGGGAAGGGGGAGGAGACGGTGGAAATAAGAAGAAAAGGAGGAGAAGGAGAAAAGGGAGAAGAGTGGACAGAACTTTGTCTATTTCTGTGATATTTGTTTGAAAAAGCCAGACACATACCACTACCCACCCGCACAGCGGCTACAGGTGACTTGCAGCTGTGTATGTGTGTGTGCGTGCACACATACGCACACATACATATATATTTAGTCCAAGTTGTCCGCTAGGGGCTGAGTGAAAGGCGACTGACACCCTGGCTGTTACTTCCCTCCTTGAGGAAAGCCCCCTTCCTTCCCTCTCTTGACACTCTTCTCCTGCTCCAGTTACAGCCTCTTTCTAGAAATCCCTCCAGGTCCCAGGTCTGTCCTCCTCCTGGTGGATAGCCCTGCTCCTTTTGAACACAGAGCAGAGCCATAATCAGAAATGCAGTTCTGGACACCTCATGACCAGGCATGCAAACCAGGACCAGACAGATCTGGAAGGAGCAGACAGCCGGGGTGGGCACAGGGGTGGGCAGGGAGGGCCCACTGGACGTTGACAGGAACTGCCGCCCCCTCTTTCTCTTTAGCACAGCTGAATGCCTCACTCTTCTCAACCACAAAATATAATAATTGCCCAGTTCGGTCCTTCCTTTGGGGAGGTCATAATATCCGAGCTGCCATGACCATGGTGACAGGAGATCCTTTTTCCCTCTGACCTGGAGTGGGGAAGAGATAATGATCAGCGTGGGGCAGTGACAATATGTGGCCCCGTGAGGGATGGCCCCACTGTCCCTTCCAAATCATTCCAAGGCACGTACTGTCTCTGCATCCAGGGGACCTGCAAGCCTTGGAGCTCCAGGGGTTCAGCTCCATTCCTCAGGAGGGATATGGAGAGGAAAATGTAACTGTCAGATTCCGTATTTGCACTGTTGCTTCCCCAGGACACAATTCACTTGATCGAATTCAAGTGGGATAGGAAGGAAAAGAGAAAGTGCCTCTGGGGATGTTACTATCAATATTTGCAATGTGAAATCGATACTGTAAGCATTACATATATCTTGTATGTGTGTTTAGGGGGGCCTGTGTGAGTGCTGGTGTAACTTTTATTGAGGAGTCGCAACTGAACGGAGTACTAATGGGGAAATTTTTCACTTATAGTATGCCAAAACCCACCCACCCCCACCCCGCTTTCCTGTTCCTTTAAAACGCTTTCACAAAGTTCCTAAGTTTCCTCTCTCTTTTGGGTTTAAAAAATCATCCAGAACTGGTTACAGTAGAAGAATACAATGAATGAAAAAGTCAGGTGAACCATCCCACAGATACCAATTATGCAATCTGGAAAAGCATATAAGAAAACAAATATTTAAAGGTACTTGATTGAGACACAGATGCAGAGAACAGATGTATGGACACCAAGGGGGGAAAACCGCGGTGGGGTGGGGATGGTGGTATGCTGAATTGGGCGATTGGGATTGACATGTATACACTGATGTGTATAAAAATGATGACTAATAAGAACCTGCTGTATAAAAAAAAAAAGTTACTTGAAAGCATCCAAATGCAGGCAGAGGTCAAGGAGAGTTTACTCTTGAAAATGACAGTGGAGAAGGGGTAAGAGTTGAGAATTTATGGCTCTCTTATTATAGCGTGCTCCTCAATCTCCACAGCTACTGTGGCAGGAAATGACAGACAACCTTACCACCAAAGCTGAAGATGACAGAGAATGGAGTTTAGGTCTGGAAGAGCAGCAGGAAATTTAAGTTGTGGGTTGGGGCGGGGGGCTGGAAGTTAGAGAACCTCAGAGGGCATAAGACCTCAAATATGAATAAAAACTCTACCTAAATCCCTGGGTGACCAAGAATCAGGCTACTGCAGATGGACAGACAGATGCACCCTCCATTTCTGGACCTAGGCTCCAGGATCCGAAGGCATCGGTTGTAAGCAAAAACTCCTGTCACATCCATGGGGCTGTTTATTTCCCAGGTGCCTGTGGATGGGCCTTCCGGCCCCTGAGTTCGTTTCTTCCCCTCTGCACATCGACTTAGGAATGCAAGTGGTAGCAGCCTTCACTACACAGACACACTATGACCTCCCCTAACTGTTAAATAATGACACCTAACCTGTCCCCCCAAATCCTTGTCTTTGGAACACAGCTCCCAGGTATCCAGGGATGAGAGACCACAGCTCAAACTATGGACTAGAAACAGTGGTCTGAGGGCGATTAGGAGATCCTTGCTGTCCCCCAACATAGCCCCACTCTCTCCCAGTGCCACAGTCTTCCCTGCAGCTGCATTCCCAGTGTGTCTGTTTCTTCTCTGCGCTCTTGATATGGATATCATTCTCTTTTGGTGTCTCTGAGTCTTGCTTGTTCAACAGGCACCAAGAGAACCAGAGAAAATGGTCACCACCACTTGGCATACAGCCTTAGCCCGAGAAGCCCAGCCCAACTAAGTGAAACCTGTACTCATATTTCCCCAAGGAGAAGAGTATTTTCACTGAGTGAAACTGCCATTATCAAAGATAAAGGAATCATGGTGTGGCAGAGTTATGTGTAAATCTCCCTCACAGGCTGCCACCCTTCCCGATGTCCAGCCTATATGTGGTTGACTTTGATACAACATCCCATCCCTGCCCCAGTCCCTTGCGGTGAAGTGAAGACACAGCCAAGCACAGATAAAGAAAGACCTGTGGGGAGTGAGTCCTCCACAGCACAGAACATTCAATGGTTTTGTGTGAGCTGGCCCTGCCCTCAAATTTACACAGACGCTGAAAAATACAGAAGAGAACTGAGGGGTCACAGGGATTTCCACATTCTCCTCTCTTCAAAGTATCCTCTTCACTCTTTCCTCGTAAGCAACCCTTCCCAAACATTCACAACCATCCCCACAATCCTCTAATGTAGAAACATGCATTGAGAGCATAAGCCTGGTGAACTAGGAGCCAGGAGCCCAAAATTCTACTCCTGGTATACTTTTAATTGGTTACCTGACCTTGGGAGAGTCACCTCACATTTCTGGGACTAATTTTTATTACAGGTTAAAAATAGGAAGTTTGAAGTCCACGAACTCAAGGCTCCCTTACAATTCTAGACTACCGTAATTCTCTTCCAGCGAAGGAACATTTACTAGCAACTAAGGGACATAAGACCTTTTGCTAGGCACAGTGAGAAATACAGAAATGATAGCGATACTGTCTCCCTTCTCCAGGACACAGTGAGAAACACAGAAATGATGGTGATACTGTCTCCCTTCTCCAGGACCCCAAAGTTCATGGGATTCATTTCTCCACACCTATTTCAGATTATTGCTTTACTAAGGAAGCCCGGTTGCTTCTGGTGTATTGACATGTACAAGATCCTAAGCGAATAATGTTGTTCATACTACAGATAAACGTTTTGGTATTTGCATTAGTTATCTATTGCTTCATAACAAAGTGCCCCAAAACGTAGTGGCTGAAAGCAATAGACTCTTATCTCACAGTTTCTGTGGGCCAGCAACTCAGGAGCAGCCTAGTTGCTGGGTGGTTCTAGTTCAGAGTATTCATGAAATTGCATTCAGGATGTTGGCCAGGGCTGCAGTCATCTGAAGGCTTGACCAGAGCTGGACAATGCACCTCTAAGATGATTCACCCATATGGCTATAAGCAGGAGGTCTCAGTTCTTTGCCATGTGGCCTCACCATAGGCTACTTGAGTGTCCTCTCGATATGGCATGTGGTTTTGCCCAAAGCAAGTCATCCAAGTGAGAGACCAACTGAGACAGAAGGCTCAATGCCTTTTATAACCTACTCTTGGAAGTGACGCACTGGAACTTCTGCTTCTTTCTATTCATTGGAGGCAAGTCACTAAGACTAGCTCGCACTCAGAGTGGGGAATTAGACTGTACCTTTTGAAGAGACTGTCAAGGAATCAATGGACACGTGAAATCATCAGGGGTTTTTTTGTTTGTTTGTTTGTTTTGGTTTGGTTTTGGTTTGGGTTTATATGGGCCACAGTATTTCAAAGGGCCATAATAAGGAAATGTTTTATCTTGTTGTGTTAACTTCTTGGTCTTTCAGATTCTGTCTTACCCTTGCTCCCCTCTTTAATGGCGGCAGGGGTATGAGACTGGGCTTATTTGACTTCATTGTATTGGAGGGAGGGGGTCAAATTGGCTTCCTCCTGGTCCCTGGATCATGAACGGGCAGCTTTTCCCAGTTAGGGTTAATGTAGTCCCATTTCCTTTCGCCCTGTGGTTCCACTGCCATGCCTGTTGCTGATAATCCCATGGACTCCATTTTCAGGGCTCTGTCTGAAACTGATGAATCTTCCTCTTGACCCATCCCCAGCAGGGCTTCACTTCAATGAGCAACTTCGGACTCTATCACTGGCTCTAGCCCATTGGATTGTGATATCTAGACTATAACCCAGGCTAACCTTGAGTCCACCCAAGGTTCTCTCCTCTTCTTTCTCCTCCCCTTGCCTCATGTGAATATTTACAGATGCTTCCCACTCTTCAGAAATAAATCCCTCTACGTGCCAAATTACACATCCAGGTATAGAGTTTTTATTGAAAAATTGACCTGTCTCCCTGAGAGCCCTCCTTCTCTACCTCCAGCTCTATCATCTTGGTTCTATACTGCGTGAAAGAACTGCCACAATCGAGATACAGCAAAGTTCCTCCTCATCTAAAAGATTTGTTGTGCTCTTTGCAGTCTGTCCCTCCTTATGTCTCCTGTCCCAGACAAACACCAATCTGTTTTTTATCACTGTAAGTTTACTGGCAATCTCTAGAATTTTAAATGTGAGCATACAGTATCATTCTTGTGTTCTGCTTCATTCACTCAGTATAATAATTTTGAATACCAGCTATGTTATCAAATGCATCGGTACTTCATTCCATTTTATTGCTGAGTGTTATTCTGTTGTATGGATGTCCACCTTTTGTTTTTGCTCATTGTCTATTGATGGCCCTTTGGACTGTTTCCCTTTTCACGTCATATGAATCAAGCCACTATGAATATTCATGTATGTGTCTTTGCAGGGACATACGTTTTCTTTTCTCTTGGGTAAATACCTAGGGGTGGAATAGATGGGTTATACGGTGATACGTATATGTTCCACTATTTAGAAATCTTTCAAACATCTATCAAATGTGTTTCTACAAGTTTAGATTCCAGCCAGCAGTGTGTGATCGTTTTAATGGCTCCATATCCTCGCCAAGAATTGGTATGGTAAAACCTTTTTACTTTTAGTCTATTGAGTACCTTAATAGTGTCACTGGAGGAACAATATTTTACATTTTAAGCAATTCAATTCATTGAGTTTTCCTTCAATACTTAGCAATTTTTTGGTGCTGTCTAAGACATCTCGACCTAAGCAAAGGTCACAGAGATATTCTCATATATTCTCTTTTAGAAGAATTATGTTTCTAGCTTTTACATTTAGTTTTAGACTCATCTTGAATTATTTTTGCATATGGACTGACATTGGTTTGGTTTTTTCCTTTTTATTTTCTTCAGTTGGTTCTAACACTGTTTGTAGAAGGAAACTTAACTTTCCTTATTGGATTTCCTGGCACCTTGGTCTAGAATGAACTGGCCATAATGAGTGGTTCTATTTCTGCACTCTTTTTTCTGTCCCATTGAGCACTGCTCTATCCTTATGCCAATATCACACTGTCCAGATTACTGTACTTTGATTATCCTAGGAAGAAAGGGCAGCAAGAAGAGAACCAATGCATCACTGTCTTGGTCCATATCTCTTCTTAGAGAAACACAGGCAATGGAATTTGAACATACAGAGTCAAGTGTAGTAGAATTAAGGATGTGTTTTGAAATCCATCCCTTCATGTTTCTGTGTATCTCATCAAACCACCTGCAACCCGCACAGTTCTCCAGTCTGTCAGATGACTGGTTTACACTCCAAAGCCTAAAGAGTCAATCACGGAAGCAGAGAGTGGGGAGTTCTGGGATTTGTTTTCTGTTTGGTTGTTCTACACTAGTCAACCACTATCTGTGTACACCAAAATTTGCATTTCATATAACTGTCAAGTTTTATGAAATATTATTCTTTTGATTTGTTTCAAACACTTAAAAATGAAAAAGTAAATCGTAGCACCCAGTGTGCACAAAAACAGGTGGTGGGCCAGTTTTTGCTCATGGGTTATAACTTGGTAACCCCTGATCAAAGTTGTCTATGCATTGTCCAATAGCTTCAAACTCATTTTACAAGGCCAGGATCACCTTGACCATAAAACAGATAAAAATATACAAAAAAATGAAAATTATAGGCCAGTATCACTGATGAACATAGATGCAAAAATCCTCAACAAAATATTAGCAAGCCAAGTCCAGCAATACATTAAAAAGACCATACACCATGATAAGGTGGGATTCATCCCAGGGATGTAAATATGGTTCAATATGTGCAGATCTATCGATGTGCTACATCACATTAACAAACTGAAGAATAAAAAACATGTAATAATCCAAGAGATGCAGAAAAAAAGCTTTGGACAAAATTTGATATCCATTTATTATAAAAACTCTCAATAAAGTGGTTATAGAGGGAACTTAGCTCGACATAATAAAGGCCATATATGACAGACCCACAGCTAACATCACTCAGTGGTGAAAAGCTGAAAGTTTTTCCTCTATGATCAGGAACAAGACAAGAATGCCCACTCTCAGCATTTTTACTCAACATAGTATTGGAAATCCTAGCCACAGCAATCAGAAAAGGAAAAGGAACCCAGGTTGGAAAGGATGAAACTACCGCTGCTTGCGGGTGACATGATACTAGACACAGAAAACCCTAAAGATGCCAACAAAAAACTGTTGGAACTTACCAAAGAATTCAATAAATTTGCAGGATACAAAATTAATATTCAGAAATCTGGTGCATTTCTATACACTAACAACAAACTATCAGAAAGAGAAATTAAGAAAACAATCCCATTTACCACTGCATAAAAAACAAAACAAAACAAACAAACAAAAAAACCCTAGGAACAAATCTAACTAAGGATGTAAAAGATGTGTACTCTGAAAACTATAAGACACTGATGAAAGTAATGGAAAACAACACGAAGAGATGGAAAGATATATTCTGTTCGTGGATTGGAAGAAGTAATATTCTTAACGTGGCCATATTACCCAAGGCAATCTACAGACTCAATGCAATGCCTATAAAATATCAATGTCATTTTTCACAGAACTAGAACAAATAATTCTAGACTTTGTGTGGAAATACAGAAGATCCTGAACAGCTAAAACTAGCTTATGAAAGATAAATGAAACAAAAGGTGTCACAGTCCCTGATTTGAAACTATACTGCAAAGCTACAGTAATCAAAAAAGGATGGTACGGGCACAAAAATAGACATATAGATCGATGGAACCGAATAGAGAGACCAGAAGTGAACCCACTCTTATATGGGCAATTAACCTATGACAGAGGAGGCAAGAATATACAATGGGGAAAAGACAGACTCTTCAGTAAATGGTGTTGGGAAAATCAGACAGTTACATGCAAAAGAAGCAAACTGGAGTGCTTTCTTACACCATATACAAATATAAACTCAAAATGCATTAAAGGCTTAAGTGTGAGACCTGAAACCATAAGACTTCTAGAAGAAAACATAAGCAGTATGCACTTTGACATCGGTTTTAGCAATATTTTTTTCTATATGTCTCATCAGGCAAATGAAACAAAAGCAAAATTATACAAATGGGACTACATCAAACTAAAAAGCTTTTGCACAGTAAAGGAAACTATTTTAAAAAACCCAAAAAGGCCGCCTACTAAATGGCAAATGATATTTGCCATACATTGTTTGTCAGATACAAACAATGTATCTGACAAGGGATTAATATAAAAAGTATAAAAAGAATTCATAAAACTCAACATCAAAAACACAAACGACCCAACTAAAAAATGGGTAGATGACCTGAATAGATATTTTTCCAAAGAAGATATACAGAGAGCCAGCAGCAACATGAAAAGATGTTCAATATCACTAATCATCAGGGAAATTTAAATCAAGTCCACAATGAGGTATCACTTCACACCTGTCAGAATGGCCATTATCAAAAAGACAACAGATAACAAGGATGGTGGAAAGGAACATTCATGCACTATTGGTGAGAGCATAAACTGATGCAACCACTATGGAAAACATTATGGAGATTCCTCAAAAAAAGTAAAAATGGAATGACCATATGGTCAAACCATTCCTCTTCTGGGTATTTATCAGAAGAAAACAAAAACACTAATTAGAAAAGAAATATGCACCTCTATGTTCACTGCATCATTATTTACAATAGCCAAGATATGGAAGTAACCTAAGTTCCCACCTATAAATGAATAGGTAAAGAAGATGTGGTATATATATATAGAATAGGATATTAGTCAGCCATTAAAAAGAATGAAATATGGAAAAAGAACTAAAGAAATTAGAAAATGGTATATCTTAAAATTAGAATATCAATAAAGAGATAAATAATTATAAAGAGGGACCAAACAAATTCTGAAGCTAAAAATTGCAATAACTAAAATGAAAAATTCGCTATAGAGTATCAGCAGCAGATCTGAACAGGCAGAAAAATCAGCAAACTTGAAGGTAGGAAATGGGAATCATCAAATCTGAGGAGCAGAAAGAAAACAACATGAAGAGAAGTAAGCAGAGCATAAGGTACATATAAGACATTATTAAATAGACCAACATATGCATTATAGGAGTCCCAGAAGTGAGAAAGGGGCAGAAAGATCATTTGAAGAAATAATGGCTAAGATTCACATTTCTCTAATAATTAGCAATGTTGAGCATCTTCTCATGGGCCTTCTGGCCGTCTGTATATCTTCTTTGGAGAAATGTCAATTTGGATCTTCTGCCCATTTTTTGATTCAGTTGGTTTTCATTTTTTATTATTGAGCTACTTGAGCTGTTTGTATATTTTGGAGATTAATCCCTTGTGAGTCACATTGTTTGCAAATATTTTCTCCCATTCTGTGGGTTGTCTTTTTGTTTTGTTTATGGTTTCTGTTGCTGTGCAAAAGCTTTTAAGTTTCATTATGTCTCATTTGTTTATTTTTGTTTTTATTTTCATTACTCTAGGGGCTGGATCAAAACTACAATGAGGTATCGCATCACACAGGTCAGAATGGCCATCATCAAAAAGTCTACAAACAATAAATGCTGGAAAGGGTGTGGAGAAAAGGGAACCCTCCTACACTGTTGGAGGTACAGCCACTATGGAGAACAGTATGGAGGTTCCTTACAAAAACTAAAAATAGAACTACCATATGATCCAGCAATCCCACTCCTGGGCATATATCCGGAGAAAACCATACTTTGAAAAGATACATGCACCCCAATGTTCATTGCAGTACTATTTACAATAGCCAAGACAGGGAAGCAACCTAAATGTCCATCAACAGAGGAATGGATAAAGAAGATGTGGTACATATATACAATGGGATATTACTCAGACATAAAGAAGAGTAAAATAATCCCATTTGCAGCAAGATGGATGGATCAAGTGGTGATCATACTGAGTAAAGTAAGTCAGACAGAGAAAGACAAATATCATATGATATCACTTATATGTGGAATGTAAAAGAAGGATACAAATGAACTTATTTAAAAAACTGAAACAGATTTCACAGTCTTCAAAAACAAACATTTGGGACTTCCCTGGTGGCACAGTGGGAACTTTTCAGTGTAGTGATCTAGCATAGGGTTCAGCAAACTGTTTATATTTAAAGGCCAGAATTGTTGCGCCATACAGTTTCTGCCAAAACTACTCAACTCCAGTGTCATAGTGGAAAAGCAGGCATAGACAATACACAAACAAATGTACAAGGTTATGTTCCAATAAAAGTTTATTATCAAAATCGGGACATGGGCCAAAGTCATTTCTGATTGTTCTGATTTGCCAAACTATTCTTGATCTAACATTTCTGTTTTTATATATATTCCCATTATTTAAAACGTTTTGATGTCATTTAAAAAGGTGCTTAATTTCATCTTATAATTGCTATTGTTATATAGAAACACAATTTAAATTATTGAAACCGTATCCCATGACTTCCTACAAGCATTTATTATATCTCCTAGTTTTTGCCAATTCTTACCAGTTTCAATGTTTACAATGATGTCATCTAAAAATAACATTGGGGCTTCTCTGGTGGCGCAGTGGTTAAGAATCTACCTGCCAACGCAGGGGACACAGGTTCAAGCCCTGCTCCGGGAAGATCCCACATGCCGTGGGGCAACTAAACCCGAGTGCCACAATTACTGAGCCTGCGCTCTAGAGCCCATGAGCCACCACTACTGAAGCACGTGCCACAACTACTGAAGCCTGCGCACCTAGAGCCTGTGTTCCACAACAAGACAAGCCACTGCAATGAGAAGCCTGTGCACCACAACAAAGAGTAGCCCCTGCTTGCCACAACTAGAGAAAGCCTGTGTGCAGCAACAAAGACCCAATGCAGCCAAAAATAAATAAATAAAATAAATATATTTTTAAAAACTTAAATAAATAAATAAAATAACATTGTTGCTTAGTCCTTTCTAATACTTATGCATTTTATTTCCTCTTGAATTATTGAAATAGCTAGAATTTTCAGAACTATTATGAAACAGTAGTTATAAGACTAGCCATACTTGCCTTGCTACCAGTCTAAATGAAGAATGGGAAGTTTGGTTCAAGATGGTGTAGTAGAAGGACATCCGCTCACTCCCTCTTGTGAGAGCACCAGAATCACAACTAACTGCTGAACAATCATCAACAGGAAGAAAATGGAATGCATGAAAAAAGATACCCCACATCCAAAGACAAGGGAGAAGCCGTAATGAGAGGGTAGGAGGGGTGCAATCATGGTAAAAATCAAATCCCATAACCACTGGGTGAGTGACTCACAAACTGGAGAACAATTATACCACAGAAGTCCACCCACTGGAGTGAAGGTTCTGAGACCCAAGTCAGGCTTCCCAACCTGGGGGTCCAGCAACAGGAGGAAGAAGCCCCAGAGAATCAGACTTTGAAGGCCAGCGAGATTTGATTGCAGGACTTTGACAGGACTGGGGGAAACAGAGACTCCACTCTTGGAGGGCACACACAAAATAGTATGCACACCAGAACCGAGGGGAAAGGAGCAGTGACCTCATAGGACACTGAACCAGATTCACCTGCTAGTGCTGGAGGGTCTCCTGCAGAGGCAGGGTGTGACTGTGGCTCATGGAGGGGACAAGGACACTGGTGGAAGAAATTCTGGGAAGTACTCATTAGCATGAGCCCCCCCAGAGTCTGCCATTAGCTCCATTAAAGGGCCTGTAGCCTCCAGTGCTGAGTCGCCTCAGGCCAAACAACCAACAGGGAGGAAAATCAGCCCCACCCATCAGCAGACAAGCAGATTAAAGTTTTACTGAGCTCTGCTGACCAGAGCAACACCCAGCTCTACCCCCCACCAGTCCTTCCCATCAGGAAGCTTGCACAAGCCTCTTAGATAGGCTCATCCACCAGAGAGCAGACAGCAGAAGCAAGAAGAACTACAATTCTGCAGCTGCCAGAACGGAAACCACAATCACAGAAAGATACACAAAAAGAAAAGGGAGAGGACTCTGTCCCAGATGAAGGAACAATATAAAACCCCATAAAAACAATTAAATGAGGTGGAGATAAGCAACCTTCCAGAAAAAGAATTCAGAATAATGATAGTGAAGGTGATCAAGGACCTCGAAAAAGGAATGGAGGCAAAGATTGAGAGGATGCAAGAAATGTTTAACAAAGACCTAGAAGAAGTAGAGAAGAAACAAACAGAGAAGAACAATACAATAACTGAAATGAAAACACACTAGAAGGAATCAATAGCAGAATAACTGAGACAGAAGAACGGATAAGTGACCTGGAAGACAGAATGGTGGAAATCACTGCCGTGGAACAGAATAAAGAAAAAAAAAAAAAAGAAAAGAAATGAAGACAGCTTAAGAGACTTCTGTGACAACATTGAACACACCAACATTTGCATTATAGTGGTCCCAGGAGGACAGGAGAGAGAGGAAGGACCCCAGAAAATATTTGAAGAGATTATGGTCAAAAGCTTCCCAAACATGGGAAAGGAAATAGCCACCCAAGTCCAGGAAGCACAGAGAGTCCCAGGCAGGATAAACTCAATGAGAAACACGATGTAACACATAACAATCAAATTGACAAAAATTAAAGACAAAGAAAAATTATTAAAAGCAACAAGGGAAAAACGACCGATAACATACAAGGGAATGCCCATAAGGTTAACAGCTGATTTCTCAGCAGGAACTCTACAAGCCAGAAGGGAGTGGCACGATATATTTAAAGTGGTGAAAGGGAAGAACTTACAACCAAGATTACTCTACCCGGCAAGGATCTCATTCAGATTCAACAGAGAAATCAAAAACTTTACAGGTAAGCAAAAGCTAAGAGAATTCAGCACCACGAAACCAGCCCTAAAACAAATGCTAAAGGAACTTATCTAAGTGGAAAACACAGGAGAAGAAAAGGACCTACAGAAACAAACCCAAAAAATTGAGAAAAAGGTACTAGGAACATACATATTGATAATTACCTTAAATGTGAATGGATTAAATGTTCCAACTATAAAATACAGGCTCACTGAATGGATACAAAAACAAGACTCATATATATGCTGTCTAAACTATAACCACTTCAGACCTAGGGACACATACAGACTGAGAGTGAGGAGATGGCAAAAGATATTCTATGCAAATGGAAATCAAAAGAAGCTGGAATAGCAATACTCATATCAGATAAAATAGACTTAAAAATAAAGAATGTAACAAGACACAAGGAAGGACACTACATAAGGATCAAGGGATCAATCCAAGGAGAAGATACAACAATTATAAATATATATGCACCCCACATAGGAACACCTCAATACATAAGACAAATGCTAACAGCTATAAAAGAGGAAATCGACAGTAACACAATAATAGTGGGGGATTTTAACACCTCACTTACTCCAATGGACAGATCATCCAGACATAAAAGGAATAAGGAAACACAAGCTTTAAATGACACAATAGACCAGATGGATTTAACTGATATTTATAGGACATTCCATCTGAAAACCACAGATTATATTTTCTTCTCAAGTGAATGCAGAACATTCTCCAGGATAGATCACATCTTGGGTCACAGATCACGCCTCAGTAAATTTAAGAGAATTGAAATCATATCAAGCATCTTTTCTGACCACAACACTGTGATATTAGAAATAAATTACAGGGGAAAAAATGTGAAAAACACAAACACATGGAGGCTAAACAACATGTTACTAAATAACCAAGACATCACTGAAGAAATCCAAAACTACCTAGAGACAAATGACAATGAAAACACGACCATCCAAAACCCATGGGATGTAGCAAAAGCAGTTCTAAGAGGGAACTTTACAGCAATACAATCCTACCTCACGAAACAAGAAAAATCTCAAATAAACAGTCTAACCTTACACCTAAAGGACGTAGAGAAAGAAAAACAAACAATACCTAAATTTAGTAGAAGGAAAGAAATCATAAAGATCAGAGAAGAAATAAATGAAATAGAAACAGAGAAAACAATAGGAAATTTCAATAAAACTAAAAGTTGGCTCTTTGAGAAGATAAACAAAATTGACTAAACTTTATACAGACTCATCAAGCAAAAGAGGGAGAGGACTCAAATCAATAAAATTAGAAATGAAAAAGAAGTTACAACAGACACCACAGAAATACAAAGCATCATGAGAGACTACTACAAGCACCTATATTCCAATAAAATGGACAACTTGGAAGAAATGGTCAAATTCTTAGAAAGGTATAACCTTCCAAGACTGAACAAGGAAGAAATAGAAAATATGAACAGACCAATCAGAAGTAACGGAATTGAAACTGTGATAAAAATCTTCCGACAAACAGAAGTCCAGGACCAGGTGGCTTCACAGGTGAATTCTATAAAATATTTAGAGAAGAGCTCACACTCAAAACTCATTCTATGAAGCTGCCATCACCCTGACACCAAAACTAGACAAAAATACTACAAAAACAGAAAATTACAGACCAATATCACTGATGAATATATGCAAAAGTCCTCAACAAAATACTATCAAACAGAATACAACAACATATTAGAAGGATCCTAAACCATGATCAAGTGGGATTTATCCCAGGGATGCAAGGATTCTTCAATATACGCAAATCAATCAATGTGATACACCATATTAACAAATTGAAGAATAAAAATCATATGATCATCTCAATAGATGCAGAAAAAGCTTTTGACAAAATTCAACACTAATTTATGATAAAAACTCTCTAGAAACTTGGGAAAGAGGGAACCTACCTCAACATAATATAGGTCACATACAACAAAAGCACAGCAAACATCATTCTCAACGGTGAAAAACTGAAAGTATTTCCTCTAAATCAGGAAGAAGACAAGGTTGCCCACTCTAACCACTATTATTCAACATAGTTCTAGAAGTCCTAGCCACAGCAATCAGAGAAGAAAAAGCAATAAAAGTAATACAAATTGGACAAGAAGAAGTAAAACTGTCACTGTTTGCAGATGACATGATACTATACATAGATAATCCAAAAATGCTACCAGAAAACTACTAGAGCTAATCAAAGAATTTGGTAAAGTTGCAGGATACAAAATTAATGCACAGAAATCTCTCCCATTCCTATACACTAACAATGAAAGATCAGAAAAAGAAATGACGAAAACAATCCCATTCCCCATTGCAACATAAAGAATGAACCACCTAGGAACAAACCTACCTAAGGAGGTAAAAGACCTGTCCTCAGAAAATTATAAGACACTGATTAAAGAAATCAAATATGACACAAACAGATGGAGAGATACACCATGGTCTTGGATTGGAAGAATCAGTACTGTGAAAATGACTATACTACCCAAAGCAATTCAGAGATTCAATGCAATCCCTATCAAATTACCAATGGCATTTTTTCACAGAACTAGAACAGAAAAATATTAAAATTTGTATAGAGACACAAAAGACCCTGAATAGCCAAAGCAATCTTGAGAAAAAAAAAAGTAGAGCTGGCGGAATCAGGCTCCCTGAATTCGGACTATACTACAAAGCTACAGTAATCAAGACAATATGGTACTGGCACAAAAACAGAAATATAGATCAATGGAATGGGATAGAAAGCCCAGAGATAAACCCACATGCCTGTGATCAACTAATCTATGAAAATGGAGGCAAAGATAAATAATGGAGAAAAGACTGTCTCTTCAATAAGTGGTGCTGAGAAAGCTGGACAGGTACATTTAAAAGAATGAAATTAGAACACTTCCTAACACCATACACAAAAATAAACTCAAAATGGATTGAAGACCTAAATATAAGACCAGACACTATAACACTCTTAGAGGAAAACATAGGAAGAACATCCTTTGACATAAATCACAGCAAGATCTTTTTTGACCCACTTCCTAGAGAAATGGAGATTAAAAAAAACCAAAACAGTGGTACCTAATGAAACTTAAAAGCCTTTGCACAGCAAAGGAAACCATAAACAAGACGAAAAGACAACCCTCTGAATGGGAGAAAATGTTTGCAAACGAAGCAACTGACAAAGGACTAATCTCCAAAATATACAAGCAGCTCATGCAGCTCAATATCAAAAAAACAAACAACCCAATCCAAAAATGGGAAGATGATCTAAATAGACATTTCTCCAAAGAAGATATACACATTGCCAACAAATGCATGAAAGGATGCTCAGCATCACTAATCATCAGAGAAATGCAAATCAAAGCTACATTGACGTATCACCTCACACTGGTCAGAATGCCCATCATCAAAAATTCTACAAACAGTAAATGCTGGAGAAGGTGTGGAGAAAAGGGAACCCTCTTGCACTGTTGGTGGGAATGTAAATTGATACAGCCACTCTGGAGAACAGTATGGAGGTTCCTTAAAAAACTAAAAATAGAACTACCATATGACCCAGCAATCCCACTACTGGGCATATACCCTGAGAAAACCATAATTGAAAAAGAGTCATGTACCACAATGTTCATTGCAGCTCTATTTACAATAGCCAGGACATGGAAGCAACCTAAGTGTCCATCGACAGATGAATGGATAAAGAAGATGTGGCCCATATATACAATGGAATCTTACTCAGACATAAAAAAGCATGAAATAATTCCATTTACAGCAAAATGGATGGATCAATCGGTGATCATACTGGTTAAAGTAAGTCAGACAGAGAAAGACAAATATAATATGATATCTCTTATATGTGGAATCTAAAAGAAGTTTACAAATGAACTTATTTGAAAAACTGAGACAGATTCACAGACTTCAAAAACAAACTTATTGGACTTCCGTGGTGGAGCAGAGTTAAGTATCCACCTGCCAATGCTGGGGACACGGGTTTGAGCCCTGGTCTGGGAAGATCCCTCATGCTGCAGAGCAAAAACCCATGCGCCATAACTACTGATCCTGCACTCTAGAGCCCTCGAGCCATAGCTACTGAGCCCACATGCCACAACTACTGAAGTCCACACACCTAGAGCCCATGCTCCACAACAAGAGAAGCCACCATAACGAGAAGCATATCCACTGCTATGAACAGTAGCTTCCGCTCACCGCAAATAGAGAAAGCCGGTGCACAGCAATGAAGACCTGACATAGCCAAAAATAAAGAAAGAAAGAAAGAAAAGTTAAAAATTAAAAAAAAAACAAACTTATGGTTACCAAAGGGTAAAGGTGGGGCGAGGGATAAATTAGGAGTTTGGGATTAAGGTATACACACTAATATGTATAAAATAGATAATCAACAAGGACTTACTGTATAGCACAGGGAACTCTTCTCAATACTGTGTAATATATTGGTGAAGAATCAGAAAAAGAATGTGTATATATATATATATATATATATATATATATATATATATATAAATCAATCACTTTGCTGTACACCTGAAACTAACAGAACATTGTAAATCAATTATACTCCAACATAAAATAAAATTTTTTAAAAAAGAAATAAAAGAAATAATGGCCAAAAAACTTCCCCAATTTGATGAATTACATGAATCTACAAATCCAACAAACTATGTAACTACATTTTGTGTAAACCCAGAGACCCACACTGAGACACATTATAATCAAACTATCTAAATCCAAGGAGAAAGAGAGCATCTTGGAGGCAGCAAGAGAAAAATGACTCATCAGAGAGAAGGTAACTGCAGTAAAATTATTAGCAAATTTCTAAGCAGAAATTTTGGAGGCCAAAAGGTGGTGGAGTATATTTAAACTGCCAAATAAAGAAACCTGTGAACCAAAAATTCTAAGTCTGGCAAAACTGTCCTGCAAAAGTGAAGGAGAAATTACAACATTTCCAGATAGACAAAAGCTGAGGATGTTCATTACTATCAAACCCACCCTACAAGAAATCCTACAGGGAGTTTTTCAGGTTGAAATGAAAGGCTGATAGTAACTCAGAGCCATATGAAGACTTAAAGACCTTCAGCAAAGGTAAACCCACGGGAAAATGTAAAAGCCAGTATTTTTGTAATTTTTATTCGTAACTCCACTTTTTATTTTCTATGGAATTTATTTCTATGGAATTTCTATGCAATTTTTGGCATCAATAATACGAGAGGAAAGGTGATGTACAGAGTAATTTTTGTATGCAATTGAACTCACATTGGTTTCAATGTATGATAGATTGTTATAAGATGTTATATGCTGCTTCATGGTAACCACCAAGAAAATACATGTATAGAATATAAACAAAATGAAATAAGGGAACCAAAATGTTTTATTACCAAAAAATCAACTAAATACAAAAGAAGAGAGTGATGGAGGAAGTGAGGGACAGGAAAGCTATAAAACATATGAAAAATAAATAGCAAATGACAGAAATAAGTCATTAGCAATTACTTTAAATGTAGAGAGATTTAACTCTCCAAGGCAGAGATCAGCAGAATAGATCTTTAAAAAACAGGATCTCTGTTTTTCTTGCAGGGAACTCTATGTTCCCTGCAAGAAACTCCCTTTAGGTCTACAGATACACATAGCTTGAAAGTGAAAGAATGGAAAAATATATTCCTGGCAAACAGTAACCAAAGGAGAGCAGATGTGGTATATTTATGTCAGACAACATAAACTTTAAGTCAAAAAAGTTACAAGAGAAAAGGAAGGACCTATATACAGATAACATGGTCAATTTACCAAGAAGTTATAGCAATTATAAACATATAAGAACCAAATATCATTCCCAAAATGTATGAAGCAAATACTGACACAAGTGAAGGTAGAAATAGATGGATCTGCAATAATAGTTGGAAACTTGAATATCTCACTCTCAATAATGTATACAACTAGATTTAAGATCAATAAGGAAATAGAGGACCATAAATCAACTGGAACAGACATATACAGAACATTCCACCCAACAACAGAAGAATACACATTCTTCTCGAGTGCACATAGAACATTCTCTACTATAGACTATATGTTAGGCCATAAAACAAGTCTAATTAAATTTTAAAAGTATGAAATCATACAAACAATCTTTTAAAATCACAGTGGAATGAAGCTAGAGTTAGAAATTTTTATAGAAGTTGGAAAATCCACAGATATGTGGAAATTAAGCAACATTTTCTTAACACACATAAAGATTAAGATTGTAAATTTAATGTTATTATATTTTATTACAATTTTAAATAGTAATTTTTTAAATTGGAGAGGTAGAACATTGAGGGAATTATGCTAAGTGAAATAAGTCAGACAGAGAAAGACAAATACCATATGATCTTATTTATATGTGGAACTTAAAACAACATCAACAAACCAAGCTCATAGATACAGAGAACAGATTGGTGCTTTCCAGAGCTGGGGTGGGTAGGGGGTGGGAGAAATGGTTGAAGGGAGTCAAAAGATACAACTTTCAGTTATAAAATAATTTAAGTCATTGGGATATAATGTACAGTATGGTAACTATGTTTAATAATACTGTATTCCATATTTTAAAGGTGCTAGAAGAGTAGATTCTAAAAGTTATCACAAGAAAAAATGTTGTAACTATGTTTGGTGATGGATGTTAACTAGACTTACTGCAGGGATTATTTCACAATATGTACAAATATTAAGTCTTTGTGTTGTATACCTGGAAACTCATATAAAGTTATATATCAATTATACCTCGATTTAAAAATGAAGAGACAGAGAATCACAGCTTACTGGATCAGAAACCTCCATGAGAACCAGTACTGGTGTAGGAAAATCTTAACTGTAATTGACAAAGTCCTGGAGGCTCAGTGTGGACAAGTTTGAGAGCTAAAAACTCCACAATGGCCCGGACATAGAGGGAACTCATACTTTTGTGAGTTTGGGCTCCAGGGGAGGAACCAAGTTTTCACAATGAAGATCAGGGGAAAAAATATCCCTTCTTGCTTCCAGTAGGGAGAGGGTAAAAGTAAGCATTTTGAAATATGCCCAGAGCTTTCCTTAACAAGTTGTACCCTCAAGGTACCAGAGCATAACTAATCGGTGTTTTACCAGACCCTATTCAACCTATGGAGAGGGAAATGCTCTATTCTAACCCTCCCTGGTCTTCCTGTCTCACAGAAAGGGAAAAAAAACAAAACAAAACAAAACAAAACTAGAGGCACTTGAGAAGGTCACAGCCCAGGGGCACAGATTCAGTAGAATATTGAGATTGAATCATAGGACCATAGAATTCTTCCCCTCTCCCCACAGTTAACAAATCACATCAATAGATCTCCTCCGTAATAACAGGGGAGTATTACTGTAAAAACTGCATGTCTCAGATATTATTTAAGAAGTCTCTAAGGAAACAAAAAGAGACACGAACAAGGACAGAGGAAATTTAAGCCTCTGATATAGCTACAGGTACAGCAAACAATAAACATAACCTAACATCTAGCCAGATAAACATAAAACCTGACACTAAAGGCCTATTTCCCTCAGCTTTTTTTTTTTACCCAGTACATATTGTCCATATTTCAACAAAAAGTTGCAAGGCATAGTAAAAGATCAAAAACACAGTTGGAAGGGACAGAACAAGCATCAAAATCAGACTCAGATACAGCAGAGATGTTAGTATAATCAGACCAGGAATTTAAAACAACTATGATTAATATACCTAGGGCTCTAATGAAAAAGGTGGACAACATACAGGAACAGATGGTAAGGTAAGAAGAGAAATGGAAACTTAAATAAATAATTAAAGTCAAATGTGAGCAATCAATAACACTGTAACAGCAAAGAATGCCTTTCATGGGCTCATCAATAGACTGGAAATAGCTGAGGAAAGAATAAGTGAGCTTGAGAAACAGAGGGATAGAGAAAAGATAAACTATGCTAAAACTAATAAAAAGAAATGTGATGTAGCTATGTTAATTTCAGACAAAATAGACTGCCAAGTAGGGAAAATTATCAAGGATAAAAAAGAATATTAAATAATGATTAAGGGGCAAATTCTCTAAAAACACATAAAAGGTTTTTTTTTAATCTGTACATGCCTAATAACAGATACCTCAAATATATGAGGTAAAACTGAATTGCAAGGAGAAATAGATAAATCCACTATTATAGTTGGAGACTTCAATTTTCCACTATGAGTAATTGACAGATCCAGCAGGCAGAAAGTCAGTAAGACATAGTTGAATTGACCAGCATCATCATTAATTGGATCTAATTGACATGTATATAATACTTTACCCAACAACAGCAGAATACACGTTATTCTCAAACTCACACGGAACATTCACCAAGAGATTCTGGGCCTTACAGCATACTTTAAGAAATTTAAAAGGATAGAAATCATACAGTGAATGCACTGAGACCACAATGGAATTAGTCTACAAATCAGGAAGAGAAGGACAGTAAGAAAATCCTCAAATACTTGGAGATTAAATAACACGTGTATCAAAGCAGTCTAAATAGAAACTTTAAAATATTTTGAGCTAAATTAAAATGAAAATACAACTTATCAAATTTGTGGGATGCAGCAAAGACAGGACTTAGAGGGATATTTGTACCAGTAAATGCATATATTAAAAAAGAAAGATCTAAAATAAATAATCTAAGCTTTCACCTTAAGAAACCAGAAAAAGAAGAACAAATTAAATCCAAAGTAAGTAGAAGAAAAGAAATTTTAAAATTAGAGCAGAAATCTATGAAACTGAAAACAGGAAATCAATAGAGAAAATCAACAAAACCAAAAGTTGGATCTTTGAAAACATCAATAAAATATATAAAACTCCAGCTAGGTTAACTATGAAAAAAGGAGGTAAGATCCAAATTATTAATACCAATAATGAGCAAAGGGTCATCACAACTGATTTCATGGACATTAATACTATAATAAAGGAATATTATGAAAAACTGTATGCCCACAAATCTGACACCCCAGATGAAACAGACTAATTCTTTGAGAGACATAATCTACCAAAACTCACACAAGAAGAGATAGATAATCTGAATATATATGTATATGTTTATATACATATATATATACATTAGTATGTTATACATATAACATACTTGCACATATACATATATGTATATAATATAAAATACTTTTAAAATATATGTAATTAAATCAATAATCTTCAAAATAGAAAGCATCAGACTCAAATGCTTTCACTGGTAAATGCTACCAAATTTTCAAGAAAAATTTGTAACAATTCTTGACAATGTCATCCAAAAAATAGAAGTGCAGGAAATACTACCTAACTTATTCCATGGAGCCAGGATTACCCTAATATCAAAATCAGACAAAGACACTACAAGAAAGGAAAATTACAGACCAATATTTATCATAATGTAAAAATCCTAAACAAAATATTAGCAAATCAAATCCAACAATGCATAAAAAGAATAATATACCATGACCAAGTGGGATTTATTAAAAGCATGCAAGGCTAGTTCAAAATTAGAAAATCAATTAATGTCCCCTATCATCATATCAATAGGGTAAGGAAGAAAAATCATTTACTATCAATAAATGCATAAAATGCATTTGACAAAATCATTTTAATCTAAAAATAGTGACAGGGATAGAAATAGAAGTGACAGGGATTGAAATAGAAGTAGATTAGAGATAGAGATAGAGATAGAAAGAGATTTATTATAATTATCTCATGTGATTATGGAGTCTGAGAACCCCCATGACCTGCTGTCTGTGGCCCAGAGACCCACAAAAGCCAGTGATGTGGTTCAATGCCTGAGAACCTGAGAGTCAATGGTGTAGATTCCAATCTGAGTCTGAAGGCCTAAGAACCAGGAGCATGGAGGGCAGGAGAAGATTGATGTCCCAGCCATGCAGTCAGGCAGAGAGGGAGTGAATCTTCCCTTGCACCACCTTTTTGTTATATTAAGGCCTTTAACAGATGGCATGATCCTCACCCACACTGGGGAGGGCAATCCACTACACTCAGTCTACTGATTCAAATGTTAATTTCTTCCAGAAACATCCTCATTGAAGCACACAGAAATAATGTTTAACCAAATATATGGGCATCCCTTGATCCAGTCAAGTTGACACATAAAATTAATTACCACAATACTTAATGGTGAGAAACTAGATGCTTTCCTAGGATTAGGAACAAGGCAAAGATATCTACTCACACAACTTCTGTTCAACATTGTACTGGATGTTCTAGCTAAAGCAATAAGAAAAGAAGTAAAGGTATATAGATTGGGAAGGAAGAAATAAAAATGTCTTCTTTTATATTACCTGATGGTCTATGTAGAAAATCCTAAAGAAGCAACCAAAAAAACTCTTAGAACTAATAAGAAATCACAGGAAGATTGTAAGAGACAAGGTTGACATACAAATGTCAATTGCTTTCCTATATATCAGAAATGAACAATCAGAATTTCAAAATAAAAACACAACGACATTTATATTAGCACAAAAACAACAAAATAATTAAATATAAAATGAATAAAACATACACAAGTTCTATATGAGGAAAACTAAAAAAATCTGATAAAAGCAATCAAATAAGATTCAGTGGAAAGATATTCCATGTACATGGTTATGAAGACTCAATATTGTTAAAATGTTAGTTCTTCCCAACCTGTGATGATAGATTCAACACAATCCAAATCAAAATTCCACCGGGTTATTTTGTGGATATAGGCAAACCAATTTTAATGTATATATGTAGGGACCTCCCTGGTGGCCCAGCGGTTAAGCCTCCACACTCCCAATGCAGGTGGCCTGGGTTCAATCCCTGGTCAGGGAACTAGATCCCACATGCCACAACTAAGAGCCTACATGCTGCAACTAAAAGATCCCACATGCTGCAACTAAAGATTCCACATGCCACAACTAAAGATTCCACATGCCACAACCAAAGATCCCTCACGCTACAACAAAGATCCTGCATGCTGCAACGAAGATCCCTCATGCTGCAACTAAAAACCTGGCACAGCCAAATAAATAAATAAATAAAGCTTTAAAAATATAAAAAATAAATGAAAAATAAAGTACATATGCAAAAGCAAGACCCAGAATAGCCAATATATTCTTTTTTTCCAAATTTTATACATATACTATATATATTATATATTGTTTATATTTAATATACATTATATATACTTATAGATTTTACATTTATGAATTTTATATATATATAGTTGTCAATTTTAATACATTGCTTTTATTTATTTTTTTAACATCTCTATTGGAGTATAATTGTTTTACAATTTTGTGTTAGTTTCTGCTGTATAACAAAGTGAATCAGCTATATGTATACATATATCCCCATGTCCCCTCCCTCTTGCATCTCCCTCCCAACCTCCTTATCCCACCCCTCTAGGTGGTCACAAAGCACCAAGCTGATCTCCCTGTGCAATGCAGCTACTTCCCACTAGCTATCTATTTTACATTTGGTAGTGTATATATGTCAATGCTACTCTCTCACTTTGTCCCAGCTTACCCTTCCCCCTCCCCGTGTCTTCGAGTCCATTCTCTACATCTGCATCTTTATTCCTGTCCTGCCCCTAGGTTCATCAGAACCATTTATTTTAGATTCCCTATATATGTGTTAGCATACGGTATCTGTTTTTCTCTTTCTGACTTACTTCACTCTGTATGACAGACTCTAAGTCCATCCACCTCACTACAAATAACTCAATTTCGTTTCTTTTTATGGCTGAGTAATATTCCATTGTGTATATGTGCCACATCTTCTTCATCCATTCATCTGTCAATGGACACTTAGGTTGCTTCCATGTCCTGGCTCAGAATAGCCAATATATTCTATTTTTTTTCATTTTGCAATATATACATATATCAAATCATTATGTTGTACACCTTAAACATATACAGTGTTATATGTCAGTTATGTCTCAATAAAACTGGTGGGGCAGGTGGGTAGGAAAGGCCACCACTGTGTCCTCTGGACTCACTGGACACACCCTCTGTGTCCGTCTTCAGGCGACGCCGGTGTGAGCAAGAAGGGTGGGAAGAAGAAGGGCTCCTCTTTCCAGACCTGTCCGCTGTGTTCAGGGTTTGTTTTTTGGCAACTTCCACATTCGGTTGTATTTCTGCCCAGTGCAACAGCGTTTGTTAAGGTAAATGTGCTTCTTCTGGTTTGTGTCCCAGGAAAATTTAAACAAATTGATGGCCAATTTAAGGAGCACTCATCCTCACTTTGTGCGATGTCTGATTCCCAATGAGACCAAGACTCCTGGTGAGTAAGAATCCATCAGAACAGGACTCCTTCATGGGGTTACTGGGAGGCCCCCAGAGGACAAGAAACTTGCTCAAGGTCACGCGGATGGTGGGTGACAAAGGCCAGCTGCAAATCCTGGCCTGACTCCAAAGCTGTACGTTTAGAAGAGGGCCAGGCTGGGGTCGGGGAACATCATCACCTCAGGAAAGATCCTGCTGTCCGCAAGGGTGCCCTGTTTCCTTGGAACACCACAGGGGAAGAGGAAGCCCTGCAGGTGTGGGCAGTGCGGGGAAGGGCCCCAAGGGTGGGACCAGCCTCCTCAGATGGGCAGAGCCAGAGGAGGACAGGGTGGCAGAGGTGTCTGTGAGTCTCTCCCCATCTGGGCCCAGTTGCACCTGTAGTTACTTTCCCGCCTCATCCTTGCTTCCTGCACGTGAACTCCATCAGAATCAGTCTGCATGGGCTGGGGGGGTGGCAGGAACATACCTCTGCATGTGACTTCCAAGGAAAGGCTTCCTCAGAAAGCAACTTGTACTCCTGAATTCAAGAGCTACTCTCATTCCTGGGTGCTCGGAGCTGCACTTGAGTGGCTCAGCTGGGCTGGAAAAAGCAGTGACCCCAGATGAGGGGCCGTGGACCTCCTGCAGAAGGTTGCCCCAAAGGTTGGGGTGTCAGGTAGGCAACAGCTCTCCTGCATCCCTTGGATCAGACCCGGCAGAAGCAGCGGGGGACAGGGTCTGGGGCCCTGGCACCAACGCTGTGTTGGCAGGCCAAAGAGGACCGCAAGAACATATTCAGGCTCCAGGACCTGGTGGACAAGCTGCAGGCCAAAGTGAAGGCTTCCAAGAAGCAGGCGGAGGAGGCCATGAGTAGGGGGTCCCAAGGGGGCGCCCTGACCCCGAGCAGGAGTCCGTCCCTGTTTCACAGCACTCATGGCAGCTGAGGCCTGAGTTTTCATTTGCAGTCTATAAACACAAGCTCAGGACGCCTGCCCTTTCCCTCCCCAGTCTGCATTATACAAACCTAGCCAATATATTCTTAAAGAGCAAAGTTGAAGGACTGACACTACCTGACTTCAAGACTTAACATAAAGCACTAGTAATCAAGGCAGTGTGGTACTGCTGAAAGAGAAAAACAAATCAGTGGATCAAAACACATCAATGATACAAATTAGCCCAGAAACAGACCTACATACATATAGTCAACTAATACTTGAAAAAGGAGCAAAGGCAATTCAATGGAGAAATGGTAATCATTTTGTTACCAGAATAACTGGACATCCACATGCAAAAAATAAATTTAGACACAGATCTTATACTTTCTCAAAAATTTTTCAAAATAGATCATAGACCTAAATGTAAAAGGCAAAACAATAAAATTCCTATGAGATAAAATAAGAAAAAATATATGTAACCCTGAGTTTGGTGATGACATTTTAGCTACAACACCAAAAGCACAATCCATGAAAGCAAAAACTGATAAACTGGATTTCATTAAAATTTAAATATTCTGCTCTATGAAGACACAGTTAAAAGAATGAAAAAACAAAGGACAGACTGGGAGAAAATATTTGCAAAACAGGCATTTAATAAAAGACTGTTACCCAAAATATGCAAAGAACTCAAAACTCAGCAATAAGAAAACAAAAAACTCAACTAAAAAATGGGCAGGGCTTCCCTGGTGGCACAGTGGTTGAGAGTCCGCCTGCCGATGCAGAGGACACAGGGTCGTGCCCCGGTCCAGGAAGATTGCACATGCCATGGAGTGGCTAGGCCTGTGGGCCATGGCCGCTGAGCCTGCACGTCCGGAGCCTGTGCTCCACAACGGGAGAGGCCACAACAGTGAGAGGCCTGCATACCGTAAAATAAATAAATAAATAAAGGGCAAACATCTGAACAGACACCTCACCAGAGAAGATATACAAATGGCAAATAAGCACGCAAATTAAAACAAGATACCACTACACACCTTTTAGAATGACTAAGATCCCGAGCACAAAAAAACAAATGGTGGCTAAGATGTAGAGCAACAAGAACCTGTATTCGTTGCTGGTGTGAATGTAAAATGTTACAGCCACTTTGGAAGACATTTTGGCAGTTTCTTAGAAAACTATACATACTCTTACCACACTAGCCAGCAATCACACACCTTGGTATTTACCCAAATGAGTTAAAAACTTATGTCCACACAAAAACCTGCACATGAGTGTTTACAGAACCTTCATTCACATAAAATCATATAATCATCTCAGCAGATGCAGAATAAGCATGTGACAAAATTTTATATGCTTCCATGGTAAAAACTCTCAACAAATTAGGTATAAAAGTATGTATCTCAACATAATAAAGGCCATATTATTATTCAGCCATAAAAAGAAGGAAATCCTGACATTTGCAACAACATGAATGAAACTTGAGGGCATTATGCTAAGTGACATAAGTAAAGCAGAGGCAGACAAATACCACATGATTTCACTTATATGTGGAATCTAAAAATTCTGAACTTATAGAAACAGAGAGCAGATTGGTATTTGCCTTGGGTGGGGGGGTATGGGGGAAAATGGGTGAGGTGGTCAAAGGGTACAAACTTAAAGTTATAAACATGAATAAGTTATGGGGATATAATGTACAGCATAGTGAGTACAGTTAACAATATTTTATTGTATATTCAAAAATTGCTAAGAGAAAAATCTTAAAAATTCTCACTACAAAAAAGTAACTCTGTGTGAGGTGATGTATACCTTAACTATCTTACTCTGGTAATCACTTTGCAATATATACATATATCAAATCATTATGTTGTACACCTTAAACTTACACAATGTTATATGTCAATTATATCTCAAAGCCAGAAAAAATTAAATTTAACTTACATAAAATGAAAAATAGAGAGTCCAGAAATAAACCAATGCATATATGGCCAGCTAATCTTCCAAACAGGTGCCAAGAATACAAAATGGGAAAAGGACAGTCTCTTCTATCTGGAAATGGTGGTAGAAAAGCTAGATATCCACATGTGAAAGAATGAAATTAGACCTATATCTTATACTATACACAAAAATCAACTCAAAATGGATTAGACACTTAAATATAACACCTAAAACTACAAAACTCCTAGAAGAAAATATAGGGGGAAAGCTCCTTGACATTGGTCTTGACAATGATTTTTATGGATATGACACCAAGAGCATACACAACAAAGCCATAAATAAACAAGTGGAACTACATCAAACTAAAAAATTTTTGCAGAGCAAAAGTAACAATCAACAAAATGAAAAGACAACTTACAGAATGGGAGAAAATATTTGCAAGCCATGTATACAATAAGGGGTTAATATCTGAAATATATAAATAACTCATACAACTCAATAGCAAAAAAAAAAGCTAATTTTAAAATATGGGCAAAAGACCTGAACAGACATTTTTCCATATAAGACATACAAACAGCCAACAGGTATATGAAAAATTACTCAATATTAGTAATCATCAGAGATATACAAATCAAAATCACAAGGAGATACCACCTCCTACCTGTTAGGATGGTTATTATCAAAATGTCAAAAGAACAACAAAAGACCCAGAATTGGCAGGGGCAATTCTGAGGAAAAAGAACAAAGCTAGAGGCATAACCCTTCCAGAATTTGGACTATACTACAAAGCTACAGTAATCAAAAAAGTGTGATATTGGCACAAAAACATATAGATCAATGGAACAGAATAGAAAGCCCAGAAATAAACACACACACCTACAGTCAACTAATCTATGACAAAGAAGGCAAGAATATACAATGGAGAAAAGAGTCTTTTCAGCAAGTGGTGTTGGGAAAGCTGGACAATTACATGTAAATCAATAAAATTAGAACACTCCCTCACACCATATACAAAAATAAACTCAAAATGGTTTAAAGACCTAAATATAAGACATGACACCATAAAACTCCTAGAAGAGAATTTAGACAAAACATTCTTGGACATAAATCATAGCAATATTTTCTTAGATTAGTCTCCAAAGGCAAAAGAAATAAAAGCAAAAATAAACAAATTGGGCCTAATCAAACTTAAAAGCTTTTGCACAGCAAAGGAAATCATCAACAGAATGAGAAGACAACCTATGGAATGGGAGAAAGTATTTGCAAATGATGTGGCCGACAAGGGGTTAAGATCCAAAATACACAAACAGCTCATACAACTCAATATTGAAAAAACAAAACAACCCAATCAAAAAATGCACAGCAAACCTAAAGAGGCATTTTTCCAAAGAAGGCACACAGATGGCCAACAGGAACATGAAAAGATGCTCAACATCACTAATTATTAGAGAAATGCAAATCAAAACCACAATGATGTATCACCTCACACTGGTCAGAATGGCTATCATCAAAATGTCTACAAATAATAAATGCCAGAAAGGATGTGGAGAAAAGGGACCCCTGGTACACAGTTGGTGGGAATGTAAATTGGTGCAGCCACTATGGAAAATTGTATGGGTGCTCCTTAAAAAACTAAAAACAGAGTTATCATATGATCCAGCAATCCCACTCTTGGGTATATATCTGGAAAAAACAAAAAACCTAATTCGAAAAGATACAGGTACCCGAATGTTAATAGCAGCACTATTTACAATAGCCAAGACACAGAAACAATTAATGTGCCCATCAACAGACAATTGGCTTGAGAAAATCTGTTTTATATATATGTATAATGGAATATTACTCAGTCATAAAAGGAATGAAATATTGCCATTTTCAGCAACATGGGTGGGCCTAGAGAATACTATACTTAGTTTAGTAAGTCAGACAGAGAAAGATAAATACTATATGATATCATTTATATGTGGAATCTAAAAAATAATACAAATGAATCTATATACAAAACAGAAACAGACTCACAGATATAGAAAACAAACTTGTGGTTACCAAAGGGGAGAGACAAATTAGGAGTATGGGATTAACAGATAGAAACTACTATATATAAAATAGGGCTTCCCTGGTGGCGCAGTGGTTGAGAGTCCGCCTGCCGATGCAGGGGACACGGGTTTGTGCCCAGGTCCGGGAAGATTCCCACATGCCGCGGAGCGGCTGGGCCCGTGAGCCATGGTTGCTGAGCCTGCATGTCCGGAGCCTGTGTTCCGCAACGGGAGAGGCCACAACAGTGAGAGGCCTGCGTACCACAAAAAAAAAAAAAAAAAAAAAAAAAAAGATAAGCAACAAGAATTTACTGTATAGCACAGGGAACTACGTTCAATATCATATAATAAGCCATAATGGAATATAATCAGAAAAAATAACTGAATCACTATGCTGTACACCTGAAACTAACACAATATTGCAAATCAACTATACATATATATGTAAATTGAAAAAAATAAAAAAAGATCAGTATTGTTGAGAATGTGAAGAAAAGAAAATCCTTTCTTGTACACTATTGGTGAGAATGTAAACTGGTTCAGCCATTATGGAAAACAGTATGGAAGTTTATCAAAATTTAAAAAATGGAACTATCATATGATCCAGCCATCCCACTTCTGGGTATATAGCCAAAGGAATGAAAATCAATATCTCAAAGAAATATCTGCACTCTCATGTTCATTGCAGCATTATTCACAGTAGCCAAGATATAGAGACAACCGAAGTGTCTGTCAATGGATGAATGGATAAAGAAAATGTGATATGTATGCACACAATGGAATATTATTCAACTTCAAAAAGGAAAAGGAAATCCTGCCATTTGTGACAACACGGATGTAATTTTTCCTCTCTCCCCTCTACATCCTGGGTTATTCCCTCTGTTTATGCCCCCAGGCCTTAATCTCTTGTCTTTTTTATATTAGCTATTCTAACAGTTGTGAGGTGATGTATCTCATTGTGGTTTTGATTTGCATTTCCCTGCTGGTTAAGTGATTTCGAGTACCTTTTCGTATACCTGTTGGCCATTTGTATGTCTTTTGAGAATTGTCTATTCAGGTCCTTACCCCATTTTCTAATCAGGTTATTTGTGGTGTTTCTTTCACTAATGAGTTGTTGAGTTCCTTGTATATTTTGGATATGAAACTCTTATCAGATATATGGCTTGCAAATATTTTCTCCCATTCTGTAGGTAGCAGAGAGTAGAATGGTGGTTGCAGGGATGAGGGTTGGATGGGAAAATGAGGAGAAGTTAAAGGGTACAAAGGTTCATTTATGAAGGATGAACAAGTTCTGGAGATCTAAGGTACAGTATGGTGACTACAGTTAATAATACTGTATTGCATACTTGAAATTTGCTAAGGTAATTGACTAAGTATTTTTACCACAAAAAAATCGTAACTATATGAGGTGATGGATATGTTAAATAGCTTGACTGTGGTAACCATTCCACAATGTATATTTATATCAGAATATCACATTGTACACCTTAAATATATACAATTTTTATTTGTCAAGTATACCTCAATAAAGCTGGGAAAAAAAGAAAAGAAAAAGAAAGAGTACCAAGGTATCCTGTGTACTCTTTACCCAGTTTACTCCAGTGGCTACATCTTGCAAAACTATAGTGCAATATCAAGTCCAGGATATTGACATTGATGCAATCAGATACAGAACATTTCCTTTACCATAGCCACATCCACTTCCCACCTGCCCCCAACCTCCTCCCTAACCCCTGGCAACTACTAATCTGTTCTCCATTTCCATAATTTTGTCATTTCAGAGATGTTTTATAAATGGAATAATACATTGTGTAGCCTTTTAGGATTGGCTTATTTCACTCAACATAATCCTCTGGAGATTCATCCAGGTTGCTGTGCATGTAAATAGCTTCTTTTTATTTCATGGTAGGGACATATCATGGTTTGTCTAGCCATTTACCTTTTGAAGGACATCTGGATTGTTTCCAGTTTGGGGCTATGACATATAAAGCTGCCCTAAACATTCATGCATGGGTTTTTGTGTGAACATAACTTTTCATTTCTCTAAGATAAATTTCCAAGACTATAGTTATGGGGTCGCATGATAGTTACATGTTTAGTTTGTAAGAAATTGTCAACCTGTTTCCCAAAATCACTGCACTATTTTCCATTCCCAACAGCAATGTATGAGTGATCCAATTTCTTCCCATCCTTGCTAGCATTTGGTGTTGTCACAGCTTTTTAAAAAATTAGCTATTATGATAGATGTGTAGTAATATCCCATTCCCTTTAATTTGTGGTTCCCAAATGGCTAATGATGTTGAACATCTTTTCATACCATTATTTGCCATTTGTATGTCTTCCTCAGTGAAATATCTCTAGTTGGATTGTTTGGTTTTTTACTATTGAGTTTTGAGAATTCTTTATATAGTCTAGATACTACTCCTTTCTGAGATATTTGGTTTACAGATACTTTTTCACAGCTTGTACCTTGTCTTATCATGCTCTTCATGGGATCTCTTGCAGAACAAAAGTTTTTAATGTTCATAAGGTCCAGTTTATCATTTTTTTCCCTTTATAGATTGTGCTATTGCTGTCACTGTTTTCAAGTAACATTATCTTTCATTTTCAGAAGTTTGAGTATAATGTGTCTTGGTGTGGATTTCTTTAGTTTTATCCTGTTTGGGATTCACTCAGTTTCTTGAATTTGTAGGTTTATGTTTTTCCAGATTTGGAAAGTTTTCAGCCATTGCTTCTTTGAATACTTTCCAGTCCCACCCTCTTTTTTCTCTCCTGGGACTCTGATGACATGAATATTAGATCTTTTGCAATACTATCATAAGTCCTAAGGCCCTGATCATTTTTTTCCAGTCTAGTTAATCTGTGTTTTATCAAATTGGTTAATTCTATTGTTCTATATTCCAGTTCACTGATTCTTTCCCCTGTCCCTTCTGTTCTGCTGTTGATCTCATCCATTAAGATTTTAATTTTTGTATTTTTGGTTATTGTATTTTTCAGCTCTAAAATTTGCCCTTGGTTCTCCTTTATATCTTCTATTTCTTTCCTAAGACTTTCTATTTTTCATATATTTCAACAGTGTCATTGTTGAAATATTTTTATCATGTCTGCTTTAAAATCTTTGTCAAATAATCCTAATATCTTTGTCATCTCAGTGTTGGCATCTATTAATTGTCTTTTTTCATTTAGTTTGAGATCTTCCTGGTTCTTGGTATTATGAGTTATTTTTATTCAAAATCTGTATATTTGGGTTATTATATTATGAGACTCTGGATATATTTAAACTTATTATTTTAGCTGGGTTCCAGCAAGGGAAGGGGGGTGGTGATAGTTTGTTAATTTCAGGTGTGAGTAGAAGTCCAAGTTTCTGACATGGTCTCTATTGACAGCTATGCAGGTGGGGATGGGAGTTATAGCTCCCCACTAGGCCTTACCTGATACATCCCAGACTGGGAGACACAAGTGTGCCTTATTAATGCATAGCATCTATTAACCATGGCATCTATTAACACCCTATGGGGTGGTAGGGAGGAGAGGGTAGGATGATTCATTAGCACTGGGCTATGGTGGAAGTCCTGATCCTCCACTAGTCCTTTGACACCACCTTAGAGGGGAGGGGAAGAAGTAAAGATACCTGTTACTGCCAGTTGGAAGTGCAAGTCCAGGCTCTCACAGGGCCTACACTGACACTATAGGGGGCAGGCTGTGTTACTGCTTAGCAAGGATGAAAGTCTTGGCTCCTCAATAGTATTCTCCAATACAGACCTTTCAGGGAATAGGAGGGGTGCCGCATTATGGAAGAGCACAGTCATAAGTCCAGACTCTACACATTGTTTCCACTGACACCACAGTGTGGGGGAGGGATATTACTCAATACCACTTGGCTGGAATGAAAGTCCTGGTTCCCTACTTTGCCTTCTCTGACATCACTCTGGCAAAGAAGTTGGGGTACTTCATTACAGCTTGGTGAGGGTGGAAGTCTAGGCTTTCCACTGGTCTTTTCTGGCATTGATTGGAGTGAGGCCACAGTTTTTTTTCAATGGTGTTTGGCTGGAGTAGGGTGGTTATTGTCTAAAAGTTTTTCTGTCTTGCTAGCCTGCCCTTTCCCTGGTCCTTTGGCTAAAGAGTGAAGGCTTTTGTGGGGCTTTTTTTGGGGGGGTGGTTGGGGCCATTGGTATTTCCAGGTTGCTTCTTTAGTTCTAAATGTGGATATATGAGGCAAAGAAACACAGGTAAATCACCACCAATTTGTGGGGGCAGGAGGAGTTCAACATCTATAGCCACTCTGACTTCTTCTCTCTACCTCTCTACCTTCTTATGTTTGTTTGATGCATCATGTGTAGGGGCTTTTTGCATTGTGCTTAGCAGGAGGAATAGGGAAGAGAATGGGCACTCCATCTTCCCAGAAGCAGAAGTCTTTTATATACATTTTTAACTCTGTAAACACTCCTCACATGTATGACTGCCTGCATTTTACCAAATAAAGTAAAAATAAAACCCTCAAGGGCTTCCCTGGTGGCACAGTAGTTGAGAGTCTGCCTGCCGATGCAGGGGACACGGGTTCGTGCCCCAGTCTGGGACGATCCCACATGCCGCGGAGTGGCTAGGCCCATGAGCCATGGCCGCTGAGCCTGTGTGTCCAGAGCCTGTGCTCCGCAACGGGAGAGGCCACAACAGTGAGAGGCCCACATACCGCAAAAAACAAAACAAAACAAAACAAAAACAAAAAACCCCTCAAGTTATCACCTCCAACTTGAAATAATTTCACTCACATTTTTGTCATTCCAATCTGTGCTGAAATCTAAGCATTTCTATCACCTCCTAGATCACAAAGCAGTTTACTAATTCCTATGTTCTCACTGTAAGTTGATGAGTGAAATTATCTCTCTATTCTGTAAATTATGGTTACCGGGACATGTTTGTACCTGTTTCACCTTGAACTTTAGAGCCCTGGAAGTTGGATATCTTCCCTCAGTTCCCACTCTTTCTCCTTCTTCCATGGGTCTCCCTCTGTTAATCGCCCCAGTTCATACTCAAAACCAAAATCTTACCTCCTCTTGAACCACTTCACAACCAAACCACAGTCGGATTCCATAAATGTCACCATAGTTAACATCCTCCAACAACAGCAACTCAGGCTTAACTGGATACCTGCCTGATTCTATCCCTCCCTCCAATCTATCTGGGCATAAACTAGAACTCATCAATGAACTCATCACTCCTGCACTGTCCTGATCAGGGTAACAGAAAGTCAGAAATAAATTGTATCTAATAAACAGAGGCAGATCAGCTTAAATTAACATTCTGTATGTACTTTAGTGAACTGTAACACATCTTTCAGAATACTCTGTGCTCCAGTCCCCTCATATGCCTGGCTATTTCATTAATATAGGCACTACAACTGTGAGGACCACACCTTTCTCTGTGCTATCACTTCCACTTGTAATGAGCTTCCACAGCAGGGCCCACAGAACTCTGCAACAACATGAAACACTCCCTAAAACATTCACTTCATGGTAACTCGTGTTAAATGGCATTATACCAACTAGTGGAATAACAGACTATAAAAATGAATAAGATTATTCCAAAAGAATTTCAAAAAGTGAAGATACCTCATGGGACATTTGGAGCAATGTCAAGCAGAATAACATTTTCATTATGGGGGCCCCAGAAGGAGAAGATAGAGAGAAATGACCAGAAAAATTATTTGAAGAAATAGTGCCTGAAAACATCCCTAACTGGGGGAAGGAAACAGACATCCAAGTCCAGGAACCCCGGAGAATTCCAAATAAAATGAACCCAAAGAGATACACATCAAGACATAATTAAAATGGTAAAAGTTAAGGATAAAGAGAGAATCCTAAAAGCAGCAAGAGAAAAACAACTTGTTCCTTACAAGGGAAACCCCATAAGGCTATCAGTAGATTATTGAGTAGAAACTTTATAGGCCAAAAGGGATTGGCATGATATATTCAAAGATGAAAGAAAAAGACTTCCAATCAAGAATTCTCTACCAAGCAAGGTTATCATTCAGTATTGAAGGAGAGATCAAGAGTTGCCATATAAGCAAAAGCTAAAGTAGTTCATCATCACTGAAATGGCCCTACAAGAAATATTAAAGAGATTTTTTTAAGCTGAATAGAAATGGTACTAATTAATAAGAAGAAAAATACAAAACTAAAAATCTCACTGGAAAACGTGAACATATAATAAAGGTAGTGGATTGATCACATATAAAGCAAGAATGAAGGTTAGAAGACAAAAGTAGTAAAATTAACTAAAACTATAACAAATAGTGAAGGGATGCATAAAGTAAAAAGATGCATCATCAAAAGTATAAAATGGGGGGAGGGAAGTAAAACAAATACAGCTTTGGAATGTGTTCAAATTTAAGTTGGCACCAACGTAAAACAGGCTATCCCATTCATAATATGTTATATGTGAACCTCATGGTAACAACAAAGAAAAAACTTATACTAAATATACAAAGGAAAATGAAAAAAGAATCTAAACATGACACTAAAGAAAACCACAAAATATAAGAGAAGAGGAAAAAGGGAAAAAGAAAGTAACAGAGAGAAACTTAAAAACAACCAGAAAACAATAAACAAATTGGCAATAAGTACATACTGACCAATAATTACTTTAAATATAAATGGACTAAATTCATCATTCTCCCTTATAGGGTGTAATGGAGTATCATGCACTTGCCTGACATACTCAGTGTATGTCCATGGTGGGAGTAATATCTCATGATTGAGAATTAATGGTCATTCCTAGAGGAAAAAAGGCAGTCCCGGGGACTAAGACATCCAGTCATTTAATATAACAGAGGTGGTGCTTTGCATACTACTCAGGACTGGATCCTGACTTGCTATATTATTTCTGCTTTCACATCTTCACAGGGATTCAGCAGGAAGGAAACAACCTGGCCTGGGGAATAGCAAGGAGAGGCAGCTCATGAACTCAGTAATTCCTGCCATGACCAACCATAACAAGTGACCCTCAAAACTTCTTAAGGTGTTATTCTTAGTCATTGACGTTATAGATATGGTAGAACTTGAGGCAGTTTCTTAAGAGTGGATAATAGGTTTTTTTAAATTTTATTTATTTATTTTTATACAGCAGGTTCTTGTTAGTTATCCATTTTATACATATTAGTGTATATATGTCAATCCCAATCTCCCAATTCATCACACCACCACCCCGCCCCCCCCCGACAGTTTCCCCCCTTGGTGTCGATATGTTTGTTCTCTATAACTGTGTCTCTATTTCTTGCCAGCAAACTGGTTCATCTGTACCATTTTTCTAGGTTCCACATATATGCATTAATATACGATATTTGTTTTTCTCTTTCTGACTTACTTCACTCTGTATGACTGTCTCTAGATCCATAGTATTTTTATATGTAAGATTTACATGAATTGTTCTCACAAGGAAAAATAGAAACCAGGTCCACCATTATTCATAGCCTCTCTCACTAAGTGAATTTTACCAATGTATTGTTGAGTACATCTGGTCACCTATATCTCCTTGGTAAAGAAGAAGAAACTGAGTAATGTTATCTTTGCAGTTGATCTATACCATTTTCAGTCCTGGTCAAGTAATCTTCATGACATTAGAGGACAATATTGCCATGTAGACACTAGAGGCACTGTTGCCTCATAAGTATAGGCCTTGGAAGACCAGCCCTAGAGAAAATTTCTGGAACTCTTTTTGTGAGAAGGAATGCAGTGTTCATTTATAATATAAATTAAAGAAATGAGAGAGTATTTTTCCTTCCACTTGTTTTTGTACTAGGTTCCTCTCCACCCTCTTTTTTGCTCTGAATGGAGACCTCACTCCCCAAAATACACATGTGTATAGACACACACACACACACACACACACACACACACACACACATTCTCTCTCTCTCTCTCTCTCTCTCTCTCTCTCTCTCTCTCTCGCACGTGCACTCTCTTGCTCTCTCTCTTCAGCCAAATTCTGGAGAAACTATTTCTACTGGCATATTGAAAAGCTGATCCCTTTTATCTATTTGCACTAAGCCCTCCCTAGTTCTTTTTACCCTGTTTTGATAACTTCCTCTCTGGTTCCTGCAACTGGCTTCTTCCTCTCAGTACTTCCAAATGTCTCTAACTAAAATATAGATTTAGCATTTCCATGCATAGAGACCTCCAATCATGCAAGATGGGTCATCTCATATATCAGGGGTCAACAAATATTTCCTGTAAAGGGTAAACAGATTTTAGGCTTTGTGAGCTATATGATATCGATTGAAACTACTCAATTTTGCTGTCCCACAAAAGCAGTCATAAACAACACATAAATGAACGGGCATGGCTGTGTCCCAATAAATTTTTATTTACAAAAGCAGGTAACAGCTGTTTTTAACCTGCTGGCTACAGTTTTCTGGACTCACTATTAACATGCATTAGAAATGAAAAAGGAGAAGTTACAGTGGACACCACAGAAATACAAAGGATCATAATAGATTACTGCAAGCAAGTTTATGCCAATAAAATGGATAACCTAAACGAAATGTACAAATTCTTAGAAAGACACAACCTTCCAAGACTGAACTAGAAAGAAACAGAAAATATGAACAGACCAATCACAAGTAATAAAAGTGAAACTGTGATTAAAAATCTTCCAAGAAACAAAACTTCAGGACCAGATGGCTTCACAGGTGAATTCTAACAAATATTTAGAGAAGAGTTAACAGCTAACATTCTGAAATTCTTCTAAAAAATTGCAGGGGAAGGAACACTCCTGAGCTCATTCTATGAGACCACCAACATGCTGATACCAAAACCAGACAAAGATATCACAAAAAAGAAAATTACAGGCCAATATCACTGATGAACAAAGATGCAAAAATCCTCAACAAACTACTAGCAAATGGAGCCCAACAACACATTAAAAGGATCATACACCATGAGGAAGTGGGATTTATCCCAGGGGTGCAAGGATTCTTCAATATCTGCAAATCAATCAGTGTGATACACCACATCAATGAATTGAAGAATAAAAACTATATGATCATCTCAATACATGCTGAAAGAGCTTTGGAAAAAATTCAACACCCATTTATGAGGGAACCTACCTCAACTAATAAAGGCCATATAAGATAAGCCCACAGCAAACATCATTCTGAATGGTGAAAAACTGAAAGCATTTCCTCTAAGATCAGGAACAAGACAAGGATGTCCACTCTCGCCATACTTATTCTACATAGTTTTGGAAGTCCTAGACAAGGCTATCAGAGAAGAAAAAGAAATAAAAGGAATCCACATTGGAAAAGAAGAAGTAAAACTGTCACTGTTTGCAGATGACATGATGCTATACATAGAAAATCCTAAAGATCCTACCAGAAAACTACTAGAGCTCATCAATGAATTTGGTAAACTTGCAGGATACAAAATTAATACACAGAAATCTCTTGCATTCCTATACACTTACAATGAAAGATCAGAAAGGGAGATTATGGAAACAATCCCATTTACCATCACATCAAAAATAATAAAATACCTAGGAATAAACCTACCTAAGGAGACTAAAAACCTGTCCTCAGAAAACTTTAAGATACTGATGAAAGAAATAAAAAAGATGACAGAAACAGATGCAGAGATATACCATGTTTTTGGATTGAAAGACTCAATATTGTGAAAATTACTATACTATCCAAAGCAATCTACAGATTCAATGCAATCCCTATCAAATTACCAAGGGCATTTTTCAAAGAATTAGAACAAAAAATTTTACACTTTGTATGGAAACACAAAAGACCCCGAATAGCCAAAGCAATCTTGTGAAAGAAGAGTGGAGCTGGAGGAACAAGGCTCCCTGATTCAGACTATGATACAAAGCTACAGTAATCAAAACAGTATGGTACTGGCACAAAAACAGAAATATAGATAAATGGAACAGGATAGAAAGTCGAGAGATAAACCCATTAGGTGGCACCTATGGCCACCTAATCTATGAAAAAGGAGGCAAGAATATATAATGGAGAAAAGAGAGTCTCTTCAATAAGTAGTGCTGGGAAAACTGTAAACCTACATGTAAAGGAATGAAATTAGAACTCTCCCTAACACCAAACACAGAAATAAACTCATAATGGATTAAAGCCCTAAATATAAGGCTGGATACTCTAAAACTCTTAGAGGAAAACATAGGCAGAACACTCTCTGATATAAATCAAAACAAGTTCTTTTTATCCACCTCCTAGAGTAATGAAAATAAAAATGAAAAGGGAACACTCTTGCACTGTTGGTGGGAATATAAATTGATGCAGCCATTATGGAGAACAGTATGGAGGTTCCTTAAAAAACTAAAAATAGAACTACCATATGACCCAGCAATCCCACTACTGGGCATATACCCTGAGAAAAGCCTAATTCAAAAAGAGGCATGTACCACAATATTCATTGCAGCTCTATTTACAATAGCCAGGACATGGAAGCAACCTGTGTCCATCGACAGATGAAAGAATAAAGAAGATGTGGCACATATATACAATAGAATGTTACTCAGCCATAAAAGGAAACAAAATTGAGTTATTGTAGTAAGGTTGATGGACCTAGAGACTGTCATACAGAGTGAAGTAAGTCAGAAAGAGAAAAACAAATACCATATGTTAACACATATATATGGAATCTAAAAAAAAAAAAAGAAAAAAATGGTTCTGTAGAACCTAGGAGCAGGAAAGGAATAAAGATGCAGATGAAGAGAATGGACTTGAGGACATGGGAAGTGGGAAGGGTAAGCTGGGACGAAGTGAGAGAGTGGCATGGACATGTATACACTACCAAATGTAAAATAGATAGCTGTGGGAAGCAGCCACATAGCACAGGGAGATCAGCTTGGTGCTCTGTGACCACCTAGAGGGGTGGGATAAGGAGGTTGGGAGGGAGATGCAAGAGGGAGGAGGTATGGAGATATATGTATATGTATGGCTGATTCACTTTGTTATACAGCAGAAAGTAGCACACCATTGTAAAGCAATTATACTCCGATAAATATGTTTAAAAAACCCAAAAATAAATAAATGGGACCTAATTAAACTTAAAAGCTTTTACACAGCAAAGGAAACCATAAAGAAAATGAAAAGACAACCCTCAGAATGGGAGAAAATATTTGCAAATGAAGCAACCGACAAGGGATTAATCTCCAAAATATATAAACAACTCATGCAGCTCAATATCAAAAAAACAAACGACCCAATAAAAATGAGTAGAAGACCTAAATAGACATTTCTCCAAAGAAGACATACAGATGGCCAACAAACACATGAAAAGATGCTCAATGTCACTAATAATTAGAGAAATGAAAGACGCAGACCTATTAGAGAATGGACTTGAGGACACGGGGAGGCGGAAGGGTAAGCTGGGACAAAGTGAGAGAGTGGTAGTGTATATATGGATATATATACACTACCAAATGTAAAATAGATCGCTAGTGGGCAGCAGTCACATAGCACAGGGAGATCAGCTCGGTGCTTTGTGACCAGCTAGAAGGGTGGGATAGGGAGGGTGGGAGGCAGGCAGACGCAAAAGGGAAGAGATATGGGGATATATGTATATATATGTATATGTATATATATGTATATGTATAACTCATTCACTTTGTTATAAAGCAGAAGCTAACACACCATTGTAAAGCAATTATACTCCAATAAAAATGTTAAAAAAAAACTGCAGTGAGGTATCACCTCACACTGGTCAGAATGGCCGTCATCAAAAAGTGTACGAACAATAAATACTAGAGAGGGTGTAGAGAAAAGGGAACCCTCCTACACTGTTGGTGGGAATGTAAACTGGTACAGCCACTATGGAGAACAGTATGGACCTTCCTTAAAAAACTAAAAACAGAGTTACCATATGACCCAGCAATCCCACTCCTATGCATATATCCAGAGAAAACCATAATTCGAAATGATGCATGCACTCGTGTTCACTGCAGCACTATTTACAATAGCTAAGACATGGAAACAACCTAAACGTCCATCAACAGTGGAATGGATAAAGATGTGGTACATATATACAATGGAATATTACTCAGCCCTCAAAAGGAATGAAATAGTGCCATTTGCAGAGACGTGGATGGACCTAGAGAATGTCATACAGAGTGAAGTAAGTCAGAAAGAGAAAAACAAATATCGTATAATATTGCTTATATGTGGAAACTAGAAAAATTATAGAGATGACCTTATTTGCAAAGCAGAAAGAGTCACAGATGTAAGGAGCAAACTTACAGTTACCAAGGGGGGAAGGGGAGGTGAGATGAATAGGGAGATTGTGACTGACAGATGCACTACTATGTATAAAATAGATAACTAATGAGAACCTACTGTATAGCACAGGGAATTCTATTCAATCCTCTGTGGTGACCTAAATGAGAAGGAACTCTAAAAAGAGTGGACATATGTATATGTATGATTGATTTGCCTTGCTGTACAGCGAGAAACTAACACAACATTGTAAAGCAACTATAATAAATACTAAAAAATGCAAAAATAGAACAAAATAATGCCATTTGCAGCAACACATGAACCTAGGGATTGTCATACTAAGTGAAGTAAGTCAGACAGAGAAAGACAAATATCATATGATATCACTTATATGTGGAATCTAAAAAAATGGCCACAAATTAACTTATCTACACAACAGAAATATAATTATAGATGTAGAAAATAAACTCATGGTTACCAGGGTGTAAGGCGGGGGGAGGGATAAATTGGAAAATCAAGATTGACATATACACAGTACTACATGTAAAATAGATAATTAAAAAGGACCTAGTGTATAGCACAGGGAACTCTACTCAGTACTCTATAATGGCCTATATGGGAAAAGAATCTAAAAAAGAGTATATATATATATATATATATATATATATATATATATATATATATATATATATATATATATATATATATATATAAAACAGATTCACTTTGCTGTACACCTGAACTAACACAACATTGTAAATCAAGTATACCTTAATAAAATTTAAGAAAGGAGAAAAAAAGAAACTGGGTCTTACAGTTAGGCTGTCTAAGTTGTAAATATTGGGTCAATCACTTACTTTCTGTGTGAATTTTAGGCAAGTCTGTGCCATAGTTTCTGCATCTCAAAACAAGGAAGGACAATAGTACCATCTCTAAGAGTTTTTGACATGATTAAAAAAACAGTGCATATAAAGCACTTAATATGGGGCCTAGCATATTGTAAGCAGTCAATAACTGTTAAGTATCATTATTATGGGAAACTGGGGACAGAGCCAGCATTCACAGAACTGTTGGTAGTGATGAGTCTGTCAGGTAGTGACTTCATCTACCAAATAGACCTGAAGGCCTGCTGCTATATACATAATTTTATGAAACTGGGCTCTTATCCACAGCAGAGGAAGGAAGGATACTTTCAAATAATGAATTCGGTAACAAAGTGTTTTCTTCTGCCAATCAAATTAGTGGCTAATTCCTTCTGATTTTATCATAATGTCTAATAAATCTAGCCCCTAGCCAAACTTTTTCTGTTCTTATTCTCCTTGTCCCACATTTAGGTATTAATCTCTTACCTAGAGTATCTCCTACTTTTTATCTTACTCCTTTCAATATACCCTCCAGTCTTTTCAGAGTGGTCTTTGTACAAATTAGATCCCAATATACTTTTCACTGCCACACTTAAAAACTTTGATTTCCTCTATTTGATGGATAAATCCCAAATTCCTCTGTTGGGCATTCAGTGTCCTTTACATTCTAGGTCCATTCCACTATATTTTAAGTGAATTAGGTCCATACTTCATTAACTTTGCTATGTTTAGTATTTTTATGTTGAATTTATACTTAGTTTATTATTTTAATGACATCTGTTGTTTTCTAATTATACAAGCAATACATATACATTGCAGACAAGCAGAAATATATAAAAGCATAAAGTTAAAAATAACAATCACCCATAATCCCTACCCCCACCCAGAGATAACCACCATTAGGAGTTTGACACATTTCCACCCAGTATCTACATATTTTTATTTATTTATTTATTTATTTTTTTGTGGTACACGGGTCTCTCCCTGTTTTGGCCTCCCCCACCGCGGAGCACAGGCTCCGGACACGTAGGCCCAGTGGCCATGGCTCACAAGCCCAGCCGCTGCGCGGCATGTGGGATCCTCCCGGACCGGGGCACAAACCCATGTCCCCTGCATCGGCAGGCGAGCTCTCAACCACTGCGCCACCAGGGAAGCCCTACATATTTTTTTAAATCGAAATTTAATTGACCCACAACACTGTTAGTTCCAGTTGCATAACATAGTGATTTGAAATATAGTGTATATTTCTATACACTATAAAATGATCAGCTTGATAAGTCTAGTTACCATCTGTTACCATACAAAGATATTACAACATAATTGACTATATTCCCCATCATGTACATTTCATCCCTGAGACTCATTTATTTTGTAATTAGAAATTTGTACCTCTTAATCTCCCTCACCTATTACAATCATCCCCCAACATCTCCCCTCTGGCAACCACCTGTTTTTTCTCTATATCTATGACTCTTTTTCACTTGGTTATGTTCGTTCAGTTCTTTTGTTTTTTGGATTCTACATATAAGTGAAATCATATGGTATTGATCTTTCTTTTTCTGACTTAATTCACATAGCATAATACCCTCTAAGTCCAACCCATTGTAGCAAATTGCAAGACTCTTCTCCATGGCTAACTAATATTCCATTGTGTAAATATATACCACATCTTCTTTATCCATTTATCTATTGATGGATACTTAGGTGCTTCCATATCTTGGCTATTATGAATAATGCTACAATGAACATGGGGGAAGTGCACATATCTTTTTGAATTCGTGTTTTTGTTTTCTTTAGAAAAATACCCAGAAGTGGAATTTCTGGAATGTATGGTAGTGCTATTTTTAACTACTCAGGAAACTCCATATTAGCTGCACCAATTTATATTCCCACCAACAGTGCATGAGGGTTCCCTTTTCTCCACATCCTCACCAACACTTGTTATTTGCTGCCTTCTTGATAATAACCATTCTGACAGGTGTGAGGTGATAGTTCATTGTGATTTTCATTTGCATTTCTCTAATAGTTAGTGATGTTGAGTATCTTTTCTGTGTCTGTTGGCCATCTATCTGCATGTCTTCTTTGGAAACATGTCTATTCAGGTCCTCTGCCCAGTTTTTAATTGGGTTTTTTTTTTATGTTGAGTTGAATGAGTCTTTTGCATATTTTGGATATTAACCCCCTATCATATATATTGTTTGCAAATATCTTCTACCATTGAGTAAGCCACCTTTCTGTTTTGTTCATAGTTTCCTTCGCTGTGCAAAAATTTTTAGTTTGATGTAATCCCATTTGTTTACTTTTGCTTTTGTTGCCCTTCCTTGAGGAGGCATATCCAAAACAATTGCTAAGGCCAATGTCAAAGAGTGCACTGCCAATGTTTACTTTTAGGAATTTTATGGTTTTAGGGCTTAGATTAAAATCTTTAATCAATTTTCAGTTTATTTTTGTATATGGTGATTCTTTTGCATGTAGCTGTCCAATTTTCCCAACACCATTTATTAAAGAGGCTTTCTTTCCTCCACTGTATATTCTTGTCTCCTTTGTTGTTGACTAATTGCCCAGGTAAGTGTGGGTTCATTTCTGGGCTCTCTATTCTGTTCCACTGATCTGTGTGTCTGTTTTTGTGCCAGTACCATAATGTTTTGATGACTGAAGTTTTGTAGTATAGTTTGAAATCAGGGAGTGTGACACCCTCAAATTTTTTCTTCTTTCTCAAGATTGTTTTGACTATTCAGGGTCTTTTGTGTTTACCTACATATATCTTTCCAGTTGTTGGTGTTATCTTCAATTTCTTTCATCAATGCATATAGTTTTCAGAGTACAGATCTTTTAGTTCCTTGGTTAGATTTATTCCTAGATATTTTATTCCTTTTGATGTAATTGTCAATGGTATTATTTTCTTAATTTCTCTTTCTAATAGTCCATTGCTAGTGTATAGAAACACAACATACATCTGGATATTAATTGTGTATCCTGAAACTTTACTGAATTCATTATGAGTTCTAACAGTTTTTGGTGATGTCTTTAGGATTTTCTATGTATAGTATCATATAATCTGCAAACAGTGACAGTTTTATTTCTTCCTTTCCAATTTGGATTCCTTTTATTTCTTTTTCTTACTTGATTGCTGTGGCTAGGACTTCTAATGCTGTGTTGGATTCAGTAAGTCTGGGGTGAGGGTAGAGAATATACATTCCTAACATGTTCCCAGATCTGGGGCCTGGGGACCACAGTACAAGAAACACCACTCTAGTAATCCTCTGATTTTGTATGGAAGGAGGAGTAGCCAAGATGGCAGAGTAAGAAGATGCTGAGCTCACCTCCTCCCAAGGACAAACCAAAATTACAACGATTTACAGAGAAACTACTGATAAGATCGACCTGAAGACTAGCATAAAAGATCTTCCACAACTAAAAATATAAAGAAGGAACCAAAAGAAGAAGGGTAAGAGAGGAGGCAACATGGCATAGTCAAGACCAACATCCCCAGCTAGATGACCTACAAACGGGAGGATAATCACAATTGCAGTGATTCCCCCCAAGAAATGAGAGGTCTGATCCCCATATTGAGCTCCCCAGCCCAGGGTTCCTGCACTGGGAAGATAAGCCCACAGAATGTCTGGCTTTGAAGGCCAGTGGTGTTTGCATTCCAGAGAGCTGGAGGGCAATAGGAAACAGACTCTGCCCTTAACTATACATTAAAGGTAGTAGGTCAACCATTTATAAAGCTAGTAGGAAGGTTAAAAGATAATAGTAGTAAAATCATCTATATCTACAATAAGTAGTTAAGGGATACACAAAACAAAAAGATGTAAAATATGATGTCAAAAACATTACATGTGGTGGGGGTGGGCAGCAAAAATGCAGGGTTGTTAGAATGTGTTTGAACTTAAAAGATCATCAACTTAAAATATTCATGTATATATAGGTTCCTGTATATAAACACTATGCTAACCACAAACCAAAAATCCATAATAGATATACACACAAAAAAGAGAAAGGAATCCAAACATAGCACTTTAGATAGTCATCAAACCACAAGAGGAGAGGGCAAAAAAAGAAGAAAAGAATAAAAAAGAACTACAAAGACAGCCCCCAAACAATTAACAAAATGGCAACAAGTGCATACCTATCAACAATTGCTTTAAATGTAAATGATTTAAATGCTCAAGTCAAAAGTCATAGAGTGGCTGGATGGTTAAAAAAACCAAGACCCATCTATATGCTGCCTACAAGAGGCTCACCTCAGATTTAAAGACACACACAGATTGAAAGTAAGGAGATGGAAAAACGTATTCCATGCAAATAGATACAAAAAGAACACTAGAGTAGCAATATTTATATCAGACAAAATAAACTTTAAAACAAAGACTGTAAGAAGAGTCAAAGAAGGACATTACATAATGATCAAGGGATCAATCCAAGAAGATATAACAATTGTAAATACATAAGCACCCAGCACAGCAGCACCTAAATACATAAAGCAAATATTAACAAACACAAAGGGAGAAATTGACAGCAACACAATAATAGTAGGGGACTTTAACACCCCACTTACATCAATGGATAGATTATCAAGGCAGAAAATCAATAAGGAAACACTGGCCTTAAGTGACACAGTAGGCCAGACAAACTTAGAAGCTATATAGAGAACATTCCATTCAAAAGCAGTAGAATACACATTTTTTTCAAATGCACATGGAACATTCTCCAGGATAGATCACATGCTAGGCCACAAAACAAATCTCAATAAAGTTAAGATTGAAACCATATCAAGCATCTTTTCTGACCACAAATTTTCTTGTAGAAATCAACCACAAGAAAAAACTGTAAAAAAACAGAAACATACAGAGGCTAAATAATAGGTTACCAAACCACCAATTGCATTACTTAAGAAATCAAAGAGAAAACTGAAAAATATTTGCAGACAAATGGGAACGAAAACACAATGATCCAAACAGTGGGATTCAGCAAAAGTAGTTCTAAGAGGAAAGTTTATAGCAATACAAACCTATCTCAAGAAACAAGAAAAACTTCAAATAAACTACCTAACCATACACTTAAATGAACTATAAAAGGAAGAACAAACAAAGCCCGAAGTTAGTAGAAGGGAAGAAATAATAACAATCAAAATAGAAATAAATTAAATAGAGATTAAAAAATAGTAGAAAAGATCAGTGCAATCAACAGCTGGTTCTCTGAAAAGATAAGCCAAAGTGATAAACCTTTAGTCAGACTCATCAAGAAAAAAAGAGAGAGGGTCCAAATAGATAAAATCAGAAATGAAAAAGAAGTTAAAACTGACACCAAGGAAATACAAAAGATCATAATAAATTACTACAATTATATGCCCATAAATTGGACAACCTAGAAGAAATGGACAAATTCATTGAAATGTGCTATCTCTCAAGACTGAACAGAAAGAAATAGAAAATATGAACAGGCCACTTACCAGTAATGAAATTGAATATAGTATAGTCAATATACAGTACTGTACAAAATACTGTAAAATACAGTGATTAAAAAAACTCCCAATCTCCCAACAAACAACAGTCAAGAACCAGACAGATTCACAGATGAATTCTACCAAACATTTAAAGAACGGTTAACACCTATCCTTCTCAAACTACTCCAAAAAAATTGCAGAGAAAGGAACACTTCCAATCACATTCTAAGAGGCCACCATCACACTGATACCAAAAGAAAAAAAATTTAGTTTATTTAAAAACTTAAAACAAAGCAAAAATGATTTTTGCCATACAGTTCTATGAATTTTAACACAGGTATAAGAACTACCACAATCATAACAAAGAACACGTGCATCACCAAAAAAATTCCTTGTGCTGTCTTTTTCTACTCACACCCTACCACCACTCATTATCCCTGGGAACCACTGATTTGTTCTCTGACACTTTGATTTTGTCTTTTCAAGAACACATAAATAGAACTGTACTCTAAGTGACATTTTGAGACTGGATTTTTTCCACTCAACATAATGATTTTCAAATCATCCAACTTGTTGTGTGTTTTGATAATTCATTCCTGTTTGTTGTTTAGTATATTCCATGGTATGAATATACCACAGTTTAACTACCTGTTGAAGGACAACTGGGTTCTTTTTAGCTATTATGAATAAAACCACGTGATCACTGATGTACAAATTTTTGTGTGAACATAAGTTTACATTTCTCTGGGATAAATGCCCAACAATGTAATTGATGTGTCATATGCTAATTACATTTTTAATTTTTAAAGTAACTTCCAATTTGTCAAGGAGAAGGCAGCTGAAGAAGCCAAGAACCAGCTTTAAAAAAAGATACAGCAGATTCAGTCCAAAAAGGAGAATAGTAAGGATGTTGGACTAGCTTCTGACAGTGGCACAGATAAGACTGAAACAAACAAAAAAGCTTTATAGCTTTTTTCTTAAGCTGATCTACAGCCCAGGAAACAGAACATTGGACCTCCTTCACTGCCCTCCTGCATAAGCTGACAGCCAAGGCAAAGAAGCCTTGATACCCCAGAAAGTGATTTCACCTTGATTTATTAGTAGTATGTGTGTGTAGGGAGGGTGGCCAGAAAGATTGCAACGAAGAGATATTAGGTTCTTCACCTTGTAGGGCTAGGACTACAGAAAAAATAAATAGCTGAAAGTCTTGGAATCAAAGACTTCTCCAAACCACCCAGAATAGGCTATCGAGCTGTTCTACCTGCCTCCATTCCCCAGGACTGGTGGAGCTTCAGGGGAACACAGTTGTGAAACGTGGTCCTAGATAGTGGGTTTTAAGGGCTTATACTACATTTAAATTATTCTATGGCAAGTATTTGAGCCACTTCCAATTATAGAGGTTGGAAAAATAGGGTTTAAGTGGATAAAGTGCCAGAGCAGAGCAGCAGTAGAGTATAATGGCAAAGAGTGTGGGCACTGACTGACAAGGGCTGATATACCTAACCTATTTACAAAGAGATGTTAAGAATTAAGTGAACAAGATCACACATACATACCCTGCCCCCACAAAAAAAACGAAAACTCAATTAAAAAAATGGGGAAAATATAAATAGACAATTCATCAAAAAAGATGTAAAAATGATCCTTAAACATATGGAAAATGTTTAAGCTCACTCAAAATTAGAGAAATATGAAGTGAAAATACAGAGACACTATTTTTCACCTATCAGACTGGCAAAAATATGACAACACATTCTGTTGGTGAGACTATGAGGAAATAGGCACTCCCACACATAGACTGTAGGAAGGCGAACTGCTACAATTCTTCTGGTGATAAATCTAACAAATCTACTTAGTCCTTACTTTACTTTTAAAAAATTTTATTTATTTTTTGGCTGCGTTGGGTCTTCATTGCTGTGCATGGGCTTTCTCTAGTTGCGGCGAGTGCGGGCTACTCTTTGTTGTGGTGCGCGGGCTTCTGATTGCGGTGACTTCTCTTGTTGCGGAGCATGGGCTCTAGGCAGGTGGGCTTCAGTAGTTGCAGCATGCAGTCTCAGTAGTTGCGGCATGCAGGCTCTAGAGTGCATGGGCTTCAGTAGTTGTGGTGCATGGGCTCATTGGTTGTGGTGCACAGGCTCAGTAGTTGTGGCGCATGGGCTTAGTTGCTCCACGGTATGTGGGATCTTCCCGGACCAGGGATCGAACCTGTGCCCCCTGCACTGACAGGTGGATTGTTAACCACTGCACCACCAGCGAAGTCCCTATGTCCTTACTTTAAAAAAACAGCTTTATTGAGATATAATTCACATACCATACATTTCATCCATTTAAAATGTACAATTTAATGTTTTTTAGAAAATTCACAACATTTTCATCACTCCCCAAAGAAACTCCATACACATTAGCAGTCACTCATTTCTGTAATAACCTATATGGGAAAAGAACTTGAAAAAGAATAGATGCATGTATATGTATAACTGAGTCACTTTGCTGTACACCTGAAACTAATACAACATTGTTAATCAACTATATTTCAATATAAAATAAAAATTTTAAAAATTAAAAAAATTCACAATGGTGTGTAATCAAAATCAATTTTAGAACATTTTCATCACCACAAAAATAAACTCCATACACATTAACAGTCACTCATTTCACCTCATGCCCCTCCCTCCAACCCCAGCCCTAGGCAATCACTAATATCTACTTTATGTCTTTAAACAGCAAAGAGGCATATATGAGGATATAAGATTGAACATTCACAGAAATCATGGGGAGAATGCTGGATTTGTCCAGGTAGTGAAATTGAGGATTCAAGATACATTCACCAAATTCCCAAGGAAAAGGAAGCTCTAAGTGACATCTGTGTTAAAAATGAATAACATCCTTGATTTTAGACCAGGTATAGCACTACCATCTCTAGGTCAAACTTGCTCTTAAAATCCTAAAAGAGAAATTCTTGAACTATGTTGAGCTGAGGGTTCCACATAATTCTAGAGAAAATTTCAGAAGTTCTATACTGAGGAGCTCTCCACATAATTGAGAAAGTTCAGCAGTTCCTGGGATTACTGGATATTATTGATAGTTTCTTAACATTCTTTCATAATGACCACTCCATTAATTGACTTGTCCAGTAAAGGAAAGTTATACTGAACAGCCACATTTCAGGAGCTGAAAACTACTTCTTCCATAATATTTGCCTAACCACATCCATCCAATTATCCATTTACCTTGGCAAACTCCTACTCTGCCTCTAATTCTCAAAAAACAAACAAACAAACAAAAAGCAAAAACTGGTCATGGCTAAAAGCAGCTACCCAAAGTGAGAAAAAGAAGTTGATGATCAAGGCCACCATCAAGACATGGAGAACATTACCTTGAAGGATCTCAAAATTTCGTGGAAGGCTAAGCTAATCATTACAATTCAGGGCAGCAGATGCCAGAAAACCTCAGTCTATGCCAAGTAGGTAGACTTTATTTTACAAATATTTTAACTTTTCCTTTTCCTATGATCCTAGAGTCAAAACAGCACACAAATATCAGAGGGGTGGTAGAGGAATCCTATCCTGAAAGATGATCTGACCTGAGAATATTCTGGTCATCTATATCAGCTGTAACACAGCAGATGGGCACTGTGCAGAAAAGAGTTAATGTACCAGACCTGAGACTGCTATCCTTAGAAGAACCTGCTTATAAGTTTGGCCCTTGGCTGGCATCTGGGAACTTGGCTTTTGGAGTATTTCCAGTCAACAGTTAACTGACTCAGGGGGGTGGGTCACTGTGCCTAGACTCTTTGTGTAAGCAATCTGGTTCCATGATGAACATCTGCCTTCCTTCTGGGAGTCAGGAATTTCGGTATGTGCTAGGAAGAGTGCTTATGTCATTAGTCTCCCCACAGAAATCTTGGGCACTGAGTCTAATGGGCCACCATAGTAGACAACATTTCATTTATTTTGCTGTAGTTTTGTTGCTGGGGAAAGAGTATACTCTGTGTGATCCCTTATGGGTGGAAGAAAGCATAAGGAAGCCTGCAAAGGGATTCCTCCAGACTCCACCTGTGTCTTTTTCCCTTACCATCTGTGTGTCCTTACTGCATCGCTACAATAAATCTTGACCACAAGTAAGACTATATACTGAGTCCTATGACCCTCTCTGGCAAATCATTGAACCTAGTGATAGTTTTGGGAACCTCTGACATAAGATGCTTATTCACCTAGCCACTTACAGATAACCCCAATGGTCAAAGAGTGTTCTATGTCCTGGTGGGAGTAGCCTCTACTTCGGGTATGTAGTTCTTCCACACTACACTGAAGGGACACTACAGCCTATTCAAAATGCTGAACATGGCTAGTAAGTGAAAACTTCATTCACTCATGCAATGAATATTTACTAAGCACCCACCGTATGCCAGGCACTGTGGTCTCAGACTGAAGACGGACCTGGAAGGCCCAAAGTATTACTCTACGCTATCCTGACCACCAAATTCTCCATGAAATAGCATTTTATTGGACTTCAATGTGGATCTTTCTCCTTCTTAACGTATAATTCCATATTGAAAATGGTAGACATCCTCACTAACATGGGATGTTTTATCCCCTTTCCTGGACTCCCATTCACAACTACTACTGTCACATTCTTTATCAAAGAAGTATTCCATCTCCATGAACTTCATAACAATATAAAATTTGCCCAAGACCCTCATTTAATATCCTGATCTGAAAAGCACTGTTCAGAGTCCTCCACGTGCAGATCCACCTCTATATCAGCCAATACCTGTAGAACAACAGGTAAAGCAATAGGCATGCTTTATCCAAGTTCTGGAAGTGCACCTGCACTGATATACCCCCTCAAACAATATGACTATTTCTACTCTACCACACTGACTTTGTTTATAACAATTCATTACACTATTTACCCAAACACTGATCCACAACTGTGGCTTTCACCTCCACAGATTCCCCATACCATTGAGCAAATACCACAACTCTGGCAGTCCCCATAATACCCAGAAGAGGTAAAAACCACTCAAAAAGATCTACAAGACAGTATGCTGAATAGCTCCAGGGGAGATATAAAAGTGTGACATGCTATCTTGCTCTCTTTAAGACAGATCAGCATCGCCCAACCCTGCCAATAACATCTGTGGCTATTGAAGACCATGCTAGCCTTTCAATTTCCAATGCTTCCCATACAAATGGTTTCAATATCTTTTCCCCCACTCCCTGCTAGATCCTACCCATAAAAGCCATCCCATGTCTCTCCATATGGAGTCTGGGAAACTCCATATGGGGAGCCAGAATACATGGTAAAACAAGTAATAGACTCCCATTGATACTAATCAGTTCCAATACTTGGTGTAGTTTGATGCATATCAGCTAGAAGAGCATTTCTTATCACCAAAAAACACTCCAGAATATGTCATAATTTTCTTTCAGGAAAACCTAGGAACAGTGTGCCCTGACCCAAGAAAGGGTAGCATCTGTTCTGGCATTGCTCCTTTAATCTAACTGACCCACCAAAGTATCACACCTCAGTCAACTCATAAAACCAAGCTACAAACACTAATAGGCATTCTAGCAATCGTCTCAGACCTCCCTCACTACCTCTCAAAGTACACTTTCATTCTGACATTCATTCTCACTACTCCAATGACACACTTACTCCACTCACTACTGCTATTGATCCTAACTCATTTGCATTTGTTCTTTTTTTTCTTTTTGAGAGAGAGACCATGGTTATAATTCAAGCTTTTCAAATACATTAAACAGAGTTACATATATTTGTTTCTTACATATGTCTTTGTAGCTTTATTTTATATAATTAACATACAACAAGCTTCACATATTTAAAGTGTACACTTTGATAACCTTGATATTTGTATACACCCAGGAAACCATCAACAAAATCAAGGCAGTGAACATAGATGTCACCCAAAAGATCTTCTTGTGCACATTTTTAATCCCTCCCATGTGCCCCTCCCAACTCCCAAACCTTGTCTAGAGGCATCCACTGATCTGCTTTCTGTCACTAGATTAGTTGGAATTTTCGACATTATTTGCATTTGTTCTTGCTCTCATATTTTAATTTCCTTGGCTCTGGGTGTTTGGTTCTGTGTCTCAGCTTCAAATTCCTGCCTCTAGCACTCTTTAACTTGGAATACCTCCAGTAAATCCCCCCTACTTCTGACTCCTCATCTTTCTACATTGTTTACAGCTTACCTTGTTCTCTGGTTTGGGCATCCCAAGATGCCTTGGATGAAAACTCCCCTTTCTCATGTTGGGCCCCAGGGTGAGACCCCTACCTCCACCTTGGCCAATATCCACTTCTTTCCTTACAGAGCCTGGATGAGATTTTGATCCTCTAGTCGATGTCTGTAGTTGGAATCTGGTGTTAGAATCTTATCTTTCTCTTAGACCATGGTATGGCACACTTTTTCCAAAAAGATCCAGATAGTAAAAATTTTAGGCTTTGAATGACATATGGTTTCTATCATGACTACTCAACTGTGCTGCTATAGAGCAAAAGCAGCGATAAACTATAAGTAAACAAACGGACATAAATATGTTTTGATAACACTTTATAAAACAGTCTCTGTGACTCTTATCCCTTCATACTGCTCTGGATATGAGCTATCCCTATCATAAGCCCCCTGCCCCAGTCTATTTGATTGATGTCTAGACTACCATGTGAGAGGAGGACTTAGACAAAATTCATCATGTCTAAAAATTAAAGTTATCATCTTCTCCCACCAAAGCCACTCTTCTCACCATAGCCCTTATCATGGTGACTTACAACACTGTTCATCTAGCAATGAAGTTAGAAATATGGTTGTTAGCTTTGACTTATCCCACTCCTCACCTGGTCAACAAGTTCTGTTGATTCTTTCCTCAAAACACTCTTACATTTGCCCTATCTTCTTCCTCCCCACTGTCTCTGTCTCCTCTTGATTAGACTACCATAATATCTTCCAGAAAGATCAGATTACTTGCAGTCTTCCAAATATGCTGTGATGTTTCACAAATGCACTACATATTTCTATTTTCCTGAAATCTCCTTCCCTTTAACTCCTACTCCCACCTTTTATCTTCTTGTTCAACTCCTATTCACTATTCAAAACCCATATCAGACCTTCCCTTTCACATTTAATCATTGCCTCTTCAAGGATACTTTGTTTAAATAGTATACCCTTGACATTCTCAAGAGATATGTTCCAACAGCCCAAAATTCATGAATAATGGCAAACTTAGAGCAAGACGGTGGACAACAGCCCAAAATTCATGAATAATGGCAAATTTAGAGTAAGACGGTAGAATAGGAAGACCTCAGCACATACCCCCCCACAGCAACAATAATTTGGCAGCAATCCATGAACAAAAGTGCCTTTGGGAGCGCTTTGGGATCTAGGTAGGAGATTATGAAATCCCAATAGAGCCCAACACCAAGGAGGGTCATTTTGAGAAGGCAGGCATGCACCCAGATAGTGGTGGTAAGCTTACCAACTGTGATCAGGGCTACAGACACAAGAACAGACCTTGTCCCCTGACTCAGCTATAGCCCCACTTGGCCTTGGTCCTGCCATCAGCACCCTCTGCTGAGAGAACCAGAAGCAGACACACCCACCCATGCCTTGAGTGACATACTCAAAACTTTGGTCCAACTATAGATCCTGAAGCAGCCCTGTGATTTAGCTCTAGCTCCTCTCAGCCATGGTGAGAGTTGTCCTGTGCATCTAGAGATCTGGCAGGATACATACTTATCCGTACCCCAGAGGCAGGCCTAAAAACTTCCAGTGTTGCTATGGATGATGAAGCAGCCCTGTGACTTGGTTCCAGTCCTTCTCAGACACAGTCTGGAGCTATTCCTGCTCACCCAGGGAACCACCCAGTGACCAGCAGGAGTTACACTTGTCCATACACCTGATGACAGGCCCACCATCTGCAGACCCTGAAGTAGAATGTTTTCTCAATGCTAGTCCTACAACCAAGGTTCTGGAGGCAGTGTTATCTATCTGGAAGATAGATAACAGAAATGACCCAATCTGGAAGATAGACAACAGAAATGACCCAATTAGAACAGCAAAAAGAAAAGCAAATTTAAAAAAATGGGACATATTAAAGGACCTCTGAGACAACATCAAGTGGTACCAACATTCATATTATATGGGTCACAGAGGGTGGTCATTATATGAAGCACGAAGTGTACCAAAAATGATGAACCCAAGCAGATCCAACATCAAGACATATAATTAAAATGGCAAAAGTTAAAGATAAAAAGAGTATTCTAAAGGCAGCAACAGAAAAAAATGAGTCATATACAGGGGAACCCCCATAAGGTTATCAGTGGATTTTTCTGTAAATCTTTGCAGCACGGAAGGGAGTGGCATGATATATTTAAAGTGCTGAAAGAGAAGAACCTACAACCTAGGATATTCTACCAAGCAAGACTACCACTCAGAATTATAAAAGAGATAAAGAACTTCTCAGACAAGTAAAAACTAAGAGTTCATGGATACTACACTGACCCTAAAAGAAATGTTAAAGAGTTTTCTCTAAGTTGAAAAGAAAAGGGTACAAGGGGCTTCCTTGGTGGTGCAGTGGTTGAGAGTCCGCCTGCTGATGCAGGGGACACGGGTTCGTGCCCCAGTCCGGGAAGATCCCACATGCCATGGAGCAGCTGGGCCCGTGAGCCATGGCTGCTGAGCCTGTGCATCTGGAGCCTGTGCTCCGCAATGGGAGAGGCCACAACAGTGACAGGCCCACATACTGCAAAAAAAAAAAAAAAGAAAAGAAAAGAAAAGAAAAGGGTACAAGAAGTAAGAATCTGTAGGAAAGTAAAAATCCTCATAGGAAAGGAAATATATAGTAAAGGCTATGGATCAACCACTTAAATAAGCCAGTAAAAAGATTAAAAGACAAAAAACTTGTAAAATCAACTGTAACTACAATAAACAGTAAAGGGATAAACATGAAGATGTAAAATATGACATCAAAAACACCAAGTGTGGGAGAGGGGAGTAAAAAAATGTAGATCTTTTAGAATGTGTTTGTATAGCCAAATATACAACTCTGTAATAGCTATAAATGGAAAGTAATCTTTAAAAACTATATAACAAATTAATTTTTTTAAAAAAAGAACAGAAGGAATAAAATTAAAAATTGTACAACACGAAGAATATAGCCAATATTTTGAAATGACTGTAAATGAAAAGTAGCCTTTACAATTGTATAAAAAATTTTCTTAAAAAGAATAGAATGTGTCTGAATTTAAATGATGATCAATTTAAAACAAGTAGATATAGTTTTAGGTAAACATATATAAACCCTATGGTAACCACAAATCAAAAACCTAAAATAGATATATAAAATACTAGAAAGAAAGAACACAAGCATACGACTAAAGAAAATCAAAACCACAAAGGAAAAGAAACTCTCTCTCCAAGATTCAATTCAGTACTGGTGTACAGAGGCCAAATTTCAGCTACAAATTTGGGGTCTCACCTGGGATCTGACTCGGAGGCAAGCAACCCCACAAGGTTCCCCTGGCTTGGACACTCTGAGGTCTTCCTCCATGCCAGCTTCCTTCAGGAGAGCAGAGGATTGGAGGATTCCTTAGGAGACCAGATTGCCTGGGACTCCTAAAAGGGCTGAGCCCCAGTCATACCCAGCCCACCATCCTGGCAGTCAAAACTCCAAGGTGGGAGTGGAGGACAGAAGAGGGGCCACCACAACAGCTGCCAAGGCCACCTTTGCCTTAAAAACATTCCTCTCTTCCTCCTGCCTGCACCGACCTGTGCTTCCTCCTATGAGTATTTTGGGGAAGGAGAAAAGTAGCTTCTGGTAGGTCACAGCACATCCTCAAGTGTCTGCTTCTGGAGGTCAGAAGTCTAAAATCAAGGTATGGGCTGGACTGTCTTCCTTCTGGAGTCTTCAGGTGAAGAAAGAAGCCTGACTGGTGTCATACTTGGCAGTCTTCACCATACACCAAGGCAGGGGGAGGAGACAAGATAGTGGAGTAGAAGGACCTGAGCTCACCTCCTCTCACAAAAACAGAAAAATAACAACTAACTGCTGAACAATCATCAACAAAAAAAGACTGGAAACTACTGAAAAAGATATTCTACATCCAAAGACAAAGAAGTTACAATGAGATAGTAGGAGGGGCACTTTTTGTGATATAATCAAATCCCATACCCACTGGGTAGGCAACCCACAAATTGGAAAATAATTATATCACAGAGTTTCTCCCACAGGAGTGAGATCTGCACCCCATGTCAGGCTACCCAGCTTGGGGGTCTGGCATCAGGAGGAGGAGCCCCCAGAGAATATGGCTTTGAAGGCCAGCAGTGCTTGAGTACAGGAGATCCACAGGACTGGGGGAAACAAAGACTTCACTTTTGGAGGGTGCACACAAGGTTTCACATGCACTGGGACCCAGGGCTAAGCAGTGACTCCATAGGAGACTGGGCCAGACCTACCTGTGGGTCTTGGAGGGTCTCCTGGGGAGGCAGGGGTCAGCTGTGGCCCACTGTGGGGGCAAGGAAACTGATGCCAGAGGCCCCAGAGAATACTCACTGGAGTGAGCTCTCCCAGAAGTCACCACTTTGGCACTGAGAGCTGGCCCCACTCAGCAGTGTGCAGCCTCCAATGCTGGGACGCTGCAGGCCCAACAACCAACAGGGTGGGAATACAGCCACATCCACCAGCAGACAGGCTGCCTAAAGTCATCCTGGGCCCACAGCCACCTTTAAACACACACCTTGACACAGCCTGGGTCACAAGAGGGACAAGACCCAGCTCCACCTACCAGTGAGCAGGCACCAGTCCCTCCTAACAGGAAGCCTGCACAAGCCACTGGGCCAACCTCACCCACGAAAGGGAAGACACCAGAAACAAGAAGAACTATAATCTGGCAGCTCGCAGAATGGAGACCACAAACACAGAAAGTCAGAGAAAATGAGATGACAGAGAAATATATTCCAAAAGAAGGAACAAGGTAAAACCACAGAAGAGCAATTAGTTGAAGTGGAGATAGACGAACAGCCTGAAAAAAATTCAGAGTAAAGATAGTGAAGATGATCCAAGGTCTCACAAAAAGAACTGAGGCATAGACCAAGAAGATACAAGAAATGTTTAACAAAGACCTAGAAGAACTAAAGAACAAACAGTGATGAACAACAAAATAACTGAAATGAAAAATACAGTAGAAGGAATCAATAGCAGAATAACCAAGGCAGAAGAATGAATAAGTGAGCTGGAAGAGAGATTGGTAGAAATCACCACCACAGAACAGAGTAAAGAACAAAATGAAAAGAAAGGAGGACAGTTTAAGAGACCCCTGGGATGACATTAAATGCATCAGCATTCACATTATAGGGGTCCCAGAAGGAGAAGAGAGAGAGAAAGGGCGTGAGAAAATATTTGAAGAGATAACACCAAAAAAATTCCCTAACATGGGAAAGGAAACACTCACTCAAACCAGGAAGCACAGAGTCCCATATAGGATAAGCCCTAGGAGGAGCACACTGAGACACATATTACTCAAATTGACAAAAATTAAAGACAAAGAGAAACTATTAAAAGCAACAAGTGAAAAGCAAAAAATAACATACAAGGGAATCCCCTACGGTTATCAGCAGATTTTTCAGCAGAAACTCTGCAGGCCAGAAGGGAGTGACAGGATATATTTAAAGTGATGAAAAGGAAAAACCTACAACCAAGAATACTCTACCCAGCAAGGTGCTCATTCAGACATGATGGAGAAATCAAAAGCTTTACAGATGAGCAAAAGCTAAGAGAATTCAGCACCACCAAAGCAGCTTTACAACAAATGCTGAAGGAACTTCTCTATGCAGAAAAGAAAAGGCCACAAATAAAAACAAGAAAATTAGTAAGGGGAAAGCTCACCAGTAATGGCAAACATACAGGAATGGTAGGAAATCATCCACACAAATATGTCACACAAATATGACATCAAAACCAGCAATCACGAGGAGAGTACAAATGCAAGATATCGGAAATGCATTTGAAATTAAGAGACCAGCAATTTAAGAAAATCTTGTATAGATATAGACTTCAATATCAAAACCACATGGGAACTGCAAACCAAAAATCTACAATAGATACACACATACATAAAGAAAAAGGAATCCAAACACATCATTAAAGTTAGTCATCAAATCACAAGAGAAGAGTACAAAAGAGGAAGGGAAGAAAAAAGACCTATGGAAAAAAACCCCAAACAATTAACGAAATGGCAATAAGAACATACATATCAATAATTACCTTAAATGTAAATGGATTAAATGCTCCAACTAAAAGACATAGATTGGCTCAATGGATACAAGAACAAGACCCATATATATTCTGTCTACAAGAGACCCACTTCAGATCCAAGGACACATACAGACTGAAAGAGAGGGGATGGAAAAGTTTATTCCATGAAAATGGAAATCAAAAGAAAGCTGGAGGAGCAATACTCATATCAGATAAAATAGACTTTAAAAGAAAGACTGTTACAAGAGATAAGGAAGGACACTACACAATGATCAAGGAATCAAGCCAAGAAGAAGATATAAAAATTATAAATATTTATGCAACAAACATAGGAGCACCTCAATACATAAGGCAAATGCTAACAGGCATAAAAGGGGAAATCGACAGTAACACAATAATAGCGGGGGAAATAAACACCCCAGTTACATCAATGGACAGGTCATCCAGATAGAAAATCAATAACGAAACACAGGCCTTAAATGACACATTAGTCCAAATGGACTTAATGGATATTTATAGAACATTCCATCCAAAAGCAGCAGAATACACTTTCTTCTCAAGTGCACATGGAACAATCTCCAGGACAGATCACATGCTGGGATATAAAGCAAGCCTCAGTAAATTTAAGAAAACTGAAATCATATCAAGCTTCCTTTCTGACCACAACACTATGAGATTAGAAATAAACTACAAGAAAAAAACTGTAAAAAAAACACAAACACGTGGAGACTGAACAGTATGCTACTAAACAACCAATGGATCACTGAAGAAATCAAAGAAGGCATCAAAAAATGCCTAGAGACAATTGAAAATGAAAACACAATGATCCAAAACCTATGGGATGCAGCAAAAGCAGCTCTAAAAGGGAAGTTTATAGCAATAAAATCTAAACTTAGGAAACAAGAAAAATCACAAATAAACAACCTAGCCCTACACCTAAAGCAATTAGAGAAAGAAGAACAAACAAAACCCAAAGTTAGTAGAAGGAAAGAAATCATAAATATCAGAGCAGAAATAAATAAAATAGAGACGAAGAAAATAATAGCAAAGATCAATGAAACTAAAAGCTGGTTCTTTGAAAAGATAAACAAAATTGATAAACCTTTAGCCAGACTCAACAAGAAAAAAAAAGGGGGGGGCTCAAATCAGTAAAATTAGAAATGAAAAAGGAGAAGTTACAATGGACACCACAGAAATACAAAGGATCATAAGAAACTATTACAAGCAACCATACACCGATAAAATGGACAACTGGGAAGAAATGGTTAAATTCTTAGAAAGGTACAACTCTCCAAGACTGAACCAGGCAAAAATAGAAACTATGAACAGACCAATGACAAGTATTGAAAATGAAACTGTGATTAAAAATTTCCAACAAAAAAAGTCTGGGAACAGATGGCCTCACAGGCAAATTCTACCAAACATTTAGAGAAGAGTTAGCACCCATCCTTCTGAAACTATTCCAAAAAGTTGCAGAGGAAGGAACACTCCAAAATGCATTCTAGGAGACCACCATCACTCTGATACCAAAACCAGACAAAGATACCACAAACAAAGAAAATTACAGACCAATAGTACTGATGAACATAGATGCAAAAATCCTCAACAAAATACTAGCAAACAGAATCCAACAATACATTAAAATGATCATGCACCATGATCAAGTGGGATTATCCCAGGGATGCAAGGATTTTTCAATATCTGTAAATCAATGTGTGATACAACACATTAACAAATTGAAGAATAAAAACTGGATGATAATCTCAGTAGATGTAGAAGAAGCTTTTGACAAAATTCAACACCCATTTATGTTAAAAAATTTCTGGAAAGTGGGCAAAGAGGGAACCTACCTCAATATAATAAAGACCATATATGACAAACCCACAGCTAACATCATACACAATGGTGAAAGCTGAAAGCATTTCCTCTAAGATCAGGAACAAGACAAGGATGTCCACTCTCACCACTTTTATTCAACATAGTTTTGGAAGTCTTACCCATGCCAATCAGAGAAGAAAAAGAAATAAAAGGAAACCAAACCAGAAAAGAAGAAGTAAAACTGTCACTGTTTGGAGATGACATGATACTATACATAGAAAATCCTAAATATGCCACCAGAAAACTACTAGAGCTCATCAATGAATTTGGTAAAGTTGTAGGATACAAAACTAATACACAGAAATGTGTTGCATTTCTATACATTTACAATGAAAGATCAGAAAGAGAAATTAAAGAAAGAATCCCATTTACCATCACATCAAAAAGAATAAAATACCTAGGAATAAACCTACCTAAGGAGTCAAATATCCATACTCTGAAAACTCTGACACCGAAGAAAGAAACTGAGGATGACACAAACAGATGGAAAGATCTGCCATGTTTTGGATTGGAAGAATCAATTTTGTCAAAATGAGTATACTACCCAAGGCAATCTACAGATTCAATGCAATCCCTATCAAATTACCAATGGCATTTTTCACAGGACTAGAACAAAATAATTTGAAATTTGTATGGAAACACAGAAGACCCCAAATAGCCAAAGCAATCATGTGAAAGAAAACGGAGCTGGAGGAATCAGACTTACTGGCTTCAGACTATACTACAAAGCTACATTAATCAAGGCAGTATGGTACTGGCAAATAAAACAGAAATATGGATCAGTGGAATAGGAGAGAAAGCCCCAAAATAAATCCATGCACCTATGGTCAATTAATCTATGAGAAAGGAGGTTAGAATACACAACAGAGAAATGACAGCCTCTTCAATAAGTGGTGTTGGGAAAACTGGACAGCTACATGTAAAAGAATGAAATTAGAACATTCACTAACACCATACACAAAAAGAAACTCAAAATGGATTAAAGACCTAAATGGAAGACCGAACACTATAAAACTCCTAGAGGAAAACATAGACAGAACACTCCTTGACATAAATTGCTGCAATATCTTTTTGGTTGCACCTCCTAGTCCCACATGCCGTGGAGCAGCTGGGCCTGTGAGCCATGGCCACTGAGCCTGTGCATCTGGACCCTGTGCTCCACAACGGGAAAGGCCACAACAGTGAGAGGCCCGCATACTGAAAAAAAAAAAAGCCCACAGAATGGAAGAATATATTTGCAAATGAAGCGACTGACAAGGGATTAATCTCCAAAATATGCAAACAGACTATGCAGCTCAATAAGAAAAAACAAACAACAAAATCAAAAAATGGGCAGAAGATCTAAATATACATTTCTGTAAAGAAGACATATAAATGGCCGAAAAGCACCTGAAATGATGCTCAACATCGCTAATTATTAGAGAAAAGTAAATCAAAATTACAATGAGGTGTCACCTCACACTGGTCAGAATGGACATCCTCAGAAAGCCTAAAAACAATGAATGCTAGGGAGGGTGTGGAGAAAAAGAAACCCTCTTACACTGTTGGCGGGAATGTAAATTGGTACAACCACTATGAAGAACAGTGTGGAGGTTCCTTACAAAGCTAAAAATAGAACTACCATATGATCTAGGAATCCCACTCCTGGGCATATATATGGAGAAAACTAGAAATGAAAATGAACATGCACCCTAATGTCTATAGCAGCACTATTTACAATAACCAAGACATGGAAACAACCTAAATGTCCATCGACAGAGGAATGGATAAAGAAGATATGGTACATATATACAGTGGAATATTATTCAGCCATAAAAACGAATGAAATAATGCCATTTGCAGCAACATGGATGGACCTAGAGACGATCATACTAAGTGAAGTAAGTTAGAGAAAGACAAATATCATATGATATCACTTATATGTAGAATCTAAAAACAATAATAGAAATAATTGACAGATGAATGGATGAAGAAGATGTGGCACATATATACAATGGAATATTACTCAGCCATAAAAAGAAACGAAATTATTTGTAGTGAGGTGGATGGACCTAGAGTCTGTCATACAGAGTGAAGTAAGTCAGAAAGAGAAAAACAAATACCGTATGCTAACATATATATGGAATCTAAAAAAAAATATGGTTCTGATGAACCTAGGGGCAGGACAGGAATAAAGACGCAGACGTAGAGAATGGACTTGAGGACACAGGGAGGCAGAAGTGTAAGCTGGGACGAAGTGAGACAGTGGCATTGACATATATACACTACCAAATGTAAAACAGATAGCTAGTGGGAAGCAGCCGCATCACACGGGGAGATCAGCTCGGTGCTCTGTTACTACCTAGAGGGGTGGGATAGGGAGGGTGGGAGGGAGAAAGTTCTAATTTCATTATTTTACATGTATCTGTCCAGTTTTCCCAGCACCACTTATTGAGGAGTCTGTCATTTTTCCACTGTATATTCTTGTCTCCTTTGTTGTAGGTTATTTGTCCATAAGTGTATGGGTTTATTTCTGGGCTCTCTCTTCTGTTACATTGATTCATGTGTTTGTTTTTGTGCCAGTACCATACTGTTTTGATTACTGTAGCTTTGTAGTATAGTTTGAAGTCAGGAAGTCTGATTCCTCTAGTTCTGTTCTTCTTTCCCAAGATTGTTTTGGCTATTTGGGGTCTTTTGTATTTCCAAACAAACTTTTAAATTATTTGTACTAGTGTTATGAAAAATGCCATTGTATAGGGATTGATAGGGATTGCATTGAATCTGTATTGCTTTGGGTAGTATGGTCATTTTAACAATATTAATTCTTCCAATCCAAGAACACAATATTCTTTCCATCTGTTTTTGTCATCTTTAATTTCTTTCATCAGTGTCTTATAGTTTTCAGAGTATGGACATTTTACCTCCTTAGATAGGTTTATGCCTAGGTACCTTTTTTTTTTTTTGATGTGATGGTAAAAATAGAACTACCATATGACCCAGCAATTCCACTACTGGATACATATCTGAAGAAAACAAAAACACTAATTCAAAAAGATACATGCAACCCAGTGTTCATAACAGCATTATTTACAATTACCAAGATATGTAAGCAACCTAAGTGTCCATACAGAAATGAATGGATAAAGAAGATGTGGTACATATATACAATGGAATTTTACTCAGCCATAAAAAAAAAAACAAAATAATGCCATTTTCAGCAACATGGATCCACCTAGAGATTGTCATACTGAGTGAAGTAAGTCAAATATCATATGGTATTGCTTATATGTGAATTTTTAAAAAGGGTACAAGTGAACTTATCTACAAAACAGAAATAGATTTACAGATGTAGAAACCAAACTTAAGGTTATCAGGGGGTAAGGTGGAGAGGAATAAATTGGGAGATTGGGATTGACATATACATACTACTGTATGTAAAATAGATAACTAATGAGGACCTACTGTACAGCACAGGAAACACTACTCAATATTCTGTAATGGCCTATATGGGAAAAGAATCTAAAGAAGAGTGGATATATGTATATGTATAACTGATTCACTTTGCTGTACACACGAAACTAACACAACATTGTAAATCAACTATACTCCAATAAATTTTTTTTAAAAGATGTGGTATATGTGTGTGTGTGTGTGTGTGTGTGTGTGTGTACACAATGGAATACTGCTCAGCCATAAAAAGAATGGAATTTTGCCATTTGCAACAACATGGATGGACTTGGAGTGTGTTATGCTAAATGAATTATTCCAACAAAGACAAATACTGTATGTTATAACTTGTATGTGTAATCTAAACAATAAGTGAATAAATATAACCAAAAAAAAACCAGCTCACAGGTATAAGGAACAAACTAGCAGTTACCAGAGGGGGAAGGAAGGGGTGGGGCAAGATATACGTAGGGGATTAAGAGGTACAAACTACTACGTATAAAGTAAATAAACTACAAGGATATATTGCATTGCACAGGGAATATAGACAATATTTTATTTAAAAAATTAAAAAATAAATGAACCAAACAGAAATCCTGAATCTGAAGAATACAATGACAAAACCTAGAAAATTCAATACACAGCTTCAACAACAGACTCAATTATGCAGAAGTATTGGGTTGGCCAAAAAGTTCATTAGGGTTTTTCCATAACATCTTATGGAAAAACCCTAACGAACTTTTTGGCCAACCAATAATAACCAGAAAACTTGAAGGCAAGTCATTTGAAATAAGGCAGTTAGAGGAAGAATTAGAATAAAGACTGAAAAAGAATAAAAAAATCACACAGGACCTATGTGACACCATCAAGCATGCAAATATATACATTATGGGAGTCAAAGAAGGAGAAGAGAAAGAGAAAGGGATAGAAAGCTTAGTCAAGGAAATAATGGCTGAATATTTCCCAAATCTTGGGATGGATATGGACATCTGGACTCATGAAACCAAATATCCCCAAGCAAGATCAAACAAAAGAAGATTTCCCCAAGTCACTTGATAATCAAATTTTAAGAAGTCTAAGACAAAGAGAATTTTGAAGCAGCAAGAGAAATGCAATGTGTGATATACAGGGCAACCCCCCTAAGGCTTTCAGTGGATTTCTCTGCAGAAACCTTGCAGGACAGGAAGGAGTCAGATGATATGTTCAAACTGCTCAAAGAAAAACATGCCAACTAGGAATACTGTTCCAAGAAAACCTGTCATTCAGAAATGAAGGAAAGATAATTGCATTCCCAGAAAAACTAGAGCTGAGGAAGATAATCACTATTAGATCTGACTCATGAGAAATGCTAAAGGGAGTTCTTCAACTTGAAAGGAAGCTAAGAAACAGCATGAAAACATATGAAAATATAAAACTCAGTGGTAAAGGCAAATATATAGTCAAATTCAGAACACTCTAATACTGTAATGGTGGTATGTAAATCACTGAACTCTAGAATAAAATTTAAAATATAAAAGTATTAAAAGTAAATGCAGCTATAATAATTTGTTAATGGATACACAATATAAAAAAGATGTGAAAAGTCATAACAGTAGCATAAAATGTGGGGAAATGTAAAAGTATTTTTTCAAATGACTGAAGTTAAGTTCTTATTAGCTTAAAACAGAATGTTATAATTATGTATTTTGTAAGCTTCACAGTAACCTCACATGCAAAAAAAAAAAACCTCTAGTGCACACACAAATGATAAAGATAAATGAATCAATGCATACCACTGGAATAATTAACAAATCAAAAGGTACATACCAAGAGAGGAAACAGGAACAAATAAACTAAAGAAATTGTCAGAAAATAATGAACAAATTGGCAACAATAAGTACTTATCTGTCAATAATTACTTTAAAAATAAATGGATTAAGTTCTCTTATCAAAAGTCACAGAGTGGCTGAATGGATTAAAAAAAAAAGATCCAACAATGTGCTGCCTACAAGAGATTCATTTAAGCTTTAAGGACAAGTGAAGAGATATTCCATGCAAATAGTAATGAAAAGAGAGTAGAAGTGGCTATACTTAAATTAAACAAAATAGACTTTCATTCAAAATCTGCCACAGTAGACAAAAGTCACTATATAATGATAATGTGGTCAATTCATCAAGAGGATATAACACACAGTCAACACTGGAGCACTTAAATATATAAAGGAACTATTAATCGAACTGAATGGAGAAATAGACAGCACTATAATGATAGCAGGGGACTTCAATAATCCACCTTAGGGAACTAGAACAAACTAAGATCAAGTTAGCAGAAGGCAGAAATTAATGAAAATTAGAACAGAAATAAATTAAGTAGAGACTGGAAAGACAATAGAAAAGATCATAGAAACTAAGAGTTGGTTCTTTGAAAAGACAAAGAAAATTGAAAAATTTTAGCTATACTGACTAAGAAAAAAGATAAATAAAATTTTAAGTGAAAGAGAAGACATATTAACCGATACCAAGAAATAAAAAGGATAATAAGAGACTTTAACGAACAATTATATACCAACAAATAGAATGACCTAGAAGAAATGGATAAGTTCCTAGAAATATATAACCTACCAAGACTGAATCATGAAGAAATAGAAAATCTGAACCGACCAATAATAAGAATTTTGAATCAGTAATCAAAAATTTCCCAACAAATAAAAGCCCAGGGCCAGGTGGTTTCACTGGTGAATTCCAACAAACATCTAAAAAAGAATTAATGCTAAACCTTCTCAAACTCGTCCCAAAAAATTAAACAGGAAGAAACACTTCCAACTCATTTTACGAAGCCAGCATTACTCTGAAACCAAAGCCAAACAAGGACGCTAAAATAAGGAAAACCACAGGACCATGTCCCTGATGAACAAAAGTCTTCAACAATATACCAGCAAACCAAATTCAGTAGCACATGAAAAGGATCATATACCATGATCAAATCAGATTTATCCCTGGGATGCAAGAATGGCTCAACATATGCAATTAATAAATGTGACACATCATATTAACAGAATGAAGAATAAAAATCATAAGACCATCTCAATAAAAACAGGAAAAGCATTTGACAAAATTCTACATCCTTTCATGATTAAAAACTCTCAATAAATTAAGTACAGAAAAAATGTCCCTCAACTTAATAAAGGTAATATATGACAAGCCCACACCTAACATCATACTCAGTGGTGAAAATCTGAAAGCTTTTCCTTTAAGATAAGAAACAAGACAAGGATGCCCACTCTCACCACTTCTTCTCAACATAGACTGAAGTCCTAGCTAGACAGAGTAGGCAAGAAAAAGAAATAACAGGCATCCAAACCAGAAGGGAAGAAGTAAAATTATCTTTGTTAGCAGATGACATGATCTTATATGTAGAAAACCCTAAAGACTCCACCAAAAGCCTGCCAGATCTAATAAATGAATTTAGTGAAACTGCAGGATACAAACTCAACAAAAATCAGTTACATCTTTATATGGTTATAGCAAACTATCTGAAAGGGAAATTAAGAAAACTATCCCTTTTACAATAGCATGAAAAAGAAAAACTACTTAGAAATAAATTTAACTGAGGAGATGAAAAATCTGTACACTGAAAACTTTAGGACATTGGTAAAAGAAATTGAAGAAGATACAAATAAATAGAAAGATATCCTATGGTCATGGACTGGAAAAATTAATATTATTAAAATGTCCATACTACGCAAAGTGATCTACAGATTCAATGCAATCTCTGTCAAAATTTGAGTGGTATTTTTCATAAAAATAGAAAAAACTATTGCAAAATATATATGGAATCACAAAAGACTGAATAGCCAAAGCAATCTTGAGCAAGAACAAAACTGGAGGCATCACACTTCCTGATTTTAAATTCTATTACAAAACTATTGTCATCAAAACAGTATGGTACTGGCATAAAAACAGGCACATAGTCCAGTGGAACAGAGTAGAATCTAGAAATAAACCCACACATAGGCAGTCTACTAATTTTTGACAAGAGTGAATACACAATGAATACACAATGGGAAAATGATAGTCTCTTTAATAAATGGTTCTGGGAAATATGGATATCCACATGCAAAAGAATGAAATTGGACACTTGTCTTACATCATACACAAAAATCAACTCAAAATGGATTAAAGACTTAAACGTATAACCTGAAACTGTAAAACTCCTAGAAGAAAATATGGGGAAAACACTCTTTGACATTAGTCTTGGCAATGATTTTCAGGATATGACACCAAAAGCAAATGCAACAAAAGCAAAAAAAACATGTGGAATTACATCAAACTAAAAAGCTTTTGCACAGCACAAATCAACAAAATGAAACAGCAAACCATAGAATGGGAAAAAATATTTGCAAACCATATTTCTGATAAGGGGTTAATCTCCAGAATATATAAGGAACTTATATAATTAATTAAATAGCAAGACAAACCCTGATTTTAAAATGGACAGAGAACCTGAATAGTCATTTTTCCAAGGAAGACATACAGATTGCCAACAGGTATGTGAAAAGGTGCTCAACATCACTAATTATCAGGGAAATGAAAATCAAAACCACAATGATATATCACCTCACACCTGTTAAATGGTTATCATCAAAAAGATGAGATAACACATGTTGGTGAGAGTGTGGAGAGAAAAGGAGCCCTTGTGCATTGTTGGTGGAAATGTAAACTTGTTCATCCACTATGGAGAACAGTATGGAGGTTCCTCAAAAAATTAAACATAGAACAACCATATGTTTCAGCAATCCCACTTCTGGGTATATATCCGAAGGAAATAAAAAAGGTTACTGAGGAAACATGTTCTCCCATGTTTATTGCAGCATTATTCACAATAGCTAATGTACATATAAAATGCTATTCAGCTGTGAGAAAAAAGGAAATTCTGCCATTTGCAACAACATGGATGGATCTTGAGGACATTATGTTAAGTGAGATAAGTCAGACAGAGAAAGACAAATACTGTATGATATCTCTTACATGTGGAATCTAAAAAGAAAAAAAAACAGATATTGTTACCAGAAGCTGCAGTGGGGGGGGGCGGAATAAGAGGGAAGTTATTTAAGTGCACATATTTGCATTATGTGATGCGACGGAGGTGTTAGCTAAGGCTACAATGGCAATCATACTGCCACAATGGCAATCATACTGCCAAGCAATATGTTGTACACATTAAATTTACACAATGTTGTATGTCAAATATACCTCAATAAAAAACAATTGTCGAGGGATTCCCTGGTGGCGCAGTGGTTGAGAATCTGCCTGCCAATGCAGGGGACACGGGTTCAAGCCCTGGTCTGGGAAGATCCCACATGCCGCGGAGCAACTAGGCCCGTGAGCCACAACTATTGAGCCTGCGCGTCTGGAGCTTGTGCTCCGCAACAAGAGAGGCTGCGACAGTGAGAGGCCCGCGCACCGCGATGAAGAGTGGCCCCCACTCACCACAACTAGAGAAAGCCCACGCACAGAAACGAAGATCCAACACAGCCAAAAAAAAAAAACTGTCGAAAAATGGTACCTATGTGAGGTGATGGATGTGTTAATTAGCTTGATTGTGGTAATCATTTCACAATGTATATCAAGTCATCAAATATATATACTTTTATTTGTCAACTATATCTCAGAAAGGCGGAAAAATATCTAAGTATCCATGTCAGAACCTTAGGGTACAAATCATTAATAAGGCTATTAAAATAAATATTGTAACTGAAATGAGTCTGCATTTCATTACAAAATTAATTTAGTAATATCAACCATGAACGTAACTTAATCTGAAAGAAACAACAAAGTTCTTATATCAGTTCAGAAATTTACTCCATACATAACCATGAAAAAGAATAGAGAGCAACATGGGTCTCAGCAAAATCACAAATTTCTTCATGTCATAGACCTTTGTAAATCTTTGAACAGTAGGTATCAAATCCATGTCAAAAGTTTACTATACTTCTATCATTGTACTTATGTCATTGAACACCTATTGCTCTGATGAGAACATGAACTTCCTGGAGACAGGCCCCCTCTTTTCATTCTTTTTATACCAAAGTTGACTTAACACAATGCAACCACTCCAAGAACATTTGCTGAATTAAATTGCCTCCTAATTTGTGTCTGTGTTTCCAGGCCATCCTCCTCTACAAAATCCTGCCAGTTCTTTTACAAAAATACAATTCTGATAATGTCACTTTTATTGTCCCCAAATCTTTATTGGCTGTTCCTAATCTGCTTTACAAGATTATGTCCACATACCCTGGCAGGGCATTCTGTGCCCACAGCCTGTATTCCCAGTCTCATTCCCAGCCTCTCCTCTTCATATACCGACACTCTCCTCAAGCCATGCTAACTGTTCCTTGAACACTTTTAGATTTTCATTACTCTATGCCTTTGCAAATGCTGTTTCCTCTGTCTGAAAGTTCCTTCCACCTCCATCTGCCCAGCAAACTCATTTATTATTAAAGCTCAGCTTAAATATCACTACCTTGTAGCTTTCCCTGACCCCTCACAGAATTAGTATCTCCCCCATTTGCTTTTTTTGTACCAATATGTTTATTTATTCTTAAAATGGACTAAGCTGACTCGGGGAAAGGGAAGAAGAGAAGGAAGGAGGGAGCGCCCTGCCAATGGACTTACCCAACCAGCGACTGCGGCACTACGTGTTAAGCATATTGTTCAAGCAGCAGTCAGAGGATGGGGCTGGATGACCTTTAAGTCATTAGATGCTACGGTTCGCATCTTTCACATTGCGTGTCTGTGTGCTCGTGTGTATGTGGGGGGGGGGGGGGGTTGGGAGGGAAGGGACAAAGAGAGAGAAACAGAGACAGAGATCAGAGACGAGATGAGGCTGGACGCAGTGCGGTTAAGAACAGATGGGCGGACCCAAATTTCTTCCGCTTTACAGTTTTGCAGAGGTCCAGCCCTGCATCCAGTGCTGTGGCAAGGGGGTGGGAGAGGAGGAAAGAGGAGGGACTGCACTCCCTCTGAGCGTGTCCAGCCTCGACTGCCTGACGGATCACTTTCCGCACCAACACCGCCAGTTCCTCCTCGCCGTGACTCATGCCTATTGTGCCAGGCAGGGCGCACTCTGCCCTGCAGCCCCACAGGTGGTATCGACTAGGGGAGACTGTTCCCGCCAGGCTAGGCAGTGGAGCGCCGCACAGCGCGCCTTCCCGCCTCTCAACTGCTGCCCCAGCAGTTCCGACCCAGCGCCAGCAGGCCTGCTCGGTCGATCTTCGAGCCGAAGATGCGGCGGGGCTGGAAGATGGCTCTGTCCGGGGGGCTACGGTGCTGCCGCCGTGTACTTTCCTGGGTGCCTGTGCTTGTTATCGTCCTCGTCGTGCTCTGGTCCTACTATGCCTACGTCTTTGAACTCTGCTTGGGTAAGTGGAGCTAGCACCTAAGATGGGGAAAATATGCTCCCCCTATGTTCTTAGCCCTCACACTGCGGTTTTCCTTTAGCTCCCTGGAGAGCTCCTGGTCTCCAACCTCTGGCTTCCCACAGTATTTCTTGCGGCCTGCCACGAGGGTCCCGCCATGTCACCATCGCTTCCTACCCAAGGTTTCTTACATTATTTCCTGGCCCTACCCACAAGAATTTACTGGCTTTTTCCACTGGGGCCCCCTTTTGTCATACAGGACAACCACTTGTGCCTTGTGCTCTGGTTCTGGGGGCTCCCATCCTACAGAGTTGAGGAAACAACATACCCTGTATACTTAAACTGTCCGCTTACGCTATGAATCCCACCAATTCACCCAACTAGAAGCCCCACATTTTCCCATTCCTTCCTACTAGGAATCCCAAAATATTTCCTGTACTCTTAATAGCTCGCCTTTATCCAACACTAGGATTCCTCCTTTTCCCGTGATCCTCTCAAGCCAGCTGATTCACATTTTTCTGCCACTTGGGACCCCACAGTACACCTTGTTCTATCCCACTGTGGTCTCCCCTTTTCACAAAGTAATAAGCCCTCCATTCCTCTTTCCCTGTGGCTTCAACATTTTCTCATCTTCTCCAGCGGAATACGAGTCCTACAATACATCCTGTCCTGTCTCCTCATGCAAGAGGCCCTGATTTTGTTACACTGGAGCTCCCTGTAGTCTCCTGCCTGGCTGCTTTGAGGTGTTTTCACTCCTTCCCATTTGGGGCCCCACATTATTTTGTGAACCTCATACTAGTCACCCTGCTTTTATCACACTATGGTCCTGCTTTGTCCACTGTCTTCTCACACTAGAATATCCTCATTACCCTCCCACAAGAGTTCCCACAGTATCCCCCACACCCCTTCCAAGGGTCATTACTTTTCTAATGATGATCTCCCCTTGCTATATTTTTTGAAACCACTCTACCTCCTGCAATACGCTTCCACTGTTAGCCACACATTTTGCCATCCTCTTCCTCTGGGTTATTATTATTATCTTCACTTATTTTCCTCTAGGATTGCACTTGTCCCTTGTCTTCTCGAACTAGGGAAACACCATCCTTTCCTACAGGGGTTTCTAGTATTTCCTGCCCCTTCCAATGGGAGCCTCATTTCTTGTTCCCTCTCCTAGACCACCCTTTTATAAATCCAGGGTCTCCTCTTTGTACCCTGTCCTGTAACACCAGGGAGCATTTCATCCCCTCCATATCTATAAAATGGTTCCCACAGTGTATCTTCTGCTTTCAAACTCAGAATTCCACAGTATTTCCGGACACAAATCTCAAGACCCTATCCCACTTGGATTACCCCCAGCCCCCTATCTTTATCACTAATGGCTTTATAGTGTTCTAATCACTATAAATCAATTCACAGTGTAGTCTTCATGGTATATCCTGTCTCCTCAAGAGCCTCTGCTTTTCTCATAGTGAGATCTCCCCTTGCCTCTCACATTGAAGAATCCCTGTCTCTTCTCAAAGGAGATTCCACTAATAGTTATTGTGACTTCAGTGCTAGAATCCCACTTCTAATACCCTTAAAACTGTGTTCTACAATGTTCCCTATTCATTCAGTGTGAGGTCCCAGTATATTTCCAGTCCCCTCACATTAAGACTCCTATTTGTCCTGTTGGACATCACCTCACAGAACACTGGCCTGCACAGTGTTTTCTTAACATTTTACATCAGATTCCGTTATTTAAAAACCAGGAGGGTAAGGTAGCCTTGATTTCCAATTCTGGTTCCACCAGTCCATCCTGTCATCTTCACTTGACAATCTTTAACAAATGAGTGGTCTTGGTTTCAGAAAGGTTAGATCAAATTTTCCTAAACTCACATATTTAGTAAATAATATAGAATTGGATATCAAAGCTGCCTGATAACCAAAGCAACACAACCAAAACAACAGATTTGAGTTTCAGTATGACTCAAAAAGTAATATTAAGGACCTCACTTCTTTCTAAAAACAGAACCTGATGTCTTTCTCCCTAATATCAGGTTAGAGCTGAAGTCAAAAATGGTATTTTTGTCTTATAAATCTTAGAGTTTGGATTCTGCCACTTACTAATTAGGATACCTGATGCAACTTACCTAATCTCTCTCAACTTCAGTTGCCTCACATGCACTTTGCTTATATAGTTGTTCATTCATACCACAAATACTTCCTTGTCACCTACTATATGCCATTATAGCATTGTTATGAGATTTAAATAATATGGTGCATGAAAAGCACACATCACAGTTGACAGCACATTGTAAGAGCTCATTAAATAATAACTTGTTATTACTATTATTAATGAGGATATAAGATTCTGCTTGACTCAAGAAAATAAGCTTAGACTTTAAACAGGGAGAAAAGTAACAGGATCCATTTTTTAAGGTACAATTCACATAACATAAAATTAACCATTTTAAAGCATTCAATTTAGTGACAGTACATTCACAATGTTATACAGTCATCACTAATATCTAGTTCCAAAACACTTTCATCACCCCAGAAGAAAACCTCATAGGCATTAGACAGTCACTCCCCATTCGCTCCTTCCCCTAGTCTCTACCAACCACTAATCTGTGTTCTATCTCTATGGATTCTGGATGTTTCACATAAGTGGTATCATACAGTATATCTCCTTTTGTGCCTGGCTTCTTTCAATTGGTGTACTGTTTTTGAGGTTTATTCACATTGTAGTATGTAACAGTACTTCATTTCTTTTTATGGCTGAATAATATCCCATTGTATACCACACTTTATCCATCTTATCCATTCATCCCTTGATGGTTGATGGACATTTGGGTTGTTTCCACTTTTTGTCTATTCTGAATAGTGCTGCTATAAACATTGATGTACAAGTATTTGTTTAAATACTTGTTTTCAACTCTTTTGTGTAAATACCAGGGAGAGGGGTGGTAAAGCTGGGCTGTATGTTAATTCTATGTTTAACTTTTTGAGGAACCTCCAAACTATTTTCTACAATGGCTGCGCAATCTACATTTCTATCAGTAATGTTGGAGAGTTCCAATTTCTCCACATTCTCACCAAAACTTGTTATTTTCCTTTTTTTAATTATAGCCATCATAGTGGGTATGATGTGGTATCTCACTGTGATTTTGATTTGCATTGCCCTGTTGACTAGTGATACTGAGCATCTTTTCATGTGTTTGTTGCCCATTTGTATATCTTCTTTAAAGAAATGTCTATTCAAGTCCTTTGCACGTTTTTAATTGGGTTATTTATCTTTTTGTTGTTGAATTATAAGATTTCCTTATGTATTTTGGATACTCAACCCTTGTCAGATAAATGATTCACAGATACTTTCTCCCATTCCGTGAATTGTCTTTTCACTTCCTTGATAGCATCATTTGATACACAAAGTTTTTAATTTTGATAAAGTTCAATTTATCAATATTTTTTACTTGTGGCCTATGCTTTTGGTATCATATCTAAGAACCCATTGCCAAATGCAAGATCATAAAGATTTACCCCTGTGTTTTCTTCTAAGAGTTTTATAGTTTTATCTCTTACATTTAAGTCTTTGATCCATTTTGAGTTCATTTTTGTATATGGTGTGAGGGAGGAGTGCAGGTTCATTCTTTGCATATGGCTATGCAGTTGTGCTAGCATCATTTATAGAAGAGACTATTCTTACCCCATTGAATAGCCTTGACATGATTGTCAAAAACCAATTGACCATAGAGCTCTGGATTTATTTCTGTACTCTTAATTCTGTACCATTGATTCGTTTGTCTGTTCTTCTGCCAGTACCACACTTGTTTTGATTACCATACCTTTGTTTTAAATTTTGAAGTCAAGATGTGTGAATCCTCCAACTTTATTTTTCTTTTATAAGACTGTTTTGGCTAGGGTCTCTTGCAATTCCATATGAGTTTTAGGATCAGCTTTTCCACTTCTGCAAAATGTTCATTGGAATTTTGATAAGGGTTGTACTGAATTGTGTATTGTTTTGAAGAGAATGCCATCTTAAAATCAAGTTTTCCAATCCATGCACATGGGATGTCTCTTCATTTATTTAGGTCTTCAGTCACTTTCAGCACTGTTTTGGAATTTTAAGTGTATAAGTCCTGAGCCTCCTTGGTTAAATTTATTCCCGAGTATTTCTTTTTTGATGCTATTATAAATGGAATAGATTTCTTAATTTCCTTCTCTGATTGTTCACTGCTAGTGTATTTAGAAATAAAACTGATATGGAGTGTTGATCTTGTGTTCTGCAACTTTGCTTGAATTTGTTCATTGGTTCTAAGAGGGTTTTTTGGTGGATTCTTTAGAATTATTTATACATAGAATCATATCATACGCAAATAAAAATAATTTTATTTCCTTTTTCCAATTTGGATGCTTTTTTCTTTTTCTTGCCTAGTTGCACTGGCTAGAACTGTCAGTATAATGTTGAATAGAATTGATGAAAATCAACATTGTGACCTTATTTCTTAGCTGAGGGAGAAGATTTCAACCTTTCACCATTGAGTATACTGTTAGGTGTGGGTTTTCCGTAAATGCCCCTTATCAAGTTGAGGAACTTTTCTTCTATTTCTAGTTTCTTGAGCATTTTTTTTCATGAAAGTGTATGGAATATTGTCAAATGTTTTTCTAGCATCAATTGAGATGAATGTGTGGATTTTTTTCCTTCATTCTGTTAATGTACTGTATTACATTATTGATTTTCATGTGTTGAATCACCCCTTACATTTCTTGGGTGCATGTCACTTGATCATGATGTGTAATCCTCTAATATGCTGTTGAATATGGTTTGCTAGTAATTACTTGAGTAGTTTTGCATCTATATTCATAAAATATGTATGTAGTTTTCTTTCCTTGTGATGTCTTTATCTGGCATGGGTGTCAGGACAATGCTGGCCTCATAGAATGAGTTAGGAAGTGTTCTCTTCAATATTTTTTTTAACTTTTTGAAAATAATCTTTAATGAGAAACTTGAGCTTGCTTTCACAAACTTACTTTTTAATATCGGGTTTTATATTTGAAATGGCTGTACATAAATCGTAATCAAGATTTTAATAGTTAGCATTGGAACACATATGTTGTAGCAAATAGCAGAATAATGTCTTTTATTCCTCAGCTGGCAGAAACTTCCCCCTCACCACTAGCCAGAATTTATATAATTTGACCTATTTAAGTTGTTATTTAAGGGTAAGATGATTCTTTACTTAAATCCAGCAGCTTTTTTTTTCTTTCATTGACAAATATAATATCTTATGATAATGTGAATGGATTTAGAATGAAATCAAATTTGATCATATTAGTTTTTTCTAAATAATAATGAAGCTTTTCCTTAAGCCTACACAAATGTTCTGTTATTGGTTTTTAATCATTTTTAAGATTCATGTATTAGTCTTGATTATTATCACCAGTAAATCACATTAACCCCACTTATCCAAAGAACTGCATGAAAACATATAAATGTGGATGGACAAAGTTTATGAATTCTCTTCAATTTTTTGTAAGAGTTTGAAAAGGATTGGTGTTAATTCTTTAAATATTTGGTACAGTTTGCCAGTGAAGCCATCTGGTCTTGGCTTTTTTCTTTGTTGGGAGGTTTTGATTACTGATTCAATCTTTTACTTGTTAAAAATATGCTCAGATTTTCTTTCTTCTTTTGTCAGTTTTGGTAGTTTCTGTGTTTCTAGGAATTTATCCATTTCATCTAGGTTATCCAGTTTGTTAGCATAAAATTGTTCCTACTATTCTATTATAATCCTTTCCATTTATGAATGTTCTCTATTAATATCTCCACTTTCATTTATGATATTAGTAATTTGAGTCTTCCCTTCTTTTTTCTTGTCCATTCTAGTTAAAGATTTGTAAATTTTGTTTTCTTTTCAAGGTCCCAACTTTCAGTTTCCAGAGTTCTGCAAAAGTTGATTCTGACAGTTTCTGCCACTTCATGCATGGCTTTTAGGGAAGGACAAAAGCCTGGAATTCCCTACTCTGCCATTTTTGGTGATTAACAGTATCCATTTTGAGATTAAAATTAAAAGGTCCAGGAAATAATTCTACTGAGAAGCTAGAATTTCTTCAAAGAGAGTCAGAAGAAATGAAAACTGATAAGGCAAAAAACCAGAAGGAACAATTTCTAGAAACCAAATTTCTATATAAGTAAAAGCTATCCATTTAAGCCTATATGAATCATGGTATTCTTATATCTAAAATAGTTTTATAACTCATCCATATATGAAACAGTCAAAAGCATCACACCTGAGTAGTTAAGTATCATATGAAACATCTAAAATAATTCCAATGATTTTTAAACCTGGCTGATAATTATAATCACCTGCTGAGTTTTTTGTAATACACATTCCTACACCTCCACCCAGAGATGTGTTATATGAAGGGGGCCCTAGAATCTATATTTTTATCAGTTCCCTAGGTGGGTATTAAAATCATCTAGATTTGGGAATGGATGCTGAAAAAGTAAATGAATGGCTAGTATGAGTAACTTTTTCAGAGGAGTAAATGAAGACTGGCATGATTAGTTTGCTTTCAACAAGCAGAACATAATGAGAAATGTATCTAGGTTCTGCATTTCAAATTCTATTCTCTCTCCTAACCTAAAGTATAAGAAACATCTATTGGAAAAAGTGAGTATCAAATATATTCATTTTGACATTGAATACATTATTTTAAAACCATCCTATTTAACTTTGGGATCAATATCATAAATAATTTTAAAAATAAGACTTGTTTTGTCCCAAACTATTGTAAAACCTAACCTCACTGAACAGTTTACCTTTTTCAGAAAAATAATAAATAACTAATAATAATGAACTACCTATTATGTATCAGGTACCCAAGTACTTTACATGTATTTTATAATTTAGTTCCTATAACAACCTTATAACATAAATTAATTTATCCTCAGTTTACAGATTAAAAAAACTGAGGCACAAAGAGATTAAATAATTAATTACAGAACAAGTAAGTGACAGAGCCAGAATATGAATACATACCATATTCATCAGTGATGATTGCTAAACATCACTGCAATAAACTCCCTTCCCAAATGAGTCATCAATTAAAAGAGAACTTCATGCTGTAACTAAGCACTCATCTCACTAGACTCATATTTTTAGCCTTCCCACTCTCCTTCCACAAGTCCTTTTGAGCTTCACTAATTTGGTAGCCATTAGCCATATGTGGCTATTAAACACGTGAAATATGGCACCTGAATTGAGACGTGCTGGAAAACTTAAAATATGCACCAGATTTCAAAAATTTAATGCAAAAAAGAAGTATGCAAAATATATAGTTAATAATCTGTGTAGATAACATGTTGAAATGATATTTTTGATATATTGGATTAAATAAAATATATTATTAAAGTTAACTCCACTTTTTTATTATTATTTTTAATTTTAAAAAATGTTCCTACTAGAACATTTAAATTACATGCTTTGTATTATATTTCTCTTGGACAGCACCGTTGTAGACTTTCTTCCATGTCCTTGGACTAACATTGTTGACCATTTGCATATAGTCCCAAGTTAGGTTTATTCTACCAATACCCTTCTGTGAATTCTAAAATGTGTCTGTTTAAAGGAAGTCATGATATATGCTTTTGTTTGAAACTAGTTGTCTTTGATGAAAAGCCCTTGCATATTTTCTACCCTTCCATACCTTTTCTCCATACTTGGTTGCAAAGAATCAGTAAACAGGTAAAAGAAAAGAGGAGAGAGTAAAAAAAGCTATTTGATGATAACCCCAGTCACTTAACTTGCCGGGTAGTGAGCTAAAATTTGAAGGAACAGAGCAGGTGTGTAATTACACATATCACCACATCACTCTATAATCATGCATGACAAATTACCCATAGTATGACTAAGTGTACATTTCCCCAAGAGATTCATGATAAAGGATTCATTTTGGAAAAGTTTAGTCATTTTCATTTTAAATATGACTGAAGTATCTTAGTCTTTTCCTTTAATAACGCAAAAGGCAATATTAGAAAAATAAAGGAAAGGCAGAACTACCAAGATAAGTGCCACAATGTTTTAGAATAAAGACCACCTTTTTTTTTTTTCTCAGAAGTATGTAACTTCTAACAGGGAATTTTACAAGAAAATATTTTTCCCTTAGACTTATTGACTCCGTACAGATTTTAGGAGTGAAAAGACTTTAAAAGTCAAGTCCAATACCTAACTAATGTCTAAATGTCCTACAGGACATTTCCAAGTGTTTATAATGGGAAACTTACTCCTTCCCAATGCTGCCAGTCTGGCTGCTCATTGTTATTATCATCATCATCATCTTCTCTTTTATTGAACTGAAATGTGTTGACCTGCAGCTTTTACTCATTGATTCTATTTCTGCCCTCTGTTCTTGGATCATATAAACCAATCCCACTTGCACATGATGGTCCTAAAATTACTTAAAAACAGCTATCCCCCACCTAGAGACTTCACAGGTCCCCACTCATTTTTCTGTATATACATTGTCTCATTCCAATATCTGCAAGGCACCGGATGTTCTCCTTCCCTCACCCACAAATGCTGTAGCAAGTAGCCAATCAAATGAGAGTTAGGATCTCCACATTTTGTTTCGCAGTAATTGTTCATTGATAGAGGTAGAAGGAGATATACCAAACAGCAATTTGTCAGCTACTCTTTATTAATATTGTTCTCCAAGCAACTGTGCTCTCTCTAGTCCCATTTTAAAGAGATGTTATTAACCCAATTCAGGGCCTAGTGGGACTGATGTAGTCACACAACATGTATGTGCAAAATCATGAAGTCCCAGGTTGACCCATCAAGACTTCTTGTTTCCACTTCCATTTGTCAAAGTAGAGGATGTGCTTCTGTCAATCATTCTTAACCAGGATTCTCTAACTGAAAAGAAAAAACAAAGAAATTGGTATCAATCTCCAGGCCAGTGTATTAGAAAAAAGAGGACATCATCTGGTCAGATTTTTAGCACAGACAAAATGGAACAGTTTTAACAAAGTCCATTCAAAAGATCCTTACAAGGAGCATTTTTAAAAGACTCAACAAAAATAGACCTGCAAATAAAGAGGAGAAGTTATGACTAATGAAGAACCTGAGGAAATAACCCCTAGAGTATAGTCTCATTCTCTGTTTGGATTTTTCCCCTTTTCTGATCCTTAAAAGTTTAACAATGTGTATGAAAACCACTTTAATTTAATAGCTTCTCAAGATTGAGATCTATGCCTTATAATTTCACTTTACCTTAGCACCTAGTACAGATGCACACAGATGTTGGTGGTGAGTAAAGACAGGTAGGCCCCATTTTGTACAAATGACGTTCTGAACAGAAGTTACATATATATCACAGTAAGCCAACAAGGAATGATTGGAGAAGGTAGACATAATACATGGAAGAAGTCCTGGAGACTGGAATATAGTCCCAACTCCACCACTAACTTGTTCTGTGACCTTGGGCAAATCATATGATACTACTCTAGTCCATTTTTCCCATCTGTAAATGAGACAGATAAACCAGATAATCGCTAAAGTCCCTTCCAGTTCTAATATTTTATGAAATCTTCATTCAAATATAATAATTAATATTCATTAAGTACTTGCCTTGTGCTAGATACTATGCTAGACAGCATTTACATACATTAACTCATCTAATTCTCAAGTAACCTTGTGAGGTAGGCAATGTTATGGAAGTTAAGGAACTTACCCAGGGTCACAAAATAGTGCAACTGGGCTTCTAACCCAGAAAATCTGACATCAGAGCTGACATGCAACCTCTACACTATATTGCCTCTAAATATACAAGAGAAACTTGGTTTTTAAAGATGTTCTACAGTGAATACTTTGGGAAAATGAATAGTCATCTCCTAATTTATCATCTTTTAAGTTCTTATTGCCATGTTATATAGCTTGAGTGTTTCCCATTTGTTGGCTTTTTAAAAGTCAGATTATCCTTGTATTTGTTGAATGAGTAGAAATTCTTACTCAAGGTTTAAAATGAAGGAAGGTAGCAAAAGATAGAATTTAATCATCCTTGCCTTCTGTTATGTTAGCAGGCTGGTGGTTTCCTAAAGTATCATTGAATAAATTACTAAAAATGATGCTATGGAAAAATGCATTAGAAAAATAATGTTTCTAAGTATCACTAATCTTGACCTTTCTTTCTCTTTTCACAGTGACTGTTTTGAGCCCAGCAGAAAAAGGTAAGCGGGTATTATAAATTGTTTTGGTCAGGACTGTATTCCTCTTTCTGTCTAAAAGTGAATTACATTAAAGCCTATAAATTGAGCAACTTTCCCAGGAATACACTGAGGTTAGTGGAAAGTTTAGGATAATGGTTTTTAGGAAGCTTACCCAGAGATAGAGCAGAACATATTTTAAGTAGCTCCTCTGGCTGTAGGACAGGAATTTGAAGTTACCAGGATTTATGATAGAAAAGGGCACAGGTAGCCACTCTGTTTGTTTGCCATACTAACCCTAGGCTTTCTCTTGGTTCATCACTATTGTCCTAGGTACCTTGCCTTTCTGCCCAGTTCATTCCCTCTTCAAGGCATGGAATAAGGGTCCCACAGTGGGGCTTTTAAAGGCTAAGTCCTTCACCATCATAGTTCCAATATATTTACTATACTACTCTTCACTCCTCATCCCCATCTTGGCTTGATCTGCAATTTATACTACCATTCTAAACAGACTGAGGCATTCTTCATTAAAAAATGTGTAAGCTAAACATGTGTCTTAACAAACCTTTAGTTTCACATTATTTTATCAGGTATAACCATAAGTATTCATATAGCCACTTTTAATTCTCACTTCATGGGAATTGTTGTAATTCATTAACTACATAACTTTCATATTATGCTGTTTTAAAGCTGAAGTTTGCTATTACTCATTTAACAGAGGTGTTGGCTGTAGAGGCAATAGAGCAGAGTAGTGGGAAGATAGTAGAGCACTGTAGTTAAAAGTATGAGAACTGTCTAAATTCAAATCCTGGCTCCACTACCTCATAGTAAATTATTTGACCTCCTTGTGCTCACTTTATTCATATGTAGAATAGAAATAATAATAATACCTATTTCATAGAGTTATTATGAAAATTTAATGAGGTATGCATGTAAAGCCCTTAGAACAGTGGTGAATAAAGCACATACTGATGACTTAATAAATATTTGCTACTTTTGCTACAGCCTTAGAGCAAGTTTTTTTTTTTTTTTTTTTTAGAGCAAGTCTTGAGTTGCCTCTTATTGTTATGGATGGTTCTTAAAGTCAGAGATCATTTTCTGTATACATATATAAATATTTATAAATAAATGTCATTTTCCACAATAACCTTTCAAGATAAGTTGGGTGGGGGCTTAGATGATGCTCCACCATAATAGGAATAATGACAATAATATTGTTATTATTATTGGAAACTACAACTTATTGTGCAGAGTACCCTGCTAAGTATTGTGTGTGTGTGTGTGTGTGTGTGTGTATAATCTTTCAATATTTACGTCAACACAATGATGTAGACATTCTTATATCCATTTTATTGAGAAGGAAACTGAAGTTTAGAGAGGTTAAGTAACTTATCCCAGGTCATCTAGCTAGTAAATGGTAGGATGCAAACCCAGAACTACCTGACTTCAAAGTCCATGCTGTTAAGCAAACCTATACTTGTTCTTTTTACTTTTTAGTCTACAACTCCCTCATTTCATTTGCTTAGTTGACCTCCTTACTCAGAAAATTGATGCTCAAATGATCATTTTTCTAGTGTCCAAAGTAGTATATTTTCATTTCTTGTGTGTTGTCAATGAACTCAACCACACCAGTGTAGAGTGTCATTTGTAAGCCAAACTCAGTTCAAAGCCTTTCTAATAGCATCAATCCAGTTACCAGAATTTGATCTCTTTAGGAAACTGTTACCACAATGTACAATTTTAAGGTCCCTCTGACTCTAGAATTCTGTAATTCCAAAGCACTTCTCTCCTGATAGCTCTTAAATTTATCATAACACTAAAAAAATAAGATTAGACTTTGCTTCTTTATTCTGAAGTGGGGTATAATGGGGCAAAGCACAGGATTTAGGGACAGAAGATGTGGGTTGGAGTTCCAGCTCTATCATTTACTAGCTCTATGACCTTTGGTAAGTAACTCAACTTCTCTGAACTTCAATTTCTGTAAAATAAGGCTAGTTTAATAACATCTTACAGATTTACTGTAAGCTAGCAGGAGTAAAAGTATATAGGAGTAAAATATGCAGATTAAATTGCTTTGTAAATGTTAAGTATTAACAATCTCATCGTAACATTTTATGTCAGGATTCTCAAGACAGTAGAATCCATAAACTAAAATTAGATTCAATTGTAGCCAGAAGTTTGAAAGTTAGACTTGAAAAGAGCTTCTGAACACTAGGGCAGGTTACTAGCAGATGCCATGAAAAATATTCAGAAAGTATCAGGCACCCAACTATCTGGCATGAATCAGTGAGCCTTGCCTAGAAGCAGACCAACAGGCCTAATGAGTATCTAACCATGTGAATAACCACAGTTCTAACCATGTGAATCTGTGACTTGTTTCAAATTATACTACACTACTAACTTAGAATACAGTACAACATGACTGCCAGTAGGAACATTATTTGGCATAGCAAAGAAAATATAAGGGACAAAGACATGAAAGCCTCAATTCACGTAACCTTTTATTCATTATTCACAGCTTAGGAAAACCATAGTCAAACATACTGCAAAAGTTTTTCCATTTCTTGTCTGCTTAATGGTTCCTCTACTGGGTTGAAGAGTGTCCCTCCAAAATTCATGTCCACCCAAAACCTGTGAATGTGAATTTATTTAAAAATAGGATCTTTGCAGATGCAATCAAGTTAAGATGAGGTCACATTGGATTAGGGTGGGCCTTATGGCTGGTGTCCTTATAAGAAGAGGGAAATTTGGATACACAGATACACACAGAGAGAAGATAGCCATGTGAAGACAGAAGCAGAGATAAGAGTTTTGTTGCCACAAAGGAACACCAAGGATTGCCAGAAATGGCCAGAAGCTAGGAAGAGACAAGGAAGCATCCTCCCCTGGAGCCTTCAGAGAGGACATGGCCTTGCCTATACTTTAATTTCAGACTTCTTGCCTCCAAAACTGTAAGAGAATAAATTTATGTTGTTTTAAGCCACCCAGTTTGTGATAATTTTTTATGACAGCCCTAGGAAACTAATGCAGTTCCTGATAAATTTCAATCTCTAATGCACTGTTAAGTAGCAAATTAGCAGACTTTGGTGTTAGATGTACCAGGGATCAAATATTGACTTTGCCACTTACTATATATATGACCTTGGGGAACTTAAGCTAAGTTTCACTTTCTTCCTCTGTAAAATTGGAATAACAATACCTACCTTTCATGGTTTAAAGCACTAAATGAAATGATGTATGTAAGTCTCTTGGCATAGTGCATGGCATATGATAAGTACAAAATAAGTAGTAATAGATACTATTGTTATTAACATTGGAAAGGACCTAAAATATCTTTCTTCTAAGAAGGATAACATATTTCAGGACTATAATTCCAACTACTACCCTCGTAAATATATTGTCAAAATCCTTGCACTCATATTTTGTAAGTAGAACAACTGAGACCCAAAGAAGTAAAATATTTTGACCTAGTCATGCTGATTCTAGTGCACAGAAAGGACTAAAGCTCAGATCATCTGAACCACAGTCCAGAATATTATATATTATGTCATCCTTGATTATACAGGACTCAGAAATTCTTTAAGACATGAGTCCATCTGTTCTTCCATAGACCATACTAGAAAACACAATATTTGCTTTCATAAGAGTGTTTTGCATGGATGATCTCATTCAGCATCTTACTGTCTGTATTTTGAAGATCTTGAGTAGAAGGTCTTCCCTCCTCTACTCCTAAAGTGAGGCTATGGGATAAACTAGAGGTTAAGAATTTGGTAGAGTCCAAGGATTGGTAAGGCTAAGGGATGAATTTAGAAATGAGATTAGGCACAATCTGTCAGGCAATCCATATGTAATCAAGAGTAATGTATTGACCACAGTTGTTCATCTTCAAAAAGGACCATCAATCATTTTAAGCAAACATTTAACTCATTATCTGAGAATTCATTTGTATTTTGAATGGTTTGCATACTAAATTCTCTAGTTTCCCATTTAAAGTTAAAAATGATTGTAATTATTTACCATTTTAGAAATAGGTGCAATTCCTAAATAATAGAACTGTTATGGGCTGAATTGTGTCCCCTCAAAATTCATATGTTGAAATTCTAACCTCCAGTGACTTAGGATGTGACCATATTTGGAGGTAGGGTCTTTAAAGAGGTAATTAAATGAAAATGAGGTCACTAGGGTGGGCCCTAATCAATATGACTGGTGTCCTTATAAGAAGAGGAGATTAGGAAAAAGACACACACAGAGAGAAGACCATGTGAAGAGACAGGGAGAAGATCACCATCTACAAACCAAGAGGAGAGGCCTCAGAAGAAACAACCTTGTCGACACCTTGATCTTGGACTTCCAACCTCCAAAATTGTGAGAAAGAAAATTTCTGTTGTTTAAGCCACTTAGTCTGTAGTACTTTTCATGGCAGCCCTAGCAAACTAATAAAAGAACTTATTCAGGTTTCCACTTGAAAACTCTGCTTTGTGTCAGTTTTTTTTATTATACTAACCTTAATTTATTGGTGGTATATTAGACACCATCAGGGTGAGAGGGCATTGGGAGGAAAACTTTGGGCCACAATATGATCTTTTATATTCACCTCCATACTGTATAGGGAATCTTCAATTTATTTTGTTGTTGTCGTTCTTATTTTCCTTTTTTTTAAATTACAGTATAGTTGATTTACAATATTATATTAGTGTCAGGTGTACAACAGAGTGATTCAAAATTTTTATAGATTATGCTCAGTTTATAGTTCAGTTATTCTCTGTGCTAGCTATACAATATATCCTTGTTGCTTATTTATTTTATACATAGTAGTTTGTGCCGCTTTATCCTCTACCCCTATCTTGCCCCTTCCCTCTTCCCTCTCCCCACTGGTAACCACTAGATTGTTCTCTATACCTGTGAGTCTGTTTCTTTTTTGCTATATTCACTAGTTTGTTTTATTTTTTAGATTCCACATATAAGTGATAACATACAGTATCTGTTTTTCTCTGTCTGACTTATTTCACTAAGCATAATACCCTCCAGGTCCATCCATGTTGTTTCAAATGGCAAAATTTCATTCTTTTTTATGGCTGAGTAGTATTCCATTGTGTGTGTGTGTGTGTGTGTGTGTGTGTGTGTGTGTGTGTGTGTGTATATACCACATCTATATCTGTTTGTCTGTTGATGGATACTTAGGTTGCTTCCATATCTTGACTATTGTAAATAATGCTGCTATGAATATTGGGGTGCCTGTATCTTTTTGAATTAGTGTTTCTGTTTTCTTTGGATATATACCCAGGAGTGGAATTGCCGAATCATATGGTAGTTCTATTTTTAGTTTTCTGAGAAACCTCCATACTGTTTTCCACAGTGGATGCACCAATTTACATTCCCACCAACAGTGTATGAGGGTTCCCTTTTCTCCACATCTTCACCAACATTTGTTATTTGTGTTCGTTTTGATGATAGCCATTCCGACAGTTGTGAGGTGACATTATGGTTTTGATTTGAATTTCTCTGATGATTAACAATGTTGAACATCTTTTCATGTGCCTGTTGGCCATCTGTATGTCTTCTTTAGGAAAATGAATATTCAGGTCTTCTGCCTATTTTTTAATTGTTTGATATTGAGTTGTATGAGCTGTTTATGTATTTTGGATATTAACCCCTTATCATTTGCAAATATTTTCTCCCATTCAGTAGGCTGTCTTTTCATTTTGTTGATGGTTTCATTTGCTGTGCAAAGCTTATAATTTAAATTAGGTCCCATTTGTTTATTTTTGCTTTTGTTTCCTTTGCCTTAGGAGACAGATCCAAAAAAATATTACTATGATTTATGTCAGAGTGTTCTGCCTACATTCTCTTCTAGGAGTTTTATGGTTGCCAGTCACATTTAGGTGAGTTTATTCACCTAATTCATTTTGAGTTTATTTTTGTATATGGTGTGAGAAAATGTTCTAATTTCATTCTTTCACATGTAGCCGTCCAGCTGTCCTAGGCCCACTTATTGAAGAGACTGTCTTTTCTCCATTTTATATTCTTTTTTTATTGAAATATAGTTGGTTTACAATGTTATGTTAGTTTCAAGTGTACAGCAAAGAGATTCAGTTATACACACACACACACACACACACACACACACACATATATGTATATATACTTTTTTTTACATTCTCTTCCATTATAAGTTATTACAAGATATTTAGTATCATTCCCTGTGCTATACAGTAGGTCCTTGTTGGTTACCTATTTTATATATAGTAGTGTGTATATTTGAATCCCAAACTCCTAATTTATCCCTTCCACCCTTTCCCCTTTGGTAACCATAAGTTTGTTTTCTATGTCTGTGAGTCTATTTCTGTTTTGTAAATAAGTTCAAGTGTATCAATTTTTTTAGATTCCACATATAAGCAATATCATATGATATTTGTCTGGCTTACTTCACTTAGTATGATAATCTCTAGGTCCATTCATGTTGCTGCAAATGGCATTATTTCATTCTTTTTTATGGCTGAGTATTCCATTGTGTATATATACCACATCTTCTTTATCCATTCATCTGTCGATGGACACTTAGGTTGCTTCCATGTCTTGGCTATTGTAAATAGTGCTGCTATGAATATTGGGGTGCATGTATCTTTTCAAATTAGAGTTTTCTCTGGATATATGCCCAGGAGTGGGATTGCAGGATCATATGGTATCTCTAATTTTAGTTTTTTAAGGAACCTCCATACTGTTCTCCATAGTGGCTGTACCAATTTACATTCCCACCAACAATGTAGGAGGGTTCCTTTTTCTCCACACCCTCTCTAACATTTATTTTTGTAAACTTTTCGATGATGGCCATTCTGACTGGTGTGTGATACCTCATTGTAGTTTTTTTTTTTTAATTAATTTATTTATTTATGGCTATGTTGGCTCTTCATTTCTGTGCGAGGCTTTCTCCAGTTGCGGCAAGTGGGGGCCACTCCTCATCGCGGTGCGTGGGCCGCTCACTATCGCGGCCTCTCTTGTTGCGGAGCACAGGCTCCAGACGCGCAGGCTCAGTAATTATGGCTCACGGGGCTAGTTGCTCCACGGTATGTGGGATCTTCCCAGACCAGGGCTCGAACCCGTGTCCCCTGCATTGGCAGGCAGATTCTCAACCACTGCGCCACCAGGGAAGCCCTCATTGTAGTTTTGATTTGCATTTCTCTAATTAGTGACGTTGAACATCTTTTCATGTGCCTTTTGGCCATCTATATGACTTCTTTGGAGAAATATCTATTTAGATCTTCTGCCCGTCTTTTGATTGTTTTTTTTTTTTATATTGAGCTTTATGAGCTGTGTCTATGCTTTGGAGATTAATCTCTTGTTGGTCGCATTGTTTGCAAATATCTTCTCCATTCTGTAAGTTAACTTCTTGTTTTGTTTATGGTTTCCTTTGCTGTCCAAAAGCTTTTAAGTTTAATTAGGTCCGTTTATTTTTGATTTTATTTCCATTACTCTAGGAGACGGATCCAAAAAGATATTGCTGCGATTTATGTCAGAGAGTGCTTTGCCTTTTTTTTTTTGCTCTAGGAGTTTTATGGTATCCAGTTTTACATTTAGGTCTTTAATCCATTTTGAGTTTATTTTTGTGTATGCTGTTAGAGAATGTTCTAATTTCATTCTTTTACATATTCTGGCCTCCTTTGTTGTAGATTAATTGACCATAAGTGCATGGGTATAATACACTATTTTATATTTATTATTGTAAAATTACTTTGTAATGAGGATTTGGGAACCAGACAAAAGCTCTCTTTATGGGCTAACCCACTTCTAGAAGAATACTATGTTGATGTTAATATTAGTGTAATTATAATAATTATATATAATTATAATAATTAGTATCAATTTGCTGATTTATATCAATATAATTTTGTTACAAAAATAAGGCTTATTGAAAATTCAAACTAAACAAAAATATGTAAGATTAAAAAATAATGTCCTCCTCACACTCTCCCCTCCCCTATCAATGTCTATTCACAGATAACTAGTATATTTGGTTTGATTTGTATTCTTCTAGATCTTTCTCTCTGTATTTACATATAAACATATGATTATGGATTTGTATAATTTGTTTAGGATTGGTTGTTTTTTAATCTGGATGACACTGGGCATATTTTCCTATGATTTACTTTTTTCACTTAATAATATATCATAGATGTCTTTCCATATTAGTATATACAAACATATTTCATTTTTTTAATGACCTCAAATTATTCCATGGTATGGATATATTGATACTATGATTTATTTAACCATTCCTCAATGATGAACTTAGAAAACAAAACTTTATTGTTTTTCTTGATGATAAAGGTAATAGAACCTCATAAAATGCAAACAGTATAGAAGTGGATTAAATAGAAAGTGTAAGTCCTTTGTAGTCACTGCAGAGGTTAAGGATGAAGCAAGATTCAGTGGTGTGTATAGTACACACCGCTTGATAAATGTTTTAAAAAGTGATTTTCCTCCCTTACATTTTGACAAGTCTCTTTTGCTATAGCTACATCTAGACGTACCATTTCAAAGATACGACTCTCCCAAGCTTCAATTTGCTCCTCCCCAGTTGGCTGGGCTGGAACTTCCATGCTCCTGTGCCCTTCCCAATATGTCTCCTGCAGCCCCCACTTGTATCTGGCTACCATTTGGTGCAGGCATGTATGGAGCCAAAATGGTGAGGTCTATGTGTGTGAGGAAAGATCATCCAGAGTTCAGCCAATGCTAGGTTTCAGAGACATGATTTTGCTTCCTACCCTAGCTGTGTACCTGTCAACACTGTTTTCAGTCATACAGCCTATAACTTCTAACACATTTAAATGTGGCTATGAGGAAAATAAGAATATTACACTGGAAGTAAGAATAAATAGCTAACTTTTAGAAAATCTATGATGAAAAGACATCAAAGGAAAAGGCCCATGTAATCTCTTATTTATTTATTTTCTTATTTACTTATTTATTTTCTTTGGGTGTTAAACTAAATATTTTGATTATTATCAGTTAACAGGTGAAGGGACTGGAGGCTAAAGATAACTAAGGTCACTTAACTATTAAAGAGTCATAATAAATACTACTTCAAGTGCACTTAATGTGTGCCAGCTACTGCTCTAATGTGCCTTAGGTATATTGATTCATTTAATTCTCATTTACAGCCCTATAAAGTAAGTATTATCATATGCCCATTTACAGATGAGAAAACTGAGTATAGTGAGTATATTAGTTTGCTAGGGCTGCCATTACTAATTACTATAAGCATAGTGACATAAACCAACAGAAATTTATACTTTCATGGACCTGGAGGGCAAAAGTCTGAAATCAAGGCATCGGCAGGCCATGCTCCCTCCAGAGGCTCAAGAGGAGATTCCGAATCTTATCTTTTCCAGCTTCCAGTGACTGCCTTTGTTCCTTGGCTTGTGGCTGCATCACTTTACCTTGGAAAAGGCCCATTTTAAAATCTCTTTGTTTTTTGTTTTTGTCAGGTTTATTGAGATATGATTTACATACAATAAGAATCACACCTTATTAGTGTACAGGTTGTTGAGTTTTGACAAATGTATACAATGATGTAAACACCACTACCATCAAGATATAGAATATTTACATTACCTTCAAAATATCGCCTTTCCCCAGAGTTCTCTGACTTTCCACCCTGGCAACCAATAATCAGTTTTCTGTCCCTATAGTTTTACCTTTTTCAGAATGTCATATAAATTGAATATTACAATGCATAGCTTTTTGTATCTGGCTTCTTTATTTAGCAGTATGCATTTAAGATTCATCCTTGTCAGTGCATGTATGAGTAGTTTGTTCCTTTTTATTGCTGAGTAGTGTTCTGTATAATAAATGTACTACAGTTTGCTTATTCATTCATCAGCTGATGAGCATTTGGGTTGTTTTCAGTTTTTGGCTATTATAAATAAAATTGATAAGAATATACATGTACAGGCCTTTGTGGAAATGTGTGTTTTTATTTCTTTTGGGTAAATACCTAGGAGTAGGATTGCTGGGTTCTGTGGTAATTTTATGTTTATCTTTATAAGAAACTGCCAAACTGTTTTCCAAAGCAGTCCTACCATTTTATATCTCCATCAGTGATATGAGAAGTCCAGTGGCTCTGTATCTTCACTGTCACTTAGTGTTGTCAGGTTTTTTGTGTATGAAGTGGTATCTCCTATGGTTTTAATTTACACTCTGTAATGACTAATGATAACCATCTTTTCATGTGCTCATTTGCCATCTGTATATCTTCTTTTATGAAGTGTCCAAGTCTTCTGCCAAATTTTTTTGAATTGTTTGTCTTATTATTGAGTTGTAAGAGATCTTTAAATGTCTAGATACAAGTCTCTATGTTTTTAAGAAAATATGATTCCTCTCCATGGGAAAAAAATTAGGATCAACAGGAGGGCATTACCAGGAAGCATATTTCTGTTTAATATGACAAAGATATGTCTAACAATCAGAGTTATCCAGCGATAGAATGGACTGCCCGAGAGTTGATAAGTTTCCCGTGACTTCAGGTGTTCAAATGAAAGTTGGGTGACCAATTGTTAGGGATAATGCAAAGCAGATTTATTCATCATGGAGACTGCTGGACCAAATGACATCCAAGGGCTCTTTCTAATCTAAAATTTTATAATACTAAGATAAATCAAGTCAACATCATATTAATGAGGTAGAGCTCTTATTGGTTGTATAAACAAAAGGAAATAGATTCTGAGGGAACCAAGCTGGGATTTTGACAAACTCTACCACTTCCCCAGCCAGTGAAAAATTGGCTCACAAATCCCTAGCCACCATAAAGACAGTAAAGTGTCTCTGTTCTGCTTCAGTGTCCTCTGTGAATATCCCTGACAACATGGGGGCTTTGGGCTATACTTAATCCATATGATACATACAGAATGATGACATCTCAACTATCCATTTTAAACCAGGAAAGTAGACAAAGATAATTCCCCAATGAATGTTGCTCTGTGTACTTCTTTATCCCCAAGATGAATGAATCAATGAAATGTTAAGTAGATATTATCAAGAAGAGGACTGGAAACAAACCACTTTTCTCTTTTTGAACAAAACCATGGTGTGTCTGTCCCTGAAGTCTGTGTAATTTTTACCACCATATGTCAGAAAACAGATCACTAAGATTTAAGAGGAAGGATGGGAGAGGAAGAAAGCTGATGTTAATTAAGTCCTTAGAGTATGTGAGATACTTCCGTATTTAAGTCAATTAGTTCTCACAACCTGACAAGGTGGTTGTTGTTTGTGTGTGTGTGTGTGTGTGTGTGTGTGTGTGTGTATGTATGTGTGTATATATATATATATATATATATATATATATATATATATATATCCAAAGCGGATCAAAAAGAGAGGCCTCTTCAGCATGGAAAAACAAAAACTGAAAGGGGCTATAATCCAAGATTGTAAACATACGAAGGCTATATATCTTGTTAGCTTTGTGTTGTTTACCAAACTCCAATACACAGGACTAGAAAACTCTTTGAAAGTGAAAAATAGTTTAAGGCAACTAAAATGAAGCCCTGCTTTTGCACAGTGGCTGACAAACTTATGAGACTTACCACCCCCCAGAATTGGTATAGACTGAAGACATAATCAGCTTCATAAAAGTTTATATAAATTGATGAGTGGTAGATATCTGATGGGTAGCTAGGGGAAATTAGTATACTTGGAGACAACCCTAACTTTTGAAGTTGGTATCAATAAGGAAAACCATGCTCTTTCAAAACATGATGCCATGTTTTGGCTCTAGAATTTGATTTCACCATCAGAGAGACTCCTGGGGGTAGCTGGCTAAACCTTAGAAACAACTATTTAGAAAATCTTGTATTCTCCTAGGGGTGACTAAATCATAGAAACAACTCTTGAGCCAATCTTATATTCTTGTGAATTGTCCCTAGCTCCTTGATTACAACCTATGGGCCTCTAACCCCATTCTCTCCAAACATTCCTTCAAATAGCTGAGAGACAAGGTTCAGCTCTTTGTTAGAGCTTTTAAGGCAGTGAAAGTAAAGTAAGGCAGTGAAAGTAAAGTAAAGCAGTGAAGTCAAATATTAGAGTCAAGACCTCTTTACTAGGTATCCCATTCAAAGGGAGAAGTGACTATCTAGTTGACAATTTTCCCCTGATCATAATCTGGGGTTTTCTATATTGAGCCAAAATGGGAATTTTAGTGAGGACTCTTTCAATTGCTAAAGCTACAGCTGATATTTCTATTTGAATAATAGTATGTAATTGAAAGGTGCACCCATCTCCCCATCACCCCCTTCTACCAACTAAAATGCTTTTCAATTGATATAAAAGATATTACAGAAAATAGTGTCTTTTTAAACTAAACATAGTTTCCAACAATAGCTTTTTAAAGAAAAAAGGTATGCTAGATAATTGCCACAGCAACAGCCTTAGCATTTATGTGTCTGAGTATATATAGTAAAGCATTATTATTTTCCTATTTTCCCCATTTTGGTGCTGATCTTGCTGCATTCAAAACAGTCTATCTGCTGCATTCATTTTTATTCACACAAGAATGTATACGCATGTATACACATGCACACACATACACACATATTCCATGTGTGTACTGTGTTTATATACTTATATAAACATATACAAATAGAGGATCTGGAATGATACACATCAAACACAAAATAGGTATTATGCCTTAGGAGGAAGAGGGGGGAGGTTAGATATATGTGTGTGGTTGACATTTACTTTTACTTTCTATTGCTTGAATTTCAAAATGAGATTTCATAATTACTCAAAACAAGCACATTAAAAAGGTCTTATACCACAGGGCTGGGAGCACTGGGCCAGCTTTTTTCGATTCCGTCATAAATATGTGAGAGACTCAGCCTTATTAACTTGGTCTTGAGTCTCATCGTTCCCTTGAGTCTTCCTGATGGATTGAAGTAATCACACCTTACTATGCAAGGACTCACAATGAAACAGTAAAATGACCTTCAGTCTTACAATGACCTCTTTGAAGAATACTGAAATTTCCCATATCAGAAGAGCGATCTAGGAGGCAAAGAATATAAAAACAAAAGTGGTCGGGAGCCACAAATGTCTCAAAGGTACAACTCACATTTCAAAAGTGTGTAGTCTTGGGGACTTCCCTGACGGTCCAGTGGCTAAGACTTTGCTTTCCAATGCAGGCGGTGTGGGTTCGGTCCCTGGGCAGGGAGCTAAGATCCCACATGCCTCGGAGCCAAAAAACCATAATATAAAAACAGAAGTAATATTGTAACAAATTCAATAAAGACTTTAAAAATGGTCCACATAAAAAATATTTAAAAAAAAGTGTGTAGTCTTTGGGGCTACTGAAACAAAAACTTGTGATTTAGAGTCAGAAGTCCTGTGTTTAAGACCTGGCTATGTTATATAGTAGCTGTGTGACTTCGGATAATCAACTACCCCTGATAGTTAATCAACTGTCCTTATCCTGTTACCTATCTCACAAACTTGTTGAAAAAATAAAATTGGATAATATTATGAAATCACATTGTAAACTCTATAGCACTGTGCAAATACTATCATTATTATCTTTCAGTACCCACAGTGGCAGAGAGAATGACAATTGGCAACAGTAGCTTCCCCCACATTGTCATAAAGGACATTTCCCCTTTACTCCCAGAATCACATGGCAACTTTTAAAATACGCGACTTCCAGAAAGTCTCTGGTTCCAAATTTGGCATTATAAATTGTTTCTGTCACTGCATGGGAAAAAGGTAAGAATTAACCTTTCATAATAATACTAGAAAATACTTGGTAATAGGAAAACAAAATAGAGATTTGTTGAGATTTACATCTTACTGAACTCTTAGAAATGGATGAAAATATAAACACTGATTTTTTTTCTTAAATTTCAGTTATCTACCTCATATTCTACCATGCCATCTTTGTGTTCTTTACCTGGACCTACTGGAAGTCTATTTTTACACTCCCACAACAGCCAAACCAGAAGGTAAGAATACTGGTTACTTCACAAAGGCTAAAAACAGAGGAAAGTAGAAATGTCAATAAGGCAAGAATAGGGCAAAAAGAGGAGCAAATAACCTTCCATTACAAAAGAGAGATTCAGGGTGATCTTTAAAAAGGACTTGTAGTGATAAATGTAAATTAAGAATAAGATAGTCTATTGAAGGAGTTTGTGAAATCACCAGCCATGGATATCTTTAAGACTAGGAAACCACTATCTGTATTGGTGATAGATTGAGAGAAACAAGAAAACACTTGGATTCTGAGGACTCATCTATTTCAATTCTATGAAACTATAATAATTTAGGACTCAGTGAGAATCTAGGAGACAACTAGAAAAAATTACAATAGTTAAATTGATCATTTTCAAATTGTGTTCCCTTGAATGAAAGTGTTTCATGCAATATTTGGGAGGGTGCATAAAAAATTCTAATCATATCAGGCATTTATAATATGTGACTACTGTGAAACAGATTAGTTTCCAAAGTAGGAAAAAAAAAACAATGGAAGAAGTTTCAACAGCCTCCAAACATTAGGGAAAGTACTGGTTTTAATTTTCCCATTTATGGGATCAAAATTGTACACATACAAAATAAAATTAAACACAGAGAAAGACAAATATCATGTGATATCTCTCATATGTGGATTCTAATTTTAAAAAAGATGCAAATGAACTTATTTACAAAACAGAGACAGACTCACAGATATTGGAAACAAACTTATGGTTACTGAAGGGAAGACATGGTGGAGAGGGATAAATCAGGAGCTTGGGATGAACATACACACACTACTACATATAAGATAACCAACAAGGACCTACTGTATAGCACAGGGAACTCTACTCAATATTCTGTGATAACCTATATGAGAAAAGAAAGAATGAATATATGTATATGTATAACTGAATCACTTTGCTGTACACCTGAAACTAACACAACATTGTAAATCAATTATACTCAAATAAAATGTTTCAAAAACACAAAGGAAGGTAGTAATGCAAGAATTGAGGAACATGAGATATAGGTTATATAGAAAATGGCAGAAGTTCTTCCTTATGAGTAATTATTTGAAATATAAATGGATTAAACTATCCAATTAAAAGGCAGACGTTGGCATAATGGATAAACATTATCATCTATCTTTATGCTGTCTACAAATGACTCATTTTAGAGCCAAAGACATAAATAGGTTGAAAGTGAAAGGATGGAAAAAGTTATTCCAAGCAAATAGTAATCAAAAGAGAGCAAGGGTAGACATATTAATATCACACGAAGAGGTTTTAAGCCAAAAACAGTTACAAGACACAAAGAAGAAAAAGACCTACTGAATGATGTCAGAAAGATGGCAGAGTAGGAGATACCAGCCTCTATCCCCGCCCCCCCACAAAAAACAACAGACAGCTATACAGAAATGAAAATATCCCTGGGGGGGGCTCAAGTATCTAATTAAGAGCCTGCAACAACACAGTGGGGGAAAAATGGAGAATAACCACACAGAAAGGATTGCTGGGGAAATCAGCATGGCAGAGACATCTGAAGAGGGCTAAGAACAAAGAAACAGGGCAGAGGCTATCAGTATCAGCCCTGCGGCAGATGCCCATGCAGTCCCCACTGGTCTCCTCTGTGGAGGATCCTCGCAACTTTTGCTTCTGAGGATCTCAACAGCTCCCATGACAGCCATGAATTTCTGTAGCTTTAACAGCAGAGGACTCCATAGTGTTTGTTGGTGTGGACCCCAGCAGCCTGCTCTGTAGAGGATACTGTCAGCTTTTGCCACTGAAGTAACCAACAGCCAACATTGCCACAGACTCCCCAGGGAGTGAGACACTGCTGAGACTTCTCTACAAGAAGAAGCTGCTGTTGTGCTGCCTTAGTACCAGGGCTGCCACCCCCCCCCAACACTGTGCTTGCCCTAGACACCAGACCTATGGCCACTCCATGTGTACCTACCACCTGACCCCAGCACCTGCCACCAGACTCCATGCATGCCCATGCTCCAGAAACTGGCTCCATGGCCACTCCACATACACCAATAACTCAGACACCAGAGCCACTGACACTGCAGGGTATCCCATGGCCCAGACACTAGAGACACTATCACTCCATGAGCACATGCTCTGGACCCTGTATCCACAGCCAATCTGCAAGTGCCTGCACCACAGAAACCAGAGCACTGCTGCAGTGGGTGTACCTGCCCTCTAGAACCCAGGTCCATTAGCTGCTTCACAAGTGCTCAAACATGGGACACCCAAGCCACTACTGTAGCAGGCTCATCCATGCACCACACATGCCTGTTATCCAGACCATAGCTCCATATCTACTCTGCAAGTGCATGCACCTTGCACACCATTACCAACACTGCAGTGAGGTTGCCTGTGCCCCAGGCACTAACACCACCACCTCCCTAGACCCCTGAGCCACTCCAGTAGCTTCACGCATGCCTCCATTCCAGACTCTCTGCATTGCTCCTCCATAGGCACCCATGCATCAAACATCGTAGACACAACCACAGTAAGTGTGTCCACAAACTGGACCCAGGGCCTCGAAGGATCCCCTCAGCCATGACTTCCACCATGCTAGAAAAAGGTATCAGGAGGACCCCAGAAGCTGTTACCACTGAAGACCTCAACAGCCCACACTTCTTCTGCAGACACCCACAGCCTTGGCCACCAACATCTCCTTCAATCTTTGCTGATGCTGATGACAGCTGACAGAGCTGCACAGAGACTGCACCTTCCCTGGAGTAAGAACTGCTTCATCCCACCCAGCTGTCAGACTTGTACCCACCAATAGATGAAGGGCTTTCCCCACTGAAACCAGTCTATAAATTCTGGAAGAAGTGGTTGCTACATCAAATGTGAACACATCCATGCAATGATACAAGAAATGCAAACACTCAAGGAAAACTAACACCACCAAAGGAGCACAATATCCTGGTAAGCAACTGCAAAGAGATCTATAAAAAAAATCAAAATAATTATTTTAAGGAACTTGGCAGTTTACAAGAGAACACAGATAGACAACGAAATCAGGAACAAAACAAGAAGTTAAACAAATAGAGATAAACCATTAAAAAAAGAACAAAAACAATTCTGGAGCTGAAAAATACAATGAATGAAAGGAAAAATAATATAGAGAGTACCAACAACAGATTTGATGAAGCGGAAGAAAGAGCCTGAAAACTCAAGCATAGGTAATATGAAATTATCCAGTTAGAGGAACAAAAAGAAAAAAGAATGAAAGGGTGAAGACAGTTCATGGGACTTATGAGACACCATCAAGCATAAGAATATATGCATTATGGAGATAAAAGGAGAAGAGAGAAAGGGGCAGAAAGCTTATTTAAATAAATAATGGCTGAAAATTTCAGAAATTTGGGGAGAGATATGGATATCCAGGCACATGAAGCTCAAAAGTCCCCAGTTTCAACCAAAAGAGGACTTTACCAGGACATACTATAATCAAACTTTCAAAAGTCAAAGACAAGGAGTTTTGAAAGCAGAAAAAGAGAAAGAGTGGTCAATCACAAGGGAAACTGCATAAGGCCATCAGTGGATTTCTGAGAAGAAATCTTGCAGGCCAGGACAGAGTGGAATGATATATTAAAAATGCTTGTAGAAAAAACTACAAGCATTTTTACAAAGGTTGTCTTACCCAGCAAAGCCGTCCTTCAGAAATGAAGGAGAGTTAGTTTTCCACCAAACAAAACCTGAAGGAGTTCATCCCTAGGAGAAGTGCCTTACAAGAAATGTTGGAGATGAAATGACAAGATGACAATTAGTAATGTGAAAACCTATGAAAGTAAAACAAAAATGCACTGGTAATGGTTAATATATAGAACAATTCAAAATACTGTAATACTGTAATGGTGGTGTGTAAATCACTTTTAACTCTGGTATAAAGATTAAAAAACAAAGTATTAAAAATAACTATGAGTAAAATATTTTTAATGGATACACTATAAAGTGATGTAAATTGAGAAATCAAACGCATAAAATGTTGGGGAGGAAGTAATATGATAGTGTTTATGTATGCAGTGGAAGTTAACTTCTTAACAGCTTCAAATAGAATGTTATAAATATAAGATGTTTTATGTAAGCTCCATGGTAACCCCCCCAAAAATCTCTAGCAGATACACAAAAGATAAAGAAAAGGAAATAAAAGTACACTACTACAGGAAATCAAACCACAAAGGAAAACACTTAGGATGAATAAAGGAACTACAAAACAGCCAGAAAACAATTAACAAACTAGTATAGTGCATCCTTACCTATCAATTATTACTTCTAATGTTAATTGGTTAAATTCTCCAGTCAAAAGACATAGAGTAGCTGAATGGATTAAAAAAACAGCAAGACACAGTTACATGCCTATAAGAGACTCATTTAAGATTTAAGGATACATATGAGCTTAAAGTGAAGGGATGGAAAAAGATATTCCATGCAAATGGAAGCTAAAAGAGATCAAGGATATCTACAATATATCAGGCAAATAGACTTTAAGTCAACAGCCATAAGTGGAGACAAAGTAGATCATTATATAATACTAAAAAGGTAAATTCATCAAGAGGATATGACAGTTGTAAATATATATGCATCTAACATTAAAGCATCTAAATATATCAAGCACATATTAACAACACTGAAGGGAGGAATAGAGAGAATAAAATAATAATAGAGGAGAGGAGCTTCAAGATGGCGGAAGAGTAAGATGTGGAGATCACCTTCCTCCTCACAAATACATCAAAAATATATCTACATGTGGAACAACTCCTACAGAACACCTACTAAACGCTGGCAGAAGAACTCAGACCTCCCAAAAGGCAAGAAACTCCCCATGTACTTGGGTAGGGCAAAAGAAAAAAGAAAAAAAGGAAAAGGGAATCGGGATGGGACCTGAACCAGTAGGAGGGAGCTGTGAAGGAGGAAAGGTTTCCAAACACTAGGAAACCGCTTTGCAGGCGGAGACTGCGGGTGGCGGATGGGGGAAGCTTTGGAGCCACGGAGGAGAGCGCAGCAACAGGGGTGCAGAGGGCAAAGCGGAGAGATTCCCGCACAGAGGATTGGTGCCGACCAGCACTCACCAACCCGAGAGGCTTGTCTGCTCACCCACCAGGGCGAGTGGGGGCTGGGAGCTGAGGCTCGGGCATCGCTCGGATCGCAGGAAGAGGACTGGGGTTGGCTGCGTGAACACAGCCTGAAGGGGGCTACTGTGCCACAGCTAGCCGGGAGGGAGTCTGGGAAAAAGTCTGGACCTGCCTAAGAGACAACAGACTTTTTCTTCCCTCTTTGTTTTGTGGTGTGTGAGGAGAGGGGATTAAGAACACTGCTTAAAGGAGCTCCAGAGATGGGCACGAGCCACGGCTATCAGTGCGGACCCCAGAGATGGGCATGAGATGCTAAGGCTACTGCTGTAGCCACCAAGAAGCCTGTGTGCAAGCACGGGTCACTATCCACACCTCCCCTCCTGGGAGCCTGTGCAGCCCGCCACTGCCAGGGTCCCGGGATCCAGGGACAACTTCCCAGGGAGAAAACAGGGCACGCCTCAGGCTGATGGAACGTCACGCTGGCCTCTGCTGCCACAGGCTCACCCTGCATACTGTACCCCTCCCTCCCCCTGGCCAGAGTGAGCCAGAGCCCCTGAATCAGCTGCTACTTTAACGCCGTCCTGTGTGAGCGAAGAACAGACGACCTCAGGCAACCTACATGCAGAGGCAGGGCCAAACCCAAAGGAGAACCCCGGGAGCTGTGTGAACAAAGAAGAGAAGGGGAAATTTCTCCAAGCAGCCTCAAGAGCAGTGAATTAAATCTCCACAATCAACTTAATGTACCCTGCGTCTGTGGAATACCTGAATACACAACGAATCATCCCAAATTGAGGAGGTGGACTTTGGGAGCAATGATATATATATATTTTCCCCTTTCTCTCTTTTTGTGAGTGTGTATGTGTATGCTTCTGTGTGTGATTTTCTCTGTATAGCTTTGCTTTTACCATTTGTCCTAGGGTTCTGTCGGTCTGTTTTCTTTTCGTTTATTTTTAGTATACATTTTAGCTCTTCTTATCATTGGTGGATTTGTTTTTTGGTTTGGTTGCTCTCTTCTTTCTTTTTTTTATTACTTTTAAAAAATTTTAATAATTATTTTTTATTTTAATAACTTCATTTCATTTTATATTTTTCTCTATTTCTTTCTTTTTTTCTCTCTTTTATTCTGAGCCATGTGGAAGACAGGTTCTTGGGGCTCTGGCCAGGAGTCAGGACTGTGCCTCTGAGGTGGGAGTGCCAAGTTCAGGACATTGATCCAGCAGAGACCTCCCAACTCCATGTAATATCAAATGGTGAAAATCTCCCACAGATCTCCATATCAATGCCAAGACCCAGCTGCACTCAATGACCAGCATGCTACAGTTCTGGACACCCTATGCCAAACAACTAGAAAGACATGAACACAACACCACCCATCAGCTGAGAGGCCACCTAAAATCATAATAAGGTCACAGACACCACAAAACACACCACCAGATGTGGACCTGCTCACAGGAAAGACAAAATCCAGCCTCATCCATCAGAAGACAGGCACTACTCCCCTCCACCAGGAAGCCTACACAACCCACCGAACAAACTGTAGCCACTGGGGGCAGACACCAAAAACAATGGGAACTATGAACCAGCAACCTGCAAAAAGGAGACCCCCAAACACAGTAAGTTAAGCAAAATGATAAGACAGAGAAATACACAGTAGATGAAGGAGCAAGGTAAAATCCCACCAAACCTTCCAAATGAAGAGGAAATAGGCAATCTACCTGAAAATTCAGAATAAAGATAGTAAAGATGATCCAAAATCTTGGTAATAGAATGGAGAAAATACAAGAAACGTTCAACAAGGGCATAGAAGAACTAAAGAGCAAACAACAATGATGAACAACACAATAAAAGAAATAAAAACATCTCTAGAAGGAATCAATAGCAGAATAACTAAGGCAGAAGACGGGATAAGTGATCTGGAAGATAAAATAGTGGAAATAACTACTGCAGAGCAAAATAAAGAAAAAAGAATGAAAAGAATTGGGGACAGTCTCAGAGACCTCTGGGACAACATTAACCACACCTACATTCGAATTATAGGGGTTGCAGAAGAAGAAGAGAAAAAGAAAGGGCCTGAGAAAATATTTGACGAAATTATAGTTGAAAACTCCCCTAACATGGGAAAGGAAATAGTTAATCAAGTCCAGGAAGCACAGAGAGTCCCATACAAGATAAATCCAAGGAGCAACACGCCAAGGCACATATTAATCAAGCTATCAAAAATTAAATACAAAAATATTTCTTAAAAGCAGCAAGGGAAAAACAACAAATAACACACAAGGGAATCCCCATAAGGTTAACAGCTGATCCTTCAGCCAAAACTCTGCAAGCCAGAAGGGAGTAACAGGACATATTTAAAGTGTTGAAAGGGAAAAACCTACAACCAAGATGATTCTACCCAGCAAGGATCTCATTCAGATTTGATGGAGAAATTAAAACCTTTACAGACAAGCAAAAGCTAGGAGAATTCAGCACCACCAAACCAGCTTTACAACAAATGCTAAAGCAATTTCTCTAGGCGGGAAACACACGAGAATAAAAATACCTACAATAACAAACTCAGGACAATTAAGAAAATGATAATAGGAACATACATATCGATAATTACCTTAAATGTAAATGGATTAAATGCTCCCACCAAAAGACAAACACTGGCTGAATGGATACAAAAACAAGACCCGTATATGTGCTGTCTACAAGAGACCCACTTCAGACCTAGGGACACATGTGCACTGAAAGTGAGGAGATGGAAAAAGATATTCCATGCAAATGGAAATCGAAAGAAAGCTGGAGTGGTGTTTCTCATATCAGACAAAATAGACTTTAAAACAGACTATCACAGGAGACAAAGAAGGATACTACATAATGATCAAGGGATCAATCCAAGAAGCAGATATAAAAGTTGTAAATATTTATGCACCCAACATAGGAGCACCTCATACATAATAAGAATACTAACAGCAATAAAAGGGGAAATTGACAGTAACACAGTCATAGTAGGGGACTTTAACACCCCACTGTCACTAATGGACAGATCATCCAAAATGAAAATAAATAAGGAAACACAAGCTTTAAATGATACATTAAACAAGATGGACATAATATATATATATATATATATATAGGACATTCCATCCAAAAGCAACACAATACACTTTCTTCTCAAGTGCTCATGGAACGTTCTCCAGGATAGATCATATCTTGATTCACACATCAAGCCTTGGTATATTTAAGAAAATTGAAACCTTATCAAGTATGTTTTCTGACCACAACGTTTTGAGACTAGATATCAATTACAGGAAAAAGTCTGTAAAAAATATGAACACATGGAGGCTAAATAATACACTACTTAATAACCAAGAGATCACTGAAGAAGTCGAACAGGAAATCAAAAAACACCTAAAAACAAATGACAATGGAAACACGACAACCTAAAATCTATGGGATGCAGCAAAATCTGTTCTAAGAAGGAAGTTTATAGCAATACAATCCTACCTTAAGAAACAAGAAACATCTCAAATAAACAACCTAACCTTACACCTAAAGCAATTAGAGAAATAAGAACAAAAAAACCCGAAAGTTAGCAGAAGAAAAGAAATCATAAAGGTCAGATGAGAAATAAATGAAAAAGATATGAAGGAAATGATAGCAAAAGTCAATAAAACTAAAAGCTGGTTCTTTGAGAATATAAACAAAAATTTTAAACCATTAATGAGACTCATAAAGAAAAAAAGGGAGAAGACTCAAATCACTTAAATTAGAAATGAAAAAGGAGAAGTAACAACTGACACTGCAGAAATACAAAGGATCATGAGAGATCACTACAAGCAACTCTATACCAATAAATTGGACAACCTGGAAGAAATGGACAAATTCTTAAAAATGCACAAGCCTCTGAGACTGAACCAGGAAGAAATAGAAAATATGAACAGACCAATCACAAGCACTGAAATTGAAGCTCTGATGAAAAATTTCCAGCAAACAAAAGCCCAGGACCAGATAGCTTCACAGGCGAATTCTATCAAACATTTAGGGAAGAGCTAACACCTCTCTTTCTCAAACTCTTCCAAAATATAGCAAAGGGAGGAACACTCCCAAACTCATTCTACGAAGCCACCATCACCCGGATACCAAAACCAGACAAAGATGTCACAAAGAAGGAAAACTGCAGGCCAATATCACTGATGAACCTAGATGCAAAAATCCTCCACAAAATACTAGCGAACAGAATCCAACAACACATTGAAAGGATCATACACCATGATCAGGTGGGATTTATCCCAGGAATGCAAGGATTCTTCAATATTCACAAATCAATGTGATACAACATATTAACAAACTGGAGGAGAAAAACCATATGATCATCTCAGTAGATGCAGAGAAAGCTTTCAACAAAATTCAACTCCCATTTATGATAAAAACCCTCCAGAAAGTAGGCATACAGGGAACTTACCTCGGCATAATAAAGTCCAGATATGACAAACCCACAGCCAACATAGTCCTCAATGGTGAAAAACTGAAAAGCATTTCCACTAAGATCAGGAACAAGACAAGGTTGCCCACTCTCACCAATATTATGGAACATAGTATTGGAAGGTTTAGCCAGAGCAAAAAGAAATAAAAGGAATCCAAATTGGAAAAGAAGAAGTAAAGCTGTCACTGTTTGCAGATGCCATGATACTATACATAGAGAATCCTAAAGATGCTACCAGAAAGCTACCAGAGCTAATCAATGAATTTGGTAAAGTAGCAGGATACAAAATTAATGCACAGAAATCTCTGGCATTCATATACACTAATGATGAAAAATCTGAAAGTGAAATTAAGAAAACACTCCCATTTACCACTGCAGCTAGAAGAATAAAATACCTAGGAATAAACCTACCTAAGCAGACAAAGACCGTATGCAGAAAACTATAAGACACTGATGAAACAAATTAAAGATGATACAAATAGATGGAAAGATATACCATGTTCTTTGATTGGAAGAATCAACATTGTGAAAATGACTATACTGCCCAAAGCAATCTATAGATTCAATGCAATCCCTATCAAACTACGACTGGCATTTTTCACAGAACTAGAACAAACAATTTCACAATTTGTATGGAAACACAAAAGACCCCAAATAGCCAAAGCAATGTTGAGAAAGAAAAATGGAGCTGGAGGAATCAGACTCCATGTCTTCAGAGTATACTCCAAAGCTATAGTAATCAAGAAAATATGGTACTGGCACAAAAACAGAAATACAGATCAATGGAACAGGATAGCATGCTCAGAGATAAACCCATGCACATATGGTCACCTTATCTTTGATAAAGGAGGCAAGAATATACAGTGGAGAAAAGGCAGCCTCTTCAGTAAATGGTGCTGGGAAAACTGGAAATCTACATGTAAAAGAATGAAATCAGAACACTCCCTAACATCATACACAATAATAAGCTCAAAATGTATTAAAGACCTAAATGTAAGGCCAGAAACTATCAAACTCTTAGAGGAAAGCATAGGCAGAACACTCTATGACATAAATCACAGCAAGATTCTTTTTGACCCACCTCCTAGAAAAATGGAAATAAAAACAAAAATAAACAAGTGGGACATAAGGAAACTTAAAAACTTTTGTGCAGCAAAGGAAACCATGAACTAGATGAAAAGAAAACCCTCAGAATGGGAGAAAATATTTGCAAATGAAGCAACTGACAGAGGATTAATCTCCAAAATTTACAAGCACCTCATACAGCTCAATATCAAAAAAACAAACAACCTAATCCAAAAATGGGCAGAAGACCTAAATAGACATTTCTCCAAAGAAGATATGCCAACTGCCAACAAACACATGAAGGTATTCTCAACACCATTAATCATTAGAGAAATGCAAATCAAAACTACAATGAGATATCATCTCACACTGGTCAGAATGGCCATCATCAAAAAATCTATAGGCAGTAAATGCTGGAGAGGGTGTGGAGAAACGGGAACCCTCTTGCACTGTTGGTGGGAATGTAAATTGATACAGCCACTAAGGAGAAACATAGAGTTTCCTTAAAAAACTAAAAATAGAACTACCATCCCACCCAGCAATCCCACTACTGGACATATACCCTGAGAAAACCATAATTCAAGAAGAGTCATGGAACACAATATTCATTGCAGCTCTCTTTACAATAGCCAGGACATGGAAGCAACCTAAGTGTCCATTGACAGATGAATGGATAAAGATGATGTAGCACATATATACAATGGAATATTACCCAGCCATAAAGAGAAACGAAATTGAGTTATTTGTAGTGAGATGGACTGACCTAGAGTGTGTTATACAGAGTGAAGTAAGTCAGAATGAGAAAAACACATACCATATGCTAACACATATGTATAGAATCTAAAAAACAAAAAAATGGTCGTGAAGAACCTAGGGGCAAGACGGGAATAAAGACACAGACCTACTAGAGAATGGACTTGAGGACACGTGGAAGGGGAAGGGGAAGCTGGGACAAAGTGAGAGAGTGGCATGGACATATGTACACTACCAAATGTAAAATAGATAGCTGGTGGGAAGCAGCCGCATAGCACAGGGAGATCGGTTCAGTGCTTTGTGACCACCTAGAGGGGTGAGGTAGGGAGGGTGGGAGGGAGGGAGATGCAAGAGGGAAGAGGTATGGGTATATATGTATATGTATAGCTGATTCACTTTGTTATAAAGCAGAAACTAACACACCATTCTAAAGCAATTAAACTCCAATAAATGACAGGGTGAGAGAGAGTCATGGACATATACACACTAACAAACGTAAGGTAGATAGCTAGTGGGAAGCAGCTCCATGGCCCAGGGATATCGGCTCGGTGCTCTGTGACCGCCTGGAGGGGTGGGATAGGGAGGGTGGGAGGGAGGGAGACGCAAGAGGGAAGAGATATGGGAACATACGTATATGTATAACTGATTCACTTTGTTATAAAGCAGAAACTAACACACCATTGTAAAGCAATTATACCCCAATAAAGATGTTTAAAAAAACTCCAATAAAGATGTTATAAAAATAAAAATATTAATTAAATTAAATAATAATAGAGAACTTCAATATCCCAATTTTATGAATGGATAGATCATCTAGACTGAAAAGTACTAATGAAAAAGCAAATATGAATAATTCAGTAGACCAAATGTACCCAACAGATATACCCAGAACATTCTACACAACAGCAGTAGAATACATATTCTTTTCAAGCACATATGGAACTTTCTCCAGGGTAGAACATATGTTAGGCCAAAAGATAAGTCTTAAAATTTAAGGAAGTTGAATTATATCGATGATATTTTCTAATATAATTGTGTGAAAGTAGAAATCAATAACACAGGGAAACTGGAAAACTCACACATATGTGGAAATTAAACAACACCCTCCTGGACAACCTATGGGTCAAGAAGAAATCAAGAGAGAAATCAAAATCAAGAGAGAAATCAAAAAATATGTTGACAAAAATGAAAATGGCGTTACAATATACCAAAACTTATGTGATGCAGCAAAAGCAGTTCTAAGAGGGAAGTTTATAACAATTAATGCCTACATTGAGAAAAAAGAAATATCTCAAATAAACAACCTAAGTTTTCATCTCAGAGAACTAGAAAAAGAAGAAACTAAGCCCTAAATTGATAGAAGGAAGGAAATCACAAATATCAGAGCAGAAAGAAATGAAATAAAAAACTAGAAAAACAATAGAAAAGATCAGAGAAACAAAAATCTGGTTTTCTGCAAAGATAAAAAAATTGACAGACCTTTAGCTACACTTCCTAGAAGCAGAAAACAGAGAAGACTCAAATAAATAAACTTTAAAAAGAGATGTGAGTGATGCCACAGAAATACAAAGGATCATAAGAACAATTAATAAATGAACAATTAATAAACAATTAATATGAACAATTAATAAATCAGATAACCTAGAAGAAGTGGATATTCCTAGAAATATACAACCTTCCAAGACTGAAACATGAAGAAATAAAAAATCTGAACAAATCAATAACAAGTAAGGAGTTTGAATCAGTAATAAAAAAAAATCTCCAAACAAATAAAAGTCCAGGGCCAGATGGATTCACTTGTGAATTCTGTCAAACATTTAAAGAAAGATTTATAGCAAACCTTCTCACATTCTTCCAAAAAAATTTAGTATGCTTCAAAACATTTACAGAGACAGCATTACCATAATACCAACGTCAGACAAGGACACTTACAAGGAAAGAAATTAGGCCAGTATCCCCAAACAACATAGATATAAAATCCTTAACAAAATACTATCAAACCAAATTCAACAGCATAATAAAAGGATCATTCACCACAACCAAGTGGGATTTATACCTGGGATAAAAGGATGGTTTGACATACGTAAATCAATAAATGTGATACACCATATTTTTTAAATTAAAGATTTTAAAAATCATATAATTATCTCAAGAGATACAGAAAAAAACGTGACAAATTCCAACATTCTTTCATGATAAAAATTCTCAACAAATTCAGTATAGAACAAATGTACCTCAACATAATAAAGACCATATATGACAAGCCTGTAGCAAATATCATACTCAATGGTGAAAATTTGAAAGATTTTCCTCCAATATCAGGAACAAGACAAGGATGCCCACTCTCACAACTTCCATTCAACATAGTACTGGAAGTCCTAGCTAGAGCAATTAGGCAAGAAAAGGAAATAAAAGGCATAAAAATCAGAAAGGAAGAAGTTAACTTTTCTATTCACAGATGACATAATGTTATATATAGAAAATCCTAAAGACTCCACCAAAACCAATTTAGAATAAATGAATTCTGTAAAGTTGCAGGATTTAAAAAAATCAGTTGTGTTTTTATACCCTAAAAACAAGCTATCCAATAAAGAAATTAAGAAAGCAACCCCATTTACAATAGCATAAACAAAGAATAAAATACTTAAGAATAAATTTAACCAAAGAGGTGAAAGATCTGTACAAGTAAAGCTATAAAACAATGATGAAAGAAATTGAAAAAACAAATAAATCCGTATCATTCTTACGGATTGGAAGAATTAATATTGTTAAAATGTCCATACTATCCAAAGCCATCTATAGATTCAATGCAACCCCCATCAAGATTCCAATGGCATTTTTTACTGAAATAGAAAAAAGAATCCTAACGTTCATTTGTAACCACAGAAGATCCCAAATAGTTAAGGCAATCTTCAGCAAGAAAAAGAAAGCTGGAAGCATCACACTCCCTGATTTCAAATTATACTATAAAGTTATAGTAATCTAAACTGTACGATACTGGCATAAAAACAGACACATAGACCAATGGAACAGAATTAAGAGCCCAGAAATAAACTCATGTATATGGAGTCAACTAACTGTCAACAAAGTTGCCATGAATACACAATGAGAAAATGATAATATCTTTCAATAAACGTTGCTGGAAAAACTGCATATCCACATGCAAAAGAATAAAATTGGACCTTTATCTCAGACCATTCACAAAAATTAATTTAAAATGGATTAATGATTTAAATATAAGACTTGAAAACATACAAATCCTAGAAGGGAAAAGGGAAAAACTCCTGTACAGTGGTCTTGGCATGATTTTTTGGATTTGAGACCAAAGCACATACAAACAAAAGCAAAAACAAACAAGTGGGATTATATCAAGCTAAAATGTTTCTGCACATGAGGAAACAATCAGCACAATAATAAGGCAACCTATGGAATAGGAGAAAATATTTGATTACCATATATCTGAAAATGGGTTATTATCTAAAATATATATGGAACTCTTACAACTCAATAGCAAAAAGCCAAATATACCCATTTAAAAATGGGCAAAGGACCTGAATAGATATTTTTCAAAAGAAGACATACACATGGCTAGCAAGTATATTAAAAAGTGCTCAACCTGACTAATCATCAGGGAAATGCAAACCAAATCTACATGAGGTGTCACCTCACAGCTGTCAGATGGCTATCATGAAAAAGTCAAAACGTAACAAGTGTTGGTGAGGATGTGGAGAAAGTGAACCTTCGTACACTGTTTGTGGGAATGTAAATTGGTATAGCCATTATGGAAAACAGTACAGTGGTTCCTCAAAAATTAGTAATAGAACTACTGTATCATCCAGCAATCCCACTTCTGGGTATATATCCAAAGGAAACAAAATCTGTATCTCAAAGAGATACCTGCATTCCTATATTCATTGCAGCATTCACAGTCATAAATACATGGAGATAACCTATTTGTTTACAAACAGATGGATAAAGAAATTTGGTATATACATATAATAGAATATTATTCAGCTCTTAAAAATAAAGAAATCCTGCCATTTGTAACACCATGACATACCTGGAGGACATTATGCTAAGTGAAATAAACCAGACACAGAAAGACAAATACTGCATGATCTGACTTATATATGGAATGTTTAAAAAAAGTCAGACTCATAGTAACAGAGCAGAATTGTGTAACAGTTATAAACATATATGTACCTAACAAGAGAGCTCCAAAATATAGGGGGAAAAATTGACAGAACTGAAGGAAAAAATATACAGCTCTACAATAATAATTGGAGATTTCAATACCCTATTTTCAGTAATGGATAGAACACCTAGACAGAATATCAATAAGGAAAGTCAAGATTTAACAACACAAAAAACCAATTAGATGTAACACACATGTATGGAACACTCCACCTCAAAATAGAAGAATACACATTCTTCTCATACGCACATGGAACATTCTCCAGTATAGATCATATGGTTGGTAACAAAAGAAGTCTTAATAAATTTAAAAGATTGAAACCACACAAAGAATCTTCTCTGATTTCAATGGAATGAAACTAGAAATCAATAACCAAAGGGAAATTATAAATTCATGAATGTGTGGAATTGAACAACACACTCTTAAACAATCAGTGAATTAAATAAGAATCCACAAAGGAAATTAGAAAATACTGTGAATGAATGAAATTGAAAAATAGCATTCCGAATATTATGGGATGCAAGAAAACAGTGCTCAGGGGAAATTTATAGCTATAAACACCTACAGTATAAAAAGGAGTAATATATTAATTCAGTATTCTTTACACCTTAAAGAAACAGAAAATCAAGAGCAATCTGACCCCAAAGATAGCAGAGGTAAATAATAAGGATTAGAGCAGAGGTAAACTAAATAGGGAATAGAAGACAATAGGGATGATTAAGAAAACAAAAGTGGGGCTTTGAAAATATCTACAAAATTGACAAACCTATAACTACACTTACCAACAGAGAGAGAGAGGGAGACAGAGAGGACACAAATTACTAATATCAGAAATGAAAGTAGGACATTACTATAGACCTTACAGAAACAGAAAGGATTACAAGAAAATACCATGAATAATTGTGTGCCAACAAATTAGATAACCAAGATGAAATGGGCAAATTCCTAGAAACTCACTAACTAGTAAAACTGAATCGAGAAGAAATTTTAAAAATGGAATATACCTATAGTAAGTAAAAAGATTGTATTAATCAAAAACCTATCAAGAAATAAAAGCCCAGGACCAGAAAGTTTCACAAGTAAATTCTATCAAACATTTAAAGAAGAATTAGAACCAATCTTTCTCAAATTATTCCCAAAAAAAAGAGAAGAAGATGGAGAAACACTTTTTCTACTCAGTGCATGTAGGCAAGAAAAATAAATAGATAAAAGGCATCCAAATTGGACAGGAAGACATAAAATTATCTCTGTTCACAGATAACATGATCTTACTTATATCCAACCCTAAAGCTTCCACCAAAAATCCTGTTAGAACTAATAAATGATTTCAGCAAAATTGCAGGATGCAAAATTAACACATCAACAGACAGTAATCAGTTGCATCTCTATACACTAGCAATGAGCAATCAGAAAAATTAAGTAAACAGCTACCTTTACAAAGCATGAAAAAGAATGAAATACTTAGGAATAAACTTAACCAAGGAGGTGAAAATCTTGTGTACTGAAAACTAAAAAAAGTTGCTGAATGAAGTTAGATACAAATAAATGGAAAGACATCCCGTGTTCATTAATTGGAACAGTTAATATTGTTAGGGATATCATTACTACCCAAATTAGTCTACAGATTTAGTGCAATCTTTATCAAAATCCCAATGACACTTTTTTCATAAATAGAAAATTCCATCCTAAAATTCATATGGAATCTCAAGAGACTCCAAATAGCCAAAACAATCTTGAAAAAGAACAAAGTTGGAGGTCTCACATTTCCTCATTTCTAAACTTACTACAAAGCTACAGTAATCAAATCAGTGTGGTACAGACATAGAAACTAATTGAATAGAATAAAGAGGCCAAAATAAACCCTCACATATATGGTCAGATGATTTTTGAAAAGTGTACCAAGACCATTCAAAGGGAAAGGAGGGTCTTTTCAACGAATGGAGTTGGGAAAACTAGATACACACATGCAAAATATGAAGTTGGACCCTTACATTATACCATGTACAAAAATCAACTCAAATGGATTAAAGACCTAAACCTAAACCTATAGTTTTTAAAACTAGAAAACACTTAGAAGAAAAACTAGGAATAAATTTCATGACATTGATTTGGCAATAATTTCTTGGATATGACACCAAAAACAGAGTAAACTAAAGTAAAAATAAATTGGATGACGTTAATACATTTAAAGTTCTAGGCATCAAAACACAACAGACTGACTGAAAAGGCAACCTATGGAATGGGAGAAAATTTTTACAAATCATATATCTGATAAGGGTTAATATCCAGAATATAAAAGAACTCTTACAACTATACAACAACAGAAAACAAACCAATGTGATTTCTAAATGGGCAAAGGACTTGAGTAGACATTTTTCCAAATGACCAACAAACACATGAGAAGATGCTCAACATCATTAATCATTGGGGAAATGCATATCAAGACCACAATGAAATACCACTTCACATCCATAAGGAGGGATACTATTTTTTTAAAAAAGCAGAAAATGGCAAGTGTTGGCGAGAATGTGGAGAAACTGGAACACTCGTGAGATGTTGATGGGAGCATAAAATGGTGCAGCCACTATGGAAAATAGTATGGTATCTCCTCAAATAATTAAAAATAGAGTTACCAGGGCTTCCCTGGTGGCACAGTGGTTGAGAGTCCGCTTGCTGATGCAGGGGACACGGATTCGTGCCCCGGTCCGGGAAGATCCCACATGCTGCGGAGTGGCTAGGCCCGTGAGCCATGGCCACTGAGCCTGTGCATCCGGAGCCTGTGCTCTGCAATGGGAGAGACCACAACAGTGAGAGGCCCACGTACCGCAAAAAATAATAATAATAATAAATAAATAAAAATAGAGCTACCATATGATCCAGTAATTCCACTTCTTGTTATGTACCCAAACGAATTGAAAGCATGGTCTCAAGGCAGTATTTGTTCACAGCAGCATTATTCACAATAGCCAAAAGGTGGATGCAAGCCAAATGTCCACTGAAAGATGAATGGATAAACAAAATGTAATATATACAAACAATGGAATATTATTCAACCTTCAAAAGGAAGGATACTGACACATGCCACCACGTGGATGAACTTTGAGGACTTTATGATAAGTGAAATAAGCCAGTCACAAAAAGGCAAATACTGTATGATTCCACTTACATAAGGTACTTAGAGTAGTCAAATTAACAGAGACAGAAAGTAAAATGGTGTCTGCCTGGAGCTGGAGGGAAGAGGTATAGGGAGTTGTTTAATGAGTATAGAATTTCAGTTTGGAAAGATGAAAAAAGGGTTTAGGATGGATGGTGGTGATGGTTGCACAACAATGTGAATGTACTTAATGCCACTGAGCTATACACTTAAAAATAGTTTAAATGGCTGAACTATATGTTGTGTATATTTTATCACAATAAAAAAATGGATCAAACACCAAAATGTAAAACTTAAACCTCTTAAACTCTTAAAAGAAAACCTAGGGGTAAATCTTAATGACCCTGGATTTGGTAATGGATTATTAGATAAGACATTAAAAACAAGAAACAAAAGAAAAACATATAAATTAGACTTTATCAAAATTTAAAACTTTTGTGCATCAAACAACACTATCAAAAAATTGAGAAGACCACTCAAAGAAGGGGGAAAATATTTGCAAATTATATATCTGATAAGTATCCAATGCAAATTATATATCTGATAAGTATCCACTTGATATCAAGTATTCAGAATACATAAAAGATTCTTGCAATTCAACAACAAAAAGACAAACAACCAAATTTAAAATGGGCAAATAATTTTATTTTGTATCTATATGAGATAATGGATGTTCACTAAACTTATTGTGGTAATCATTTCCTTATGTATATAATTCAAATCATTATGCTGTACACCTTAAAATTATACTGTGCTGTATGTCAATTATACTTCAATAAAACTGGAAGAAAAAATATTAGGTGAAAAAGTAGTATGGAAAATTAAAGGAATGATTGTATATACAAATGAAAGGAAAGACTACACCAAAATAGTACTGGCTCTTTATGAATAAGATTAGAAGGATTTTTTTCTTAATGTTTTTCTGTAATGTCTATATATTCTACAATGAGCTTGCATTACTTTTATAAAAATAAAACAATAACTCTTGTATACTGATACAATGAAAAATAAAATTTACATTTAGCCATGTGATCCATTTTGAGGTAATTTTTCTAAATTGGGGTATAGCTGTTTTACAATGTTGTGTTAGTTTCTACTGTACAGAAAAGTGCAGTTCCCTGTGCTATACAGCAGGTTCTCATTAGTTATCTATTTTACACACATTAGTGTATATATGTCGATCCCAATCTCCCAGTTCATCCCACCCACCCTTTCCCTGCTTGGTGTCCGTACATTTGTTCTCTACATCTGTGTCTCTATTTCTGCCTTGCAAACCAGTTCATCTGTACTATGTTTCTAGATTCCACAGGTATATGTTAATATGCGATATTTGGTTTTCTCTTTCTGATTTACTTCACTCTGTATGACAGTCTCTAGATCCATCCACATCTCTACAAATGACCCAATTTTGTTCCTCTTTATGGCTGAGTAATATTCCATTGAATATATGTACCACTTCTTCTTTACCCATTTCTCTGTTGATGGGCATTTAGGTTGCTTCCATGACTGGCTATTGTTAATAGTGCTGCAATGAACACTGGGGTGCATGTGTCTTTTTGAATTATGGTTTTATCTGGGTTTAAGCCCAGGAGTGGGATTGCTGGGTCATATGGTAGCTCTATTTTTAGTTTTTTAAGGAACCTCCGTACTGTTCCCATAGTGGCTGTATCAATTTATATTCCCACCAACAGTGTAAGAGGGTTCCCTTTTCTCCACACCCTCTCCAGCATTCAGTGTTTATAAATTTTCTGATGATGCCCATTGTAAATGGTGTGAGGTGATGCCTCATTGTAGTTTTGATTTGCATTTCTCTAATAATTAGTGATGTTGAGAAACTTTTCATGTGCCTCTCGGCCATCTGTATGTCTTCTTTGGATAAATGTCTGTTTAGGTCTTCCACCCATTTTTGGATTGGGTTGTTTGTTTTTTTGCTATTCAGCTGCATGAGCTGTTTACATATTTTGGAGATTAATCCTTTGTCCATTGATTCATTTGAAATATTTTCTATCATTCTGAGGGTTGTCTTTTCATCTTCCTTGTGGTTTCCTTTGGTGTGCAAAAGCTTTTAAGTCTCATTAGGTCCCATTTTTTAATTTTTGTTTTTATTTCCATTACTCTAGGAGGTGGGTCAAAAAAGATCTTGCTGTGATTTATGTTAAAGAGTCTTCTGCCTTTGTTTTCCTCTAAGAGTTTTATAGTGTCCAGTCATACATTTAGGTCTTTCATCCATTTTGAGTTTATTTTTGTGTATGGTGTTAGGGTGTGTTCTAATTTCATTCCTTTGTATGTAGCTGTCCAGTTTTCCCAGCACCACTTATTGAAGAGGCTGTCTTTTCTACATTGTATATTCTTACTTTCTTTATCAAAGATAAGGTGACCATAGGTGCGTGGGTTTATCTCTGGGCTTTCTATCCTGTTCCATTGATCTATATTTCTGTTTTTTTGCCAGTGCCATTCTGTCTTCATTACTGTAGCTTTGTAGTATAGTCTGAAGTCAGGAAGCCTGATTCCTCCAGCTCCATTTTTTTTGTCTCAAGATTGCTTTGGTTATTTGGGGGCTTTTGTATCTCCATACAAATTTTCAGATTTTTTGTTCTATTTCTGTGGAAAATGACATTGGTAATTTGATAGGGATTGCATTGAATCTGTAGATTGCTTTGGGTAGTTTAGCTATTTTTGCAATATAGATTCTTCCAATTCAAGAACATGGTATGTCTCTCCAACTGTTGGTATCATCTTTGATTTCATTCATCAGTGTCTTATAGTTTTCTGCATACAGGTCTTTTACCTCCTTAGGCAGGTTTATTCTGAGGTATTTTATTCTTTTTGTTGCAATGGTGAATGAAATTGTTTCCTAAATTTCTCTTTCTCATCTTTTGTTGTTAGTGTATAGGAATGCAGATTTCTGTGCATTAACTTTATATCCTGCAACTTTACCAAATTCATTGATTAGCTCTAGTAGTTTTCTGGTGGCATCTTTAGGATTTTCTATGTATAGTATCATATCATCGGCAAACAGTGATAGTTTTACTTCTTCTTTTCCAAATTGTATTCTTTTTATTTCTTTTTTGTCTCTGATTTCCATGGCTAGGACTTCCAAACCTATGTTAAATAATATTGGTGAGAGTGGACATCCTTGTCTTGTTCCTGATTTTAGAGGAAATGCTTTCAGTTTTTCACCATTGAGAATGGTGTTTGCTCTGGTCTGTTGTATACGGCTTTTATTATGTTGAGGTAGTTTCCCTCTATGCCAACTTTCTGGAGAGTTTTATCATAAATGGGTGTTGAATTTTGTCAAAAGCTTTTTCTGCATCTACTGAGATGATCATATGGTTTTTGTTCTTCAATTTGTTAATATGGTGTACCGCATTGACTGATTTGCATATATTAAAGAATGCATATATCCTTGCATCCCTGGGATAAATCCCACTTGATCATGATGTGTGATCCTTTTGATGTGTTATTGGGTTCCGTTTGCTAGTCTTTTGTTGAGGATTTTTGCATCTATATTCATCAGGGATATTGGTCTGTAATTTTCTCTTTTTTGTAATATCTTTGTGTGGTTTTGGAGTAAGGGTGATGGTGGACTCGTAGAATGAGTTTGGGAGTTTTCCATTCTCTGAAATTTTTTGGAAGAGTTTCAGAGGATGGGTGTTAGCTCTTCTCTAAATCTTTGACAGTATTTACCTGGGAAGCTGTGTGGTCTGGACTTCAGTTTGTTGGAAGACCTTTAATCACAGTTTCAATTTCATTACTTGTGATTGGTCTGTTCATATTTTCTATTTCTTCTTGGTTCAGTCTTGGAAGGTAATACCTTTCTAATAATTTGTCCATTTCTTCCAGGTTGTCCATTTCATTGGCATAGAGTTGCTTGTAGTAGTCTCTTATGACGTATTGCATTTCTCTGGTGTCTGTTGTAACTTCTCCTTTTTCATTTCTAATTTTTTTGATTTGAGTCCTCTCCCTCTTTTTCTTGATGCATCTGGTTAAAGGTTTATCAATTTTGTTTATCTTCTCAAACAACCAGCTTTTAGTTTTTATTAATCTTTGCTATTGTTTTGTTTCTATTTCATTTATTTCTGCTCTAATCTTTATGATTTCTTTCCTTCTACTAACATTGGGGTTTTTTTTTTTTTTTTTTTTTTTGCTCTTCTTACTCTAGTTCCTTTAGGTGTAAGGTTAGATTCTTTATTTGAGATTTTTCTTGTTTCTTGAGGTAAGATTGTCTTCCAATAAACTTTCCTCTGAGAACTGCTTTTGCTGCATCCCATAGGTTTAGGGTCATTGTGTTTTCATTGTCATTTGTCTCTAGGTATTTTTTGATTTCCTCTCTGCTTTCTTCAGTGATCTCTTGTTTATTTAGTAGCGTATTGTTGAGCCTCCATGTGTTTGTGTTTTTTACAGTTTCTTTCCTGTAATTGATTTCTAATTTCAAAGTGTTGTGGTCGCAGAAGATACTTGGTACAATTTCAATATTCTTAACTTTACCAAGGCTTGATTTGTGACCAAAGATATGATCTATCCTGCAGAATGTTCAATGTGCACTTGAGAAGAAAGTGTAATCTGCTGTTTTCAGATGGCATGTCCTCTTAATATCAATTAAATATATTCGGTCTATTGTGTCATTTAAAGCTTGTGTTTCCTTATTTTTTTTCATTTTGGATGATCTGTCCATTGGTGAAAGTGGGGTGTTAAAGTCCTCTACTATTATTGTGTTACTGTTGATTTCCCCTTTTATGGCTGTTAGTATTTGCCTTATGTATTGAGGTGCTCCTATGTAGGTGCATAAATATTTACAATTGTTATATCTTCTTCTTGGGTTGATCCCCTGATCATTATGTAGTGTCCTTCTTTGTCTCTTGTAATAGTCTTTATTTTAAAGTCTATTTTGCCTGATATGAGAATTGCTACTCCAGCTTTCATTTGATTCCCATTTGCATGGAATATCTTTTTCCATCCCCTCACTTTCAGTCTGTATGTGTCCCTAGGTCTGAAGTGGGTCTCTTGTAGACAGCATAAATATGGGTCTTGTTTTTGTATCCATTCAGCCAGTCCGTGTCTTTTGGTTGGAGCATTACTCCATTCACATATGTGTGTTCCTATTACCATTTTCTTAATAGTTTCATGTTTGTTTTTGTATGTCCTTTTCTTCTCTTGTGTTTCCAGCTTAGATAAGTTCGTTTAGCATTTGTTTTAAAGCTGGTTTGGTGGTGCTGAATTCTCTTAGCTTTTGCTTGTCTGAATGAGATCTTCCTAGGTAGACTAATCTTGGTTGTAAGTTTTTCTCTTTCATCACTTTAAATATATCATGCCACTCCCTTCTGGCCTGCAGAGTTTCTGCTGAGAACTCAACTGAGAACCTTATGGGGATTCCGTTGTATGTTATTTGTTGCTTTTCCCTTGGTGCTTTTAATATTTTTTCTTTGAATTTAATTTTTGTTATTTTGGTTAATATGTGTCTTGGTTTGCTTCTCTTAGGGTTTATCCTGTTTGGGACTCTCTGCACTTCCTGGACTTGGGTGGCTATTTCCTTTCCCATGTTGGGGAACTTTTCGACTATAATCTCTTCAAATATTTTCTCAGACCCTTTCTCTTTCTCTTCTTCTTCTTGGACCTCTATAATTCGAATGTTGGTGTGTTTAATGTTGTCCCAGAGGTCTCTGAGACTGTCCTCAATTCTCTTCCTTCTTTTTTCTTTATTCTGCTCCATGGCAGTTATTTCCACCATTCTATGTTCCAGCTCACTTATCCATTCTTCTACCTCAGTTATTCTGTTATTGATTCCTTATAGAGTATTTTAAATTTCAGTTATTTTGTTGTTTATTACTGTTTGTTTGCTCTTCAGTTCTTCTAGGTCCTTGTTAAACGTTTTTTTTTTTTTTTTTTTTTTTTTTTTTTTTTTGGTGGTACGCGGGCCTCTCACTGTTGTGGCCTCTCCCATTGTGGAGCACAGGCTCCGGACATGCAGGCTCAGCAGCCATGGCTCACGGACCCAGACGCTCTGTGGCATGTGGGATCCTCCTGGACTGGGGCACGAACCCTTGTCCCCTGCATCGGCAGGCAGACTCTCAACTACTGTGCCACCAGGGAAGCCCCATTAAACGTTTCTTGTATTTTCTCTATTCTATTTCCAAGATTTGGATCATCTTTACTGTGATTACTCTGAATTCCTTTTCAAGTAGACTGCCTATTTCCTCTTCATTTGTTTGGTCTTGTGGGGTTTTACCTTGCTCCTTCATCTGCTGCATACTTCTCTGTCTTCTCGTTTTGTTTAAATTAGTGTGTTTGGGGTCTCCTTGCCGCAGGCTGCAGGGTCATACTTCCTCTTACTTCTGGTGTCTGTCCCCAGTGGGTGAGGTTGGTCCAGTGGCTTGTGTAGGCTTCCTGGTGGGGGGGACTGGTGCCTGTGTTCTGGTGGGTGTGGCTGGATCTTGTCCCTCTGGTGGGCCGAACCATGTCCGTTGGTGTGTTTGGGGTGTCTGTGAGCTTCATATCACTTTAGGCATCCTGTCTGCTAATGGGTGGGCTTGTTTTCCTGTCTAGCTAGTTGTTTGGCATGAGGTGTCCAGCACTGGAGCTTGCTGGCTGTTGTGTGGAGCCAGATCTTAGTGTTGAGATGGAGACCTCTGGGAGAGCCCTCACCAATTAATATTCCATAGGGCTGGGAGTTCTCTGGTGGTCCAACATCCTGGACTCAGCTCTCCCACCTCAGAGGCTCAGGCCCAACCCCTGGCCAGAGCACTAAGACCCTGCAAGCCACATAGCATGGAAAAAAAGAAAACGAACAGACAAAACCCCAAGACAAATGGTAAAAGCAAAACTAAACAGATAAAATTACATGAAGAAACACACAAACACATACACTCACAAAAAGACAAATAAAAAAGAGAAAACAAAAAGGCAGAGAGCAACCAAACCAATAAACAAACCTCATAATGAAAACAAACACTAAGAACTAAACTAACAAAAACACAAAATCAAATCAAACACAGAAAGCAAAGTAAAAAAAGGCAAAGAAAGCATAAAACACACAAAAATGATCAAAAGAAAACTAAAAACAAAAGAAAGATGAAAACAAAAGGAAAAATGTACGAAACAACAAAGAAGTAAACATAGAAAAATATAAATTGTAGTTTAAAATAAGAGAAAAACAATGCAAAACAAAGAAAAACCAAAACAAGTAAAAACTACAATATAACGAAAAAATACAGTAGAAATAGGAAAAAATAAAATTAAAAATATATTAAAAATAAAAGCATAAAAGAGAATAGATAAAGTAAATAAAAATTAAAAGAATAATAAAAAATCAACAAAATTTTTAAAAGTAGCAATAATAATAATATTTTTCTGTGGCTTCAGCTTTCTGTGTCCTTGCCCCCACAGTGAACCATAGCCAGTCCCTGCCTACCCAGGAAGTCCTCCAATACTTCTAGGTAGGTCTCTGGACCTGCTGTGGGCATTGTGGCACCAGCTCAGACTCTTATCTGGCCTTACTCCTGTGTGTACTTGCCTCCAAAGTCCACAGTTGCCCCCAAAGTCCACATGCTCAATTGTGGGAACACTCGTCTATTCAGATATTCCCAGGTGCAGTGTTTACCAAGCTGATTGTGGGTGTTTAATCTGCTACTCCTCTGGGTGCTTGGAGAGATTTCCCTTTCTCTTCTTTGGTCGCATGGCACCTGGGGTTCAGCTTTGGCTTTGGCCCCGCCTCTGCGTGTGGGCCACCCTCAGGCGTCTGTTCCCTGCCCAGGCAAGAGGGGGCGAAAGCAATGACTAATTAGGGCTCACTTGCTCTCTCAGTTCAGCGAGAGGGATGGATACAGCAGTCACAATTGGGATGTGCTGGGACTGCTTGCAGTGGCAGAGGCAGGCATGAAGCTGCAACAGCCTAGGTGTACCATGCGTTCTCCTGGGGATGTTGGCCCTGGATCACAGGACCCTCAGCAGTGGTGGGCTGCACAGGCTCCCAGGAAGGTGTGGGCATTGACCTGGGTTTGCTCACAGGACCCTTGGTGGCAGTGGCAGCAGCCGTTGCACCCACCTCTCAGGCTCACGCCCACCTCTGGAGCTTGCATAGGTGGTGCCCTGCCATCTGTGAGCACATGGAACAAGAAGCTCATATGGTGGGCCTGCCCCTCTCCTTGCGGACCCTGTGACAATGGTCTCTTGCCTCTCTGGCAGGTCCAGACTTTTTCCTGGACTCCCTCCCAGCTAGCTGTGGTATACTAACCCCCTCAAGCTGTCTTTGCACAGCCTGCCCCAGTCCTCTCCCTGGTTTCTGACCTCCAAAGCCTGTGCCTCAGCACCCAGTCCCCACCTGACCCAGCAGGTGATCAGATAAGTGTCTCGGGCCAGTGAGTGCTGGTTGGCACTGATCCTCTGTGCAGGATTCTCTCTGCTTTCCCTCAGCACCCCTGTTGCTCCCCTCTCCTCTGAGGCTCCAAAGTTCCCCCAATTCCCGCCAGTGAGGGGGCTTCCTAGCATTTGGAAACTTTTCCACCTTCACAGCTCCCTCCCAGAGGTGCAGGTCCCATCCCTATTCTTTTGTCTCTGTTTTTTCTTTTTCCTTTTGCCCTACTCAGGTGCATGGGGATTTTCTTGCCTTTTGGGAAGTCTGAGGTCTTCTACCAGTGTTCAGTAGGTGTTCTGTAGGAGTTGTTCCACATATAGATGTATTTTTGATGAATTTGTGGGGACGAAGGTGGTCTCCATTGTCTTACTCCTCCATCTTGAAGATCCTCCATTTTGAGGTAATTTGTGTAAGATGTGAGGTAATATTGAGGGTTTGTTTTTTTAATATTATGTCCAATTGTTATAGTACAGTTTGCTGAAAAGATGATCCTTAATGTTTTCAATACGGACTATCCTTTAAAAAATGGGCAAATGACTTGAATAGATAGTTCACTAAACAATACATATGTGTGTGTGTGTGTGTATATATATATATATATATATATGTATGTATATGTATATATAGTAGAGAAATGCAAATTAAGACCACAATGAGATAACATTTCACACCGGATGGCTAAAATATGACTAACTGAACAGATACATGCAAAAGAATGAAATTGAACCACATCGTACACTAAATACTAAAACTAACTCAAAATCTATTAAAGACTTGAATGTTAGACCTAAAACCATGAAACTCTGAGATGAAAACATAGCTGGTAAGCTCCTTGTTATTGGTCTTAGCAATGCTTTTAGGGATCTGACTCCAAAGGCAAGAGCAACAAGAGGAAAAATAAACAAATGGGACTACATCAAACTAAAAAGCTTCTGCACGGCAAAGGAAATTATCAACAAAATGAAAAGCCAACCTATTGAATGGAAGAAGGTATGTTCAAGTCATATACCCAATAAGGGGTTGATATCCAAAATATATAAAGAACTCATACAATTCAATTACAAAAAAAAATCTGATTAAAAATGGGCAGAGTATCTGAATAGACATTTTCCCAAAGATGTACAGATGGCCAACAGGCACTTGAAAAGATGCTCAGCATCACTAATCATCAGGGAAATGAAAATCAAAACCACAGTGAGATATCACCTCATGCCAGTTAGAATGACTGTTATAAAAAAGACAAGAAATAACAAGAGTTGATAAGGATGTGGAGGAAGGGGTACCCTTATTCACTGTTGGTGGGAATGTAAATTGGTGCAACCAGTATGGAAAACAGTATAGAGGTTCCTCAAAAAATTAAAAGTAGAACTACCATATGATCCAGGAATTCCATTTTTGGGTATCTATCCAAAGGAAACAAAAACATGAATTAGAAAAGATATATGCACCCCTATGTTCACTGCAGCATTATTTACAATAGCCAAGATATGGAAGCAACTTAAGTGTCCATCAGTGGATGAATGGATAAAGAAGATATGGTATATATACAATGGAATACTACTCAGTCATTAAAAAGAAAGAAATATTGTCATTTGCAACAACATGGTTGGACCTTGAGGGTATTATGCTAAGTGAAATAAGTCAGAGAAAGACAAATACCACATGATTTCACTTATATGTGAAATTTAAAATACAAAACAAAACTGAACTCAGACTCATAGATACAGAGAGCAGATTCCCAGTGGAGGTTGCCAGAGGAAAAGGGGTAAGAGTGGGGGGGAAAATGGGTGATGGGGATCAAGAGGCATAAACTTCCAGTTATAAAACGAATAAGTCATGGGGATGTAATGTATAGTATACGGAATACAGTCAATATTGTGTTAACTTTGTATGGTGACAGATGGTAACTTGACATTGTAGTGATCATTTTGAAATGCATAGAGATGTCAAATCATTATGTTGTACACATGAAACTAATATAATATTGTATGCCAGATACATTTCAATAAAAGAAATCATGGAATCATATACCATACAAAGGTAAATTTTACTGAATGGAAATTTTTTTAACATAAAGGAAAAAATTGTCAGTGATCCTCCAATATTGAATCAAGCCAAATTCCTATTCAGATGAGCTATCTTCCTTTGCCCAGGAAGTAGAAAAAGAAGATTGTAGGTGTGGTAGAGTGATCACATCAATTGTTCCAATTTCTCATGCTTTCTTGTAGTCATGAACTTTGCCATAACCTCTGATGTCCTCCCACTCTCTCTGCATCTAGCCATGTAACTTGCTTTATCCAATGGGATGTTAGTAGATGTGAGATAAGTAGATGCTTGAAAGAGCACTTACATGTTTCCATTTGGATTTCTCCTCTTGCCTTCTATCACCACCTTGACAACATGCCAGTCTAGCCTGATGGGACACAAACATGGGAGCAGAATTGAGTCATCAGGGTCATCCCAACTAAGATGGATCAATAGTCAGACAATTACCAGATACGTGAGTGAGTTTGGGGACCAGAACTGCTTAGTCAATTCAGCCAAAATTGCCAGCACACAGACCCTTGAACCTTGATGCTTATTATTCTAGATTTCAAAGTTGTATGTTATGAAACATTATTGTGACCATAGATAACTGGTACAAAAAGTAAGGAATTATGAACCATAAGAAAAAGGCAAAAACCAAGGAAAATGTTAACTTTGGGGAGGTGGGAAACTGTGGGAGTTGGGCACACTTTCTTGAAGTGCTAGTGTCTTAATTTATTTTTTTAAATAAAAAAGGCTCTCTGAATAATGCTATGCAGGAATATGAAAACAAGACTGGAGTAGAGCCAATCTAGAGGTATATCATCTTGTGATCAGTTCATGACTTTCCCTAATAATGAAGGTCTCTTCACATCTTTGAATTTTATTCCATGAAATCAAATATGTACAACCTCAGATGAATGTAATAAAATAATTGTAATAAAAACAAAACAAAGACAAAAAGAAAGAAAGAAAGAAGGAAGGAAGGAAGAAAGAAAGAAAGAAAAAGAAAGAAAGAAAGAAAAATGTAAAATAACAAGTGTTAGTGTAAATATGGAGAATTCTGAATCCTCATACATTGCTACTGGGAATTTTAATGGCGTGGCTAGTGTGGAAAACAGGTTTTCATTTCCTCATAAGGTTAAACATAGAATTACCATGTGACCCAGCAGTTCTACTCCTAAGTATATACTCAGAAGAATTGAAAACAGTTGTTCAAACAAATAGTTATACACAGCTGTTCACAGATCACTATTCACTGTAACCAAAAGATGGGAAGGAGCCAAATGTCCATTAACAGGGGAATTCATAAACCAAGTGTGGTATGTCCATACAATGGAATATTATTCAGCCATTAAAAAGGAATACATTACTGATACATGATACAACATGGATGAACCTTGAAAACATTATGCTAATTGAAATACAGCAGACACCAAAGGCCACATATTGTTTGATTCCATTCATATGAAAAATCCAGTGAGGCAGAAGGTAGATTAGTGGTTGCCAGGGAATGGGAATGGAGGGAATAGGGAATCACCACTTAATGTATAGAGGGTTTCCTTTTGGAGTGATAAAAATATTCTGGAACTAGATAGTGGTGATGGTTGCAAAACACTGTGAATGTACTAAATGCCACTGACTCGTACACTATAAAATGTACATTTTAAAATGAAATTTTATGTTATGTGAATTTTAGCTCAATAAAATAATTGTCCTTGTCACACTATTTATAAAGCTTGTAGACCAGTAAAAAGGCTGAGTGATTAGGAATTTTGTTGGCCTAAACTGGGTGACATGATGACAGGATTTAGATAATCACTGCAAATGTCTAACATTTAAGACCACGTGTTAATCATTTTTAATGGGTAAAAAGAAAAGGTGAATCTTTTGGACCTATTTGATAGTCATGATATTAATTTATCTAATAACAAATACATCCCAGTCTATCACCAGTTGTCCCACCCAAAGTGCATTTACTGGCTCATTGCATTCTAACCCTCAAAAATGCTTGGTTAGTGCCAGAAATAGGGCATCCGGGCATGACATCCTATTCCAAACCAAAGTCTACTGGCTATATAACCACAAGGTTTCATCACATACAAGCAGTAACAACACTGCCTGTGCCTTTCAAGCTGGGGCAGTATACCACAAGAAAGTTATATTCCCAAGACCATCCCCGAACTTAAAGCGCTGCCCCAAGGTGCTACTTTTAATTATCAACATTAAAAAAGAATTGTTTAAAACTTTATACTTTTAAATCAACTATACTTCAATAAGAAGGTTAAAAATAAGTTAAAAAATAAAACTTTATACTTTCCAGTTAGCATAATTGTTCTTCTAAGAAAACAAAAAAAAAACCCAGTTGTTTTTATATTAAATTTATATTATTTAGTTACCATTTTATAATATTGACCTATAGACTTTTGGTTCTGAAAATTCTTAGTTGTGTGTGCCTATACAGTTCATCACAGAATCCTTGGCTTCCTGGGCCTCCACCCATTAAATGCCTATAGTGCACCATATTTACTGTAATAGCCAAAAATTCCCCTATTCATTTCCACATACCCACAGGAAGTCACTCTAGTTTAGAATGACATGATACCATAAAAATGCACCACCACAGGTATGGTTCTTAAAATAGAGTGTTTGATTTTATACATTTCCGATTTTAAAAGTCAGATACATTTAAATTATCTTAAATATTTTATTAATTTATTTGTTTTACTATTTTACTGATGTACAAATACATACTCTATTCCAAGAACTAAGCTGTAAAGAGTATGATTTCATGATTTTTTACCTATATTTACACCTATATAATCACCATCCAGGTTAAGATTTTGAACATTTCCAACACCTCAGGAATCTCTTTCATACCCTTTCCCAATCAGCTTCCTATCAGACATAACCACTAGTCTTTCTATCACCATAGATTAGTTTTGCCTATTTTTGAGCCTCACACAAAAAAGGAATCATAGTATGCACTGTTCTGTGTAAGCCTTTCACTCAGTGCAGTGTTTTCCAGATTCATTCATGTTGATGTATGTTTCAGTTATTCATTCCCTTTTACTGCTGTTAGTTATTCTCTTTTATCACAGTTGATTTATCCATTCACCAATTAAAGGACACTTGTGTTGTTACCATTTATTTCTATTATGAATAAAGCTGCTATGAACAATCTTGTACCTGTCTTTTGGCATACACACAAACACACATACATACACACACACACACACACACACACACACACTCATTGTTCTCTTAGGTATATAACTGGGAATGGAATTGCTGAGTCATAGGGCGGCACATATTTAGCTTATGTAGATAATGCCAAACAGTTTTCCAAAGTGGTTGCATAAATCTACACTCCCACCAAGATCTTCAGATCCTCAAAATGCACCATAAAGGAAGTAAAGAGGAAAGCCACAGACTGGTAGAAAATATTCAACAAAGGACTAGTATACAAAATACATAAATTACTATTCAAATCATTACAAAATCAATAATAAAAAATACACATAACCCAATTATTTTTTAATGGACAAAGACTTGAATAGGCAATTCACAGGAAGATACCCAAATGGCCAATAAACTCATAAAAAGGTGCTGAATGTCATTAGTAATCAAAGGAGTGCAAATTAAAATCAGAATAACATACTGCTACACACTATCTAGAATAGTTAAAAATTTAAAGATTGGCTATATCAAATATTTCTAAATGATTTAAGAAATTGGACTTGTAAAAGAGACTTTAATTACTTGTTATTATCCAGCACTGTTACACCAGTCTTGTGAAGTAAGTATTATTTCCTCTGTTTTACAGACAAAGAAACTTAGGTTGAGAGTATCTGATTTTCCAAAGTGATTTTTGAACTATTAAATGGCAGAGATTAAGTTTAAATCCAGAGAATGTGATCACAGATCTTTCTCTTTTTCACCTCTGCCTACCCTTTGGCCCAAACAGAAGAAAACTTACAGGTTTGTATTACTTTGGAAAATCATTGGCATTTTTTTGCCAGATTAGCAAAGTGTAGCACAAACATGGCAACAAGCTCCATACCAGACTAAAAATTTCTGAAATAGTGAGAATATCCAAATTTCTATTCATTTGAAAAATTATTATAGAATGTGAAGACAATGTTGCAAGTAGTCTCATCCAGCTTCTCCAAGAGTGTCACCTATGAAAAATACTCACAACTTAATAAGAAGCATAGTTTATCATCAACAGGGTCCTGGCAACAAGGTATCACATATCAACATGCAATATCGTATTACGGTATAATGGAGTGGAAATGGCATAAGTCTTGGGGTCAAGTGAACTGGGTTTGGGGCTTAGTTTTGCTGCTTTTATTAGTTGAGTGAGTGTAACCATAGATAAGGTACTTAATCTAAGTTTTATTTTCTTTAGTTATAAAACAATATTACCTATCACATAGAGTTATGAATATTTAGATAAAAGCCAAATAAGATAAATGAGATAATTATCCAGAGAAAGTTATAAACCAAATTGGTACCTGAGCTTCAAGGATAGGTAACAAATATTTTCATCCAAATAGTTATTGTTGTTTTTAATCTTTTCTGTGAATTTTGGAAAGTAAAGTCTTGCCTCTCACTTCTCCTTCCAGTTCCACCTGTCCTATACCGACAAGGAGCGCTATGAAAATGAAGAGAGACCTGAGGTCCAGAAGCAGATGCTTTCTGATATGGCCAAGAAGCTACCAGTTTACACAAGAACTGGGAGTGGAGGTCAGTTCATCCAAAGTCGCTTAGAGAGGCAGATCAACAAGGATCTCAGAAAGACTGAGTCATAAATATCCTCAATCTAGCCCACTTTTTCCTCCTTTCTTCTGAAGAACACTGTGGAGTTTTTTCTCAACATTTTATTATAAAAAAGGTCAAACATTTACCCAAGATGGAATAATTATAAACATCTGTATACCCACCACTGGAGTCACCACTAACATTTTACTATATCTCTTTATCACATATCTGTCCACAAATCCATCCCTCTATCCATCATCCATCAAGATATCTTATTTAAAAAATTTTTTTTTACTGAAGTATAGTTGATGTACAATGTAGTGTTAGTTTCTGGTATACAATAAAGTGATTCAATTAAACATACATAAATGTGTGTGTGTATATATATATATATATATATGTGTATATATATACTTTTTTATATTCTTTTCCATTATGGTTTATTACAGGATATTGAATATAGTTCTCTGTGGTATGCAGTAGGTCCTTGCTGTTTATTTCATATATACTAGTTTGTATCTGCTAATACCAAACTCCTAATTTATCCCTCCCCACCTCCTTTCCACTTCGGTAATGATAAATTTGTTTTCTATGACTGTGAGTCTGTTTCTGTTTTGTAAATAAGTTAATTTCTAACATTTTTTTAGATTCCACATATAAGTGATATCATATGGTACTTGTCTTTCTCTCTTATTTCATTTAGTATGATCATCTCTAGGTCCATCCATGTTGCTGCAAATGGCATTATTTCATTCTTTTTTATTGCTGAGTAGTACTCCATCATATATATATACCACATCTTCTTTATCTATTCATCTGTTGATCGACATTTAGGTTGCTTCCATGTCTTGGCTATTGTAAATAGTGCTGTAATGAACATGTAGGGTGCATGTATCTTTTCGAAGTATGCTTTTCTCTGGATATACGCCCAGGAATGGGATTGCTGTATCATATGGTAGTTCTATTTTTAGTTTTTTAAGGAACCTCCATACTGTTCATTATAGTGATTGTACCAATTTATATTCCCACCAACAGTGTAGGAGGGTTCCCTTTTCTCCACACCCTCTCCAGCATTTGTTATTTGTAGATTTTTAATGATGGCAAGCCATTTTATTTTTTGATGCATTTCAAAGTAAGTAGCCGATATCAATACACATCCACCTAAATATTTTATTATTCTTTTTTGGGTGAAATTTACATACAAAACATGCACAAATCTTAAGTGTACTATTCAGTATTTTGACAAATGTACACACCTGTGTAACTAAAACCTCTGAAAACATTACCACACCCCAAAAAGTTCTCTCATGCTCCTTCCCAGTCAAGCCCACCACCACAACCAAAGACAACCACTATTCTGATAGTTTTCCACCATAGATTACTTCTACCTGCTCTAGAATTTCGTATAAATGGAATCATACAGTATGTACTGTTGTATCTGGCTTCTTTTATTCAGCATAATGTTCTTGAGACTCATTCACACTCTTGTGTATTTCATTCCTTTTACTGCTGAGTAGTATTTCTTTTTTTTTACATCATTTTTTTCATCTTTATTGGAATATAATTGCTTTACAATGTTGTGTTAGTTTCTGCTGTACAAAAAGGTGAATCAGCTATATGTATACATATATCCCCATATCCCCTCCCTCTTGAGCCTCCCTCCCACCCTCCCTGTCCTACCCCTCTAGGTCATCACTGGGCATCGAGCTGATCTCCCTGTGCTATGCAGCAGCTTCCCACTAGCCATCCATTTTACATTTGGTAGTGTATATATGTCAATGCTACTACCTCACTTCGTCCCAGCTTCCCCTTCCCCTACTGTGTCAAGTCCATTCTCTATATCTGTGTCTTTATTCCTGCCCTGCCATTAGGTTCATCAGTACCGGTTTTTTAGACTCCATATATATGCGTTAGCATACGGTATTTGTTTTTCTCTTTCTGACTTACTTCACTCTGTATGACGGACTCTAGGTCCATCCACCTCATTACAAAAACAATTTCATTAGTTTCTATGGCTGAGTAATATTCCATTGAATATATGTGCCACAACTTCTTCATCCATTCATCTGTCAATGGACATTTAGGTTGCTTCCGTTTCCTGGCTATTGTAAATAGTGCTGCAATGAACATTGTGGTACATGTATCTTTTACAGTTATGGTTTTCACAGGGTATATGCCCAGTAGTGGGATAGCTGGGTCATATGGTAGTTCTTTTAGTTTTTTAAGAAACCTCCATACTGTTCTCCATAGTGGCTGTATCAATTTACATTCCCACCAACAGTGCAGGAGGGTTCCCTTTTCTCTACACCCTCTCCAGAATTTATTGTTTATAGATTTTTTGATGATAGCCATTCTGACCGGTGTGAGGTGATACCTCATTACAGTTTTGGTTTGCATTTCTCTAATGATTAGTGATGCTGAGCATCTTTTTATGTGTTTATTGGCAATCTGTATGTCTTCTTTGGAGAAATGTCTATTTAGGTCTTCTGCCCATTTTTGGTTTGGGTTGTTTGTTTTTTTGATATTGAGCTGCATGAGCTGCTTGTATATTTTGGAGATTAATCCTTTGTCAGTTTCTTTGTAGATATTTTCTCCCATTCTGAGGGTTGTCTTTTCATCTTGTTTATCGTTTCCTTTGCTGTGCAAAAGCTTTGAAGTTTCATTAGGTCCCATTTGTTTATTTTTGTTTTTATTTCCATTACTCTAGGAGGTGGGTCAAAAAGGATCTTGCTATGATTTATGTCTTAGAGTGTTCTTCCTATGTTTTCCTCTAATAGTTTTATAGCGTCTGGCCTTACATTTAGGTCTTTAATCCATTTTGAGTTTATTTTTGTGTATGGTGTTAGGGAGTGTTCTAATTTCATTCTTTTACATGTAGCTGTCCAGTTTTCCCAGCACCACTTATTGAAGAGGCTGTCTTTTCTACATTGTATATTCTTGCCTCCTTTATCAAAGATAAGGTGACCAGGGCTTCCCTGGTGGCGCAGTGGTTGAGAGTCCACTTGCCGATGCAGGGGACACAGGTTCGTGCCCCGGTCCGGGAAGATCCCACATGCCACGGAGCGGCTAGGCCCGTGAGCAATGGCCGCTGAGCCTGCGCATCCGGAGCCTGTGCTCCGCAACAGGAGAGGCCACAACAGTGAGAGGCTCACTTACCACAAAAAAAAAGAAAAAAAAAAAGATAATGTGACCATATGTGCATGGGTTTATCTCTGGACTTTCTATCCTGTTCCATTGATCTATATGTCTGTTTGTTTGCCAGTACCATTCTGTCTTGATTACTGTAGCTTTGTAGTATTGTCCGAAGTCAGGGAGCCTGACTCCTCCAGCTTCATTTTTCTTTCTGAAGATTGCTTTGTCTGTTTGGGGTCTTTTGTGTTTCCATACAAATTGTAAAATTTTTTGTTCTAGCTCTGTGAAAAATGCCATTGGTAATTTGTAGGGATGGCATTGAATCTGTAGGTTGCTTTGGGTAGTATAGTCATTTTCACAATACTGATTCTTCCAATCCAAGAACATGGTGTATCTCTCCATCTGTCTGTATCATCTTTGATTTCTTTCATCAGTGTCTTATAGTTTTCTGCATGCTAGTCTTTTGCCTCCTTAGGTAGGTTTATTCCTAAGTATTTTGTTCTTTTTTTTGCAGTGGTAAATGGAAGTGTTTCCTTAATTTCTCTTTCTTATTTTTCATTGTTATTGTGTAGGAATGCAAGAAATTTCTGTGCATTAATTTTGTATCCTGCAGCTTTACCAAATTTGATTTACTCTAGTAGTTTTCTGGTGGCATCTTTAGGATTCTCTATGTATAGTATCATGTCATCCATAGACAGTGACAGTTTTACTTCTTTTCCAATTTGTATTCATTTTATTTTTCTTCTCTGATTGCCATAGCCAAAACTTCCAAAACTATGTTGAATAATGGTGAGAGTGGGCACCCTTGTCTTGTTCCTGATCTTAGAGGAAATACTTTCAGTTTTTCACCATTTTGAATTATGTTGGCTGTGGGTTTGTCATATGTGGCTTTTATTATGTTGAGGTAGGCTCCCTCTCTGCCCACTTTCTGGAGACTTTTTATCATAAATGTGTGTTGAGTTTTGTCAAAAGCTTTTCTGCATCTATTGAGATGATCATATGGTTTTTATCCTGCAGTTTTTTAATATGGTGTATCACATCGATTGATTTGTGTATATTGAAGAATCCTTGCATTCATGGGATAAACCCCGCTTGATCATGGTGTGTGATCCTTTTAATGTGCTGTTGGATTCTGTTTGCTAGTATTTTGTTGAGGATTTTTGCATCTATGTTCATCAATGATATTGGCCTGTATTTTTCTTTTTTTGTCACATCTTTGTCTGGTTTTGCTATCAGGGTGAGTGATGGGGGCCTCATAAAATGAGTTTGGGAGTGTTCCTCCCTCTGATATATTTTGGAAGAGTTTGAGAAGGATAGATGTTAGCTCTTCTCTAAATGTTTGATAGAATTCTCCTGTGAAGCCAACTGGCCTTGGGCTCTTGTTTTTTGGAAGATTTTTAATCACAGTGTCAATTTCAGTGCTTGTGATTAGTCTGTTTATATTTTCTATTTATTCCTGTTTCGGTCTTGGAAAGTTGTACTTTTCTAAGAATTTGTCCATTTCTTCTAGGTTGTCCATTTTATTGGCATATATTTGCTTGTGGTAGTCTCTCATGAACCTTTGTATTTCTCCAGTGTCAGTGAGTAACTTCTTTTTCATTTCTAATTTTATTGATTTGAGCCCTCTTCCTTTTTTTCTTTGAGTCTCGCTAAAGGTTTATCAATTTTGTTTATCTTTTCAAAGAACCATCTTTTAGTTTGATTGGTCTTTGCTATTGTTTCCTTCATTTCTTTTTCATTTATTTCTGATCTGATCTTTGATTTCTTTCCTTCTGCTAAGTTTAGGTTTTTATTGTTCTTCTTTCTCTAATTGCTTTAGGTGTAAGGTTAGGTTGTTTATTTGAGATTTTTCTAGCTTCTTGAGGTAACATTGTATTTCTATAAACTTCCATCTTAGAACTGCTTTTGCTGCACCCCATAGGTTTTGGGTCCTAGTATTTTCATTGTCATTTCTGAGTAGTATTTCATTGTATGAATATCATATTTTCTTTATCAGTTCACCAGTTGATGCTCAAGTGGGTTGTTTCCAGTGCTCAACTATTATGAGTAAATCTGCTATGAAATTCTTGTACAAGTGATTGTGCAGATATGTCTTCATTTTTCTTCAGTAATACTCACTATGGAGTTTTATTGTTAGTTTTCATATGCATGAGTAGAACAGTACTGGCTGAGCAATTCTCCTCGTTTTATTTATTTTTTTAATACATTTATTTATTTATTTTGGGCTTAGTTGGGTCTTTGTTGCTGCGCGTGGCCTTTCTCTAGTTGCAGCGAGTGGGGGCTACTCTTCATTGCAATGCGCAGGCTTCTCATTGCAGTGGCTTCTCTTGTTGCGGAGCTCAGGCTCTAGGTGTGCAGTCTTCAGTAGTTGTGGCTCGTGGGCTCTAGAGCACAGGCTCAGTAGTTGTGGCTCACAGGCTCTAGAGCACAGGCTCAGTAGTTTTCATGCATGGGCTTAGTTGCCCCTCAGCATGTGGCAGCTTCCCAAACCAGGGCTCAAACCCGTGTCCCCTGCACTGGCAAGCAGATTCTTAACCACCATGCCACCAGGGAAGCCCTCTCCACCTTTTAAAATTTGAAAACGAATGCTTTTTTGACAAGTAATTCTAATGTTTCTAATAAGGAAGTTTGTGTTTCAAGGCTCTGGGAAGTATACTGTTGGACACTCACGTTCATCTATTTATCATTTATTTATTCAACCAATATTTATTAAGATCCCATATGACAATTGGGGATGTCGTAATATAGTCTGGGTATTAGATGATATTAAAGATTTATTGTTTACTTTGTTAGAGCAATAATGTCATGGTGGTTATGGTTTATTTAAAAGTCTTCATGCATACTGAAGTATATTGAAAAGGAGACAGACAGGAAATTTTCTATATAATTTCAAACAGTAGTAAACAGAATGGTGCGATAGAGCAGAGATTACAAACTAGAAGTATATGGGAGGAATTGGACCCAGAGATATATTCTGTTTGACCTCTAATGTGTCTTTTAAAACTTTGCATTTTTACTAATTTTTAACAATTAGAATATTTCTGCATGAAAATCCACAATTTTTGCCTACTCTTGAAAACTCAGACACTGGTAACATTCGATCTGCATTTCCCCATGGCAAAAATTAGCTAGAGCTGAGTAGTAGCCGCTCTTTTTAAACACAGCACGAATTCTCAGGTTCTTCACTCACTACTCACTGTTCCCTGGACCCTTGAAGCATTTGTTTGCAGTGCTCATGATATAGAGTAATAGAGAAGGCTTCTCTGAGGCAATGTCATTTGATCTGAGACCTTAATAAGAAAAAGTAGCTTGCAGGAATTCCCTGGTGGTCCAGTGGTTAGGACTAAGTGCTTTCACTACTGGGGCCAGGTTCAATCACTGGTCAGAGAACTAAGATCCCACAATCCATGCAGAGCCACCAAAAAAAAAAAAAAGTAACTTGCCATGCTAAGGGTTTGGAACTCCATTGAAGGTTTTTAGTGGAGAGTGATATGATCTGATTTAGATTTTAACAAATCACCTGGCTATTCTGTAGAGAATGTATTGTGAGGGGGCAAGAGTGAAAGCAAATAATTAGGCAGCTATTGCAGTCATCTAAGTTAGAGGTGATGGTGGCTTAAACTGGACAGTGGTGTTTGACCGTATCTTTAAAAACATGTTGAAGGAACTAAACATGCATGTCCCTCTCCCCTCCTTGTTACCTCAGTTATATGCATACTTTGGTCACCACCACCACCACATTGCTAGAATGAACACAGAAACTCTGCTGAATTAATAGTTCATTATGTTGAATCAGTTATGTGTGCTTAAGGTACACTTTAGGTTTAATTATTATATTAGCTCAAATTTTCATAATTTTAGTTGTTACACTTAATAATCACATAAACAGTCATACTCTATCAATGAACACAGAGAAAATTAGAAGGAAAGGAAAATGTCTTTCATGCAAGGAAATAAAGAAGGAAGGAGGTAGAGAGGGAAGGAGAACTGATTTTTTATATCATACTTACAAAGTGAAAAGAATCCTGAACTAAAGGGTCAGAAAAACTGTACTAGTCACAGCCTTGCCACTTGCTTACTGTGTGATTTTGTGTAAGTTACTTGACATGGCTCAGGTCTTTATTTTCTACATCTGTGGAATGGTCAATTGAACTAATTTGTTCTAGAATGTCTCTTCTATTCTTCAAATTCTTATTCTAAGAACTACCTTCTTTACCATGCTTTAGGAGTTTTATCCACCTCATACAATCCAACCTCTGGAGACAGGAGATAAATTATGAATCCTGTTTTCAGATAGGAAAGTTGGAATAAACAGAGGCTAAATGATTTTCCCAAGATAACTCAAGCAATTGACAGTATAGTTTGTTTCATAATACAGAATTTTATGATCAGATATCCAGATATGAAAACTTTTCCCCTTACACTCATCCCCCAAAAGGTGCTTTTAAGATTGATCCAACAGGGAAAAAAATACATACCACAATTCTCTTATGTGATCTGTCTTTTGCTTGGTAACTTGAAATGAGATGAGTTTGAGTGCCTGTAATCAGTGTATAACAAGTCACCCAGATTTGCTAGTAAGATATATGGTGTCATATTGATCCCTAACCAGTGCTAACCACCTTATTTTTCCTATAGCCGTAAGGTTCTGTGACCGGTGCCATTTGATCAAGCCAGATCGCTGCCACCACTGCTCTGTCTGTGCCATGTAAGTGACAGCCATAATTCCCCTGGGCTGAGCTTGGCCACTGATGGTTGCCTTAAAAACCAAGTGACTTATCCTAACATGTTGATCCTAAAGAGCATTTCCTTTCAATCATAATGAGCACATGCCAAATACCCTCACAGGGATGATGATGATTCAAACTATTATAAAGATAGGAAAGAGAAATAAAACTGCATTTTAAAAAATAAACATTTTATTTTAGAACAGTTTTAGATTTATAGAATCATTTATAGAATTTATAGAATCATTGTATGTAGTTCTTATATGCCCCACACCATTTTCCATGTAATATCTTACATTAATATCTTACATTAATATGGTACATTTCTTACAATTAATGAACCAGCATTGATTTTTTATTTTTAGCCAAAATCCATACTCTATTTAGATTTTCTCAGTTTTTCCCTGAAGTCCTTGTTCTGTTACAGGATCCTATCCAGGATACCGTATTACATTTAGTTGTCATGTCTTCTAGGCTCCTCTTAGCTGTGATAGTTTCTCAGACTTTACTTGTTTTTGATAACCTTGACGGTTTTTAGAATTGTCGGGTATTTTGCAGACTATCCCTCAGGTGGGATTTGTCTGATATTTTTCTCATAATTAGATTTAGATAATGTCTTTTGGGGGAGGAAGACCAGAGAGATTAAGTGCCATTCTCATTATATCATATCAAGGGTACGTACTATAGACATGACTTATCACTGCAATGTTAATCTTAATCATCTGACTGAGGCAGTGTTTGCCAGATTTCTCCACTGTAAAGTTACTCTTCTTCCACCCCCACTCCATACTGTACTCTTTAGAAGGAAATCTCTGTGTACAGCCAACACTAAAGGAATGAGAAGTTATGCTTCCCCCACCCTGCCTTGCAGGCAGAGTATCTACATAAATTATTTGGAATTCCTCTACATGGGAGATTTGTCTCTTTTCCCTCATTTATTTATTAAATCATTTACTTATATCAATATGTGGGCATGGACAATCATTTTACATTTGGGGTTATAAGTCAATACTACTTTATTTTGTTACTCAAATTGCTCCAGCTTTGTAAAATCCCATTTTTATACTAATAAATATAAGCTTCATGTCCTTCTTCTTGAGTGCTTGTTCCATCCATGTTTCTCTTACCCTTGATTCAAGCACAGGCTGCAGTCATGTTTTCTTCTTTACTTTTATTAAACTAAGTAAATAAAATGAGGAGAGGTATCTTGGACCTACCCTCTGTGTCAGTATCCTAGAGTTCCCTTTAAAAAATGCCTTTTAAAGGTTGGAATTTTAGTCATGTAACTTGCTGCCAGCATGATCCTAAAGTTTTGTGATTGGCTCATCCTAGGAACAACTGAGGACAGAATAGTTTTGGAGAAGCTATAGTGGAAATCTAAGAATGAGTGTACTGGGACCATGTAAAAATACTGGTGATACCCTGAGTTCAATTCTGAAGTTTATCACACTGTATTTTCTTCCTTTTGTAGGTGTGTATTAAAAATGGATCATCATTGCCCTTGGTATGTCCTTTTGATTAATTTCTCCCCTCTAATAGGGTCAAAGTTGTTCAATGCCTACTTTCCTAAGCATAGTTGTAAAATGCCTGTTTCCCCTACCATAATTCACTGGGCTTTGTATTTGTGTGGGGAACAGGGAAGGCGTAACATTTTAAAGCAAGAATAAATATACCATCAAAGGTGTGATAGTGAATTCCTGGTGTCACAGAGCTAATGGTCTCTTGTCCATTAGCTATAATAACGAAAGAGAGTACAGATAGTTGTCCCCTTTGACATTACATAATTCAGTTCTTTTTTTAGCTGTCTTGATGTTTGAAAAACTCTAGATTGTTAATTTAAGCAATTCTCCAAATTTTGTATGTCTGACCTAGAGAACCAGTATGAAATCATCTAACTATAAAGAGAACATGCCATAATATACTAAGTATAGCTGCGGAGATTGTAGTAGGTTTTCAGCATCCAAGATCCAGGTTTGCTTGGGTGTGTCAGGAACCAGTCCAGAACTGTTAGGTAGGCCAGCTGTCTCTGTGTCTGTAAATAAAAGGAAAAACAAGTGAGACATGAACTTGTGTTTCCAGTCTGTTCCTATTAAGGCACTTAAATTTCTGTTGAGTTTCTACACAACAGATAATGAAGCAGCAGGGGTAACACAGTTCACTCTGTATCAGTGTGTTCTAAATCAATGGATCCTGATTTCAAATTAGTTTTTCTTTTTTTCCTTTTTTAGGGTTAATAACTGCATTGGATTTTCCAACTATAAATTCTTCCTTCAGTTCTTAGCTTATTCTGTTCTCTATTGCCTGTACATTGCTACAACGGTCTTCAGCTATTTCATCAAATACTGGAGAGTAAGTTAAAAAATCCAGAAGGGTCCCCCCACCAAGAATAAATACACACCTATTCCAATCTGTGACATTGTTCACATTATCTTTTTCTTTTTTACATTTTGAAGTAGCTAATACTGAAGTAATCAGAAGGGAAAGCACAGAAAACAAGTTTCCCACATTAAATATTCTGAGATTTAAGAGGCTGTTATTTAGATGTCAGTTAAAGTTTCTATCATACATGAGAATCTTGTTGGGCCTCCAGGAACCTAATCTCTTGAGACTTACTGATTCTTTACAATGTATTTATCTAATCAAGTTTTAAAAATCTACTTCGTACCAATTTTAGATTTGAAAAATGTTGAAACTAATTCTAAATCCCTAGTTTCCTAAGAAAAAGGCTGACAAAGCACTCCCTCGTTGTCAGAAAATACTTTCTAAATCCCTGTTCAAAGGAAGTTGCAAAATTCCTACTGGACAGAAAGATTCATTAACTCATTCAAAATGAAAAGGGAGAGTCTTATTTGAACTTTGTATGACAAACTCTGGGTAGGGTATAAGGAGAACTGAGTTCTAATACTGGCTCTGCTACCTGCTTCACTGGCTCATTGCCAAGATCAAATGAAACATGTTGAGGGACTTCCCTGGCAGTCCGGTGGTTAAGACTTCATCTTCCAATGCAGGGGGTGTGGGTTCGATCCCTGGTCAGGGAGCTAAGATCCCACATGCCTCACGGCCAAAAATCCAAAGCATAAAACAGAAGCAATATTCTAACAAATTCAATAAATACTTTAAAAATAGTCCACATCAAAAAAAAAAAAAGAAAGAAATGAGGAAATCATAAGATATTATCCAATGTAAGGTTAAAAGAAAAAGATTAACCTTACACTGGATAATACCTTTAAAACAATGAAACAGATGTTGAAAATATTTTACTTTTCAAAACATGATTTCAATCATTATAATGAAATCTTTTTAAAAATCCTACTTTCACCTTTCTTCTACTTGAAGATATCAGTTATATCCCATCTATTTCCAAAAAATTGAAGGCAGATTTTCAGTTTACATATGTATATGGGGTCTGCAGCAGTATAGTGATTTTTTTTTTAATTTCATGCCAATGGACTCCAGAAGATATGTCTTCCCCACATACAACTACAATACAGTTACTAAGACATTATAACCTTACATGATGAGGGCTTTCCAAACTGAACCTGAATAGCAAAAAGCAGATGTGGGCAGAGCTACTGGTTATTACTTTAGGAATTGCACAAGAGCCTGTATAACAGGAATATCTCACCTCAGGGGGAGAGGTGAAGCACATAAATCCTGTGAGTAGAATATAGCTTATAATAAACTGGAGAAAAAAAGGAGAAAGGCAAGGCAGTGAGAGCATAAATAGCTGAGAATATTTAAATTATTAATTAGTGCTTTGATCCCTAGTAGTGTAGAAAATATAGTGTAGAATATTATAGAGGTATGGGCTTTGCATTCTCTCTTCGACTTGCTTAATCAATTCCAATATTTAATAACTTTAAGAATCAAGAATTATATAATGCATATCAAAATCTTCAACTCAGGGATATAAAAGTATAAGCAGAAATGAAGTTTTATCATAAATTGTCCCCAAATACAAAATGCTTCATCATCCTGGTGTCTCTTCTTTGGCCCCTTTCCACATCACAGGATCTCTTATCTATTGCCCAGGTTTCCATGACCTTTTTGGCATTCTATTCACACACTAAGCCACTACCATAAAAAAAATCTCCTGCAACCAATTCAGCAGGGAAAGTGTCAGCCTTGGTCTTCACTACAGACTTTACTTGGTCCTTAACAGAGTAGGCTACTGTTTAAAAACTACCCTTTGATAACAGAGTAAACAATGTTGTATTTCAATCATTTTGCCTTTGGCCCTCCTAGTCAGCCAATAATCAAATACCACAATGCCAGCCAGGTGCTGTATGCTTCTTTTACCCTCGAAAGGTAATATCTAGATATGAATTAATCTCCAGAAATGTGCCAGTATTCACAAGCAAGGGGTGAAAATAGCCTTGCCCTTTTCCTATTCCTTCATTTTTTTCTCCACAATAAACTAGCTCATGCCTGACAGATGCCAGGCGAGGAAACCTACCCTGGCTTGCCCTCATAATGAAAAGGGCATTGACAGTTCAGAGAAATGCTTCTTTGCAGTCTCTCCAGCCAGAGAGCACTTTAGTGTGGTTTAAAGATGGCTTTCTCAGTTCAAATTGAGTCTCCCCTAAAATGAAAAGTAAACACTGCCATGTATTTTAAAAGCCATGTATCAAGGAGACTAGCTGTGCTCCTAAGAATAGCAACCTCCATTTGTATGGTACTTTACCATTTTCAAAGCACTTTCATATCTATTATATCATCTTATCCTCACCACAACCTTGTGAACTAGGTAAAGCAGGAATTATTAGACTAATTTAAAGATGATAAAACTGAGGGTCATAGTAGTTAAGTGACTTGCTCAGGATCACCCAGCTTCTAAGTTGCAAAGTGAGAACTTGAACTTGTCTGACTCTTAAGCCCAGTAATCTTAAACACTGTACCATGTCCTACTGCCCATTATGGTCCTACTATAGAGAAGCTCTAGCTCCTTTGAAATAAAGAATTCAGAAGACCATCAGATTGTGGTTCTCCTCTCAATATTAACTTAAAGAGTAGCACTTTGATAGGAAATTGATATTTGACTTATGAAAAAAGTAGTAATATACACCTCCCACACTGGGCCATGAATCTCCTCATAGAGGCTATGAATTCTTTTAGAACAGAGATAATAGGATTAATCTACCAATAACCACTGTTTCTGGTGGTTATTGCTTTGAGTAATTTAACTTGGTTATCTCCTGAGTAGGTAATTTTGAACATAGGGCCATCACCCTCTTCTAACAAAAAAGAAAGTTAAATATTAAGGACTTTATCAAGGGACAACACAGTAGATATGCTTTGGCAGACAGAAGAGAGTTCTATAAGAGCAATTAGGGAAGGGAAAGACTTGCAGCTCAGCCCCTCAGAGTGTGAACTGACTTTATATCAGTCCCTACTGCCCAGCCATTTCCTATTGTCCATTTAAACATGAAAGATAAGAAGTAAAATAAATGTGAGCTTTAAAAGCTTTTAAAAACTTATTAAAAAAGTAGAGATTATGAAAACAAAAACACAGCCAGGCAAAAACCACTACAAAATCTTTCCTATAAATTCAAAACAAAACAAACAAAAACCAATCAAATTCAATTTGGGTGCTTAGGCCAAGATTTTGTAGAGGAATCGTTTCAAAAAGGAGCTTCACATAAAAGTTCATGAAGGTCAAAGTTCTTGGTATAGCTATTTCCTGGCGTGCTCTGCCCCCAGGCAAATTTCACCCAGACCACCCCTCAGCTGAAAGCATCTGACTGGTTTACTTCACTTTATCTTCATCCTTCAAACACATACTGTCTGGAAGATTCCCAATATTTCCTTACATCAAAATAAATATAAATCTCCTCTAAGAGACGAAAAAAATCTGTACCATCTGAATTTGCCAAGTGTTTCCAAGCCTTAACGTTCTCCTTCCAAACTGTAGTAGAACTAGATCCTAATGTCAAGGTCCACTTCAACCAAGAATCACCTTTACTACTCAAGAGCATTTGGAAATATTTCAAAGCAATTCATCACACCAAAACAATGATCAACACAGGAAAGGGGGAAATAAAGAAAAGTCTTTCTCCCAACTGCTTACTCCAAAATTGAAAATGTTTTCTAATATTCTCTTCAGAAGACAAAATGTTACATGCTGTGCATGCTATAAAACTTTAGAAAATTCATTCTAGTCTGGGGCTGCTTTAAAAAAACAAAACTGTTGCCATATGGAAAATGAGATGTCCCAGCTAACTATAAAAATCTTTAGCTACCTACTTTTACAATTACCTGTCAAATCTTGCATGATTTTACTGTCTAAACAGCTGTTTCACAGGATGTAATATACCAGCACGTTCTACTTCAACTATAAAAAACAACCACACAAAATTTGCAGTAGCTTTAAAATCAAGTCGACTTAGAAGTAGAACATTTTAAAATTCTACCTATGTGTTTTAACTTCCTACATATATCACTATGACATTTTTAGCACACATATATCCAAAGAAACATGACATATAAAGTATTCCAGAATAACCCACCTTGAAACAAGAGGATGAACCATATGACCTCAAGATCACCTCTAGCCAATGACTCAAAATTTACAAACTAAATGGAATACAAGCTTAAGAGGTTGCATACCAGTTATGGCTTCAGTATACTCTTTTAACCTTACCCTTTTCTAATTGGTACATTATATACTCTATTTTACACTGAACTGCACTTAAGCAAAGATCCATTTTAGGCTGTGTAGGCTGATTGCATATCCATAATAAGGTATGGTCATCCACAGAAAGAACTGTTTTGTAAAAATTTTACAAAATCTACTTTTTTAATTACAGCTAGACATTTTATACATATGGAAGAAAGTACTAACCTATACAGAAAAACTAGCCAAACCTTATGACTTTAATCCTTTGTTTCTGTTTGTTTATTATTTCTTTTCTAGGGGGAATTGCCCAGTGTTCGCTCTAAGTTCCATGTCCTTTTTCTCCTCTTTGTGGCCTGCATGTTTTTTGTCAGCCTTGTGATTCTCTTTGGTTACCATTGTTGGCTTGTCAGCAGAAACAAAACCACCTTAGGTAAGACTGGATATTAAGGCTAGGAAAAAAACATATGAATGTATATCCCTGTGACCTATGGATTGTTCCTAAGGAAGAGAGAAACTTCCAATGAAACATTTCACCTGCAGTGACATCTCTTTGCCTCCAAACGGAAACAGATGTAAACATGTTTTACCAAACTGGAGAGCCATAGTGAATGAAGCTTACAGACTAAAGAGAACATTAGTGAATAAAACCTCACACAAAACCAAAAATAACCATTGCTTTTTATAGTTCATTCTGGGTAATAGTTCTCCAGATTTACAGCTTGAAAATTTTGAAAGGGTGTTCACATAAGGAAGTGAAGGAAAGAATCAGTACAGAAGGGAGCATCAGAAGGAGGAAGTCAAGGTCAATAAAGATAGAAAAATCTAATTTATTGAACACTTCTAAAAACAGAGTCCTGAGAAAAAATCCAAACCAACAAATAATTGAATATCTACAGTTATCAAGGAGCTGTGTAGGGACTGTGGGAATGAGATAAACACATTGAACAAGTGAGTCTCTAGAAAATGAGCACAAGAAATGAAAATTTTTCTCTGAAAATTTTTCCACTACTCTATATTCTCGGCTTTTATTTGGAGAATTGCATTTCTGATGGATCCAGTGCAATAATCGTTTTCATGGTGAAACAAATATTTATACTGTACACAAATCAATGCATGAGGGTTAAGGAGAAAGTGTCCAAATACTGAATGTTTAGCTAAGATAAATTTGAGGAAAGTATAGTACAAAAGCCACTATACTTTTGGAATTCATTTGCTAATAATGATAACAGCTAAGAACGTATTTGCACTTATTTTCTAAACCAAATATATATGTAGCACTTAGTTGCTAGGGTAGTAGATTAGCATATTTGGCTTAGAGATCAGCTACAACCTAGAAAAGTACTAAAAGCTTCATGATAACACAATCTGAAAACAAAGAACAAAAGGGAAATGGTCAGATGCAGCCAGAGTCCAACAGTGAACGTGTTTGCTTAATGGGATAAATGTGTATCTAAAAATAATGTGCACTAACATGGTCCAATTTCTCATAGTCGTTGAGGTGATTATAGTTCACCCATTGACATTTTTTCTGGAGTAAAACTCAATTTCTTACATTGCAGGCTTCAGTGTGAACATGTTCATTTCTGAAATGTTTCAAAACCAAATCAATGTCATTACCATCTCTTTATGCGTCATTACTTTCATCCCAGCTCTAAATATAGAGACCATTTGGCTGTTACTGCCATTTAGATTCAAATAAAGTGCTGTTAGATTTGTTCTTTCACTCCTTACATGCAGTACAAACTACATACTACCCCTATGACTGTTCAATTATTTCTACCATCATGTGTTTCTTCTGCATTTTTTTAAAAAGAGTGTACCAATTCTTTATGTTTAATAACAAACTTACTTTGTATTAAAGTGATTAAGCTGGTTTTTACCAAGTAATTTAGCAATAACTAAGAATGAGGGGCCTGTGCTACCACAGCAAAAAATATTGTAGAAGCAAGTCACATTCATGGAGAACTGTAAAATTGTAATGGTCCTGATTATTGCTCTCTTCTTCTTTTCTTCAACTTCCCTACCCCACCATAGAGGCCTTCTGTACTCCAGTGTTTACAAGTGGCCCAGAGAAAAATGGGTTCAACCTTGGCTTCATCAAAAATATCCAGCAGGTGTTTGGAGATAACAAGAAGTTCTGGTTAATACCTATTGGGTCCAGGTAGGTAACTATTACCACTGAAAGAAGTTGATGCTGGACCATGCCTTGAAGTAGCAAATTCAATTTTGACTGTATTATGCACTAGATATCTGTCCAATGTAAAACTGTATTTCCCGTGTTTTTCATTACTAGGTTAGTAAAGATAAATCAGGTGGTGAGGGCATGATACAATAAGCATTCTCATGCTTTGTGTGTAGCAGTGTAAACTGGTACCAGTCATTTGTAAATGAATTTGGATTGTAAACAACTCTGTTGTTTTTCTTCTGTATGTATTTGTACATATTTTTAATCACAGTATACATACCACTTTGAACTTTACATTTTTCACTTAAAATATAGTAATCATTTCCCCTTATTGTGACATAGTCTTTATTTTTTAAATTTATTTATTTTTGGCTGCATTGGGTCTTCATTGCTGTGCACAGGCTTTCTCTAGTTGCGGCAAGCAGGGGCTACTCTTCATTGTGGTGGCTTCTTTTGTTGCGGAGCATGGGCTCCAGGCACATGGGCTTCAGTAGTTGTGCATGTGGGCTCAGTAGTTGTGGCTCGCGTGTTCTAGAGGTCAGGCTCAGTAGTTGTGGCACACAGGCCTAGCTGCTCTGTGGCATGTGGGATACTCCCAGACCAGGGATTGAGCCCGTGTCCCCTGCATTGGCAGGCAGATTCCCAACCACTGCACTACCAGGGAAGCCCTGTGACATAGTCTTTATAACCATTACTTTTAACTGTATCATATTCCAGCCAGTGGGGAAATATATATTCCCATAGTTTAGTTTGTTTAGTTTGTTTCCGAATTATTGCCTGGAAATAATGCCACAATGAACATTTTTGTGCCTAGTTTATCTCTAGCTTTAGAATAACTCCCAGAAATGGAATTACTGGAACACTGGACATGGAGATTCTTATGTTTTTTGATATATACAAATATATGGACCTTCTATCCTGTTCCATTGATCTATATTTCTATTTCTGTGCTGATACCATACTGTTTTGATGGCTATAGCTTTGTAGTATAGTCTGAAGCCCAGGAGCCTGATTCCTCCAGCTCTGTTTTTCTTTCTCAAGATTGCTTTGGCTATTCGGGGTCTTTTGTGTCTCCATACAAATTTTAAGATTTTTTGTTCTAGTTCTGTGAAAAATGCCATTGGTAATTTTATGGGGATTGCATCAAATCTGTAGATTGCCTTGGGTAGTATAGTCATTTTGACAATATTGATTCTTCCAATCCAAGAATATAGTATATCTTTCCATCTGTTTGTGTCATTCTTCGATTTCGTTCAGCAGCGTCTTATAGTTTTCGGAGTACAGGTCTTTTGCCTCCTTAGGTTTATTCCTAGGTATTTTATCCTTTTTGGTGTGATAGTAAATGGGATTGTTTCTTGAATTTCTCTTTATGATCTTTCATTGTTAGTTTATAGAAAAGCAACAGATTTCTGTGTATTAATTTTGTATCCTGCAACTTTACCAAATTCATTGATTAGTTCTAGTAGTTTTCTGGTGCTATCTTTAGTATTTTTTATGTATAGTATCATGTCATCTGCAAACAGTGATAGTTTAACTTCTTCTTTACCAATTTGGATTCCTTTTATTTATTTTCCTTCTCTTATTACTATAGCTAGTACTTCCAAAAGTATGTTGAATAAAAGTGGTGAGAGTGGGCATCCTTGTCTTGTTCCTGATCTTGGAGGAAACGCTTTTAGCTTTTCACCGTTGAGTAGGATGTTAGCTGTAGGTTTGTCATATATGGGCTTTACTATGTTGAGGTATCTTCCTTCTATGCCCACTTTCTGGAGAGATTTTATCATAAATAGGTGTTGAATTTTTTCAAAAGCTTTTTCTGCACCTATTGAGATGATCATATGGTTTTTAGTCTTCAATTTGTTGATGTGGTGTATCACACTGATTGATTTGTGGATATTGAAGAATCCTTACATCCCTGAGATAAATCCCACTTGATTATGCTGTATGATCCTTTTAATGTATTGTTGGATTCAGATTGTAAGTGTTTTGTTGAGGATTTTTGCATCTATGTTCATCAGTGATATTGGCCTGTAATTTTCTTTTTTGTGGTATCTTTATCTGGTTTTAGTATCAGGGTAATGGAGTTTCCTTAAGAAACTAAGAATAGAGCTGCCATATGATCCTGCAATCCCACTCCTGGGCATATATCCAGAGAAAAACATAGTCTGAAAGGATACATGCACCCCAATATTCACTGCAGCACCGAGACATGGAAGCAACCTAAATGTCTATAGACAGATGAATGGATAAAGCAGTTGTGGTACATATACACAATGGAATATTACTCAGCCATTAAAAAGAATGAAATAATGCCATTTGCAGCCACATAGATGGACTTAGAGATTGTCATACTAGGTAAAGTAAGTCAGACAGAGAAAGAGAAATATCGTATGATATCAATTATGTGGAATCTAAAAATAATGATACAGATGAACTTATTTACAAAACAGAAACAGACTCACAGACTCAGAGAACAAACTATGGTTACCAGGAGCAAAGCGGGGGGGGGGGAGATAGGGAGTTTGGGATTGACAAAAAAAATTGTATATCACTATATTGTACGTCTGTAACTTATATAGTATTGTACATCAACTATACAACAATTAAAAATAAAATAATTTATAAATGAAAAAAACAAATATATGGAGAAGAAAAACAACAGAGGGGAAATATACCCCCAAAATGCTCTAAGTGGTATGGGCAACAGTCTTAGAAATTATTTTTTTTGTCTCCACTTTGCATATTTTGGGATTAAATGTTTATATTACTTTCATGGAGGGAAAAGTTAAAGTTATAAATTTAAACAAGAACAAAAAGCAAGAAGAAACAAAGATTGATTTAGAGATTCTAGGTAATTCTTATAATTGCAACAGGAATGAAGAGAAAGCAATGAAGGAGAGATGAGTTTGTGTCCTCTGAGTGACTTCATGAACCAGATTAAAACTACTATCAACTAAACTAGCTCTAGAGCAAAGCTTATTTATAGGCTTCTTGCAATCCCCTTTAGATCCATTCTTCAGACAGGGATACAGCCATTTGTTCACTTATTTGAGGAAACTTTGCTGGAGTAAGGTGGTAATTAAGAAAGATTTTCTCCTCTTCATTAATTGCCCTAGTAGTTCCTCTGTACCAGTTAGTGTTTACAGGCTCATTTATTTAAAAGCTGTGGTATATCCTATGCCCTGGCTATAAATCACAAGACAAATCTGTGTCAGTGGGTAATGTTGATTAATAACTAATACCAGCAATTATTTGCACCCCACTCACACACATACATACACAAACACACAATATCACTACACCAAAGGGAGGTCTAAAATGAGTCTTCTTTGGAATAAAGAACAAGAGCAAAAATCAAAGCCCACTCATTTATAATCAATATAGTTACATCCTCTGTAGAGAACTGTCAATTCTGGGGTAGGATAATTGCCCCAAGGATCTGCACTCTTAGAAATGCCTCACTTTGGCTCTTTCTCCCAGCTTTTAATAACGTTTCTGCCATACAAGCCAAATAACAGGGCATTCAGCCATTATTATTATCTATCACCAATTCACAGCACCTTATCTCCAGAGAATTCAATGATTCTTTTTTTATTCAAACAGAAAGTCACAAAAATTATAATCATCCTCATCAGTACACTCAGTCCCATGTAATTAATTTTTTTTTCATCTTGATCTTTCGTTAGCACTTTTATGAATTTATCAGTTTTCCATTGGAGTTCTCAAAATGCTTATTCATTCAGTTCAGCAGTATAGTCAGTTACCAGAAACCTGTACTTGTCGGAGTGTTTTCCATGAATTCCTTGAAGATGAAACCCTTTTATAGGAACATTTTTGCAAAAGCATCAGAGTACACCCAGAACTGTCTGTAAATGACAAAAGACTTAAAAATGACCATGGTTAAAGATTTGATGAAAGTTCATAATAATGCAATTGACAAGGAAATTTAGTTATTTCTGAGATATACATTTTAAAGTAATAACTAGAATTATGACTTATTATACCAGAACATATAAGATTTTTAGAAATTTCATGTAATGTCTGAAACATCTATATTAACATATTTCCATACAAATAACCCAAAGAAAATTTAGTATTAGTTGTTTTTTGTTTGTTTTTTTATACTGCACGTTCTTATTAGTCATCAATTTTTTTTTTTCCGGGACGCGGACCTCTCACTGTTGTGGCCTCTCCCGTTGCGGAACACAGGCTCCGGACGTGCAGGCTCAGTGGCCATGGCTCACAGGCCCACCTGCTCCGCCACATGTGGGATCTTGCCAGACCAGGGCATGAACCCGTGTCCCCTGCATCAGCAGGTGGACTCTCAACCACTGCGCCACCAGGGAAGCCCTAGTCATCAATTTTATACACATCAGTGTATACATGTCAATCCCAATCGCCAGCACACCATCATCCCCACCCCACCGCAGATTTCGCCCCTTGGTGTCCATACATTTGTTCTCTACATCTGTGTCTCAACTTCTGCCCTGAAAACCAGTTCATCTGCACCATTGTTCTAGGTTCCACATACATGTGTTAATATGCGACATTTGTTTTTCTCTTTCTGACTTACTTCACTCTGTATGACAGTCTATAGATCCATCCACGTCTCAACAAATGACTCAATTCGTTCCTTTTTATGGCTGATTAATATTCCATTGTATATATGTACCACATCTTCTTTATCCATTCGCCTGTCGATAGGCATTTAGCTTGCTTCCATGACCTGGCTATTGTAAATAGTGCTGCAATGAACACTGGGGTGCATGTGTCTTTTTGAATTATGGTTTTCTCTGGGTATATGCCCAGTAGTGGGATTGCTGGATCACATGGTAATTCTATTTTTAGTTTTTTAAGGAACCTCCATACTGTTCTCCATCGTGGCTGTATCAATTTACATTCCCAACAACAGTGCAAGAGGGTCCCCTATTAGCCACACCCTCTCCAGCATTTGTTGTTTGTAGATTTTCTGATGATGCCCACTCTAAATGGTGTGAGGTGATACCTCATTGTACTTTTGATTTGCATTTCTCTAATAATTAGTGATGTTGAGCAGCTTTTCATGTGCTTCTTGGCCATCTGTATGTCTTCTCTGGAGAAATGTCTATTTAGGTCTTCTGCCCTTTTTTTGATTGGGTTGCTTGTTTCTTTAATATTGAGCTGCATGAGCTGTTTATATATTTTGGAGATTAATCCTTTGTCCATTGACTCGTTTGCAAATATTTTCTCCCATTCTGAGGGATGTCTTTTTATCTTGTTTATGATTTCCCTTGCTGTGCAAAAGCTTTGAAGTTTCATTAGGTCCCATTTGTTTATTTTTGTTTTGATTTCCTTTACTCTAGGAGGTGGGTCAAAAAAGATCTTGCTGTGATTTATGTCTTAGAGTGTTCTTCCTATGTTTTCCTCTAAGAGTTTTATAGTGTCCGGTCTTACATTTAGGTCTCTAATCCATTTTGAGTGTATTTTTCTGTATGGTGTTAGGGAGTGTTCTAATTTCTTTATTTTACATGTAGCTGTCCAGTTTTCCCAGCACCACTTATTGAAGAGAACATCTTTGTCCATTTTTACCTTTGCCTCCTTTGTCATAGATGAGTTGACCATAGGTGCGTGGGTTTATCTCTGGGCTTTCTATCTTGTTCCATTGATCTGTGTTTCTGTATTCGTGCCAGTACCATATTGTCTTAATTACTGTAGCTTTGTAGTATAGTCTGCAAGGAGGGAGTCCGATTCCTCCAGCTCCATTTTTTTCCCTCAAGACTGCTTTGGCTATTTGGGGTTTTTTGTGTGTCCATACAAATTTTAAGATGATTTGTTTTAGTTCTGTAAAAAATGCCATTGGAGGGCTTCCCTGGTGGCGCAGTGGTTGAGAGTCCGCCTGCCGATGCAGGGGACGCGGGTTCGTGCCCCGGTCCGGGAGGATCCCACGTGCCGCGGAGCGGCTGGGCCCGTGAGCCGTGGCCGCTGGGCCTGCATGTCCGGAGCCTGTGCTCCGCAACGGGAGAGGCCACAACAGTGAGAGGCCCGCGTACAGAAAAAAAAAATGCCATTGGTAATTTGATAGTGATTGCATTGAATCTGTAGATTGCTTTGGGTAGTAGAACCATTTTCACAATATAGATTCTTCCAATCCAAGAACATGGTATATCTCTCCATCTGTTGGTATCATCTTTAATTTCTTTCATCAGTGTCTTATAGCTTTCTGCATACACGTCTTTTGTCTCCCTAGGTAGATTTATTCCTAGGTATTTTATTCTTTATGTTGCAATGGTAAATGGCAGTGTTTCCATAATTTCTCTTTCAGATTTTTCATCATTAGTGTATAGGAATGCAGGAGATCTCTGTGCATTAATTTTGTTTCTTGCAACTTTACCAAATTCATTGACTAACTCTAGTAGTTTTCTGGTGGCATTTTTAGGATTCTCTATGTAAAGTATCATGTGATCAGCAAACAGTGACAGTTTTACATCTTCTTTTCCAATTTGTATTCCTTTTATTTCTTTTTCTTCTCTAATTGCCATGGCTAGGACTTCCAAAGCTTGTTGAATAATAGTGGTGAGAGTGGACATCCTTGTCTTGTTCCTGATCTTAGAGGAAATGCTTTCAGTTTTTCACCATTGAGAATGATGTTTCTGTGGGTTTGTCGTATATGGCCTATATTATGTTGAGGTAGGTTCCTTCTGTGCCCACTTTCTGGAGAGTTTTTGTCATAAATTGATGTTGAATTTTGTAAAAAGCTTTTTCTGCAACTATTGAGATGATCATATGTTTTTATTCTTCAGTTTGTTAATATGGCGTATCACGGTGATTGATTTGCGTATATTGAAGAATCCTTGCAACCCTGGAATAAATCCCACTTGATCATGGTGTATGATCCTTTTAATGTGTTGTTGGATTCTGTTTGCTAGTATTTTGTTGAGGATTTTTGCAAGTATATTCGTCAGTGATATTGGTCTGTAATTTTCTCTTTTTTTTTGTAGTGTCTTTCTCTGGTTTTGGTATCAGGGTGATGCTGGCCTCATAAAATGAGTTTGGGAGTGTTCCTTCCTCTGCAATATTTTGGAAGAGTTTGAGAAGGATGGGTGTTAGCTCTTCTCTCAATGTTTGATAGAGTTCTCCTCTGAAGCCATCTGGTCCTGGACTTTTGTTTGTTGGAAAATTTTTAATCACAGTTTCAATTTCATTACTTGTGATTTGTCTGTTCATATTTTCTGTTTCTTCCTGGTTCAGTCTTGGAAGGTTATACCTTTCAAATAATTTGTCCATTTCTTGCAGGTTGTCCATCTTATTGGCATAAAGTTGCTTGTAGTAGTCTCGTAGGATGCTTTGTATTTCTGTGGTGTCTGTTTTAACTTTTCCTTTTTCATTTCTAATTTTATTGATTTGAGTCCTCTCCCTCTTTTTCTTGATGAGTCTGGCTAATGGTTGATCAATTTTGTTTATCATCTCAAAGAACCAGCTTTTACTTTTATTGATCTTTGCTATCGTTTCTTTCATTTCCTTTTCATTTATTTCTGATCTGATTTTTATGATTTCTTTCCTTCTGCTAACTTTGGGGTTTTTTTGTTCTTCTTTCTCTAATTGCTTTAGGTGCAAGGTTAGGTTGTTTATTCGAGATGTTTCCTGTTTCTTAAAGTGGGCTTGTATTGCTATAAACTTCCCTCTTAGAACTGCTTTTGCTGCATCCCATAGGTTTTGGGTTGTTGTGTCTCCATTGTCATTTGTTTCTAGGTATTTTTTTATTTCCTCTTTGATTTTTTCAGTGATCACTTCATTATTAAGTAGTGTATTGTTTAGCCTCCATGTGTTTGTATTTTTTACAGATCTTTTCCTGTAATTGATGTCTAGTCTCATAGCGTTGTGGTCGGAAAAGATACTTGATACAATTTCAATTTTCGTAAATTTACCTAGGCTTGATTTGTTACCCAAGATATGATCTATCCTGGAGAATGTTCCATGAGCACTTGAGAAAAATGTGTATTCTGTTGTTTTTTGGTTGGAATGTCCTATAAATATCAATTAAGTCCATCTTGTTTAATGTATCATTTAAAGCTTGTGTTTCCTTATTGATTTTCATTTTGGATGATCTGTCCATTGGTGAAAGTGGGGTGTTAAAGTCCCCTACTATAAATGTGTTACAGTCAATTTCCCCTTTTATGGCTGTTAGTATTTGCCTTATGTATTGAGGTGCTCCTATGTTGGATGCATAAATATTTACAATTGTTATATCTTCTTCTTGGATCGATCCCTTGATCATTATGTAGTGTCCTTCTTTGTCTCTTCTAATAGTCTTTATTTTAAAGTCTATTTTCTCTGATATGGGAATTGCTACTCCAGCTTTCTTTTGGTTTCCATTTGAATGAAATATCTTTTTCTATCCCCTTACTTTCAGTCTGTATGTGTCTCTAGGTCTGAAGTGGGTCTCTTGTAGACAGCAAATTTATGGGTCTTGTTTTTGTATCCATTCAGCCAATCAGTGTCTTTTGGTGGGAGCATTTAATCCATTTACATTTAAGGTAATTATCAATATGTATGTTCCTATTCCCGTTTTCTTAATTGTTTTGGGTTCGTTATTGTAGGTCTTTACCTTCTCTTGTGTTTCTTGCCTGGGAAGTTCCTTTAGCAGTTGTTGTAGAGCTGGTTTGGTGGTGCTGAACTCTCTCAGCTTTTGCTTGTCTGTAAAGGTTTTAATTTCTCCATTAAATCTGAATGAGATATTTTCTGGATGGAGTAATCTTGGTTGCAGGTTTTTCTCCTTCATCACTTTAAATATGTCCTGCCAGTCCCTTCTGACTTGCAGAGTTTCTGCTGAAAGATCAGCTGTTAGCCTTCTGGGAATTCCCTTGTGTGTTATTTGTTGTTTTTCCCTCGCTGCTTTTAATATATTTTCTTTTTATTTAATTTTTGACAGTTTGATTAATATGTGTCTTGGCATATTTCTCCTTGGATTTATCCTGTATGGGACTCTCTGTGCTTCCTGGATTTGATTAACTATTTCCTTTCCCATATTAGGGAAGTTTTCAACTATAAGCTCTTCAAATATTTTCTCAGTCCCTTTCTTTATCTCTTCTTCTTCTGGAACCCCTATAATTCAAATGTTGGTGCGTTTAATGTTGTCCCAGAGGTCTCTGAGACTGTCCTCAGTTCTTTTCATTCTTTTTTCTTTATTCGCTCTGCAGTAGTTATTTCCACTATTTTATCTTCCAGGTCACTTATCCGTTCTTCTGCCTCAGTTATTCTGCTATTAATCCCTTCTAGAGTGTTTTTAATTTCATTTATTGTGTTATTCATCGTTGTTTCTTTCATCTTTAATTCTTCTAGGTACTTGTTAAATGTTTCTTGCATTGTGTCTATTCTATTTCCAAGATTTTGGATCATCTTTACTATCATTATTCTGAATTCTTTTTCAGGTAGACTGCCTATTTCCTCTTCATTTGTTAGGTCTGGTGGATTTTTATCTTGCTCCTTCATCTGCTGTGTGTTTCTCTGTCTTCTCATTTTGATTATCTTACTGTGTTTGGGGTCTCCTTTTTTCAGGCTGTGAGTTCGTAGTTCCCGTTGTTTTTGGTGTCTGTCCCCAGTGGCTAATGTTGCTTCAGTGGGTTGTGTAGGCTTCCTGGTGGAGAGGACTAGTGCCTGTGTTCTGGTGGATGAGGCTGGATCTTGTCTTTCTGGTCGGCAGGTCCACATCTGGTGGTGTGTTTGGGGTGTCTGTGGACTTATTATGATTTTCGGCAGACTCTCTGCTAATGGGTGGGGTTCTGTTCCTCTCTTGCTAGTTGTTTGGCATAGGGTGTCCAGCACTGTAGCTTGCTGGTCGTTGAGTGAAGCTGGGTGCTGGTGTTGAGATGGAGAGCTCTGGGAGGTTTTCGCCATTTGATATTACATGGAGCTGGGAGGTCTCTTGTGGACCAGTGTCCTGAAGTTGGCTCTCCCACCTCAGAGGCATAGCACTGACTCCTGGCTGCAGCACCAAGAGCCTTTCATCCACACGGCTCAGAATAAAAGGGAGGAAAAGTAGAAAGAAAGAATTAGTAGAAGTAGAAAGAAAGAAAGAAAGAAGGAAATAAAGAAAGAAAGAAAGAAAAGAAAGAAAGAAAGAAAAGAGGCAGGGAGGGAGGGAGGAAGGAAATAAGGAGGGAAGGAAGGAAAAAAAGAAATAAAGAAGATAAAGTAAAATAAAGTAAGATAAAATATAATAAAGTTATTAAAATAAAAAATAATTATTAAGAGAAAAATAAAACGGATGGATATAACCCTCGGAGAAATGGTGGAAGCAAAGCTATACAGACAAAATCTCACACAGAAGCATACACATACATACTCACAAAAAGAGGAAAAGGGGAAAAATTATAAATCTTGCTCTCAAAGTCCACCTCCTCAGTTTGGGATGATTCCTTGTCTATTCATGTATTCCACAGATGCAGGGTACCTCAAGTTGATTGTGGAGATTTACTCCGCTGCTTCTGAGGCTGCTGGGAGAGACTTCCCTTTCTCTTCTTTGTTCTCACAGCTCCCAGGGGCTCAGCTTTGGATTTGGCCCCGCCTCTGCGTGTAGGTCACCGGAGGGCGTCTCTTCTTCACTCAGAGAGGATGGGGTTAAAGGAGCCGCTGAGTCGGGGGCTCTGGCTCACTCAGGCCGGGGGTAGGCAGGGGTAAAGATGCAGGGCGGGCCTGCGGCGGCAGAGGCCAACATGACATTGCACCAGCCTGAGGTGCGCCGTGCGTTCTCCCGGGGAAGTTGTTCCTGGATCCTGGGACCCTGGCAGTGGCGGGCTGCACAGGCTCCCCGGAAGGGGGGTGTGGATAGTAACCTGTGCTTGCACACAGGCTTCTTCTTGGCGGCAGCAGCAAACTTAGTGTCTCATGTCTGTCTCTGGGGTCTGCGCTTTTAGCCACAGCTCACGCCCGTCTCTGGAGCTCCTTAAAGCAGCATTCTTAATCCCCTCTCCTCACGCACCAGGAAACAAAGGGGGAAGAAAAAGTCTCTTGCCTCTTCAGCAGGTCCAGACTTTTCTCCGGACTCCCTCCCGTCTAACCATGGCGCACTAGCCCTCTTCAGGCTGTGTTCATGCCGCCAACCCCAGTCCTCTCCCTGCGCTCCGACCGAAGCCTGAGCCTCAGCTCTCAGGCCCGCCCACCCCGGCGGGGGAGCAGACAAGCCTCTCGGGCTGGTGAGTGCCTGTCTGCACCGATCCTCTGTGCAGGAATCTCTCCGCTTTGCCCCCCACAACCCTGTTGCTGTGCTCTCCTCCACGGCTCCGAAGCTTTCCCCTTCCGCCACCTGCAGTCTCTGCCCGTGAAGGGGCTTCCTAGTGTGTGGAAACCTCTCCTCCTTCACAGCTCCCTCCCACTGGTGCAGGTCCCATCCCTATCCTTTTGTCTCTGTTTATTCTTTTTTCTTTTGCCCTACCCAGATACGTGGGGGGTTTCTTGCCTTTTGGGAGGTCTGAGGCCTTCTGCCAGCGTTCAGTAGGTGTTCTGTAGGATTTGTTCCACGTGTAGATATATTTCTGGTGTATCTGTATCTGTAGGTATTTTTTGATTTCCTCTTTGATTTTTTCAGTGATCTCTCGGTTATTTAGTAACATATTGTTTAGCATCCATGTGTTTGTGTTTTTTACGGTTTTTTTTCCCTGTAATTCATTTCTAATGTCATAGCGTTGTGGTGAGAAAAGATGCTTGATATGATTTCAATTTTCTTAAATTTACTGAGGCTTGATTTGTGACCCAAGATGTGATCTATCTGGAGAATGTTCCATGCACACTTGAGAAGAAAGTGTAATCTTCTGTTTTTGGATGGAATGTCCTATAAATATCAAATAAATCTATCTGATCTATTGTGTCATTTAAAGCTTCTGTTTCCTTATTTATTTTCATTTTGGATGATCTGTCCATTGGTGTAAGTGAGGTGTTAAAGTCCCCCACTATTATTGTGTTACTGTTGATTTCCTCTTTTATAGCTGTTAGCAGTTGCCTTATGTATTGAGGTGCTCCTATGTTGGGTGCACATATATTTATAATTGTTATATCTTCTTCTTGGATTGATCACTTGATCATTATATAGTGTCCTTCCTTGTCTCTTGTAACATTTTTTATTTTAAAGTCTGTTTTATCTGATATGAGTATAGCTACTCCAGCTTTCTTTTGATTTCCATTTTCATGGAATATCTTTTTCCATCTCCTCACTTTCAATATGTATGTGACCCTAGGTCTGAAGTGGGTCTCTTGTAGACAGCATATATATGGTTCTTGTTTTTGTATCCATTCATCGAGCCTGTGTCTTTTTGTTGGAGCATTTAATCCATTCACGTTTAAGGTAATTATCGATATGTATGTTCCTGTGACCATTTTCTTAATTGTTTTGGGTTTGTTTTTGTAGGTCCTTTTCTTCTCTTGTGTTTCCCACTTAGAGAAGTTCCTTTAGCATTTGTTGTAGAGCTGGTTTTGTGGTGCTGAATTCTCTCAGCTTATGCTTCTCTGTAAAGCTTTTGATTTCTCCATCGAATGTGAATGAGATCCTTGCTGGGTAGACTAATCTTAGTTGTAGGTTCTTCCCATTCATCACTTTAAGTATATCATGCCACTCCCTTCTGGCTTGTAGAATTTCTGCTGAGAAATCAGCTGTTAACCTTATGAGAGTTCCCTTGTATGTTATTTGTCATTTTTCCCTTGCTACTTTCCATAATTTTTCTTTGTCTTTAATTTTTGCCAATTTGATTACTATGTGTCTCGGCATGTTTCTCCTTGGGTTTATCCTATATGGGACTCTGGACTTCCTGGACTTGGGTGGCTATTTCCTTTCCCAAGTTAGGGATGTTTTTAAGTATAATCTCTTCAAATATTTTCTCTGTTCCTTTCCCTCTCTCTTCTCCTTCTGGGGCCCCTATAATGCAAATGTTGTTGTGTTTGGTGTTGTCCCCGAGGTTTCTTAGGCTGTCTTCATTTCTTTTCATTCTTTTTTCTTTATTCTCTTCCTCAGCAGTGAATTCCACCATTCTGTCTTCCAGGTCCTTTATCCGTTCTTCTGCCTCAGTTATTCTGCTATTGATTCCTTCCAGTGTAGTTTTCATTTCAGTTATTGTATTGTTCATCTCTGTTTGTTTATTCTTTAATTCTTCTAGATCTTTATTAAACATTTCTTGCATCTTCTTGATCTTTGCCTCCATTCTTTTTCCGAGGTCCTGGATCATCTTCACTATCATTATTCTGAATCATTTTTCTGGAAGGTTGCCTATCTCCACTTCATTTAGTTGTTTTTCTAGGGTTTTTTCTTTTTCCTTCATCTGGTACATAGCCCTCTGTCTTTTCATCTTGTCTATCTTTCTGTGAATGTGGTTTTTGTTCTACAGGCTGCAGGATTGTAGTTCTTCTTCTCTCAGTGATTCTGAATCTGCTCATTTTTCTTTAAAATTTAGAACCAAATCAATAGTATAATGGGATATAAATTGGAATCCTCATCATTAAATTATATTTATGAAGTTTGCTTTATGTGCACTTTGCCATACTGGCCATTGTGGGAAGCAATTAAAGAGTTGCTTAAAAACTAAAAGAGTCAAGACTGATGCAGACAAACAAACAGATATAGAAATTGAGAGCAATAGGGCAACTAAATGATGCTATTGTAAGAGCCTATTCCAGAATGGCTTTAGTCAATAAGCTAAATGGTTTAAGTCTTTCTAAGAACCCCACTCCTATTTCTAATAGGGTTATTACCTTCATAAAATGTCTATGTCAGCTGCAGGATCTCACTGCCTTCATTTCCCCACCAGCCCTGGTGATGGACACTCTTTCCCTATGAGGTGTATGAATGAGTCGCAGAACCCATTGCTAGCAAATGAAGAGCCCTGGGAAGAAAATGAGGATGACAACCGAGGTAAGTAGGGTGAGAAGGAAGTCTTTTCTCCACTCAGCAGGCTAATAAAGACTATGTTAACACAACGAATGTAGTGTAATGAGAAAATAGTGTACAGAAAGATTATATAAGCATGTCAACCTCATAAGTGCCCTTTGGATGGAGAAGGGCAAGTATGGCCAGATTTGTTTAGCAAATGTAGGTGGCTTAGGTAGGATTAGATGACAGCTTGGAAGGTTCCTTATCAGCTTTGTGATACTATCATTTATAACCAGTCAGATAAATCAGGAAACATAATAAACAGTGTTGTGCATGTTTGTAAACAATCCTGCCAGTTGTCACTTGGAGTGCTTTTCTTGAATTGATTCAATCAGTGGGTAACAGCTCACCTTTCTCTACCCTGGTTCATGCACATTGGCTAAATTTTCTTTAAAATCTCATTCCCATTCTGCTTTAGAGTGGTCTAGTACATGAAAAAATAAATGTTAGTATATAGGGGCAAGGCTACACATCCACATAGTATACTTTTCTAAAAGGCAGCCCTCAAAGGAAAAATAAGGAATTAGAACTTTGCCCTCCACCTTTCTCCCACCAGATTATTGAGTCATCTTGAGATTTTTATGAAGAGCTAAAAGTTAAGTTCTCATGTCCTGTAACCCCATTGCCACCTATTCTTTGTCTCCATGCTTACTTCTGTGCCTCTAACATTTGTTTATGTTGTTAATAGCAGACTGGTCCCAATAATACAGTAGCTGACAGAAATTTTGAGTGAGAACTTGTAGTAGTTATTACAGACTGTACCTGGGATGAACGCAGCTGAATAAGGACATGGAAAGGCATTGAGGTGGGGAGCAGAGGTGGGAAACAAGCCTTTCTAAATGTTTCCCCAGTTAGGTGATCTAGTCCCAGCTTCTCTACCTGGAAGTCCAGTTTTAGAGTAAGGCATTGTTACTACGACTAAGGAAGACAAAACAGTCCAAAATCTATAGTTAGAAAAGGAAGGAGTTCTTACCCAGCCCAAAGAACTTATAACACAAGCAGCTCCTTTACCTCACCCTTCTGACTCTTTATTGAAAAACTGATGGTATTTTGACCTACCATCCTTCAGCTATCAGACTTTTACTTACCGTGGTTACAAGTGATAAGAACTTTTATTTTGGTGTTAAGAAATCCAAACTCTAATAGAAATCATAGACTTCTAGGGTCTTAACATGGTTTGAAATATCTCCCCAATGGAAAAAACTATTCATATCTGAGCCTTGTTTTGGCAAGTGGAAAACTTTAATTATAGATGCAGTACCGCATTATAAAGAGGTTATTTTCTTGAAGTAGTTTTCAGTGCCAGACTTTTTAAAAATTAGTCAATCATAAAAAATAGGTACACCATTTTATAGTTTACAAAGGACTTTCATATACTGTTTTTCATATCCTTTGTCTCACAGCTGTCAGGTTAAGTAGTCATTATTATTAATACCATTCCCATTTTATAACTGAGGAGACTAAGATTTGGAGATGTGAGATAACTTTTGCAAGATCACATAGCAAGAAAGAGGCAGAACTTGGACTTAAAGTAAGGCATCCTGATTCCAAATACTGGATTCTTTCCAGTATAATGTTGTATCTGTCCTTTGGACAAATACACATGAGACACAGTGCTGTGACTGCATGCCATCTTACTATATAATTCATTCAACTGCTTCTTACATAAATGGTAAGTCCCAGAGTATAAGCCACCTATAGCTTTAGCAAGAACACTGTACCATCCCAAATAAGTGAGGTGTTTTAAAAGTCCACTGAAAGAGATTCACAACCCTCCTTTATCACCCATTACAGTATCTAACAAATTTAAATATTGGAAAACTCTCCTTTTTCTCTAACACACGTTCTCATGCTGTACTATTTGTCTGATTCTGTGTTATCCTCACTTACCCAAAATTTCTGTGCAAAACTGGTTATATACAAGTAGTCCTTGCACTTTTGACAACTTAGATTCCTGGGAAAGTTACTATAAGTTAAAATTTCGTGTATTGAACTTAATTTCTTTAAGGAATAATATTAGGGTTTCAGTCCTAGCCCCAAATATAATATTTAGTTTACTATAAATTATGTACTTGTACATTATATAATGCAAAGCATTCTAAAATGTATATAAATTGGTAAAATAGGGAAAAAGTGTAACCTGTTTCAAAAATATGTAATATCATAATCAGGAACTATATACAGTCTTTATCTTCTTTAAAATCCCCACCTTAATTTATTTTTTATTACTTTGCATTTTATTTATTTATTTATCTATTTTAATTTATTTTAATAGTAGTATAGTTGATTTATAATGTTGTGTTATTTTCCAGTGTACAACAAAGTGATTTAGGTATGCATACATATAAATCTATTTTTTTCATTCTTTTTCCTTATAGGTTATTACAAAATATTGAGTATAGCTCCCTGTTCTATACAGTAGGTAGGTCCCTGCCTTATTTTAGTACAGCAACATATGAGGTAAAGGAACACCTTTATGAAGTCAAGAGATTTAAAGAGGCTTCTCTGATGAGATTAATGTACACATACATAGAAAAAATGTGCAAATCAAAAGTGACAGATCGATGTATAATTCTGAGGAGATTTTCTTTGGCTTTTATGACTTTTTATTAACTTTAACAATAGGAAGAATTCATGAATATACAAATCATTAAAAGTTGTAAAACATATATAGAATAAAATCCCTTTTGACTACTGTTGGCAATTCTGACCCTTTCATCACTTATTACCATAATTTTTCTTCATCATTTTTGGTATGTTCTTCTTTTTTTAATTTAATTTTTATTTTATGTTGGAGTATAGTTGATTTACAGTGTTATTTTAGTTTCAGGTATACAGTAAAATGATTCATTTATACATATATATATCCATTCTTTTTCAGATTCTTTTCCTGTATAGGTTATTACAGAATATTGAGTAGACTTCCCTGTGCTGTATACTAGGTCCTCATTGATTATCTATTTTATGTATTGTAGTGGGTATATTTTAATCCCAAACTCCTAATTTATCCCTCCCCCTACCCCAACCTTTCCCCTTTGGTAACCAAAAGTTTGTTTTCGAAGTCTGTGAGTCCGTTTCCATTTTGTAAATAAGTTCATTTGTATCCTTTTTTTAGTTTCCCAAAATAAATGATATCATATGATATTTGTCTTTCTCTGTCTGACTTACTTCACTGAGTATAAGCATCTCTAGGTCCATCAATGTTGCTGTAAACAGCATTATTTCATTCTTTTTTATGGCTGAATAATATTCCACTGTATATATGTACTTCTTTATCCGTTCATCTGTCGATGGACATTTAGGTTGCTTCCATGTCTTGGCTATTGTAAATAGTGTTGCTATGAACATTGGGGTACATATATCTTTTCAAAGTATGCCTCTCTCTGGATATATGCCCTGGAGTGGGATTGCTGGATCATATGGTATTTCTATTTTTAGTTTTCTAAGGAACCTCCATACTGTTCTTTATAGTGGTTGCACCAATTTATATTCCCACCAACAGTGTAGGAGAGTTCCCTTTTCTCCACACCCTCTCCAGCACTTATTGTTTGTAGACTTTTTGAGGATGACCAGTCTGACCAGTGTGAAGTGAGACCTCAATGTAATTTTGATTTGCATTTCTCTAGTACTTACTAATGTTGAGCATTTTTTCATGTGCTTTTTGACCACCTGTATGTCTTCGTTGGAGAAATGTCTATTTAGATCTTCTGCCCAGTTTTTAATTGGGTTGTTTGTTTTTTCGATATTGAGCTGCATGTGCTGTTTGTATATTTTGGAGATTAACCCATTGTCAGTCACTTTATTTGCAAATATTTTCTCCCATTCTGTGGGTTCTCTGTTCATTTTGTTTATGGTTTCCTTTGCTTTGCAAAAGCTTTTAAGTTTAATTGCTCCCATTTGTTTATGTTTGTTTTTATTTTAGTAATCTAGGAGGTGGATACAAAAAGATATTACTGAGATTTATGTCAAAGAGTGTTCTGCCTATGTTTTCCTCTAAGAGTTTAATAATATCCAGGCTTACATTTAGGTCTTTAATCCATTTTGAGTTTATTTTTGTGTATGGTGTTAGAGAATGTTCTAACTTCGTTCTTTTACATGTAGCTGTCCAGTTTTCCCAGCACCACTTATTGAAGAGACTTTTTCTCCATTGTATATTCTTGCCTCCTTTGTCATGGATTAATTGACCATAGGTGCTTGGGTTTATTTCTGGGCTTTCTATCCTGTTTCATTGATCTATATTTCTATTTAATGCCAGTACCATACTCTTTTGATGAGTGTAGCTTTGTAGTATAGTCTGAAGTCAAGGAGCCTGATTCCTCCAGGTCTGTTTTTCTTTCTCAAGATTATTTGGCTATTCAGGGTCTTTTGTGTCTCCATACAAATTTTAAAATTACTTGTGCTACTTATGTGAAAAACACCGTTGGTAATTTGACAGAGATTGCATTGAATCTGTAGATTGCCTTGGGTAGTATAGTCATTTTGACAATATTGATTCTTCCAATCCAAGAACATGAAATATCTTTCCATCTGTTTGTGTCTTCTTCGATTTTTTTCATCAGCATCTTAGAGTTTTCAGAGTACAGGTCTTTTGCCTCCTTAGGTAGGTTTATTCCTAGGTATTTTATTCTTTTTGATGTGTTGGTAAATGGGATTGTTTCCTTAATTTCTCTTTCTGATCTTTCAATGTCAGTGTATAGACATGCAACAGATTTCTGTGTATTAATTTTGGATCCTGCAACTTTACCAACTTTATTGATTAGCTCTAGTAGTTTTCTGGTAGTGCATTTAGGATTTTCTATTTACAGTATCATGTCATCTGCAAAGAGTGACAGTTTTACTTCTTCATTTCCAGTTTGGATTCCTTTTATTTCTTTTTCTTCTCTGATTGCCATGGCTAGGACTTCCAATACTATGTTGAATACAAGTGGCAAGGGTGGATATCCTTATCTTGTTTCTGATTTTAGAGGAAATGCTTTCAGCTTTTCACCATTGAGTATGATGTTAGCTGTGGCTTTGTCATGTATGGTCTTTAGTATGTTGAAGTAAGTTCCCTCTATGCCCACTTTCTCGAGAATTTTTATCATAAATGGGTGTTACATTTTGTCAAAAGCTTTTTCTGCATCTATTGAGATGATCATGTGGTTTTTAGTTTTCAACTTGTTGGTGTTGTGTATCACACTGATTGATTTGTGGATACTGAAAAATCCTTGCATCCCTGCAATAAATCCCACTTGATCATGGTGTACGATCCTTTTAATGTGTTGTTGGATTTGGTTTGCTAGTATTATGTTGAGGATTTTTGCATCTATGTTCATCAGTGATATTGGCCTGTAATTTTCTTTTTTGTGGTTTCTTTGTCTGGTTTCGGTATCAGAGTGATGGTGACCTCATAGAATGCATTTTGGAGTGTTCCTTCATCTGCAGTATTTTGGGAATAGTTTGAGAAGGATAGGTGTTAACTCTTCTCTAAATGTTTGATAGAATTTGCCTGTGTAGCCATCTGGTCCTGGACTTTTGTTTTGTGGAATTTTTTAAATCATAGTTCCCATTTCAGTACTTGTGATTGGTTTGTTCATATTTTCTATTTTTTCTTGGTTCAGTCTTGGAGGGTTGTTCCTTTCTAAGAATTTGTCCATTTCTTCTAGGTTTTCCATTCTATTGGCATAGAGTTGCTTCTAATAGTCTCCTATGATCCTTTGTATTTCTGCAGTGTCAGTGAGTAACTTCTCCTTTTTCATTTCTAATTTTATCGATTTGAGCCCTCTTCCTTTTTTTCTTGATGAGTCTGGCTAAAGGTTTATCAATTTTGTTTATCTTTTCAAAGAACCAGCTTTTAGTTTCAGCAATCTTTTCTATTGTTTTCTTCGTCTCTATTTCATTTATTTCTGCTCTGATCTTTATGATTTCTTTCTGTCTACTCACTTTGGGTTTTCTTTGTTCTTCCTTCTCTAGTTACTTTAGGTGTAGCATTAGGTTGTTTATTTGAGATTTGTCTTGTCTCCTGAGGTAAGATTGTATTGCTATAAACTTTCCTCTTAGAACTGATTTTGCTGCATCCCATAGGTTTTGTGGGGTTTTTGTTTGTTTTGTGGTTTTTGTTTGTTTGTTTGTTGGCTGCACCATACGGCATGCAGGATCTTAATTCCATGACCGGGGATCAAACCCATGCCCCCTGCAGTGGAAGCACGGAGTTTTAACCACTTGATCACCAGAGAAGTCCCTGTGTCCCATAGGTTTTGGATCATCATGTTTTCATTTTCATTTGTCTCTAGGTATTTTTTGATTTCCTCTTTGCTTTCTTCAGTGATCCATTGGTTGTTTAGTCTCCACGTGTTTGTGTTTTTTACAGTTTTTTCCTTGTAGTTGATTTCTATTCTCATAAAGTTGTGGTCAGGAAAGATGCCTGGTATGATTTCAATTGTCTTAAATTTATTGATGCTTGCTTTGTGGCCCAGCATGTGATCTATCCTGGAGAATGTTCTATGTGCACTTAAGAATGTGTATTCTGCTGCTTTTGGATGGAATGCTCTTTAAATATCCATTAGGTCCATGTGGTCTAATGTGTCATTTAATGGCTGTGTTTCCTTATTGATTTCCTGTCTGGGTGATCTGTTCATTGATCTAAGTGGGGTGTTAAAGTCCCTCACTATTATTGTGTTACTGTTGGTTTCTCCTTTTATGGCTGCTAGAATTTGCCTTATATATTGAGGTACTCCTATGTTGGGTGAATATATATTTACAATTGCTGCATCTTCTTCTTGGATTGATCACTTGACCATTATGTAGTGTCCTTTTTTGTCTTTTGTAACAGTCCTTATTTTAAAGTCTATTTTGTCTGATATGAGTATCGCTACTCCAGCTTTCTTTTGATTTCCATTTGCATGGAATACCTTTTTCCATCCCCTCTCTTTCAGTCTGTATGTTTCCCTGGACCTGAAATGGATCTCTTTTAGACAGCCTATATACAGGTCTTGCTTTTGTGTCCTTTCAGCCAGTCTCTGTCTTTTGGTTGAAGCATTTAATCCATTTACACTGAAGGTAATTATCGATATGTATATTCTTATTGCCATTTTGTTAATTGTTTTGGATTTGTTTTTGTAGGTCTTTTTCTTCCCTTTGTCTTTTGTTCTCTTGTGATTTGATGACTATCCATCAACTATTCCATCAACTATCCATGAGTATTCCATCAGCCTGGTTTGAGAATCCAGTGGGGAGTTCCAGGTCAGGATCAAGTCCTAGGGTACACAATAATTATGCACAGCCTATTCCAGTTACTCTATACCAATGTATTAACTATGACAAGAATGATATTTTAAAAGAATCCAGGAGAAAAGAACCAAGCTTTCCTTAACTCACCAAAATTTCTTTCTAGCTGTAGCTAATGAGACTGAAAACCAACTCTTTAAATTTGATAATTTTAATATTCCAGGTGAGATATTTTTTTCAAGTTAAAAAATCTTCATATGAAAAACAAAATTTGCTTGAATTTGCTAATACAACTTTCCAGTGTTAATGATAACCAGGGCTTGGAAGAATTAAACTCCTTGTCAAATGCTGGACACTTATCCAGGAAAATATTGACCTCAGACTCTAGCATATTATATGCTTTATATATAGCATAATTTCCTACTCCTTTGGGCAAAACTTTTTTTGTATGAGATCATTAGTAACTGCTCAAGGTAGAAGGTTTCTGATTTATTTATTTTCAGTCTGGTAGTTTCTGCTGCTGTGATAAATAACCCATTACGAAAAAGAACAGAAGAAATAAGCTAGTATAATTTGAGAGCAAATTAAGTGTATGACATTGAATCCATAAGGAACATTATGCATTTTTGTGTCTGAACTCAAGTGTCTTGCATTTATTTGGGAAGATAAGACACATACATGAAAAGTTGTCTTACAAAACACAATACAGGGTATGTTATTGACCAAATAAATAAAACCATAAAATTTGTCCTATAGGAATTCAAAGGAGAAAGTGGTTCTTTTAGGCTGGGCTAGTCAGGAAAGGCTTTATAGAGGAGAGAGAATTTGGGCCTTAAAGATGACATGGGATTTGGATTTGTGGCAAGGAATGAAACAGCAAAAGTTAAAAGGAAAATCACAGGTTATAATGCATGAGACCCCAAGCTAAGTGAGGAGGATATGAAGAAGAAAGTAGCCTAACTCCAACAAAGAGTTTGAATGGTAGTGGATTGAACGGGAACTACTTGAAGTCATAGACCTCATCACCTTCATTTCAGTACTATCTTCAACCCTTGCAAAATAGGGTTGCATATAGATGATGATTGTTAGCTTAATGCCACAGGTGAATTAGTGTTAGATTGAATAGGACCTTAGGTACAAGACTAAGGACTCTTCTGTGGATAATGGGGAACTACTGATGGTTTTTAAGCAGGGGCTTGTTATGAGGATAATGTTGGTTTAGGAAGATGATGAGGTGATACTCTACTAAAGCACACTTACATTCTATGCCAGAGATTGCTCTAAATGCTGTACCTTCTGAAAGCATTGGTAAGAGACCTTCTCTTCATCAGAACTCAGACTCTCTAAGGATATCCTATATATAAGAACTCTGGTTCTAAGATGAGACCTTACACATCAAGAGCTTTATTGTTTAGAATCATCTCTGGGTGATATTCTGTGCAATCACCTCCCAATCAGAGACAGCCACTGAATCTTGCTTGAAGAGAAAATTACCTTATCACTTAATTCTTTGGGCCTAACCAGGCCTCTATGATTATGCCTGAGGAACTTTAAGATACTACCACAGGACTTAGGCAAGGTCATAAGTTAAATTCATGCTTCCTACCTTAAAGAATATACCCCTTCAAAGGCACCAAAGTGCCCTTACTTATTCCTATGCATAGTGGCAATAGGTAGGGCTAAATTGGAAGAGTCCTTAGTCTCAGTCAATTCTTTTTTTTTTTTTAGGTAAGAATTAGATTTAGATTAGAGAGATACACACTCAATAGACAGAGTGTGGGGAAGGCAAGAAGCACCGAAATATGGGGTGATTAGTTTTTATGGGCTGGGTAATTTCATAGGCTAATAAGTGGGAGGATTATTCCAACTATTTCAGGGAGGGGGTGGGGATTTCCAGGAATTGGGCCACCGCCCACTTTTTGGCCTTTTCAGGTCAGCCTTGGAACTGTCATGGCACCTGTGAGTGTGTCATTTAACACGCTAATGTATTACAGTGAGCATGTAATAAGGCTCAAGGTCTACTGGAAGTTGAACCTTCTACAATCTTGGACCTAGTTGTTTCTAACTAGTTTTTGTTGTGTCCTCAACAGCTATGTCATTCTTTTAAAGGTTGTGCCCTGCCCCCTTCCCTCCTGTTTCATTCCCCCTTCAGAGATTTTACTCCCATATTCTTATGGGAAGCTTAGGGGCAATGGTCTGTCTTCTGTAACTGCTTCAAGGCTGAGCAGATGCCTCGACCCTGCCTGTCAGGGAGTAAAAGTCTCTGGATGCCTGATATAGGGGCCCCAGGGGCCAGATGCCTCCTTGTTTTAAGTTGATATGGGCTGGAATCCTCTCATAGCCATCATCTTGTTGTGGAACTATTGTAACTGCTTCCATAGCCTTCCTATGAATCTTCTTGAAGATGAAGCACTTTTGCAACAGCATCAAAGTACAAAAATAACTATCTATAAATGACAAAAGACTTAAAAGGCATGGTTAAACATCTGATTGCAGTGTAATTGATAAAGAAGCTTGGTTACAATAACCAGAATTATAACTGATTACATTTAATTTAACATACCAAATAATCCTAGTTAAATATTTCTCTCTGAGATGCCTCAGGGGCCTGCTAAAGCATCCCAAAGTTAGCTGGAAGTCAAAAGAACTTTAATTAAAATTCGATGTTTGGGAAGTTTGCCAAAATGTTTCAAAACACTTAGTCAAATAAGATCATAGGTCACTGTGAGATAATACTTATTCTTTTACAAAAGTTACAAGAGATCTCAAAAGCAAATACAGATCACTTAAAGGCAAAGAAACTCACACAATCTGTTATCAAAAGTAACATTCCAAGAATACTTAGAACAAAGTATTAACAGAGAGAGAAACCAATTCCAAGTCTTGCCTCAGCTTACTCCCAACAAAATCCATTTACCCAACTAAATTCAATCCAATCTTAGAAAATTCTGATCATGCACAACTCTTTTCTCAGTGTTCCTTTCCCATTCCTCACACATCTTTTACTGAAAACACACATCTTACTTTCCTTAAAAGTTTTTTTTCACATTGAGTCACTTACTTTCCTTGCTGACAAATTTGCAACAGATATAAGGTCTTATTTGACCTCTAGTAAACCTAGGTACAACAGAAATACTATACTTAACATTGATGATTCTAAAGACATCAAACCAACAAGCTTAAGCCACCTTTAATACCAGCTATCTGATTAGTACTGAATATTTCTCAGATGACATGAAACAGAAATTCATTCTAGCCAGATTCTTTTACATTTCTGAGTATTTATATAAGTGCTTAATTTCCTTTAAGTCAGTTAAATAGAGCTCTTTTACAAATTAATTTTGGCAATACCATATATCTACAACACACGCATAGATACATATGAACACACAAACAAACACAGAGACCTCATAGTTCTCATTCCAAAATTTCAGCCCTGAATCAGGTAAAACAATGTAAAACCCATCAGTTACAAGAGGTTGGATTCAAATTGGGCTTCTGGCAGATGGAAAAGGCAGATGGAACAAATCAAGGTCACCTGTCTAGATGGCTAAATCCTTTTTAGTAATGTTTATGGAGAAGACACTTAAGATTTTTATTTGTCCTTGATAAGTCAAGTTCCAAATTCTCTAGCCCTTTTCCCAAAATTTGCATTTTAAAAAATGGCAGAGATAAGGGTTTCCCTGAGAAGACCAGATAGAACATTTGCATCTCAAAGGCATGAAAAAGGCAGGCAAATTCCTTCTAGGATGATTTTGTTCCCTTAAGTCCAGACAATTTTTTTTTCTTTCCCTCAAAGAATTGGGTAGCTACCTCAATGTTATCAAAGAACTGGCACACCCATTCACCTATGTTGGAATGTTTTATTTTCCCCCATTTGCCTTAGGGGAGAAGGGTTCCCCCCAAAATCCTATCAGCTATGGTCAGTTTAGTCTGACTGGTGGTCTCCCATTTTGGTTCAGGTATTAATAATCACCAGCTGGATATCTTTGACCAAGTCTGGGACCCTGATATTTCACACTCCAGGATCTAGTAAGGCTTCTATTTCAGCTCCAGATTTAGTCTGTTCCTTTCCACTTTCTGTTAGAATCATTTGGTGATGAGAGTGGTTCCCTTGCCCCTCAAGAAACAGAGTGGCCCCTAACTTAGTTTATAAGTCTCTTCCCATTAAGGGGATGGGACAATCAGGCACAAACAGAAAGGAATGTAGAAACAGCTGGCATTGATGTTGCACAAAAGGGGTTCCTGGAAAGTGTGCCCCTTCCACTTCCCTGACACCTCACTGCATATTCCTTATGATTGCTAAGGCTTCCAACTCTTTCGGTTAAGATTGAAAAGGTTGCACCAGTATCTATAAGAAATTCTGTCGAGTGGCCTGCCACATCAATGACCCCCTGAGGCTCAACACTAGTTATGAGATGTTATCTCTAGACGTGATGCCGAAATCTCAGCCTCTATACACTGGTGCCAAATGGAATCTCAGAAACAGAGTTTTGGGTGAAGAAGAAGAATAGCTTTATTGCTTTGCCAGGCAAAGGGGGACACAGTAGACTCCTGCCCTTGAAAATTATGTGTCCCAACCTGGGAGGACTTGATGAAGAGTTTTATAGCAATAGTTAAGGGCGAGGTTGCTGACAAGATTAGGGTGTGTACAGAGCCTGTCCTTTAATCTCATCTCAGGTAATCTTGATGGGCTTCTCTGGTTCCTTTAGTCTGGCCTTAATTGGCCTTCTCTGGTATGGAGAATGCTGACATCTTCCATTTATTGGTTTTTAATTCTATAAAAGGGCTTAAAGATATTGTTATGTGTATCCCTTGAGGTGGAACCAGGACCCTGACCCAAGGCTACACTATTGTTTCTTGGCTGTTCCTCCCTTGACTCTGCATCCCTTCCCTTCCCAGATTAGCAACTGTTCATGAATCTTAGGGAAGGTCATGGAGGCTGAACAGAAAGGCTCTCTGTGCCCAGGAGCCCCTACAGGGTCCTGCTCGGTTTCAGGCAGAGCAGCTTTTGGCCTTGGGCCCCTTCAGTCTTCTGATTGCAAAACCATCAATGGCCAAGGGGTCCCCATTGTTGTCTGGCATCTGGGGCATTCCCTTCTCCAATATCCTGGCTGTTTGCAAACGGCACATTGATTTTGATCCTCCTTCCAGTACCCGTTTTTTCTACACAGGGTACACTGGTCCTGTCTGGGTACCCGTGGGACTAATGATCCACCAGGGCCAGATTGGCCCAGGAAAGTTGGCTTCCCCTTTGGTGGTCTCTGAGGGGACAAAGCCACTGCCATCTTTTGAGCCTTTTGCATAATTATCTGGGTGCATTTAACCTTTTCAGCCACATCCCTATTATTGAAAACCAAATAAGCCAATAGGAGCAAATCATTCATTGGAGTCTGAGGACCAGCAGTTGCTTTCTGAATTTTCCGCCTGACATCTGGGGCAGACTGGGCTATGAAATTCATAGCCGAAAGGTCCTGTCCCTTAGGGGAGGAGGGACCCATGTTCATATATTTCCTAAAAACTTCCACTAGTCTCCCTTGGAAGATGGCAGGATTTTCATCCTGTCCCTATTGGACCTCTTTCACCTTTTCATAATTAACAGGTTTTACTGTAAATTTCTTCATACCATCTATCAAACAGACCCCGTCTATCCCTATCAATAGAATTCCATTGTGGGTATACCTCAGGGACAGCATCATTCCCCACCCGGTGTACTGCATGGCCCTGTAGGGTAGGTCAGTTAAAATGTCCTCTGTGTCCTTCCTAGAGTTATCCCTCCAAGCTATGCATGCCTTAAATTCCTTTTGTGTTTTATTGCCTAAATACAAGGCCATGAAAATTTGGACATATGATACCTCATCCCATTTTAAATTTCCTAACTCATATTGTGGCCAAACCTGATTACATAGCCTAATAAGTTTTTTCTCTTTTAATTCCTGTTGTCTGAATCTTTCCCAATCCCAGAGTATATGGTCCAGAGGGGTATCAGTCAGGATTGATGCAGCCTGACCCATTTCAGACCCAAGCCTGAGGTAATGTCTTTAACTCTTGTGGTATCCAAAAGTTCTGCTCTCATGTCAAAATCCACCATGCAATTTGGTCAAGATTGGCACTTATGATTTTAGATGCTACCCCTTCCAAGGTAGTCTCCCAACCAGGTGTTAATGCCTGAAAATTTGCCATAAAGGAATGGTACAGAAGGTGTCCCCCATAGTGTCGATGATGAGCAGGAGTTGGCCTAGCTGTACGTCGGGAATAAAGGATCAGCACTTGTAAGGGTTGGAGGGAGGGGAGAGAAAGAAATAAAAAGAGAGAGGGAGAGAGAGAGAGAGAGAGAGAGAGAGAGAGAGAGAGGAAGGAAGGAAGGAAAGAAGAAAGAAGGGAGAGAGGGAAATAAAGGGAACAGGAATAAACATAGAATGTAGGAGAAAAACCTCAGAGTCAAGGAGAAGAGTACAGATTATCGAATCCTGCAGCAACAATTTTGTCCTGGACCTGCGTTAGGCATATGGGGTTGACCGGCCCATCAGAAATGAGTAGACGTTGGTGGAGCACCCTCCCCAGTACACCTGGCTCCTGGCGTCCCACAGGCCCATTTAGGACCAAGACCTGACTCTCAACATTTTCCTACCTTATCACTGTCCCTTCGTGGCTTGCCAGCTGAAACCGCACACTTCAGATTGGGATTTGAACCCACTGACTGGGACTCAAACCCAGCCAAAACCCGGATTGGGACTTGAACCCACTGTCTTTTGAGATCGCACACCTGGCCTCAGGACTTGCTGTAATTCAGGTTCTTTATGTCTCAGCACAGAAGGAATTCAGCGAGAGGCAAAGTGATAGGAAAGAAGTAGATTTATTGAGAGAGATACACACTCCATAGACAGAGTGTGGGCCATCTCAGAAGGTGAGAGGCAGTCTCAGTCAATTCTTTATCAGTGTTCTATATAGGAATTCAAGATACATTGGCCTATACTAACATCTTACCAACCTGATATTCCTATGAGTCATATACTTATGATTACACATTTGGGATGATTAAGTGTGTGGCTCTTTTCCAAAAGGCTGTTTTCTCTCATTCCTACATATAGAAGACAGTACTACTCTGGGGGAGGATGTCTGGCTGGTTGACCAAGAACATATAGGAAAAAGAGAAGGGAAAGAGAGAAACTAACATTTATTAAATTTATTTGGGGAGATAAGACACATGTATGAAAAGTTGATTGACAAAACACAATACAGGATATGATGTTGACCAAATGAGTAGAACTATAAAGTTTGTGCTATAGGAACTTAAAGGAAAGTGATTTCTGTAGGCTGGGCTCATCAGGAAAGGCTTTACAGAGAGGGTAGAATTTGAATGTTAAAGATTAGATAGCATATGGATTGGTGGCAAGGAATGAAGAGGCAGAAGGTACAAGGAAAGTCAAAAATAATCAGGAGACCTCAAGCTAAGTGATGAAGAAAGTAACCTGGCTCCATAAAAGAGTTTGAATGGTAAGGGACTGGATAGGAACTCCTTGAAGTTAAAGACTTCATAACCTTCATTTCATGTTTTCTGCATCCCTAGCAAAGTAAAGTTACATATAGATGATTGTTTGAATCCAAGGGTACAACTAACATTTGTTGAATGACTATTATATGCCAGGTGATTTACAGGCACTGTCACATTTAAGAGTCATAATCACTTTGTAAGTTGTAAATATTAAATTACCCCCATTTTACAGATGAGTAAACTGAAGCACAGAGAATCCCAAAGTCACACAGCCGGTCAGTGACAGAATCTGGCTCCAAAATCCAAACCCTTAACCACTGTACCACCCAGTGTCTCTCCTTTGATCCTACTTACTTTTCAATTTGTAGACTTTTTTAAGGTCCATTTAAAAGAAAACTTCTCAGTTCCTGTGCCTCTTTCATCAGAAATAGAATGATGGAAAAACATGGATAATACTCTGGCATGGGGATCATTTCCCAGCTCTGCCACTGGGCTCAATGTATGACTTTTGGAAAGTCCCTTCTCTTCTCTGGAGCTCAGTTTCAATTCCATGATCTCTAAGCTATCTTCAGCTTTAAGGTGTGATGTTCTATGATCACATTTGATAATGAGGAGTCAGGAATCAAGCTGAATAATCACAACTTTATATCTTTCACCAAATGGCTCTTTTCCTTTTTTGGAAGATATTGATATATTTTAGCATCCACTGTAAGCTTATATTTATTAATATACTCTCCGTATCCTGGAACCAAATTTCTTTCTTCAACTATCCTCTCTAGGTACACCAGTTGCTCCCTCTTATAACCTCCACCTAGCATTTTGACCACCAAGCTATAAACAACCTATTCTCACACTTGTCATTTGCCTTTACTCAAGAATAAGAATCCTAGGTCTCAACACTGAAAGCATAAAACATAATATACTGAGTTAGGGAGGGGCTACTCTTTTGAGCACCTAGGCATTTTTCAAGAGACTTGTTCCTCCTGTTTCTAGATAAGAAGGGAATGGCCATGCCCTCAGCTCCTGGAAAACTTAACTTATGCAGTAATATCATGGATATTCATTTTACTGCTTTACCTGCATTGTCCAACCCTGAGCCCTAAATTGGTTCATGTCCCTGAAATATTCCAGGTCTGCAATCAATCAGTTCAATTCAGAAAGTATTTCCTGAAGGTATGCCTCAGACAAGGCATTGTGGAGGGATATAAAGATAAATAAAACATGGCCTCTGCCCTCAAGGAATTTGCAGTTGTACGGAAGGATAGGAAAAGCACACAAGTCTAACACAAGATTTAATGTGCTCATTGCTATAAAAGTGATGTTAGCAATTACATACCTAGGTAAGCTTAGCCCTGTGCTAAGTACTGTGTGGTACACATGGTAAGTGTGTGATTGTCAGTGATGCTTAAACAATATCGATATCAATATCAGTATATCAATAAAGAAGATAAGTGTATGGGCTATAGTGGTGAAAGTTTTGAGGAAGAAATAGGACTTCAGCTAGATGTTATTAGGATGGGTAACATCTGGGTAGATGCTAGGAAGAAAGAAATGGCATTCTATGTAAGAAGTGTGACTTGAATGTGGTAAGAACACTAAGAAGGCCATCCATTCCTATGTACTGGGTGGGCATTGTGGGTTGTGAGCAGTAATATTAGAGAAGTAAGATGGCCACATGGTAGAGGGTTTTGTAGTTTTACTACAGGAGGGAATAGATATTAATTTTATGATCTTGAGGGATGTTAATATAATGAAAGATAAATTTTAGAAAAGTTACTCAGGTAGTAGCATGCAGGATATATTGAAATGTGCAGAGACAGGAACCAGAAAAAGCAATAAGTAGTTGAGCATGTGTCACAGTGGCTTCCAGAGGGGTGTGACACTAGAAATGGAGAAGGATTAAAGCCAGGAGACATTTTAAATAACTGGAAACAGTCCCAGTGACTAGAGAGATCTGGGAGTCATTCATATAGAGATGGTGTTTAAACCCATGAATGGTGTAGGAGATAATCAAGAGAGAGAATAAAGCTAGGAAAAGGAGATAAAATATAAAATTTGGCATCACCTAAGCAATGTTGACATGCATTCATGTGGACAAGGAAATGAATGGAAAAGAGAAAGTCAGAGGGTAAAAGATAAAACCTAAAGACACTCATAATTCAGGAAAGAGCATTACAAAAATACTGTGAATGAGAGAGTATTGCCCTATTTTACAGGTGAAAAAGTTGAAGCTGGGGAGTTAAAGTCACTTATGTAAGGCAATAAAGCAGTCATAACTCAACCTAAGTTCTTCAAGATTCCACATTATGTCCATTTCCGTATTCTTTCCAATCTCTGAGAACCAATGGCTACAAAGAAGTGTACATATACTGTTATGGTCACTTCTCATAGTATCAAAGGTTTATGTAGGTATATAGGATTTTAAAGGAAGGGAGGAGAGCTAGGAGGATGAGACAGGAAGAGAAACAGAGCTGAGCCAGCATACACTAAGACTAAAATGACATCATTCTTGGTTCAAGTAAAGATTTATTGAATAATGGTAAAAATCACTACAGCATAGGCAATAAGAGCAGGTGGGGGTGGTGAAAGCAGTGTAGGTGCAGATGGTAGAAGGAGAAAGTAAATTGTTTTCCTAAGTTCTGCATTTGTCTTCTGTTATGCAGAGCCTGATTTTTTTTAAGTATCTGCATTCTTTCAATTTAGTCCTCACCTGGCGATGACTCTACCTTTGCCATCTTAGCTTAATCTCCTCTGGGAGTGAAACTATGAAGGAAGTTGATAATCGAGTTTTTCAGCTCAAGTTTCAATGTCTGCAAGACTGATTTTAATTTAAATAATTGCTAGGGGGAATTGTTCTGTGCCAAATAGAAGTGTGGATTGTAATGGTAAAGAGTAAAAGAAACCCATTCAGCAGAATACTAAAAGCCAATTTCTGAAAAGGTGCACTACCAAACCATACCTACAAAGTTCTGAAACAGCCAACCGTCAGGACGAAACAACAAGGCAAATAGTGCGTTGAAGTTCCAGAATTGTCTTTTACACTTATCAATTGCTTTCTTGATAGAAATGTATAGGTAAGATGAGATGTATGCTCAAGCACTTGCTCCCTCTTTTTCTCTTTTGAGGTGTTTGACAAACATAAGTAATTCTCTATATATCCTTCACTGAAGAGCTGGGCCAATACAACTGCTTTTTGTTCAGACTTAAGGGCAAGAATACCCTGGGCCCAGGATTCCAAAGAAGACAGAATGTTGTGCCCACTATGATTCCAAAGACAGACATTCTAAGAGCCACTTTTTACTTTTCCACTCTTCCTGGGAGAAAGCAAACTTGTCTCTGGAGTGTGCCTGGTTAACTTAGTGGCATGAGAAGTTGCCAGCCTGCTGTGGCAAGGGTAACCCACCCTGGCTGGCCTCTATCTTCTAGCATCCAGACCTCACACTTATGGGAGCACTCCGAACAGCACATCAATTTCATAAAGGAGAATGTACTAAGCAGAAACTATAAGGGACAACCACTGTCAACTTTTTTTTATCTCAAAGTGCCAAGTATATTATTATGCAAGGAATATAAAGAAAGTGATTATCTGTACATTAAGCAAGCTGATTCAGAGTGTACTTTGCTCCTCAAAAGGCTGGGTGTTGAAAACAAGAACATTTGTACCGTAAATGATGTTGCTTGTTGATTCCAAAGCCTCTTATTTTCTGGATACTTCATTCCTTTTTAGAAACACACCAACACCTAAAGTACTATAACAGCTATCTCAATTATGTCCAGTGGAATAACAAGACAGGGTAATTTTGTGAGTAGCAAGACCCAAAACATTCTATTAAAAACAAATGAAGTTGAGCTGTGATCACAGCTATTTAAGTCAAATACCAGCCACTATTATAGATCAGATACTGCTGACAAATAAAATAATCTTAATTCATAGTACAGCAGGCTGACAGCTCTTGAAATGTGAATGCTTGGACTGGTTACAAGTGCTTCATTATATAGCACATCAGTCTTTAGATATTTGTGGATGTCCACTGCCTCCAGGGATTGACCGAGAAACAAACATGCCAATAAACGGATACCCACCCATACAAGAGAAAGGGACATTTGTTTATTTCACTTTTCAACCTTACAGATTATCCAGAAGGATCATCATCTCTTGCTGTGGAAACGGAAACGTAGCAGTTTTCACATTTCCTGCATCTCTCAAACAGGTCAGTATTCTGAGGGAGACACGTAGAGTACCACCTGGACTGCTAAGAGGCAGTCTTGGGGAGCAGAACTGGAAAAGGAGTAAGTTATCACCCTGGCAAACAAGATGTTGAATTCTTCCCTCTTGTATTATTCACGTAAGCAGAAGTTCTATACATAATTTCCCTGTGTATTGTACTGAAAAAGACTCCCTTACTCCCTGTAAACTCACACTATTCACTTTGGCTAAAAGACCCCAGGGTATCCAGAACAGCCATACATCTCATTTCGGTTATTTACTTTCATACTATGAATTATAAACCTTGTCCTAGTGAATTTCAGGTCTCTGAAATGAAAAAGATTACAAATAGGTTCTTTTTGCCTGACTCCATTATGTCAGTTAATAACCTACTCTTACCCACTCACAGGCAAAAAGCACCATCCCTACACTCCAACTCTCCCGAAATGCTACTAATTTGTCCATCAGTGGCAGGCAGCCTTACACATGGGATTCTCTTTGGCCTGGTGAAAAGCTAAAAAGCCTTCTCTTTGAAACATTGACAGGTAAATAAACCCAATGTAATTCAGTATTAAAAGGAAAACTTTAGTAATAAAAATACCATGGAGCTTGAAGCTCTGATCTGATAAGGCTTCCAATTCTATTCCCATGAAAAAGCTGGCAATTATTCAGAAGCCTATCAATCTATGGGCTCTCAGGTCTTCACTTCTTTACCTTACAGAACCCTGCTGTGCACCAGTATAGGTACTATATAGAACCTTCTATATGACAGTCACTTTGCTATGTACTTTACATATGTTATCTCATTTAATCCTCACATCAACTCTGTCAGGTGAATGTTACTATTCCCATTTTACTTATGAGAAAACTGAAGTCCAGAGAAGTTAAACCACCTATCTAGCTAGTAAGTGGATAACCTAAGATTGCAACACAGATCTGTCTGACCTCAGATCATGCCCTTTCCAATATGGCACTACATTTAAAAACCTGACTTGGGATATTTACTACACCTTCACTTATAATCAAAGGTTTAAAACAGGGAAGAATTGGGCTTCCGTGGTAGTGCAGTGGTTGAGAGTCCGCCTACTGATGCACGGGACACGGGTTCGTGCCCCAGTCCGGGAAGATCCCACATGCATGGAGCGGCTGGGCCCGTGAGCCATGGCCGCTGAGCCTGCGCGTCCAGAGCCTGTGCTCTGCAACGGGAGAGGCCACAACAGTGAGAGGCCCGCGTACCGCAAAAAAAAAAAAAAAAAAGAGGGAAGAATTAAATCTGTCTTCTTATCCAAAGCCCTGATAAAATGTGTGACACTTGTATGGTACTAGAACCTAGATTTCAGATAATCCATGGTGCTTATCTCTCTCATTTTCTTATTTTAGCATTTTACTATGGGTATTCTTTGACATGCCAACAGAAGTTAAAGGGGAAAAAGTTACCTGGTGAAATAAATTTAGGAAACCCTGTATCAAAATTAGAGAGTTATCTTTAGCATAGGAATTATGCAAATAAGTTTTGTGACTCTCCAAGAGGGGGGTATAGTAGCCCTCTGAACTTATTTGGCTGAACTTATTTTCTTGTGTGCAGATCATGGAACTTTGTCTTTAGTGCAGTACTTCTCAACACTTAAAATATGCTAAGGAATTTTGTGAATCCCCTAAAGTGGAATAAGTTTTTTCCAAACTTATATGACCATGTAACCCTTTTTTTCAGAATATCTTGGGTAAATATTAAGCCATAAAAAATATATATATATATATATAAGATTTCATTTTATTTAACATCTTTATTGGAGAATAATTGCTTTACATTGTTGTGTTAGTTTCTGCTGTATAACAAAGTGAATCAGCTATATGTACACATATATCCCCATATCCCCTCCCTCTGGCATCTCCCTCCCACCCACCATATCCCACCCATCTAGGTGGTTACAAAGCACCGAGCTGATCTCCCTCTGTTATGGGGCTGCTTCCCACTACCTATCTATTTTACATTTGGTAGTGTATATATGTCCATGCCACTCTCTCACTTCGTCCCAGCTTACCCTTCCCCCTCCCCGTGTCCTCAAGTCCATTCTCTACGTCTGTGTCTTTATTCCTGTCCTGCTGCTAGGTTCTTCAGAACCTTTTTTTTTTTTAGATTCCATATATATGTGTTAGCATACGGTATTTGTTTTTCTCTTTCTGACTTACTGCACTCTGTATGACAGACTCTAGGTCCATCCACCTCACTACAAATAACTCAATTTCGTTTCTTTTAATGGCTGAGTAATACTCCATTGTATATATGTGCCACATCTACTTCATCCATTCACCTGTTGATGGACACTTAGGTTGCTTCCATGTCCTGGCTATTGTAAATAGAGCTGCAATGAACATTGTGGTACATGACTCTTTTTGAATTATGGTTTTCTCAGGGTATATGCCCAATCCAAAAATGGGCAGAAGACCTAAATAGACATTTCTCCAAAGAAGATACACAGATTGCCAACAAACACATGAAAGGATGCTCAACATCACTAATCATTAGAGAAATGCAAATCAAAACTACAATGAGGTATCACCTCCCACCAGTTAGAATGGGCATCATCAGAAAATCTACAAACAACAAATGCTTCAGAGGGTGTGGAGAAAAGGGAACCCTCTTGCACTGTTGGTGGGAATGAAAATTGATACGACTCCTGTGGAGAACAGTATCGAGGTTCCTTTAAAAACTAAAAATAGAACTATCATGTGACCCAGCATAAAATATATTTTTGATATGATTTCCTAGGTAAGCAAAATTGCCTTTAAGCAGTGCTTTTCCCAGGGCACTCTGTTCAAATAAATTAGCCGATTAATTTTGTGGGAATAACAGGGTCATGTTCTAATAATAATAGAAAAGTATTTGGGAACACAGGAGGGAAGAATGGGGCAATCATTTCAATGTTTAACAATATGAATAATTTTTTAATGTACATAATTACTACAGTAATGTTTGTAAAAGCCCCAAACAGAAAACAACTTGAATGTCTATCAACATGAGAATGGTTGAATAAGTTATGTATGTCTATAGCCTGGCTAAATGGATACAAAAACAAGACCCAAATATATGCTGTATGGGTCTCTAGGTCTGAAGAGACCCACTTCAGACCTAGGGACACGTACAGACTGAAAGTGAGGGGCTGGAAACAGATATTCCATGCAAATGCAAATCAAAAGAAAGCTGGGGTAGAGCTTCCATGGTGGCGCAGTGGTTGAGAGTCTGCCTGCCGATGCAGGGGACACGGGTTTATGCCCCGGTTCAGGAAGATCCCACATGCCACAGAGCGGCTAGGCCCGTGAACCATGGCCACTGAGCCTGTGCGTCCGGAGCCTGTGCTCTGAAACGGGAGAGGCCACAAGAGTGAGAGGCCCGTGTACCACAAAAAAAAAAAAAGAAAGCTGGGGTAGCAATTCTCACATCAGACAAAATAGACTTTAAAATAAAGACTATTACAAGAGACAAAGAAGGACACTACATAATGATAAAGGAATCTATCCAAGAAGAAGATATAACAATTATAAATATTTATGCACCCAGCATAGGAGCACCTCAATACATAAGGCAAATGCTAACAACCATAAAAGGGGATCATTGCAACAAAAAGAATAAAATACCTAGGAATAAACCTACCTAAGGAGACAAAAGACCTGCATGCAGAAAACTATAAGACACTGATGGAAGAAATTAAAGGTGATACAAACAGATGGAGATTTATACCATGTTCTTGGATTGGCAGAATCAACATTGTGAAAATGACTCTACTACCCAAAGCAATATACAGATTCCGTGCAATCCCTATCAAACTACCAATGGCATTTTTCACAGAACTAGAACAAACAATTTCACAATTTTTATGGAAACACAAAAGACCCCAAAAGGCCAAAGCAATCTTGAGGAAGAAAAACAGAGCTGGAGGAATCAGGGTCCCTGACTTCAGACTATACTACAAAACTACAATAATCAAGACAGTATGCTACTGGCACAAAAACAGAAATATAGATCCATGGAACAGGATAGAAAGCCAAGAGATAAACCCATGCATGTATGGTCACCTTATTTTTGATAAAGGAGGCAAGAATATACAATGTAGAAAAGACAGCCTCTTCAATAAGTGGAGCTGTGAAAACTGGAAATCTACATGTAAAAGAATGAAATTAGAAATCTCCCTAACACCATACACAAAAATAAACTCAAAATGGATTAAAGACCTAAATGGAAGGCCAGACACTATAAAACTCTTAGAGGAAAACATAGGCAGAACACTCTATGACATACATCACAGCAAGATCCTTTTTGACCCACCTTCTAGAGAAATGGAAATAAAAACAAAAATAAACAAATGGGACCTAATGAAACTTAAAAGCTTTTGCACAGCAAAGGAAACCATAAACAAGATGAAAAGGCAAGCCTCAGAATGGGAGAAAATATTTGCACACGAAACAACTGACAAAGGATTAATCTCCAAAATATACAAGCAGCTCATGCAGCTCAATATCAAAAAAAACAAACAACCTAATCCAAAAATAGGCAGAAGACCTAAATAGACATTTCACCAAAGAAGATATACAGATTGCCAACAAACACATGAAAGGATGCTCAACATCAATAATCATTAGAGAAATGCAAATCAAAACTACAATGAGGTATTACCTCACACCAGTAAGAATGGCCATCATCAAAAAATCTACAAACAATAAATGCTAGAGAGGGTGTGGAGAAAAGGGAACTCTCCTATACTGTTGGTGGGAATGTAAGTTGATACAGCCACTGTGGAGAACAGTATGGAGGTTCCTTAAAAAACTAAAAATACAACTACCATATGACCTAGCAATCCCACTACTGGGCATATACCCTGAGAAAACCATAATTCAAAAAGAGTCATGTACCACAATGTTCATTGCAGCACTATTTACCATAGCCAGGACATGGAAGCAACCTAAGTGTCCATCAACAGATGAATGGATAAAGAAGATGTGGCACATATATACAATGGAATATTACTCAGCCATAGAAAGAAACGAAATTGAGTTATTTGTACTGAGGTGGATGGACCTAGAATCTGTCATGCAGAGTGAAGTAAGTCAGAAGGAGAAAAACAAATACCATATGCTAACACATATATATGGAATCTTAAAAAAAATGGTTCTGAAGAACCTAGCAGCAGGACAGGAATAAAGGTGCAGATGTAGAGAATGGACTTAAGGGCATGGGGAGGGGGAAGGGTAAGCTGGGATGAAGTGAGAGAGTGGCCTGGACATATATACACTACCAAATGTAAAATAGATAGCTAGTGGGAAGCAGCTGCATCATTCGGGGAGATCAGCTCGGTGTTTTGTGACCACCTAGAGAGGTGGGATAGGGAGGATGGGCGGGAGACACAAAATGGAGGGGATATGGGGATATAAGTATACGTATAGCTGATTCACTTTTTTATACAGCAGAAACTAACACAACAGTGTAAAGCAATTATATTCCAGTAAAGATGTTTAAAAAAGATAAAAAGAAGTATGTTTGTCTAAATTATTAGATATTTTTTACATTTTTGTTCTCTTCTGAAATGTTTTTAAACTTATTCAACTTCACTAGTAAGAAATGCAAATTAAAATAATGCTAAATATCAATTTTTGTCCACTAAAGCAGCCAGTTTTTACAATGTTGGCAAGAACACGTTGAAACACATGCTTTTATATGCTGCTGATATAAGGTTAAAATCTTAGATAATTTTTTGCGGGCAAAATATATAACATATATCAAAACCTTAAATGGCCCATGCAATTTTATCTGATAACTCCATTTTAGGAATGTATTTTAATGAAATAATCAGAGAACTGTATGACTATTCATCATTAATTTATTATAATATCAGAAAATTGGAAATAAAACTAAATATCTAACAGAGGAATAGTGAAATATTAAATCATTATGATGAACTATTATGTACTGTTAAAAGTAATTATTTTGAAGAATAATTGATAAGATTATGGGGAAAAGCTATATGATTGCATTTAATTCTAAAATTTTATTAAGATATAATTCATATACCATGTAATTTGATCACTTACAGTATACAATTCAGTTGTTTTTAGGATATTCACAGAGTCATACAACGATCACCACAATCAATTTTAGAACATTTTTATTGCCCCCAAAAGAATCCCCATACTCATTAACAGTCACTCCCCATTCGTCCACTCCCACCCCTAGGAAACCACTAATCTACTTTCTGTCTCTATAGATTTGCCTATTCTGGACATTGAATATAATCCATGATTCCACTGAAGCATACGATATGTGATCTTTTGAGAGAAAACATTTGTAAATCAAATATTTGTTAGGAGGCTTGTATGCAGAATATATAAAGAACTCTTACAATTCTATAAATGAAAAGATAATACAACTTTTTTAATGAGCAAAGGATTGGAATAGACATTTCTCCATATACAAATGATCAGTAAGCACATGAAGGGGCTTCCCTGGTGGCGCAGTGGTTGAGAGTCCGCCTGCCAGTGCAGGGGACATGGGTTCGTGTCCCGGTCCGGGAAGATCCCACATGCTGCGGAGCGGCTGGGCCCGTGAGCCATGGCTGCTGAGCCTGCGCGTCCAGAGCCTGTGCTCCACAATGGGAGAGGCCACAAAAGTGAGAGGCCCGCATACCGCAAAAAAAAAAAAAAAAAAAAAGCACATGAAAAATGCTTAACATCATTAGCTATTAGGCAATACAAATCAAAACCACGAGATACCATTTAATTTCCACTAGGATGGCTATAATCCAGAAGACAGATAACAAGTGTTAGTGAGGATGTAAAGAAATCGGAATCCTCATACATTTCTGGTGGCAGTGTAGAATGGTGCAATCACTTTGGAAACAGTTTGGAAGTCCTTCAATATGTTAAACATAAAATTACCATATGCCCCAGCAATTCCACTCCTTGGTATAACCAAGAGAAATGAAAACATATGTCCAAACAAAAACTACTGCATAAATGTTCACAGAAGCATTATTCATAATAGCCAAAAAGTGGAAACATCACTAATATCCATCTACTGTTGAGTAGATAAATAAAATGTGGCATATCCATACAATGGAATGTCATTTGGCAACCAAAAGAATACATGCTACAACATGGGATGGACCTTGAAAACATTATAAAATTACATTTTTAATTTAATTAAAAACTTTTAAGTATTAAAATGTATCTACATGTGTAGAAAAACACTGAAAAGAATTATACCAAAAATATAAGTAAAAGCAAATTTTTTACATGGGTTACTTCCTTCACTATCAAGCCTTAATACTTCAACCTCTCTCTTGCCAATATTTTTTCTCCCTAACTCCATTGCTTTAGCCAGCAAAAATCCAAATTCCAGATTCAATCCAGCTGTCTGCCTTCTCCATTTCTGTACTCAGCCTGCTGAGAACCACTACAAAAATAACACAACTGATTATAAATACTGTTTGCAGCGATTAGAAATAACACAACTGAGACTACACATTTGTGGCCTCCAACCTTACCTGGCCTGTTAAGTCTTCACTATTTACCAGTAGTTTTTTCCTTTATTAACCACAACTTCATATAGTCTCTCATATAACTCCTATCCCATATCATAATGAAAGTCCTAACACATGAAATAGGGCTAAAAAAGGAGATTAAAGTAACTCTAATTGTAAAAGAAGAAGTAAAATTATCTCTATTTGCAGATGTCATGATTGTCCACATAGATCATCCAAAGAATCTACAAAAACTCCTAGAACTAATGAGTGAGTTTATCAAGTTCACAGCATACAAGATCAATGCACAAACATCTATTATGTTTCTGTACACTAGCAATGCACAACTGGGAAACCAAAATCAAAAACACAATACAATTTACAGTAACTTCAAAAAATTAACTAACTAGATATAAATGTAACAAATAATACACAATATCTGTATGCTGAAACTTGTAAAACACTGATGAAAAAAACCATGGAAGACCTAAATAAACGAGATATATACTATGCTTATGGGTCAGAAGACTCAGTATAAGTAAGATGTCAATACTTCCTAAATTGATAGACAACTTTAATACAATCCTAATTAAAATTTTTTATTTTAATCAAATATTTTGTAGAGATAGACAAGCTTACACTAAAATTTAAATGGAAAAGGGAACTAGAATAGCCAAAACAATTCTGAAAAAAATACATAACTGAAGGACTCAAACTGTCCAATTTTAAGACATACTATAATGCTACTGTAGTCAAGACAGTGTGGTATTAGCCAAAGGACAGACTCATAAGCCAATGGAACAGAATAAAAAATAAAATACAGAAATAGACCCATATAAAGATTCTCAACTGATTTTTACACAAAGATACAATGGTAATTCAATGGAGAAAATAGTCTTCAACAAATAGTGATAGAATAATTGGACATACCTATACTATTACACCTCACAACATATGCAAAACTTAACTCAAAATGGATCATAGACCTAAATGTAAAATGTAAAACTATAAAAATCTTAGAAGAAAATGTAGGAGAAAATCTTTATCACTTTGAGTTAGGCAAATAGTTCTTAGATATGACATCAAAAGTAATATACATAAAAGAAAAAATTTACAAATTGGACTTCAACAAAATTAAAAATGTATTCTCTGAGAAGAACATTGTTAAGAGAATAAAAAGACAAGCCACTGACTGGGAGAAAATATTTGCAAAACACATATCTGATAAAGGACTTGTATCCAGAAAATGTAAAGTGCTCTAAAATGTCAAAAGTAAGGAAACCAACACAATAAAGTAATGGGCAAAAGTTTTCAATGGACACTTCACCAAAGAAGTGGAAATAAACATAAGAACATGCTTGATGGGGTTGCCAAGATAGCGGAGTAGGAAGACCCTGAACTTATCTACTCCGATAGACACACCAGAATTACAACTACTTACAGAGTAGCTATCTATGAGAAAGACCTGAAACCTAGCAGAAAAGATTTCCTACAACTAAAGACATAAAGAAGGAACCACAATGAGATGGGTAGGAGGGGCAGAGATGCAGTATAGTCAGAATCCACACCCCCAGGTCAGCAACCACAAATGGGAGGAATATCACAGTCCTAGAGATTGTCCCCAAGGAGCAAGGGGTCTGACTCCCATGTCAGGCTCCCCAGCCTGGGCATCCTGCACTGGGAAAACAGGCTCCCAGAACATCTGACATTGAAAACTATCAGGGCTTAGGTTGAGAGAGCTGGAAGGCTGTAAGAAACAGACTCTGCTCTTAAAGGGCACATGCAAAATCCCACATGTTCCAAGTCCCAGGGAAGAGGCAGTAGTTTGAAAGGAGCCTGGGTCAGACCCACTTGTTGATCTTGGAGAGACTCCTGGAGAGACGGGGGGCAACTGCTACTCACCTGGGGAATGGAGACAGTGGCAGCAGCCATTAGGGACCTCATTCTATCATGATAATACCAGCACTGGCAAGCACCATTTTGGAATCCTCCTACCAGCCTGTTAGCACTGGGGACACAGCCCCATCTACCAGCAGGCTGGCAGCAGCTCCAAACCTGTCAGGGCCACACAGCCAGCCATGTAGGAAGCCTAGCCCACACTTCAGTGGGCCCACAGCTACTGCACAAGGCATGGCCTCACAGCCAACCAGACTGGGATCAAGACCTACCCACCAACACAACCCCAGTTAGCCCTGACACAACAGAATGGCACATGCAGCCCACATGGGGGCACCCCTAGAGCATATAGCACTGGTGACCTGAGGGGAGCATGCTGCTGGGCCCCATAGGACGTCTCCTACATAAAGTCACTTCTCCAAGATCGGGAAACATAACCAACCTACCAAATACATAGAAATAAAAACAGCAATTTAGGCAAAATGAAGTGACAGAGGAATATATTCCAAACAAAGGAACAAGATAAAACCCCAGAAGAAGAACTAAATGAAATGAAATGGAGATAAGCAATCTACATGATAAAGAGTTCAAGGTAATCATAATAAAGATGTTTAACAAACTCAAGAGAAGAAAGGATGAACACAGTGAAAATTTCAACAAAGGGTTAGAAAATGTAAAGAAGAGTCAAATACAGTTGAAGAATACAATAACAGAAATTAAAAAACACTAGAAGGAGTCAACAATGGATTAGATGACACAGAGGAATGGATCAGAGATCTAGATGAAACAGCATAGTGGAAGTCACCCAAGCTGAACAAGAAAAAGAAAAAAAGGGCTTTAAAAAAAATGAGGATCGTATAAGAGACCTCTGAGACAACATCAGCATACTACATTCTCATTATAGGGATCACAGAAAGAGAAGAGATATAGATAAAGGGTTAGAGAACTTATTTGAAGAAATAATAGCTGAAAACTTCCCTAACCTGGGAAAGGAAAAGACATCCAGATTCAGGAAGCACAGAGGGGTCCCAAACAAGATGAACACAAAGAGGTGCACACCAAGACACATTATATCTAAATGGCAAAATTAAAATAAAATGAGAATCTTAAAAGCAGCAACAGAAAAGCAACATGTTATGTACAAGGGCACTCCCATAAAGCTATCATCTGACTTTTCAGCAGAAACTCTGCAGGCCAAAAGGATTGGCACAATATACTGGAAGTGAGGAAAGGAAAAAAGTTACAACCAAAACTACTCTACCCTGCAAAGTTCTCATTCAGATTTGAAGAAGTGATAAAGAGTTTTACAAAGCAAAAGCAAAAAGAGTTCAGCACCACTAAACCAGCTTAACAAGAAATGTTAAAGGCACTTCTCTAAGCAAAAAAGGCCACAACTAGAAATATGAAAATTATGAAAAGAAAAATCTCACTGGTAAAGGCAAACATGCAGTAAAGGTAGTAGAATAACCACTTATAAATCTAGTAGGAAGGTTAAAAGACAAAAGCAGAAAAAGCATCTATATCCACAATAAGTAGTTATGGGATACACAAAACAAAAAGATGTAAAATATGATGCCAAAAACAATAAACACTGGGGATGGGGAGGAGTAGAAATGTAAGATGGTTAGAATGCACTTGAACTTAAGAGATCATCAACTTAAAATAATCACATATATAGAGAGAGGTTGTCATGTACCTCATGACAACTACAAACCAAAACCATATAATAGATACATACACAAAAAAGAGAAACACTAAAGGTAGTCATTAAATTATAAGGGAAGACAGCAAATGAAGAAGGGAACAACAACAAAAAGAGCTACAAAACCAACCCCAAAACAGTTCACAAAATGGCAATAAGTAATACCTATCAATAATTACTTTAAATGTAGATGGAGTAAATGCTCCAATCTAAAGACATAGAGTGGCTGAATGGATTAAAAAGCAAGACCCATGGGCTTCCCTGGTGGCGCAGTGGTTGAGAGTCCGCCTGTCGATGCAGGGGACACGGGTTCATGCCCTGGTCTGGGAGGATCCCACATGCCACGGAGCAGCTGGGCCCATGAGCCATGGCCGCTGAGCCTGCATGTCCGGAGCCTGTGCTCCGCAACGGGAGAGGCCACAACAGTGAGAGGCCCGCATACCGCAAAAGAAAAAAGAAAAAAAAAACAAGACCCATACACATGCTCCCTACAAGAGACTCAACTTCAGATCTAAAGCCACACACAAACTGAAAGTAAGGAGATGGAAAAATGTATTCCATGCAAATGGAAGCTAAAAGAAAGCTGGGGTAGCAGTACTTGCATCAGACAAAATAGATTTTAAAACAAAGTGTAAGAGTGTTACAAGAGACAAAAAAGGACATCAACATAGTAGCACCTAAATACATAAAGCAAATATTAACAAACATAAAGGAGAACTTGACAGTAATGCAATAATTGTAGGGAAATTTACCACCCCACTTACATCAATAGACAGATCATCCACACAAAATCAATAAACGAAGGCCTTAAATACGAATATGTTCAATAATATTGTAATAACTTTCTATGGAGACAGATGGTTACTAGACTTATCAGGGTGATAATTTCATAATGTATGCAAATGTCAGATCACCATGTAGTACACTTGAAGCTAACATAATGTTGTACATCAACTATATTTCAATTAAAATAAATTAAAATTGATTGTGAATAGTCTATGAAATTAGTGCCAAAAGTCTTTGTTAAAATATAGTCATTCACATTTGAAAATTGGTAGTATGGCAGTGGAGTTATTTTTAAAACACAGATATCCATGGGACTTCCCTGGTGGTGCAATGGTTAAGAATCTGCCTGTCAATGCAGGGGACATGGGTTTGAGCCCTGGTCCAGGAAGATCCCACATGCCGTGGAGCAACAAAGCCCTTGCACCACAACTACTGAGCCTGTGCTCTAGAGCCTGCGAGCCACAACTACTGAAAGCCCGCACACCTGTGCGCCACAACCACTGAAGTTCGTACATCATAACTACTGAAGCCCACGTGCCTAGAGCCTGTGCTCCACAACAAGAGAAGCCACCGCAATGAGAAGGCCGTGCACCGCAACGAAGAGTAACTCCTGCTCGCTGCAACTAGAGAAAGCCCACACACAGCAACGAACACCCAATGCAGCCAAAAAATAAATTTTTTTAAAACAAAAAAAACTTTAATAAATAAATAAAATATAGATATCCATTGAGGAGGCGGGGGGAAGGAAAGCTGCTCAATATCACTAGCTATTAGGAAAATGCAAATTAAAACACAAGGAGATTCCTTTATACCCATACTGGAATGGGTAATTTTGTTTTTACATAGGGATAATTCCAAGTGCTGATAAGGATGCAGAACAATTGGAATTCTCATACATTTCTTGTGGGGTTGCAAAATAGCTCAGGTACTCTGAAAAACAGTTTGACAGTTCCTTATAAAGTTTCTTACAACGTTAAACATACACTTACCATATATGACCCAGTAATCCTACTCCTGCATATTTCCCCTAGAAAATGAAAACTTGTGTTCACACAAAAATCTGTATATGAATGGTTATAGCAGCTTTATTTATACTAGCCCAAACCTGGAAAACAAAAGAAATGTCCTTCAATGGGTAAAGAGTAAACTACCAAACGTAAAATAGATAGCTAGTGGGAAGCAGCCACATAGCACAGGGAGATCAGCTCGGTGCTTTGTGACCACCTAGAGGGGTGGCATAGGGAGGGTGGGAGGGAGGGAGACGCAAGAGGGAAGAGATATGGGAACATATGTATATGTATAACTGATTCACTTTGTTATAAAGCAGAAACTAACACACCATTGTAAAGCAACTATACTCCAATAAAGATGTAAAAAAAAAGAGTAAACAAAGTATACTACTCAGCAATCTTTTGATTTGATGAACAATTGATACTTATAGCAACATAGATGAACCTAAAATGCATTATTGTAAGTGAAAAAATCCCAGTTCATAGCACAGGGAATGTCATCAATAATATTGTAATAACCTTTGTATGGTGCATAATCTATAAAAATATCAAATCACTATGTTGTATACCTGAAACTAATATAATATTGTAAGTCAACTATACTTCAATTTAAAAAAACAAAAATATTTTTTAAAGGCTATGTGCTATATGATTCCATTTGTATGAAATTTTGGAAAAGGCAAAAATACATAGAGAGAAAACAGATTGGTGGTTGCCTGGCTTAGGGGGCTGAGGAAGTTCTACATTGTATCTGAGATGGTGGTTACAAGATTCCACCCATGTGTAAAAGCTCGCAGAACTGTAAACCAAACAGAAGTTAATTTTAATACATTTAAATTATAAATTAAAAAATCCTTCTCTCATGCTTCTCTGGAACTTCCTACACCCTTCTTCCCCCCACCCCTACCATCAGACATCTCCTTCTTAAGACAGTGTCTTCCCAAACTTTGCTAGGTTTTCTCCTGACCATCACATAAATCTACTCATTCCTTAGGGAATCTACCCATTTCTTGGCTAAAGGGCATATGTATGCTGATAACTGCTGGATATGTATCTCCAGCCCAGAACTCTTTACTGAGTTCCAGACCTGAATAACCAAGTGCCTTTCAATTTCACCCACCCCAAAATCCATTTCCTGTTTTGTTCCTTCTCCTTCATCTCCCACTCACATCTAATTTTTCACTGAGGTGTGTTGATTGTACTTCCTAAATATCTCTGGAAGCTGTGTACTTTTTCTAGCCTGATTACCATGACCCCAAACCATGTGTCTGTCATCTGTGTTACTGCAATAGCTTTTTAACTGATTTTCCTGATTCCCGTCTTGCCCCTCTTCCAGTCCATTCTCCATATTGCAGCTAGAATGATGAAAAACTTAAATCTGTGTAGTGGCTCTTTTGTTGGCTTCAGCATAGTCTGAACTCCTTAACATGGCTTACAAGACCTTTTATGATCCAGCCCCTGCTCATCTCTCCAGATTCTTAACTCTGAAGCTTCTTCTCCACCAGTTCTATCCCCACATTCTATACTTGAGCCACACCTCAACTTCTTTCAGCCCCTCAAACATGCCACTGATGCTTCCCATGATTGGGATGCTTCCTCAGCAACCTCCCACCTCCTCCATTCCAGTCTCCTTCAGCTGGCTATATAGTATTTATTCTCTAGGTTTCAGCCTCCACATCATTTACTCGGGTATATCACTGACTGATGTCTTTTGGGTGCCACCATAACATTATGAGAGCCCTTTTATTCTGTGTTGTAATAGCCTACTTACTTTTCTGTCGCCCAAACTAGATTGTAAGCTCCTTGAGAGCAGTCACTATGTCTTGTTCACATTTTAGTGCCAGCTTCTAGCACAATGCCTGGCACATGGTAAGTATTCAATAAATATTTGTCAAATGAATGAATGAGAAGAAGGGGGCGTGGGAAACAGTCTCTGAGATGATAGGTCATTTTTTTCTTTATCCCTTTCTATAGTTTCCAATTATTCTATGATGAACATGAATTGCTTTTATAATAAAAGAATACTTTAAGAAATTCCCTGGAGGTCCAGTGGTTAGGAGTCAACACTTTCACTGCCGTGAGCCCATTTTCAATCCCTGGTCAGGGAACTAAGATCCCGCAAGCCACACGGCATGGCCAAAAGGAAAAGTTAGAAATAATTTTAAAAGTATATTAAACATAAAAGAAAAGAGAAAAACTATGAAGAAAATTTAAATCACCTATAATCCCACCACCTGAAGATAACTCATGTTAACATTTTGTTATATTCCATCGATATTTTATATGAATATATTTGTTAAACATTGAGACCATATTGTGTTCAGTTTCGAATTCTGCTTTTTTCACTAATGCTGAAAGTAATTTCCCATTACATCAAAGTGCTATTGTTTATTTAACCAATTCTCTGCTGTCCAACAGTAAGATTTTATTCAGTTTTTCACTATTATGAGTAAGGTTGCCAATAATATCATTGAACTTAAACATTTTTCCTCATTTATAATCATTTTCCTATGATAGGCTCCTAGAAGCAAAACTACTGGTATGAACTTTTTAAAAGACCATTAATATATATGGCCAAATTGTTTTCCAGAAAGCTTATACTAATAATAGCTGCTTGAGTACCTACTATATCGTTTTAGTTAGATTTTGTTATGCCTGTTTTACAGATGAAGAAACTAATTTGTCCAGAATCACAGAGATAGCAAATAGCAAAGTTAGAATTCAAATTCAGAATTGCCCAATTTCAAAGCTTATGTTATTTCTTGTGAATTTCAGAAATAAATATTTTTGCATTATCAAATTATTATGTATATGTACTAGAGGAAATGTGGAAAATAGAAAGTAGAGAAAATGAAAATAAATTACCCATGAATCCACCACTTCCAACAACTTAGTGTATTTCATTGGTCTTTGTTCCAGATAATGATTCTGGGTTAAAAATAAGTATAACATTGTATATATAATTTTGCATCCTGCTTTTTTCACTTAATATTTTTCAATGCTGATGCATACTCTTCAAAAATATATAACAGTTGCATATTATTGTCAATGGACGTTACCATGTGGATATTTACAGTAGTTTAGCTCACTTGTGAATTTCTTTTTTTCATTCCCAGGACCCTCTATCTCCAATGAAGCTTACAGAGTTCAGTGTTGGGAACCATTCTAATCTTCAAAATAAGTCACCATGGCAGATTGGAAGCTTCACAATTTGAAAGCATCCCATCAAATTCTTGCTGTGCAGATAGATGTTTCAGGACTTTACAGGTTATTTAATTTACTAGCTGAACTCATCAATCTGGTAGCAATTAATTCAAGCCAGTCTTCCTCTGCTTCTTTCTTCATTTCCCCTCTCCCCATCTGTGAAAGCCTAAATGTAACATATTTATCTTTCCAGAGGCTCTTTTCATTACTCTTGTCAGGTAAAGGGGAACTCAAAAGACTTCCTTGGAGTCTTTAACTTCCCTAGAAAGACTGTTAATCATATCTATAGAGTCTTTGTTTTATTGAGGGGAATCAGACTAGCTTGCTGCTTGTACACATGTGCATTTATAAGCATGCATATGTGCAGCATATTTACACAAAATTCTTCTGTGGTGTTGTGAAAAATTAGGCTTAAAAAATCTGAAGTTTTTATTCAATCATATTTTTTTAAATAGCAATTTAAATATTTGCTGAGCTGTGAACACCTTCCCTATATCAGGTACCTAAAATTCAAGAGGGAGATTCAACACTGTGATCAAGGTCCTCAAATTGGGAATTGAACAACTATGTAAAACCTGTTCTCTGTCATAGATATGTGATATTCCTGAAAACACCACAGCTAAGAGAGAAGATCAGATCAGATTTCCATTTTATTTAACATAATGATCGGTGTTTTAAAGACTTTTAATGCCACACTGTGGTAAAATTCTCCAATAACGTTTATTCTTTTCTCTGCTACCTAGCTTTATTTTAGCCTTTATGAATTACTCTTATGATGAAAGAAAAACTATAAGCCTAAGTTATTGACCATTGGCTTTGTTAAGGGGTTTAAGGATGATGTTCATGTTTAATTACAGTACTGTTAATAAGGGTGAAGTTTCACAGTTGAAATTAGCCTAAGGATTAGCACTAAAGGTATTTTTTTTCACAACAGGGATTAATGTACAGATAGTGAAAAACCTAACAGTAATAGGCCAACTCTTTCTCTTTTTTCTTTTCTTTGCTTTTTTTTTAGTTCCAGTAGTAGTGCAGCCATTAAGGTAGTTTACATCCATTTCCCAATTTATTTATAATAAGCCTTTATTTTAGTCCTAGTGCCTGAATCAATGAGTATGGACATTAATGCTGCTTCTCTATAATAATAATACCTAAGAGTATTGATGGTTTTCATTTCTCAGTCAGTGTCATAGTGCCCAGCTGCTAACAATAGAAGTCCCAACTCTTACAGAGATCAGTGAGTTAGAGGCATCGTACTGATAACAAGTTATTGAGCTCCTAGAGGGATGTTAGTTTTGCTAAATTATTCCCCCTAAAACCTTTTTGAGTAAAAAAGAATTGCCTGCCACAAACAATTCAGTGTTCAGATTTCAGTAGAGCTGTGAATGTGAACAATTCAGCTACTTAAAGCAACAAAAGACATGTTCATTTGAATCCTCTAGGTAATTTTGGTCACGGTAAGACTTTCAGCATAAATTAAATGGATTGTGATTGTGGCCAGCATTTCATTTGAGAGGATACTAGACACGACTAAATCTATTAGGGCCAGGGACTGTTTCTCAAACTCAGATGCCAAGAACCAGCCTAGAGGATTATGCACACTGGGTTTCATGAAGAAATCGTGTATGTTCAGATGGGAAGATTTTTTTTCCCCTTCCTCTTTCCCTTTAAAACACTCTCTTGTTTGGGTTTATCTTGAAAGCTTATTTGATCATCCACATGGTCTTATGTTTGACAAGCCTTGCCTTATATTCATATAGAAATGCACCTTTCCTAAAGGTAGGGCTGTTGCTTACTCCACAGCCAGTAGGCCTCAAAGCAGTCTTTCCCATCCATCATCTTCTGCCAAGAGTTTAGGCAGAATAGCCGCTAACTATGATTCAAAGTCATGAAGGAATCAAGAACTTATTTAATGAATAGAGTGTATCAGCACTCAGCACTCATAGAAATCAGGTCATAAAAGACAGTGTCAGGGAACCACATAAAAGCACTGGAAGGGTAAAGCTCAGGAAAGCTATAATGCAAAGTTGATTGTTTAATGTCTTACAGACTTACACTGTCTTCAAAAGGCCAAATAAATCAGGGTTTTACCTGGGGGCTTAGGGAAATAAAGAAACCCTATTCCTATCTCTGAACCTTTATTCCAATAGCTTATAGATTCTGATATTATCCCCGTTATAGGTCATTGAGTATTGACTTCTGTACCTAGACACCACCACCACCCCAATTGGTTGACTATTAGGAAGACAGACAGGTTTGTTTGATAATTAGCATACCCTGATCTGGCTCCTTTGCTTGCTTTTCCTTGGGGCCATGTCCAATAACCTCAGTGGGATCTCATTCCCCAATCTTTGGTACCCATCTTCCCCATCTGCAAAACAAAGACACTCATTGTTGGGATCATACAGGTGAAAGGTGCTATGTAACTCCCCAGTGCTCTTATATATCCTTCATTGCAGGAATGGAATGCAAAGTTTAACCAGAACAGTATTTCTAAACAAATCAGTGTGCTCCATTCTTTCTTCCACGCTCTCATTGATGATTTGTTCTTGCAGAACTTAGAGTACCTTATTAATGATATTCCATTCATTCCAACAATGTCCTTGGAAAGAGGCGGAATAGAAGTGATTTTCCCCATGGTACAACCTTAAAAATTAAGGACAAAAGAAATGAAGCACCCTCCAAAAGCACATAGCTCTCTGGGACAGAACTCACAGTTGCCATGTCCAGTGCACCGTTAGAGTGACTTGGCTTCCCAGTACTGGGATAACCATGGAGCAGCTTAGAACACTGAGAGCAATTGGGGCAGGACCACATTTCAGAAGAGTCTCACTTTGTCCAAAATCTGAAAGTATGCAATTTATACAATTCTTATTTTCTATGTGATAGAAATGTAATATGTGCCTCTTTCCCCTTCTGGCCCCATGTGACACATATATTTCACACTGTGTGGCATCAGCCAGTGCCATTATGTCCTCTGGCACCCATAGAGCCCACTCTCAGGATTGTCTTTGCCAGAGAAAAGAATGTGCTTCCTCATGTTTATGCCAAGTTGCACAAAGTGTAGACATTGAGATTAATGAATATTTAAGCACAATCCTAGCAGTATAAGAATATTGAATATACATTATTGTAATGTGCATCTGAAATTTAATGTGGCCCAAATTCATAGGAATGTAACAGTCATGCAAATCCTATCCCTTTCACCTATCATCACACATATATATCTATACATGTGTGCACATACACAGTGCCCCCAAAGCAGGCTGCCTGGTCATCAGGAGCAAATACTTTAAAGGAATGAGTCTCTGTCCTCTTAGAAAAAAGTCCAACAGTCACTGCAAGTGAATATTCCATTCATACATTCTAAAACTTCTGCTCCTAGAGTAGCTAAGGTACTCAGTTGGTGCCAAAGACATGTTCTGTGCCTCTATCAGAGTCACAGAAGGCATGTGACAAGATTGTTAGACCTTTCCACAAGTCTCATGTTCTTTGAAAATTCATGAGTTCCATCCAATCAGTAGTAAATAGTTTATGAGGTATGGTACATCTGCATTTCTTTAACCAGAGCTATAATGTACCATATTAAATAGTAGTCTTTTGCATGCAGGTATTATGTAATGTAATAATGAATGGATGGCACCTAATAGCATGCAACCCATGACCGTTTACTTCTCCAAAAGGGCTAGGGCTGTGTCCCACACAGTGTTCAAAACTATTAAATGTATTCTTTGTAGCAGCCTTGTATATGGCCATCAGCAGATTGAGTTAGACATGAATGTAATATATCAGGAAATAGATTCTTAGTAGGGAATGGTGTTAAAGGGGAAAAAAAACAGTAAGATAAGATGCATTTAAGGAATAATGGCTGTCATCCTGCTGGCTAAATCAGCAAAGGGATGCAGCAGGAAAGCTTGTACTGGGTCGTGGTAATATATGAAATGCATTGGAGAGCCAGAAAAAGAAAAGCACTGGAGACCTCAGCAGTTAAGCTCAAGTTGCCAATTTGCTACAAATCCTTTTTTCCACCAATCTGCTCAAAGTAATTGTATATAATATTCTTAAAACCATGTGTCTTGCTACAAAAATACCCACAAATACTGACCAGCTTTATCTTCCTAAGTTCTTTATTAAAAGCATATGCATAAAATTGTCATTTCTTTTCTATATTATGGAGTTGTTAAACAATGTTGGCAAAGGCTAAAATTTCAGACCACCTTGATGGAAGTTTCTATACTTCTCATTTCATGGGTATAATAGTGGAGTTTATTCACTCCCACGTTGATTTGTATGTGGTATGTAGACTCTTCTGTAACATCTCATCTTCCAAACACCCCCTATTCCTGTGCTCAGTGTTTCTTATGTTCCTACATGGATATTAGTTGGGAAATTAGCAGCAATGGCTTTCTGGTAGAATGCTGACTAGTTTAATGTCACTTAAGTTCAGTCTGCTCAGCCTCACACATCTTTTGCCTTTCCCTCTGTTATTGTGATAAGTAAAAAGAAAGAGAAAACGTATATGTCTAAGGGTGATATGAACTCTGGTTTCCTTTTTCTTACAGTGAAGACTATGTTTATTATTCTCCAGATGCATGTTACCTGAAAAAAAATACAATGATGCTGAGAAAAGATTACAGTGGTCCACTTGCTCCTAAGTTATATCTTACCCTCAGGGAAACATTTGGAGACACCCTTATTCAGTAAGCCTCAGATAAGCTTCCCCTCAATAGATGCTTCATTTGCACACAAAAAAATCATTTTAAGACAGAATTAGCCAACAAGAAGGCAGAAGTCATTGAAAATGCAGAGCACTGAAAGCTGAAGTTTGAAACAAAATTGCTGACCATGACTAAATAATAATGGAGAATTACTTTGGAAAGGCCCAACCTGTAGAGGTCACACTTAACACAAACCAGAAAGAAGTCTTTTATTCCAGTTAAGCTTATTTTAAAAGTACTTACTTAGACTAGGTAGACCTCAGAACATCTCAGTTGAAAAATCCCATTTCATTTATTCCAATGCATCAGCTACAAACAGCTTTAATTTGCATAACAAACACAATGTAAAAAATTCAAATACCAGAAACAAAGGTAGCTGATGATTCTAGATTTTAAAAATGCATAAAAGAGGAGACCTTTATACAGGAATCTTATTTGAGTAGAGGTTACTAAGGAAATTCAAGACATAGATGTTTAAAAGGAAGCTTTAATTTATAGATATACGTAAAATGGTTCATACAGGAATGTGTAAAGATATAGACATGTATTTTCTTGATGTTATAAACAACAAAATTTACAAATTAATTTTCTCACCAAATGTAGGGACATTGAAAAATTAGTTTCTTTTTGAATGTTAAAATACTCATTCTCACACAGTAGCATGTTTCATTGTTTAGACTTTCACGGGGTGGAAAATTTATGATAGTAAAAAGTACATTTTAAGCAAACTTTTATTAAAAGTATTTGAATATGTTTATGGTTTTAAAAGAAATTTTCCTCATAAACCTTAACTGAAGTATTTATATCAACTTTGCAAATTAGCACAATATTAGACCCAGATCCTGACAATGTTGGTGTTGACAAAAAAAAAAAAAGAAAAAACCCACAATGTGAGAGCTGTGAGCTCAGTTTTATTTGGGGCTAAGGACTATAGCCCATGAGACAGCCTCTCAGATAGCTCTGAGGAACTACTCTGAAGAGGTTGGGGTTTGGGGGAGGTCAGTATATGTGTGATTTTGGTGAAGGGGGTATATGCAATTAAGCACACATCTCAGTAGAAGGTTGCTGCTAGTCACGGGGAGCAGTTGTCTCCATTAATGATTTTAGTGCTTTTCTAGGTATGAGAAGGTGCAAGAATTTGGGTTTATAAAACTTCCTACTGAAAATATCTATCTGAAGGCCTGTTCTGCCAGCTTTTCCCAGAGTGCCTCATTCCTGATCTCCACCCTGAACTCATTTCAGGGTGTGTTAAAGGTCAGTGACTACAGTGTCCAGTGACTAGAGCCAGATGGCAAGCAACATTCTTTAGTTGGCATTGGCAAACTCTAAAATAAATATGGCAGTAGTATATAAGAATTTCAAGACAAATAAAATGTAATTCATTGTACAAGGAAAGCAAAAGTTTTGCTATTGGAACATTAAAGATTGTGGGATACCAATTAGTCAGAAATTGTTATTAAGTCATATTTACCAATCCACTGTCATACCAAACATAAATTACCCTGGACAATTAGAAGGCACTTATTAGAGTAATGTAGTTCAGAGGGAACGAGTACAGATACAAATCTGAAGTGGTTTCTGAATCATAAGTGTGTGTGTGGCAGGGCTACTGGGTACTGAGGGTTGAGGTTTCTGTGAGTTGTAAAAAATTAAGGGGGAATACTGGGGGAAACAAGCCAAGATGGGAAACATTAACATTTTAACCTATTTTCCACTTGATTATGATTTCCCCTAAACTTTGAAGCCTTCTATTTTCTACCTACATATTATCAATCTATTAAAACTGTAATTTTGTTGTGGGTAAAATTAACTTACCTCTTCTATGCCTATACTGATCCAGAGAACTTCAGATTTGCATTTCCATCACTGCCTCTGTCTGATTATTGTAACAAAACTACCTGGAGCTCTATATATAAACATTACTTTTAAATACTTTCACTTATCATGAACTTGGGAAGTTTTCTACTTTTTACTCACAGGTAGTTTTAGACAAGTTCAGTTCAACCAAAGTCATCAGAAACAACTTTGCCCTTATATGACTGTTTTCATAGGGTGTAGACACTACAATCCTAGTTGATAAATAAAACAATGCATTTTTTATGGAGTTTTTCTAGTGCTACCCAATCCAGCTTTAAATCTACTTCTTTATAATAATTCTCACTGCTATGAGCTCTTACCTTTGTGAATCCTATTGTCAAGAAAGAAAAGAAGGATAGTAGGAAGAGAGGGAGAGAGGGAAATTGAATTCATTTGAGCTTGCCTTAAACTAGGGACCCTAAATCTTATTTTGGTCATGCACTCCTTTGAGAATCTAAAGAAAGCCATGGACACTCTCCATAGAAAAGTACACACGCACACGAACACACAGAGAATTTTATAATTTCAGAGGGTTTCCAGATACTCTGAAATATGTTCATATATCCTAGTTAAGAATTCCTACTTTAAATTGTGTCCCATATTTATAGAATCATCAAATCAAATAAGTGAACCTGTATGTGATACTGTGTTGCATTATCAAACTGGGCTACAGGCTACCAATTAATGCAAAGTCTATGGCTGAGTTTATTATATTTTCAGAATTTGTGATTTCCATAATCCTCCCTATTACTCAAGGCTTTGGAGCAGTTGGATGAGCAGCAGAATGGCTGTTGCTAAGGATATCAGAGAGATCGGCTATGTACACAGCAGGTACTATATAAAGTCTTCTCTTCAGACAACAGGGGACCAAATGTTTCTCATCAAATTCAAGGAGTTTTAAGACGACAGCTGTTGGAATATTTAGTTCATGTCAGTGTTATTTTTAGTGACACTGACACTGGTTTTTAAATGTCAGAAATGGGCTTTTAAGGAGAATTTTCTATTATAAGCATTATGCCTTTTTTTTTTTTACTCTCAACCCCCCTGTCATTTATTAGATCTTGCAAATTGCATGCCTAAAGTTTAAATATCTCTTTTAATGTTGTGTGAATTTATGCTACATGGCAGTGGTTCTCAAAGTGGAGACCCTCAAGAACTATCTAAAAGGAACACAGGAAACAATCTCTGAATCTCTGGGCCAGAAACAGTTCATTTTGCCTCCAGCCAGAGTGGAAAAAACTGGTAACTCATGGACCAAGAGCTATAAGTGTTCACAAGGGTATTATGTAGTGAGTAATGGGGAAAATTTTGCCTTGACTAAAGGGTGCTCTGGACCTACTGAGCAAAGCTTAAGAACAAGCCTTATGAAAATCAAATTGTTCATAAGTAACTTCACTGTGTCTCAGAACAAAACTCAAGAATTACAGGACTTCCCTAGTGGTGCAGTGGTTAAGATTCTGGGCCCGGGTTCAATCACTGGTCTGGGAACTAGATTCCACATGCATGTCACAACTAAGGAGATGGTGAGCCAAAACTAAGGAGCCCATGAGCCGCAACTAAGGAGCCCGCCTGCTGTAACTAAGGAGCCCACATGCTGCAACTAAGGAGCTGGTGAGCCACAACTAGGGAGACCTTGAGCTGCAACTAAGGAGCCTGCCTGCCGTAACTAAGAAGCTGGCTAGCTACAACTAAGGAGCCCATGAGCCGCAACTAAGGAGCCTGCCTGCCACAACTAAGACCTGATGCAACCAAATAAATTAATTAATAAATTTTAAAAAAAGAATTAACAGTAATGAAAATATCTAATGAACTTCCCTGGTGGTCCAGTGGTTAAGACTCCACACTTCCAATGCAGGGGACACAGGTTCGGTCCCTGGTCAGGAAACTAAGATCCCACATGCTGCATGGCCAAAAGATTAGAAAAAGAAACAGAAAAGAACATATCTAGCACCCAACATGAAAAAATTCACAGTATCTGGCACTCAATACATAATTACCAGCCATTCAAATGAGCAGTAAAATAAAACCAATAAAGGAAAGAAAAATTAATGGTAAAAATAGACCCAGAAGTGAGATAATAGAAATTGTAAAAAACAAATGTTAAAACAGTTATTATAATTATATTCCATATGTTCAAAAAGGTAGAAGAAAACATAAGCATGTTAAGAAGAAACATGAAAAATATAAAAATTGAACTTCTATAGTTAAAAAAATGACAAAGATGAAAAATGTGCTGTATGCTATTAACAGATCATTAGAAACAGAAGAAAAATGATTCGTGAACTTGATTGCATAGCAAGTTGTTTAGAAATTATCTAAAATTAAACAGAAGAAAAAAGACTGAAATAAAAAGAACATACAATCGTTGAGCTGTGGGACAACTCCAAGCTGCTTAATATAAAAGTAATTTTTTGTTCTAAGGGGAGGATGCTGAGAAACACTTTGAAGAAATAATGGCCAAAGGAGATAAATTCCAGAATAGTGGTGTGAAAACCTCCACAGACACTTTCCCCATCAAAAATTACTTTTAAAACAGGCATTTTAAGGGCTTCCCTGGTGGCGCAGTGGTTGAGAGTCCGCCTGCCGATGCAGGGGACACGGGTTCGTGCCCCGGTCCGGGAACATCCCACATGCTGCGGAGCAGCTGGGCCCGTGAGCCATGGCCACTGGGCCTGCGCGTCTGGAGCCTGTGCTCCGCAATGGTGAGAGGCCTGCGAACCACAAAAACAAAAAAAAAAGAAACAGGCATTTTAAGTCTCTGGGAATTCTCCTAAGAGCATATAGCAAATGAAGAAACAGTGATGTAAGAAAATCTACTACATTTCACTACTAACAGCAACTTTATGGCATTTGAAATACAACCTGCTCCCTGCATTTGCCCCCCTCACTGGCTCAGCATGTTGCAAGCTCTACCCCAAGAAGGTGCAGCCTACCTCTCCCTGCAAGTTACCAGTGAAGGCTACAGAATTTGCCCTGGAGTAGCAGACCACCCTCATCCCACCCTCCAGTTCCATGTGGCAGAAGCTCTATCCTAGGCAAGAGTGGTTGATAACTTTGGGACTCTTCATCCACCATCCCACAAATGTGGGACAGAAGTTCCACCCCAGGCAAGGCAGACTGAGAATACCAGTGTCTGATCATCCTCACACAAGCTTGCTCATGCAGCAAGGAGAGGCAGCCAAGGAGAGAGCTCCAGGAAAGATAAGCCAAGAAGGCCAGAGGTTACTACCCCCAACCAGTGTCCTGCTCATAAATCAGAAGTTTCACTCTGAGAGAAGTGGGCCACTTTTCCTGCCAGCTGTTCTGGGGCAGTGGTGTAGAGATTTTGCCCAAGGATGAGAGGCAGGAAATAAGAACAGATAGCTCAATGCTCTCCCCAAGAGAATAGAATTTATTTGGAATACAATGTAGGGTAATTCAAGCTTAATTGTGCTCTTAAAAGCAATGGAGATTTTAGTAGTAAGCAATGAAGAGGATGCAATAGCTCCATTAGAGAAACAAGATAAGCCATAGACCAGCTAGACGTTTAACAGGGAGAATCATGGAAAGAGACAACTGAAGGGGAGCAGATTTTGCCACTCCAAAATATGACTCTTTGGCATATTGACTATCTTAAGCTGGTTATTAAAAAAGAAAAACAGACATAAGAGAAGCTCTGAAAACTGAGTAGAATGTATCCTTTTGTAAGAAACATTTACATTTATAAGGGAAATCTATTTGTAAGCATGTCTCCCTTTCTGTACCAGGAAGAGAAAGAGGACTCTAAATCTCTAAAAACTCTTATCAGTGGAGAGGCAATGACTTCAATCTGTATAACTACTATGCTTTTCCTGTTAACTTCCCATAAGTGATTCCCCACCCCCAAGATCTTTTGTCTTTAGCTGAAGATAGTACTTAAGGTGACAACTTAACCTATTTCAGAGAGTTACTCAGTTTTCCTGGGTATCTCTCATTTATGCAGGAAGTATACATGTTATTAAACTTTTGTTGTTTTTCTCATTAATCTGTTATATCAATTTAATTATTAGACCAGCCAAATAACCTAGAAGGGGGAAAGGAAAAATTTTCCACCCCTACACAGCAAACAAGAGCCCTCCTGTAGTAGGAACAAACTTCAAAAACTGGTTTCAAAGACTACTGCTGCAAAAATGCCCAAAGTCAATTGGATCAGACTGTACAGCAATTTATGACCCAGGTCACTGTTTTAATAAATAGAGCAATCACCCAGCAATTAGTAGATGCAAATGGCTGGATATTATACTAACAGAGGCAGACAGCTTAACATATATAAGGGAAAGACACAGTAATAAAGAGGCCTGCTAAAATTATGTCATCCCATGGGGACTGTATGCATGTCCAAGGCTGCATGCTCTGAAGAGTGACATCAGATACTTCACATTGCAGCAGAGATAGACCTCATTTAAATAGTACAACTAAGTCTCTAAACCAGAAAACAAGCCAAAAAAAGCCCCAAAGGCAGAGTGATCAGTACCCCTGAGTTACTACAATGTGTTATCAGAAATGTCCAATTTCCAATAACAAATTATGGAACATGCATAGAAAAATGAAAGTATGATCAATACATGGGGAAAAAATCAGGTAACACAAACTGCCTTTGAGAGAGACCACATGTTGGACTTAGGCAAAGACTTCAAAGCAGCTATAATAAATATGCTCAAAGAACTAAAGGAAACCACGATCAAAGCAATAAAAGTACAATGATACTTTTTTTTCAAATAGAATCAATAGACAAAAATTTACCAAAAAAAAAAAAAAAACCCAACAATAGGAAATTCTGGAGTTCAAAACTAAAATAATTTAAATGAAAAATTTACTGAGGTGCTCAACAGTAGATTTAAGCTGGAAGATGAAAGAATCAGCAAACTTAAAGACACATGATGAAAATTATGTAATCCAAAGAATAGAGAGGGAAAAGGATGAAGAAAAGTTAGTAGAGTCAAATAAATGTAGGGCATCTTTTAATAAACCAACATATATGTAATGGAAGTACCACAAGGAGAAAAGAGAGGGAAAGGAGCACAAAAAGTATCCAAAGAAATAATGGCTGAAAATTTCCCAAATTTAATGCCAAACATTTAGCTATATATCTAAGAGCTCAACGAACTCAAATAGGATCAATTTAAAGAGAGCCACACCCAGACAGTTTAAAGTAAAAAAATGTTGAAACCCAACAACAAATAGAAAATCTAGAAAACAGCGAGAGAAAAATGACTCATCATGTACAAGACAATCTCAATAAGAGTAACAGTTTATTTCTCACTAGAAACCATGTAGGCCAGAAGATATAAAAGTGGTATATGGGACTTCCCTGGTGGCGCAGAGGTTGGGAGTCCACCTGCCGATGCAGGGGACACGGGTTCGTGTCCCGGTCTGGGAGGATCCCACATGCCGCAGAGTGGCTGGGCCCGTGAGCCATGGCTGCTGAGCCTGTGCATCTGGAGCCTGTGCTCCACAACGGGAGAGGCTGCAACGGTGAGAGGCCCATATACCACTAAAAAAAAAAAGTGATATATGCAAAAGGCTGAAAGAAAAGAAAACTATCAATGAAGAATTTTACAACCAGCAAAACTATCTTTCACAATTAAAAGAGTTGCATCAACAAAATGGCTGACCAGGCAACTCTAAGCTCCTGTCCTCTCACAGAAATATTTTCTTTTCTTGGCCACACTGCATGGCACGTGGAATCCTAGTTACCTGACCAGGGATTGAACCTGCACCCCCTGCAGTGGAAGCATGGAGTCTTAACCACTGGACCTCCGGGAAGTCCCTCACAGAAATATTAAAAAATAAAAAATAGCATAAACAACCAACTTTGTCAGAAATCTGGAAAACAGTCAACTATTTACAGCAACCAAGTGAACACTGAATCAGGAAAAAGAAAATTTGAAAATGATAAGAAAACTTTCTGGCATTTTTACCTGCCCTTGCCATACCCACTCCTTGATGCAGTGGCAGTCTTGAAGTGGTGGCAGACCATGTTCCCCCCGGTGAGACTTTGCTCTCTAGTTCCAGTTGGAGCAGAGCAGAACTTACTCTGATGGAGCCTGTGTATGTCTGTTCTAGCCTGTCTGGGAGCAACTTGAAGGACTGATGCAAGACACCAATCTTTAGTTTCCAAACTTGGAACTCAGGATGGAATAGTTGTGGGCATTGCTGGAAAATACTGCAAGGAGCAGTAAAACCCTACAGATGCCTGGGGAAAAAGATATGGCTAAGACAATACACTACTTAAAGTTTGAGAGGAAAAGCTGAGGGAGATTGTTTGGAAAATTAGGAAGCACCCTAAAGCACCCATGGATGCAGGTGAATTTAGATACCCACGTCCATGTCCAGGGCAAGAGAGAAGTTCTCAGCTTTCACCTTGGGCTTATCCTTAGGTTCAGTGCAAGTCTGTTAAAGGAGTGCCCCAGCACAGAGCCGATCTGCAAAAACTGGAAAAGGTGTTTTGTTGGAGAGGTTGATTTTATTTCTCTTTTATGTTTCTTTTGTTATCCCTTGTTTTGTCTTTATCTCCTGGCATTCAAGAAAATCTCTGTCAAAACATAAGCTGATAGGGAGGGTGGGAGGGAGGGAGACGCAGGAGGGAAGAGATATGGGAACATATGTATATGTATGGCTGATTCACTTTGTTATAAAGCAGAAACTAACACACCATTGTAAAGTAATTATACCCCAATAAAGATGTTAAAAAAATAAATAAATAAAATAAAATACCTTTTGGCTAACAACAAAAAAAAAAAACATAAGCTGAACATGAGCAAAAGGAACAGAGACTTCAGTGACTACAACCAAAAGGAACATGGTGTACACAAAATAATTTATAAAATTCACTAAACATATAGTTAAAGTAATTTAAAATTAAAATATTACAGTGCAAAATATCCACTTAAAAATAATCAGGGGGGACAAGGGGAAGATGGCGGAAGAGTAAGACGCAGAGATCACCTTCCTCCCCACAGATACACCAGAAATACATCTACACATGGAACAACTCCTATAGAACACCTACTGAATGCTGGCAGAAGACCTCAGACCTCCCAAAAGGCAAGAAATTCCTCACGTACCAGGGTAGGACAAAAGAAAAAAGAATAAACAGAGACAAAAGGATAGGGATGGGACCTGCACCAGTGGGAGAGAGCTGTGAAGGAGGAAAGGTTTCCACACACTAGGAAGCCCCTTCGCAGGCAGAGACTGCAGGTGGCGGAGGGGGAAAGCTTCGGGGCCGTGGAGGAGAGCACAGCAACAGGGGTGTGGAGGGCAAAGTAGAGAGATTCCCACACAGAGGATCAGTGCTGACCAGCACTCACCAGCCCGAGAGGCTTGTGTGCTCACATGCTGGGGTGGGGTGGGTGGCTGGGAGATGAGGCTTGGGCTTTGGTCAGAGCGCAGGGACAGGACTGGGGTTGGCGGCATGAACACAGCCTGCAGGGGGTTAGTGCACCAGGGCTAGCTGGGAGGGAGTCCAGAGAAAAGTCTGGACTGCTGAAGAGGCAAGAGACTTTTTCTTCCCTCTTTGTTTCCCGGTGCACGAGGAGAGGGGGTTAAGAGTGCTGCTTAAAGGAGCTCCAGAGACGGCTATGAGCCACGGCTAAAAGCGTGGACCCCACAGACGGGCATGAGACGCTAAGTTTGCTGCTGCCGCCACCAAGAAGTCTGTGTGCGAGCACAGGTCACTATCCACACCCCGCTTCCGGGGAGCCTGTGCAGCCCGCCACTGCCAGGGTCTCAGGGGCCAGGGACAACTTACCTGGGAGAACGCACTGCACACCTCAGGCTGGTACAAGATCACATTGGCCTCTGCCGCCACAGGCTCACCCTGCACTCCGTACCCCTCCCTCCCCTCGACCTGAGTGAGCCAGAGTCCCCGAAGCAGCTGCTCCTTTAACCCCGTCCTGTCTGAGTGAAGAACAGACACCCTCCGGCTACCTACAAGCAGAGGCAGGGCCAAATCCAAACCTGAGCCCCGGAAGCTGTGAGAACAAAGAAGAGAAAGGGAAACATATCCCAGCAGCCTCAGATGCAGTGGATTAAAGCTCCACAATCAACTTGAGGTACCCTGCATCTGCAGAATACATGAATAGACAACGAATCATCCCAAATTGAGGAGGTGGACTTTGAGAGCAAGCTTTACTAGTTTTTCCCCTTTTCCTCTTTTTGTGTGTATGTGTATGCTTCTGTGTGAGATTTTGTCTGTATAGCTTTGCTTCCACCATTTGTCATATCCATCCATTTTTGTTGTTGTTGTTGTTGTTTGTTTTTTTTTTCTTTTTGAAAAAACATTTTTTTCTTAATAATTATTTTTCATTTTAATTATTTTATTTTATCTTACTCTATTTTATTTTATCTTCTTTCTTTCATTCTTTCTTTCCTTCCTGCCCTCGTTCCTTCCTTTCTTCCTTCTTCCCTCCCTCCACCCTCCCTCCTTTCTTTCTTTCTTTCTTTCTTTCATCTTCCTTCCTTATTTCCCTCCTTCCTTCCTTCCCTTCTTTCTTTCTTTACTTCTTTCTTTCTTTCGTTCTTTCTATGTTTTCTCCCTTGTATTCTGAGCCATGTGGATTAAAGGCTCTTGGTGCTGCAGCCAGGAGTCAATGCTGTGCCTCTGAGGTGGGAGAGCCAACTTGAGGACACTGGTCCACAAGAGACCTCTCAGGTCAACATAATATCAAATGGTGAAAATCTCCCAGAGATCTCCATCGCAACACCAGCACCCAGCTTCACTCAACGACCAGCAAGCTACAGTGCTGGAAACCCTATGCCAAACAACTAGCAAGAGAGGAAAAAACCCCACCCATTAGCAGGGAGGCTGCCTAAAATCATAATAAGTCCACAGACACACCAAAACATACAAACAGACATGGACCTGCCCAACAGAAAGACAAGATCCAGGGCTTCCCTGGTGGCAAAGAGGTTGAGAGTCCACCAGCCAATGCAGGGGACACGAGTTCGTGCCCTGGGCCAGGAAGATACCACATGCGGTGGAGTGGCTGGGCCTGTGAGCCATGGCCGCTGAGCCTGCACATCCGGAGCCTGTGCTCTGCAAACGGAGAGGCCACAACAGTGAGAGGCCCGTGTACCACAAAAAAAAAAAAAAATGGACAAGATCCAGCCTCATCCACCAGAACACAGGCACTAGTCCCCTCCACCAGGAAGCCCACACAACACACTGAAACAGCTTTAGCCACCGGGGACAGACACCAAAAATAACAGGAACTACAAACCTGCAGCCTGCAAAAAGGAGACCCCAAACACATTAAGATAAGCAAAATGAGAAGACAGAAAAACACACAGCAGATGAAGGAGCAAGATAAAAACCCACGAGACCTAACAAATGAAGAGAAAATAGGCAGTCTACCTGAAAAAGAATTCAGAATAATGATAGTAAAGATGATCCAAAGTCTTGGAAATAGAATAGACATAATGCAAGAAACATTTAAGAAGGACCTAGAAGAACTGAAGATGAAAAAAACAATGATGAACAACACAATAAATGAAATTTAAAATATTCTAGATGGGATCAATAGCAGAATAACTGAGGCAGAAGAATGGATAAGTGATCTGGAAGAGAAAATATTGGAAATAACTACTGCAGAACAGAAGAAACAAAAAAGAATGAAAAGAATTGAGGGCAATCTCATACACCTCTGGGACATTACACGCACCAACATTCGAATTATAGTGGTTCCAGAAGAAGAAGAGAAAAAGAAAGGGACTGAGAAAATATTTGAAGAAATTATAGTTGAAAACTTCCCTAATATGAGAAAGGAAATAGTTAATCAAGTCCAGGAAGCACAGAGTCCCATACAGGATAAATACAAGGAGAAATCCACCAATATACATATTAATCAAACTGTCAAAAATTAAGCACAAAGAAAACATATTAAAAGCAGCAAGGGAAAAACAGCAAATAGCACAAAAGGGAATCCCCATAAGGTAAACAGCTGATCTTTCAGCAGAAACTCTGCAAGACAGAAGGGAATGACAGGACATGTTGAAAGTGATGAAGGAGAAAAACCTACAACCAAGATTACTCTACCCAGCAAGGATCTCATTCAGATTTGATGGAGAAATTAAAACCTTTACAGACAAGCAAAAGCTGAGAGAGTTCAGCACCACCAAACCAGCTTTACAACAAATGCTAAAGGAACTTCTCAAGACAAGAAACACAAAAGAGGGAAAAGACCTACAATAACGAACTCAAAATAATTAAGAAAATGGGAATAGGAACATACATATCGATAATTACCTTAAATGTAAATGGAATAAATGCTCCCACCAAAAGACACAGATTGGCTGAATGGATACGAAAACAAGACCCATATATATGCTGTCTACAAGACACCCACTTCAGACCTAGAGACACATACAGACTGAAAGTAAGGGGATGGAAAAAGATATTCCATACAAATGGAAACCAAAAGAAAGCTGGAGTAGCATTTCTCATATCAGACAAAATAGACTTTAAAATAAAGACTATTAGAAGAGACAAAGACACTACATAATGATCAAGGGATCGATCCAAGAAGAAGATATAACAATTGTAAATATTTATGCACCCATCATAGGAGCACCTCAATACATAAGGCAAATACTAACAGCCATAAAAGGGGAAATTGACAGGACAGATCATCCAAAATGAAAATAAATAAGGAAACACAAGCTTTAAATGATACATTAAACAAGATGGACTTAATTGATATTTATAGGACACTCCATCCAAAAACAACAGAATACACATTTTTCTCAAGTGCTCATGGAACATTCTCCAGCATAGATCATATCCTGGGTCACAAATTTAGCCTTGGTAAATTTAAGAAAATTGAAATTGTATCAAGTATCTTTTCTGACCACGCTATGAGACTAGATATCAATTACAGGAAAAGATCTGTAAAAAATACAAACACATGGAGGGTAAACAGTTCACACTTAATAACAAAGAGATCACTGAAGAAATCAAAGAGGAAATCAAAAAATACCTAGAAACAAATGACAATGGAGCCACAATGACCCAAAACCTATGGGATGCAGCAAAAGCAGTTCTAAGAGGGAAGTTTACAGCAATACAATCCTACTTTAATAAACAGGAAACATCTCGAATAAACAACCTAACCTTGCACCTAAAGCAATTAGAGAAAGAAGAACAAAAAAAACCCAAAGTTAGCAGAAGGAAAGAAATCATAAAAATCAGATCAGATATAAATGAGAAAGAAATGAAGGAAATGATAGCAAAGATCAATAAAACGAAAAGCTGGCTCTTTGAGAAGATAAACAAAATTGATAAACCATTAGCCAGACTCATCAGGAAAAAAAGGGAGAAGATTCAAATCCATAGAATTAGAAATGAAAATGGAGAAGTAAGAACTGACACTGCAGAAATACAAAAGATCATGAGAGATTACTACAGGCAACTCTATGGCAATAAAATGGACAACCTGGAAGAAACGGACAAATTCTTAGAAATGCACAACCTGCCAAACTGTATCAGGAAGAAATAGTAAATATGAACAGACCATCACAAGCACTGAAATTGAAACTTTGATTAAAATCTTCCAAGAAACACAAGCCCAGGACCAGATGGTTTAACAGGCGAATTCTATCAAACATTTAGAGAAGAGCTAACACCTATCCTTTGCAAACGCTTCCAAAATATAGCAGAGAGTGGAACACTCCCAAACTCACTCTATGAGGCCACCATCACCCTGATACCAAAACCAGGCAAGGATGTCACAAAGAAAGAAAACTACAGGCCAATATCACTGATGAACATAGATGCAAAAATCCTCAACAATATACTAGCAAACAGAATCCAACAGCACATTAAAAGAATCAGACACCATGATCAAGTGGGATTTATTCCAGGAAGGCAAGGATTCTTAAGTATATGCAAATCAGTCAACGTGATACACCGTATTAAAAAATTGAAGGAGAAAAACCATATGATCATCTCAATAGATGCAGACAAAACTTTCGACAAAATTCAACACCCATTTATGATAAAAAACCTGCAGAAAGTAGGCATAGAGGGAACTTTCCTCAACATAATAAAGGCCAGATATGACAAACCCACATCCAACATCATCCTCAATGGTGAAAAATTGAAAGCATTTCCACTAAGATTAGGAACAAGATAAGGTTGCCCACTCTCACCACTCTTAATCAACATAGTATTGGAAGTTTTAGCCACAGCAATCAGAGAAGAAAAGTAAATAACAGGAATCCAAATTGGAAAAGACAAAGTAAATCTGTCACTGTTTGCAGATGACATGATACTATACATAGAGAATCCGAAAGATGCTACCAGAAAACTACTAAGAGCTAATCAATGAATTTGGTTAAGTAGCAGGATACAAAATTAATGCACAGACATGTCTGGAATTCCTATACACTAATAATGAAAAATCTGAAATTGAAATCAAGGAAACACTCCCGTTTACCATTGCAACAAAAAGAATAAAATATCTAGGAATAAACCTACTTAAGGAGACAAAAGACATGTATGCAGAAAATTATAAGACACTGATGAAAGTAATTAAAGATGATACAAATAGATGGAGAGATATACCATGTTCTTGGATTGGAAGAATCAACATTATGAAAATGACTGTACTACCCAATGCAATCTAGAGGTTCAATGCAATCCCTATCAAACTACCACTGGTATTTTTCACAGAACTAGAACAAAATATTTCAAAATTTGTATGAAAACACAAAAGACCCTTAATATCCAAAGCAATCATGAGAACAAAAAGCGGAGCTGCAGTAATCAGGCTCCCTGTCTTCAGACTATACTACAAACCTACAGCAATCAAGACTGTATGGTACTGGCACAAAAACAGAAAGATAGATCAATGGAACAGGATAGAAAGCCCAGATATAAACCCATGCATATATGGTCACCTTATCTTTGATAAAGGAGGCAGGAATGTACAGTGGAGAAAGGACAGCCTCTTCAATAAGTGGTGCTGGGAAAACTGGACAGGTACATGTAAAAGTATGAGATTCGATCACTCCCTAACACTACACACAATAATAAGCTCAAAATGGATTAAGGACGTAAATGTAATGCCAGAAACTATCAAACTCTTAGAGGAAAACATAGGCAGAACACTCTATGTCATAAATCACAGCAAGATCCTTTTTGACCCACCTCCTAGAGAAATGGAAATAAAATCAAAAATAAACAAATGGGACCTAATGAAACTTCAAAGCTTTTGCACAGCAAAGGAAACCATAAACAAGACCAAAAGACAACCCTCAGAATGGGAGAAAATATTTTCAAATGAAGCAACTGACAAAGGATTAATCTCCAAAATTTATAAGCAGCACATGCAGCTCAATAACAAAAAACCAAACAACCCAATCTAAATATGAGCAGAAGACCTAAATAGACATTTCTCCAAAAAAGATATACAGACTGCCAGCAAACACATGAAAGAATGCTCAACATCATTAATCATTAGAGAAATGCAAATCAAAACTACAATGAGATATCATCTCACACCAGTCAGAATGGCCATCATCAAAATATCTAGAAACAATAAATGCTGGAGAGGGTGTGGAGAAAAGGGAACACTCTTGCACTGCTCGTGGGAATGTGAATTGGTACAGCCACTATGGAGAACAGTATGGAGTTTCCTTAAAAAACTACAAATAGAACTACCATATGACCCAGCAATCCCACTACTGGGCATATACCCTGAGAACACCATAATTCAAAAATAGTCCTGTAACAAAATGTTCATTACAGCTCTATTTACAATAGCTAGGAGATGGAAAAAACCTATGTGTCCATCATCGGATGAATGGATAAAGAAGATGTAGCACATATATACAGTGGAATATTACTCAGCCATAAAAAGAAACGAAATTGAGCTATTTGTAATGAGGTGGATGGACCTAGCATCTGTCATACAGAGTGAAGTAAGTCAGAAAGAGAAAGACAAATACCCTATGCTAACACATATACATGGAATTTAAGGAAAAAATATCATGAAGAACCTAGTGGTAAGACAGGAATAAAGACACAGACCTACTAGAGAATGGACTTGAGGATATGGGGAGGGGGAAGTGTAAGCTGTGATAAAGTGAGAGAGTGGCGTGGACATATATACACTACCAAACGTAAAATAGATAGCTAGTGGGAAGCAGCCACATAGCACAGGGAGATCAGCTCGCTGCTTTGTGACCACCTAGAGAGGTGGGATAGGGAGGGTGGGAGGGAGGGAGATGCAAGAGGGAAGAGATATGGGAACATATGTATATGTATAACTGATTCACTTTGTTATAAAGCAGAAACTAACACACCATTGTAAAGCAATTATACTCCAATAAGGATGTAAAAAAAAAAAAAAGTAGCACATGTGCCCTGAATATTCATAAAACCGACTTTTGCCTAATTTACAATTTAACTAAAATAAATATTTTCCTTACTTTAAAAAAAAATCAGGGAATTCCCTGGTAGTCCAGTAGTTAGAACTCCTCACTTCCTCTACAGGGGGCATGTTTTTGATCCCTGTTCTGGGAACTAAGATCCTGCAAGCCACGTTGCATGGCTAAAAAAAAAAAAAAAAAAAACATCAGCAAAGGAGGAATAAAGGAAGGAGAAAGAATGAGAAACATAGAAAATAATAAGTAAAATGGCATCATAAATGCCACTATTTCGGGACTTCCTTGGTGGTTCAGTGGTTGAGACTTCACCTTCCAATGCAGGGGTGCAGGTTCAGTCCCTTGTCAGGGAGGTGAGATCCCACATGCCTTGTGGCCAAAACGCCAAAACATAAAACAAAAACAATATTGTAACAAATTCAGTAAAGACTTTAAAAAGGGTTTATATGAAAAAAAGAAAAATTAAAAAAAATGTAACTATATCAATATTTTTAAAAAGTCACTAAACAGACTACAACAGTCTTCCAAAACAAAAAATAAAACCAGCAAACCCTGGTGTTATGGATTGAATTATGTCCCCTCAAAATCCATAAGTTCAACCCCTAAATCCCATTGTAATGGTATTTGGAGATATGGCCTTTAATGAGGTAATTAACATTAAATGAGGGCATAATAGTGGGGTCCTAATGTATTAGGACTGCTGTCCTTATTGAGAGGAAAAGACACTAGGCATGCATGTACATAGAAGAAATGTCATGTGAGATCACAGTAAGGAGTTTGAAAGCCAGGAAGAGAAGTCTCATCAGAAACCAACCCTGCCAGCACCCTCATCTTGGACTTTGGCTTCCAGAAATATGAGAAAACAAATTTGATTTTGTTTTATTTTGTTTTGTTAATTTATTTATTTTATTTATTTTTGGCTGTGTTGGGACTTCGTTGCTGCATGCGGTCTTTCTCTAGTTGCGGCAAGCAGGGGCTACTCTTCATTGCAGTGCACAGGCTTCTCATTGCAGTGGCTTCTCTTGTGGAGCACGGGCTCTAGGTGTGCAGGCTTCAGTAGTTGTGGCACACGGGTTCAGTAGTTGTGGCTCATGGGCTCTAGAAAGCAGGCTCAGTAGTTGTGGCACACAGGTTTAGTTGTTCCACGGCATGTGGGATCTTCCTGGACCAGGGCTCAAATCCGTGTCCCCTGCATTGGCAGGCAGATTCTTAATCACTGCACCACGAGGGAAGACCCAATTTTGTTGTTTAAACCACTCAGTCTGTGGTATTTTATTATGGTATCCTAAGCAGATTAATATACATGAGAAAGGGAAGAATCTTATTTTCAGACTTGCCACATGATAATATTCAAATGCCCAACTGTTTTAAAAGGGTCTTTTTTAAAAAACAGGAAATTATGGCACAAAGGAAGACATATATTGATAGGAACGGACCCTGAAGAAGCCCAGACATTGAACTTACTAGGTAAAGTCTTTAAATCAACTGTCATAAATATGACAAAAGAGTTAAGGAAACCATGGACAGATAAGAAAAGGAAACCAAAAAATTAGGTATAAAAAATGAGAATATCAATAAAAATATAGAAATTATTTAAAAAACCAGAAATTCTGAACCTGAAAGTTAAAATAACTGAAATTAAAATTCGATAGAGGGATTTAACAGGCAATTTAGCAGGCAGAAGAAAGAAATCAGTGAACTTGAAGACAGAACCATTTAAATTAAGTCTGAAGAGCAGAAAAGAATGAAGGAAAGTGAACATAGCTTAACGTATTATGGGAGAGAAGAAGAAGAAGAAAGGAGGAAGAAGAAGAAGGAGGAGGAAGAGAAGGAGAAGAAGAAGAAGAAAGAAGAAGAAGGAGAAGAAGGAGAAGAAGAAGGGGGAGGAGGAAGAGGAGAAGAAGAAGAAGAGGAAGAAGAAGAAGAAGGAGGAGGATGAGGGGAGGGAGGAGGAGGGGAAGGAGAAGAAGAAGAAGTAGAAGAAGAAGGAGGAGGAGGAGGGGAAGGAGGAGGGGGGAGAAGGAGGGGAAGGAGAAGAAGAAGGAGGAGGAAGAGGAGAAGAGGAAGGGGAAGGAGAAGGAGGGAGAGGGGGAGGAGAAGGAGAAGAAGAAGAAGGGAAGGAGGAGTAGGGTAGGAGGAAGAGGAGGGGGAAGAGAAGGAAGAGGAGAGAGAAGAGAGAAAGGGACACAAAAATATTTGAAGAAATAATGTCTGAAAAATAACCAAATTTGATGAAAGACATGAACTTACAAATGATTGACAAAAGGTCAATCAACTCCAAGCAGGATAAACTCAAAGAGACACGTGCTGAGACACAGTATAAACAAACTGTCAAAAGCCAAAAAAATGAAAGAATCTTGAGATCAGCAAGAGAGAAGTAATTTGTCACATACATGTGATCCTTGATAAGATTAACAACTGTTCTCATCAAAAGCAATGGAGACAAGAAGGCAGTTGGATGACATATTTAAAGTGCAGAAAGAAAAAACTGTCAACCAAGAATTTTATATCCAGCAAAACAGTCGTTCAAAAATGAGGGAGAGGGTCTTCCCTGGTGGTGCAGTGGTTGGGAGTCCGCCTGCCGATGCAGGGGACGCGGGTTTGTGCCCCGGTCCAGGAGGATCCCAAGTGCCGTGGAGCGGCTGGGCCCATGATCCATGGCCGTTGAGCCTGCGCGTCCGTAACCTGTGCTCTGCAATGGGAGAGGCCACAACAGTGAGAGGCCCGCGTACCATAAAAAAAAAAAAAAAAAAAAAAGCTATTTGAAGAAATAAAAATCTGTGGTAAAGGTAAATACATGGGAAAACATAAAAGGCAGTACTATTGTATCTTTATGTATGTATATAATTTTAATTTCCTACATGATTTAATAGATGAGTACATAAAAATAATTATAAATCTATGTTATTGGGAACACAGTGTATAAAGATGTAACTTGTGACAACAGTGATGTAGAGAGGGAATGGAGCTATGGAGCTATATAGGAGCATAGTTTTTGTATGCTATTGAAGTTAGGTTGGTATCAATACAAACTAGATGGTTATAAACATCAGACACTAAATAATAGCCCCATTTTAAGCACAATAAAAATAACTAAAGCATATACACAAAAAGAAATGAGAAGGGAATCAAAACGTTCACTACAAAAAATCATCTAACTACAAGAGGGCAGAAATGGAGGAAATGAGGGATTAAAAACACTATAAGATAGAAAACAAATGGCAGAAGAAATTCCATCCTTATCATGAATGTAAATAGATTAAACACTCCAGTCAATATCAGGGATTTGCAGAATGATAAAAAAAGCATAATCCAAGAATATGCTTTCTACAAGAGACTCATTTTAGAACCAAAGATACAAATAGGTTCAAAGTGAATGAATGGAAAAATACATTCCATTCAAATAGCAACCAAAAGAGAGTTAATATCACTATACTAATATTAGACAAAATAAATTTTAAGTCAAAAATTATTACAAGAGAGAAGGCCATTATATATTGATAAGTGTCTATTCATCAAATATATATTTAGCAATTATGAACATATGTGACCCAAACAACAGAAGCACCAAATACATAAAGTATATATTATATATATATATATATTCAGTAGTATATATATATATATTCAGTAGTATATATATATATATATTCAGTAGTATATATATATATATTTTATATATATAGAGAGAGAGAGAGAGAGAGAGAAGCACTTCATCCAACAACAGAAGAATCTGCATTCTTCTTGAGAACACATGGAACATTCTCCAGGATAAACCATATATTAGGCCACAAAAAAGTTTCATTAATTTAAAAGATTGAAATCAACAGAACGTCCTCTCAGACCATGATATGGATTGAATTTTGTCTCCCCTGAAATTCATATGTTGAAACCACAAACCCCAATGTAATGATGTTTGGAGATTGGGCCTTTGAGGAGGTAATTAAAGTTAAATTAGGTCATAAGGGTGAGGCCTTAATCTAATAGGACTGGTGTCCTTGTTAGAATAGTGAGTGACACCAGAGATCTATTTCTTCATATGCAAACAGAGGAAAGGCCATGTGAGGACACAGCAAAAAAGCAGCTATCTGCAAGCCAGAAAATAAGGACTCACATAAACTGACACTGTTGGCCCCTTGATCTTGGACATCCAGCCTCCAGAAATATGAGAAAATAAATATCCATTGTTTAAGCTACCCAGTCTGTGGTATTCTGTTATGGTGGCCCAAGCAGACTAATATAGACCATAAGGGAATGAAGCTAGAAATCTAAAACAGGAGGAAAATGGAAAATTCACAAATATGTAAAAATTAAACAGCATACTCAAAGAAGAAATAATGAGAGAAATTAGATAATACATAGAGATAAAAGAAAAATAAAACACAGACCAAATGTTACAGGATGCAGCAAAGGCAGTGGTTAGAGGGAAAGTTATAGCTATACATGCTTACATTAAGAAAGAAAGATCTTGAAGCAATAACCTAATTTTATACCTGGAGGAACTAAAAAAAAATAGAGCAAACTCAACACAGAACAGAAGAAAATCATAAAGACTGGAGAAGAGAAAGACAATAGAATCACAGATATCTAAAATTGAGACTTTGAAGACAACAATATTGATAAAACTAGCTAGAATGAGGGAGAAAAAAAGAGAATACACCAACAACTAAAATAAAAAATGAGGAGTGACGTCACCAAGATGGTAACATAGATTATTTGTCACTTTACTCTCTCTCACAAGAAGAACAACTACCAACTATTCATGAATAAGACACCACTGAAATAATCCTAGAACACACGGGTGAGGCCAAAACAGCTCCCTGCACTACAGAGACCAAGACAGACTGCATTATAAGGGTAAGGGAAGCAGCTATACACAAAACCACATTGCCCATACCCCAAGCCAGTGCAGCACCACATGGAGGGGTCTCCGCTGAGCCTCCAGTTCTTCCAGTGGGAAAAGAGCCCAGGGAGGACAACAAACACCCCCAGCATTGTGGCCCCTATTCTAGTCTTGCCTCATGGGGACTGCAGGGGAGCCTGCAGGGCTCAACCACTGGGAATCTGACTGTTACAAAGAAGGGGGAGGGGCTTACAACAACCAGCACACAGGCATTGGCAAACCGAGTTCATACCAGCAGTGCTTAAGTGGTAATCTCAACCAGTGGCTTTGCTTATCTGCAGAACCAAGATGGTGCACTCAAGGAACTCATTGTGGTGCACATCTGTCTGACTCAGTTTTTCAAATGAGGAATTTTGCCAGCACTAGAGGCTGGTTTTCCCACACCCATACCAGGAGCTGAGTCAGCCCCACCCACTGGGGACTGTGTCTTCCAGCCCCTTCTGGCCAGAGGGGCTGGTGAGAGTACCTGGAAGCTGGGTACCAAGAGGTGGGTAGGCAGAACTGATTGTCCTCAGAAGAAAGCCAGTGCTGGGTGTGGTGGGTTCCCCTGCTATCCCCAGGCAAGGGGATTAATTCATTAATTAGCCAAGGTTGAAGGTAGCTCTCAGACCCTCCTGACAAGAAAACCTGTTTGGGAAAAATTGGGAGAGGTCTAGAGTAGCTCCTCCCCATCCTGCCCAGGCAGGAGAACTGAGACATGGTCCCACTCACTCTAGAGAGTGTCTCCTAGCTCCATCTTATGAGAAGGAATGGTGAGAATACCTGGAATCTGTTTAAGCCAGCAACACTCAAGCCAGGATATGGGCAGTCACAGCCAATAATCTCCAGGGAAAAGCCAGTGGACTTGTTCATCCAGTGAACTTGGGTCATGGGTTAGCTTAAGGCAAAAAAAGAATTTTACCAGATTTAGAGCTGCTTCTTCCATTGCACCTGGACAGGGAAACTAATTCATAGCCCTAATCAGTATTGAATACAGCTTTCAGTCTGCCTGAACAGGGAACCTAGCCAGAGTGCATGTGAGGCTGCATAATCCAACCAATAGCCCTGCTTACAGTGGCACTTGAACAGAGAGCACATCCCTGGTTTTCCCTCTATGCAGAGCAAAACTGGTGGCCATACCTAACGAGGGAATTCAGTGTACACTATTGTCTGATTTGGGTTCCTAGTGAGCCATACAGGCCCTGGATCCCATAATGCTGCCCTGCTAGGGGAGAGAACGTAATTCATAGCCCCATCTACTACTGAATATAGTACCCAGTCCTGACCACCTAGTAAGCCTGATCAGAGAATCTAGGCAACTGAGGAGCTCATCCTCATTGGGGTAGGGAAACAAGCCAGAAGTCCTATCCAGCTGTTCTCAGCCAGTAGCACACATCCTCCCCCTCCCTGACAGGAAAATAAGGAAAAATAAGCTTAACTACAATAATCTGTTATTAGTTACACAATATAGAAATATGGAAATTGTAACAGTAATAAACTAAAATGTGAATGGGAGGAGAAGTAGAAATGCAAAGTTTGGGAATTCTATTGCAGTAAAGTTGTTATCAGCTTAAAATAAGATGTTATAATTTTAAGATATTTTTCATAAGCCTCATGGTAACCACAAGGGAAAAACCTGAAGCAATTGCACAAAAAAATATAATAAAGAAGTCAAAGCACACTGATATCAAAAGACATAAAAACAAAAAAAAGACAGCAGGGTAAGAAACAAGGGACAATGGATCTACAAAAGAGCCAGAAAACAATTAACAAAATGACAGTACTAAGTCCTTATGAATAATTACTTTAAATGTAAATGAATTAAATTCTCCAATCAAATGACACAGAATGGATGAATGGATAAAATATAAGATCTAACAACAGGCTACCTACAAGAGACTCATTTTGGCCTTAAAAACACAAATAGACAGAGTAGGGGAATGGAGAAAGATATGTTCAAGCAAATAGTAACAACAACAAGAAAAACTTGGGGTAGCTATAATACATCAGACAAAATACTTTAAATTAAAACTATTAATTAAAAAAGACAAAGAAAGTCATTATATAAACATAAAAGGGTCAATCCATTAAGAAGATATAACAAGTGTAATATCTATGTGCCCAGCATCAGAGCACCTAAACATATTAAGTAAAAACTAACAGAGGTAAAATGAGAAATAAACAGCAATATGAGGAGTTGAGGACTTTGATATCCCACTCTCAACAATGGGTAGATCATCCAGAAAGAGAATTAATAAAGAAACAGTAGATCTGAATGACACTGTAGATCAAATGAACCTAACAGATATACATATATATATATATACATTCTATCCAACAACAGCAGAATACATGTTGTTCTCAAGCACACATGGAACATTTTCTAGGATAGACCACACGTTAGGCCACAAAATAAATCTTAGCAAATTCAAGAAGATTGAAATCATACTAAATACCTTCTCTGACCACAATGGCATGAAACTAGAAATTAATAACAAGAGGAAAACTGGAAAATTCATAAACACCTATAATTTAAGCAAACTCTCTTTAACAACCAATGAATTAAAGAAAACATTAAAGGGGAAATTTAAAAGTTTCTTGGGAAAAAGGAAAATGGAAACACAACATAGCAGGAAAAACAGTTCTAAGAGGTAAGTTTATACCGATTATCAACTAAATTAAGAAGTAAGAAAAATCTCAAATAAACAACCTAGGACCCTACCCCTAGAAAAAGAACAAACAGCTCAAAGTTAGTAGAAGGAAGGAAATAACAAAGATTAGAGCATAAATAATAAAATAGAGACTAAAAAAACAATAGAAAATATCAGTAAAACTAAGAGTTCATTATTTGAAAAGATAAAGAAAATTGGCAAAACTTCAGTGAGGCTCACCAAGAAAAAAATCAGAGGACTCAAATAAATAAAATAAAAAATAAAAGAGAATGTTACAACTGATATCAGAGAAATCAAAGAATCATTACTATGAACAATTATATGTCAACAAATTAGACAATACAGAGGAAATGAATAGATTCCTAGAAACATACAACCTACCAAGACTGAATCATAAAGAAACAGAAAATCTGGACTTCCCTGGTGGCGCAATGGTTAAGAATCTGTCTGACAATGCAGGGGACGTGGGTTAAATCCCTGGTCTGGGACGATCCCACATGCCATGGAGCAACTAAGCCCATGCACCACAACTACTGAGCCTGTGCTCTAGAGCCTGCAAGCCACAACTACTGAGCCTGTGTGCCACAACTACTAAAGCCCACGTGCCTAGAGCCCATGCTCCACAACAAGAGAAGCCACCACAATGAGAAGCCTGTGAACCACAACAAAGAGTAGCCCCTGCTCTCCACAGCTAGAGAAAGCCCATGTGCAGCAACGAAGACACAATGCAGCCATAAATAAATAAATTTATTTTTTAAAAAAAGGAGCAGAAAATCTGAACAGATTGATTACTACTAAGGAGATTGAATCAGTAATCTAAAACATTCCAAGAGGGGCTTCCCTGGTGGCACAATGGTTGAGAATCCACCTGCCAATGCAGGGGACACAGGTTCGATCCTTGCTCTGGGAAGATCTCACATGCCGTGGAGCAACAAAGCCCACACACCACAACTACGGAGCCTGCACTCCAGAGCCTGTGAGCCACAAATACTGAAGTCCGCGTGCCTATAGCCTGTGCTCTGCAACAATAGAAGCCACTGCAGTGAGAAGCCTGTGCACTGAAAAGAAGATCCAATGCAGCCAAAAATAAATAAATAAAGCAAATAAATTAAAAAAAAATTGCAAGAAACAAAAGTCCAGGACCAGACAGCTTCACTGCTAAATTCTACCAAACATTAAGAGTAGAATTACTACCAATCCTTCTCAAACACTTGGAAAAACTGAAGACAAGGGACCTCTTCCAAATTCATTTTATAAGTCCAGGACTACCATAATAAAACTAAGTGACAAAGATACCACAAGAAAAGAAAATTACAAGCCAATATCCCTGATGAACTTAGATGCAAAAATCCTCAATAAAATAGTAGCAAATTGAATCCAACAATACATTAAAAGGATCATACACCATGATGAAGTGGGATTTATTCCAAGGATGCAAGAATGGTTCAGCATTCACAAATCAGTCAATGTGATACACTACATTAACAAAATCAAAGATAAAATCATATGATCATCAAGATTGTTGAAAGATGTCAGAGTAGGAAGACTCTGAGCTCACCTCCTCTCATGGGCACACCAAAATTACAACTGCTTATAGAGCAACTATTGAACAGAAAAACAAGAATCTACCAGAAAAGATCTTCTACAATTAAAAATATAAAAAAGAACCACAAGACAGGTAGGAGGGACAAAGATGCAGTATAGTCAAGACCCACACCTCTGGGTGGGCAAACCACAAACGGGAGGATAATTATAATTGCAGAGGTTCTCCCCACTAAGTGAGGGGAAAAAAGCTCCACATTAGGCTTCCCAGCTCAGGGGTCCTGTGCTGGGAAGATGAGCCCCCAGAACATTTGGATTTGAAGGCCAGCACGGCTTTCTTCTGGGAGACTAAGAGGGCTGTGGGAAATAGACTCCACTCTTAAAGGGCACACAAAAATCTCACACACTTGGACCCAGGGCAGAAGCAAGTAATTTGAAAGTAATCTATGTCAGACCCACCTGCTTATCTTGGAGAGACTCCCAGAGAGGCAAGAAGCAACTGCAGCTCACCCTGGGGACACAGACACTGATGGCAGCCATTTTGCAGAGCTCATCCTACCACATGGACACAGGTGCTGGCAAGTGCCATTTTGAAAACCTCCCTCCAGTTATGTGTACAGGGACCCAACCCCACCCTCCAGCTTGTTGGCACCAGTACTGGGATGCCTCAGGTCAAGCAAATAGCTGTGCAGGGACACAGCTCCACCTACCAGCAAGCAGGGTGCCTTAATAACCCCTGAGGATACAGACGCCCTGGATACAGTCCTATCTACCAGAGGACCCAGGACATAGCACCATACACCAGTGCACAGATACTAGAACCAGGACCCCTAGAGACCAGCATCCAGAGACCACAGGACAAGCTCTACTGACCAGTGGGCAGACACCAGCCACAGGATCTCCTAGAACTTGACCCCACCCACTGGTGAGCCAGCTGTAACCTCAGGACCAGCCTCACTCACCAGTGGGCAGGCACCAGCCCAGCAGCAGGTGGACAAAAGCCCCATGACAACTGCAGCACCACAGCCTGCCATGGCAGGACCCTGCCCAACTACCAGATCCCACCAACCTAAAAACCAGCTTCACCCACAATGATCTCTTAGACACTGGCCATGCACACCAGCCTGGACATAGGCCCCAGGACAACTGCAGCCCTGCAGCCTGCCTTGTCAGAACACAACTAGCACATAACCAGGCTGGAGCCAGCCCTGGGAACCTCCAGACCCTGGCCCCACTCAGCAGCAGGCCAGCACCACCTATGGGACATCAAAGAACATGCAGCCAGCCATGTCAAGAAATAGTTCCATACACCAGTGGGCCAACAATAGGTCCAGGAACACTGGCCCCATAACCACACATCCTAGAACCCAGCTCTGCCCACCAGTGAGCCAGCACTAGACCCAGGACTCACTGGGATTCTGCCGTCAGCTGCCTTGTGACTCAGCCTCACCAACCAGCAACCAACAGCCTCTGCACAGATCAGAGTCTGGCAAACAACCAGACTAGGGGCCAACCACACTACCAGACCATGCACAGTAGTCAGCCAGCCAAAACAGAAAGACCCACACAGCCCAATGAGGGGGTACACTAGAGCTTATAGCTTTCGTGACAAGAGGGGAATGAACTACTGGAACACATAGAATGTCTCCTACAAAAGGTAACTTCTCAAGGTCAAGAAATGTAACCAACCTATCATATACATAGAAATAAAAACAGCAAATTAAGAAAAAGGAGACGACAGAGAAACATGTTCCAATTGAAGAAACAAAATAAAACTCTAGAAGAACTAAGTGAAATGGAGCTAGGCAATCAACAAGATAAAGAATTCAAGGTAATAACTGTAAAGATGATCAAAGAACTGTGGAGAACAGAGGAGAAGTATAACAAAGAGCTAGAAAATATAAAGAAGATCCAAAAAGATGTGAAGAACACAATAACTGAAATGAAAAATACAATAGAAGGAATGAACAGTAGATTCAGTGATACAGAAGAACAGATCAGCAAGCCAGAAGACAGAGTAGTGGAAATCACTGAAGCTGAACAAAAAAAGAAAAAAGAGTAAAAGGAAATTAGGAGAGTTTGAGACCTCAGATACAACATCAAACCTACTAATTTTAGCATTCTGGTGTCCCAGAAGAAGACAGAGAGGAAGAGGCAGAGAACATAATTTAAAACATAATAGTGAAAATTTCCCTAGGCTGAAAATGGAAACAGATATCAAGGCCCCAAAAACACAGAAAGTTCCAAATAGGATCAGTCCAATGACGACCACGCCAAGACCCACTGTAATTAAAATGGCAAAAATTAAAAATAAAGAGAAAATATTAAAAGCAGCAAAGGAAAATCAACAAGCTGCATACAAGGGAATTCCCATAAAGCTATCAGTTGACTTTTCAGCAGAAACTCTGCAGGCTGGAAAGGAATGGCATGATATATTTAAAGTGATGAAAGAGGAAAACCTACAACCAAGAATACTCTACCTGGCAAGGCTTCCATTCAGATTTAATAAAGAGATCAAAAGTTTTACAGACAAGCAAAAGCTAAAAGAGTTTAGCACCACAAAACCAGCTTTACAAAAAATGTTAATGGGACTTCTCTAAGTGAAAAAGAAAAGGCCACAACAACAAACATGAAGATTATGAGAGAAAAAGCATATTAGTAAAGGCACATATGTAATAAGGCAGTAAATCACACAACTAAAATGGACAACCTAGAAGAAATGGACAAATTACTAGAAATATACAATCTCCCAAGACTGAACCAGGAAGAAATTGAAAATATGATAAGATTGATCACCAGAAATAAAATAGAATCAATAATAATAATTTTAAAAATCTCCCAACAAACAAATGTCCAGGACTTAATGGGTTAACAGGTGAATTCTACTGAACATTTAGAGAAGACTTAACACTTATCTTTTTCAAACTATTCCAAAAAATTTCAGAGGAATTAACCATTCTGAACTCATTGTGTGAGGCTAGCATCACTCTTATACCAAAACCAGACAAAGATACCACAAAAAAAGAAAAGTACAGGCCAATATCATTGATGAACATACATGCAAAAATCCTCAACAAAATATTAGGAAACTGAACCCAAAAATAAAACAAAAGGATCATATACCATGATCAAGTGGGATTTATTGCACAGATGCAAGGATGGATCAATATCCACAAATCAATCAATGTTATACAACGCATTAAAAACTTGAAGAAAAAAATCATGTGATTGGGCTTCCCTGGTGGTGCAGTGGTTGAGAGTCCACCTGCTGATGCAGGGGACATGGGTTCGTGCTCCTGTCCAGGAAGATCCCACATGCTGCAGAGCAGCTAGGCCCGTGAACCATGGCTGCTGAGCCTGTGCATCCGGAGCCTGTGCTCCACAATGGGAGAGGCCACAACAGTGAGAGGCCCACGTACGAAAAAAAAAAAAATCACGTGATCATCTCAATAGGTGCAGAAAAAGCTTTTGACAATTTTCAAATTCCATTTATGATAAAAAAAAAACTCTCCACAAAGTAGGTATAGAGGGAACATATCTCAAATTAATACATGTCATATATGATAAACCCACAGCTAAAATCATACTCAATGATGAACAGGTGATGGCATTTCCTCGAAGATGAGGAACAAGACAATGATGCCCACTCTCACCATTTTTATTCAATACAGTATTGGAAGTCCTAGCCACAGCAATCAGACAAGAAAAAGAAATAAAATGAATCCAAATTGTAAAGAAAGAAGTAAAACTGTCACTGTTTGCAGATGACATGATACTATACATAGAAAATCTTAAAGAAACCACCAAAAACTACTAGAACTCATCAATGAATTTGGTACAGTTTCAAGATACTTAGTATATAGAAATCTGTTGAATTTCTATAAATTAACAACAAACTATCAGAAAAAGAAATTAAAGAAACAATCCGATTTACCATTGCATCAAAAAGAATAAAACACCTAGGAATAAATCTAACTAAGGAAGTAAAAGGGCTGTACTCAGAAAGCTATAAGACACAGATGATAGTAACTGAAGATGAAATGAACAGATGGAAAGGTATACTGTGTTCATGGATTGGAAGTATTAATATTGTTAAAATGACCATAATACCCAAGGCAACCTACAGATTCAATGTAATCCCTATCAAAACACAAATGGCATTTTCCCCAGAACTAGAACAAATAGTTTTAAAATTTGTATAGAAACACAAAAGACCCTGAATAGTCAAAACAATCTTGAGAAGGAATAACATTGCTGGAGATATAACCCTCTCAGACTTGAGACTATACTACAAAGCTACAGTAATCACAACCATATGGTACCTACATGAAAAGAGACATATATGTCAATGAAACACAATAGACAGACCAAAAATAAATGCAAACTTTTATGGTCAATTAATCTAACAAAAGAGGCAAGAATATGTAATAGAGAAAAGATAGTCTCTTCAATAAGTGGTGCTAGAAAAACTGGAAACCTTACCTGTAAAAAAAAATGAATTAGAATACTCCATCACAACATATACAAAAATAAACTCAAAATGGGATAAAGACCTAAATGTAAGGCTGGAAACCATAAAACTCCTAGTAAAAAACATATACAAGGGAATCCTCTTAAGGCTATCTGCTGATTTTTCTGCAAAAACTTTGCAGACCAAAAGGGAGTGGCATGATATATTCAAAGTGCTGAAAGCAAAAACTTGCAACCTAGGATACTAGCTAACAAGATTACCATTTAGAATAGAAGGAAAGATAAAGAACTCCTCAGAGAAGCAAAAACTAAAAGAATTCATCAATAATAAACCTACCCTAAAATAAATGTGGAAGGGTCTTCTCCAAATGGAAAAGAAGAATCTATAGAAAATGGAAAATCCCAATAGGAAAGGCAAATGTATATTAAAGATTAAAGATGACTTAAATAAGCCAGCACATAGACTAAAAGACAAAAAAAATTGTAAAAGCAACTATAACTACAATAAACTATAAAGGAATAAGCATGAAGATATAAAATATGATACCAAAAATACAAAAAGTGGGGGAGGAGAGTAAAAAATGTAGATATTTTAGTATGTGTTTGAACTTAAATGACTATCAGTTTAAGCTAATTAGATATAATTATGGGTCAACATAGATGAACCCCATGGTAACCACAAGTCAAAAACCTACAACAGAGACACAGAAATCAAAAAGAAATGAATGCACACACACTATTAAAAAAGTCATCAAACTACAATAGGAGAAACAAAAAGAAGAAGAAATGAACAGAGAACTACAAAAACAACTGGAAAAAAAATAATCAAATGGCAATATGTTGAGGTATGTTCCCTCTACACCCACTTTCTGGAGAGTTTTCATCATAAGTGGATTTTGAATTTTACCAAAATCTTTTTCTGCGTCTATTGATAGGATCATCTGGTTTTTATTCTTCAATTTGTTAATGTAGTATATCACTTTGATTGATTGGCATATATTGAAAAATACTTGCATTGCTGGCATAAATCGCACTTGATCATGGTGTATGATTCTTTTAATGTATTATTGATTTGGTTTGCTAGTATTTTGTTGCAGGTTATCAACATCTATTACAAACCCACAGCTAACATCATCAACACTGAAAAGCTGAAAACATTCCCTCTAAGATCAGGAACAAGACAAGGATGCCCACTCTCACCACTTTTATTCAACATAATTTTGGAAGTCCTAGTGACAGCAATCAGAGAAGAGAAAGAAATAAAAGGAATCCAAAATGGAAAAGAAGAAGTAAAGATAACATGATACTACCATACATAGAAAATCCTAAAGATTCCACAAGAAAACTAGAGCTCATCAATGAATTTGGTAACGTTGCAGGATACAAAATTAATATAAATAAATCTGCCTCATTTCTACACACTAGCAATACAATATAAGAGAAATTAAGGGGAAAAATCCCATTTACTGTTGCATCAAAAAGAATAAAACACCTAGGAATAAACCTACCTAAGGAAGCAAAAGACCTGTACTCCAAAAACTATAAGATGCTGATGAAAGAAACTGAACATGGCACAAACAGATGAAAAGATCTACCATGTTCTTGGATTGGTAGACTCAATGTTGTTAAAATGACCATAATACCTAAGGCAATCTACAGATTCAGTGCAATTCCTATCAAATTACCAATGGCATTTTTCACAGAACTAGAACAAATAATTTTAAAATTTGTATGGAAACACGAAAGACCCTGAATAGCAGAACGAATCTTGAGAAAGAAAAACAGAGCTGGAGGAATCATGCTGTCTGACCTCAGACTATACTACAAAGCTACAGTAATCAAAACAGTATGGTACTGGCACAAAAAACAGACACATTGATCAATGGAATAGGATAGAAGGCCCAGAAATGAACCCATGCACTTATGAACAATTAATCTATAACAAAGGGGGCAAGAATATACAATGGAGAAAAGACATTCTCTTCAATATGTGGTGCTAAGAAAACTGGACAATTACATGTAAAAGAATGAAGTTAGAACATTCTCTAATATCATACACAAAAATAAACTCAAAATGGATTAAAGACCTAAATGTAAGATCAGATACTATAAAACTCCTAGAGGAAAACAAAAGCAGAATACTCTTTGACATAAAATGACAGCAATAATTTTTTTGGATCCATCTCCTAGAGTATTAAAATTAAAAAAAAATAAACAAATGGGAGCTAATTAAACTTAAAAGCTTTTGCACAGCAGAAGAAATCATAAACAAAATGAAAAGACAACCCATAGAATGGGAGAAAATATTTGTGAATGAAGTGACTGACAAGGGATTAATCTACAAAATATAAAAACAGCTCATGGAGCTCAATATAAAAAAAAACCCAAACAACCATATTACTTTTATGGTCAAAAAAACCACAAACAACCAAATCATAAAATGGGCAGAAGATCTAAATAGACATTTCTCCAAAGAAGACATACAGATGGCCAAAAAGCACAGGAAAGGATGCTCAACATCACAAATTATTAAAGAAATGCTAATCAAAACTACAATGAGGTATCACCTCACACTGGTCAGAATGGACATCATCAAAAAGTCTACAAGCAGGGAATTCCCTGGTGGTCCAGTGGTTAGGATGCTGCACTTCCACTGCATGGGGCAGGGGTTCAATCCCTGGTGAAGGAACTAAGATTCCACAAGCTGTGCCACTTGGCCCCCCCCCAAAAAAATGTCTACAAACAATGAATGCTGGAGAGGGAACCCTCCTACACTGTTGTTGGGAATGTAAATTGGTACAACCACTATGAAGAACAGTATGGAAGTTCCTTAAAAAACTAAAATAGAACTACCATATGATCCAGCAAGCCTACTTCTGGGCATGTATCTGGAGAAAATCATAATTAGAAAGGATACATGCACCCCAATGTTCATTGCAGCACTATTTACAATAGCCAAGACATGGAAGCAACCTAAATGTCCATCGACAGATGAATGGATAAAGAAGATGTGGCACATATATACAATGGAATATTACTCAGCCATAAAAAAGAATGAAATAATGCCATTTGCAGCAACATGAATGGACCTAGAGACAATCGTACTCAGTGAAGTAAGTCAGATATAGAAAGACAAATATCATATGATATTACTTATATGTGGAATCTTAAAAAATTATACAAATTAACTTATTTACAAAACAGAAACAGACTCACAGACTTTGAAAAAAATTTATGGTTATCAAAGGGGAAAGGTGGGGGGTGAATGTAAATTAGGAGTTTGGGATTAACATATACACACTACTCTCCATAAAATACTCAACAAGGACCTACTGTATAGCACAGAGAACTCTACTCAATATTCTATAATAACCTATATGGGAAAAGAACCTGAAAAAGAATGGATATATGTATATTTATAACTGATTTACTTTGCTGTACACCTGAAACTAACACAATATTGTAAATCAACCATACTCCAATATAAAATAAAAGTTAAATTAAAAAAAAAACCACAAGGGAAGAAACTTAAAAAAACAGAAAAGAACAAAGTACACACACACAAACATAGGTAACAAAATGGCAGTAAGTACATACCTATCAACAATCAATTTGAATATCAATGGAGTAAATTCTCCATTTGAAAGATATAGGGTAGTTTTATTTTTAGATTTATGAGAAACCTCCATACTCTTTTCCACAGTGGATGCACCAATTTACATTCCCACCAACAATGTACAAGGGTTCCCTTTTCTCCACACCCTTGCCAACATTTCTTATTTGTGTTGTTTTTGATGATAGCCATTCTGACAGGTGTGAAGTGATATCTCATTGTATTTTTTTTTTTTTTTTTTTTTTTTTTTTGCGGTATGCAGGCCTCTCACTGTTGTGGCCTCTCCCGTTGTGGAGCACAGGCTCCGGATGCGCAGGCTCAGTGGCCATCGCTCATGGGCCCAGCCGCTCCGCGGCATGTGGGATCTTCCTGGACCGGGGCACGAACCCGTGTCCCCTGCATTGGCAGGCGGACTCTCAACCACTGCGCCACCAGGGAAGCCCTCATTGTAGTTTTGTTTAGTATTTCCCTGATGATTTGCCATGTTGAACATCTTTTCATGTGCCTGTTGAACATCTGTATGTCTTCTTTGGAAAAATGTCTATTTGGGTCTTCTGTCCATTTTTGCTAGGGTTATTTCTTTTTTTGATATTGAGTTGTATGAGCTGTTTATTTATTTTGGATATTAACCTCTTATCTGACATACCACTTGCAAATATTTTCTCCCATTTAGTAGGTTGTCTTTTTGATTTGCTTTATCCAGCCAGAAACAGAAAGATCGCCCTGGAACCTCTGGCCTGGAATATGCATGTCCATGAGTCAAGGTTCTTGGAAAGGAGATGAGGTCAAATACTCTGCACTTTCCTTCCCTTTGTTATTACTTTTATGGTCAAAGTGGGGAGATAAGCACCTTTTTGGTACAGCCAGCTGCTACTTGTTTTTACATGGTAGGTTAGACTTTAGGTTTTACAGTGTTGGGTGTTTTTATTTGGAAAGGCCCCCTTTGCGCAGCCTGGCATTCTAGTCTTGGTCAGGTACACTGTCCCCGTGATCCTTCACGGTGCCCTCAGGAAGCCCGAGGACGTTTTGCAAGTTCCCAGAATTTAGGGATTGATTTCCTGACTGTAGTAGAGGCAAAAATTGCTAAGGAACCATCCTTGGTGTGAACCCTCACCGATAGGCAGAGACTGGGGAAAATGAGCTGGGGCTTATGTATACTGTTATTCTTTGAGTGTTTGTAGGAATAAGCTGTGGAGGTTGAAAAGGAAGGAGGAGAGAGGTTGTTTTGTTTTTAAGAGAAAAGAAATGATTTTCTCTTAGATGCATCTCGAGTTGGGGTTTTTGAGCCAACACAGACTGCCAATGCTGTTTTTTTCATTTGGGGAGCAGGGGTTGGACTGAAATCACTTTGGGATTTTTTTTTCTGCAACACTGGTGAATTTTGCCTTTTACAAAATACACTTATGCGGGCTTCCCTGGTGGCGCAGTGGTTGAGAGTCTGCCTGCCAATGCAGGGGACGTGGGTTCGTGCCCTGGTACGGGAAGATCCCACATGCCACGGAGCAGCTAGGCCCGTGAGCCATGGCCACTGAGCCTGCGCGTCCGGAGCCTGTGTTCTGCAATGGGTGAGGCCACAACAGTGAGAGGCCCGCATACCGCAAAAAAAAAAAAACCCAAAAAAACACTTATGGAGATATGTATATATATATATTTTTTAATCTTTTTTATAAGAGACTCTCTTCATTAGGTGTGCACCTCCATCCTAGATCCTGTTAGAGACATTGTTTTGCTGTCAGCTGGGTTAAAGGGCTAACCCTGCATGAGTTTGGTTATAAGAGAGTTTTGAAGTTTAAAAAAAAATGGGCAGAAGGTCTGCATAGGCATTTTCCCCAAGAAGACATGCAAATTGGCAATAGGTACAGGAAAATATGCTCTACATTATTATTCATCACTGAAACACAAATCAAAACCACAATGCAATATCACCTCATTCTATTAGAATGGCTATATCAAAAATATTAACTAAAAATAACAAGTGTTGAAGATGATGTGGAGAAAAGGGAATTCTGCTCATTGAAGGGAATGTAAATTTGTGCAGTTACTATGGAAAACTGTATGGATTTTCCTCGAACAATTAAAAATAGAACTACCATATGATCTAGCGATTTCATTTTGTTTCATATGCAAAGAAAACGAAAACACTACCTTGAAAAGATATATGCACAGATGTTCATTACAGCATTATTTACAGTAGTCAATATATGGAAACAACCTAAGTGTCCATCGAGGGATGAATGCATAAAAATGTTGTGAGATATATATATATATATATGTATATATATACATATGTATATGTTTATATTTATATTATTCAGCCATAAAAATGAGGAAATCCTACCATTTGCAACAACATGAATGGACCTTGAACACATTATGCTGTGTGAAATAAGTCAGGCCAAGAAAGACAAATACTGTATGATTTCACTTATAGGTGGAATCTAAAAAAACAAAACTCCCCAAAACCCCACCCAACTCATAGAAAATGAGATCAGATTTGTAGTCACCAGAGGCGGGGTTGGGGTGAGGGATAGGGAACTGGAGGAAAACAGTCAAAATGTACAAACTTCCTGTTTAAGACAAATAAGTACTAGAGATGTAATGTACAGCACGATGACTCTAGTTAACACTGCTGTATGATATATAGGAAAGTTAAGAGAATAGATTCTAAGAGTTTCATCACAAGGAGAATTTTTTTCTTTTCTTTTGTTGTATCTGTATGAGATGACATATGTTCACTAAACCAATTGTGATAATCTTTCACAATATATGTAAATCAAACCATCATGCTGTACACCTTAAACTTATAGAGTGATGCATGTCAATTATTTATCAATAGAATTGGAATAAAATAAAATAAGAAATGAAAGGGAGCCATTACCATCAACCTTACAGAAATTAAAAGGATTATAAGAGACTACTATGAAGAACTGTACACCGACTAATTAGATAACCTAGATGAAATGGACATATTCCTAGAAACACACAAATTATTTACACTGACTCAGAAAGAAACAGAAAACCTGAGCACCTATGACAAGTAAGGAGACTGAATCAAAACCTTCTAACAAAGAAAAGCCCTAGAACAGGTGGTTTCATTGGTGAATTCTACCAAGCATTGAAAGAAGAATTAACACCAATCCTTCTCAAACCCTTCCCAATAATTGAAAAGGAAGGGACAATTCCTATCTCATTCTATGAGGCCAGTATTATTCTGATACCAAAGCCAAATAAAAATATCATAAGGAAAGAAAATTACATACCATTATCCATTATGGTTATAGATGGAAACATCCTTGACAAAATACTGGTAAACTGAATCAAATAGCATATTAAAAGGATTATACACTCTGACCAAGTGGGATTTATTCCAGAAATGCAAGGGTGGTTTAACATGAGAAAATCAATCAATACCTTATATTGATAGAACGAAGGAAAAAAAACACATGATTATCTCAATTAATGCAGAAAGGCATTTGACAAGATCTAACACTTTCATGAAAGAACACTCAGAACATTAGAACAGAAAGGAAATTCCTCAATATTATAAAGGGCACTAATGAAAACCCCAAAAGTAACCTCATATTCAATGGGAAAAGACTGAAAGCCTTCTCCCTAAGATCAGGGATAAGTATTCCCACTTTTGCCACTGTTATTCAACACTGTATTGTAAATTCTAGCCAGAGCAATTAGACAAAAGAAAGAAATAAAAGGCACCTAAATTGGAAAGTAAAATGTAAAACTACCCTATTTACAGATGATATGATCCTATATAGGGAAAACAACAAGGAATCTGCAAGAAAGCTACTAGAGCTAATAAATGATTTTAACAAAGTTGTAGGGTACAAGAGCAATACACACAAATCAGTTTTGTTTCTATAAATCAGCAATTAACAATCTGAGAAAAGAAATAAAGCAATTCCATTTATAATAACATCTGAAAGAATAAAATAACTAGGACTAAATTTAACCAAGGAGATGAAAGTCCTGTACACTGAAAAACTACAAAACAGTGCTGATAGAAATTAAAGAAAACCTAAATAAATGAAGAGACATCAAGCGTTTATTGACAGAAATACTTAACATTGTCAAGACCTTCATACTACTCAAAACAATCTACAGATCTAATATAATTTCTATCAATATTCCAACAGCCTATTTAGCGGATATGGAAAAGTTGATCCTTAAATTCATATGGAATTGCAAAGGGCTCCAAACAACCAAACAATCTTGAAAAAGAAGAACAAATTAAGAAGACTCACACTTCTTGATATCAAACCTTACTACTAAGTTATAGTAATGAAAACAGTGACAGTGTGCTGCTAGGATAAGGACTGACATATAGACAGTGCAATAGAAATGAGAGGCCAGAAATAAGCTCATATGTCTATGGCTGGTTGATTTTTCATAAGTGTGCTAAGTCCATTCAGTGAGGAAAGAATAGCCTCTCAACAGATGGTACTGGGATGACTGGATATCCACATGCAAAAGAATGAAGTTGGACACTTACCTCAAACCATATAAAAAAGTTAACTCAAAATGGATCAAAGACCTAAACATAAAGCTACAACCACAAAATTCTTAAAAGAAAACATAGAGGGAAATATTCATGACCTTGGATTTGGCAATGGATTCTTAGATATGACACCCAAAGTACAAGCAACAATAACCAAAACTACATAAGTTGCATGTCATCAAATTGAAAAGCTTTTGTGCATCAACAGATATTAACAATAAAAGCAAAAATATTATCTACAGAATAGGAGAAAATATTTGCAAATCATATAACTGGTAAGGGCTTAATATTGTTTATATAAGTACTCCCACAACTGAATAGCAAACAAACAACCCAATTTAAAAATGGGCAAAGAACTAGAATAGACATTTCTGCAAAGAAGATATACAAATGGGCAATAAGCACAAGAGAAGATGATCAAAATCCAGTCATCAAGAAAATTCAAATCAAAACTACAATGAGATATCACTTCACACCCATTAGGATGGCTATTATATATATAATTACAAGTGTTAGCGAGGATGTAGATAAATTGGAACCCTTGTACATTGCTGTTGAAAATGTAAAATAGTACAGCTGCTGTGAAAAGTTTACCAACTCCACAAAAAACTAAACATAGAATTACCATATGATCCGGCAATTCCACTCCTACATGTATGTCCAAAAAATTGAAAACAGGGACTCAAACAGATACTTGTATGTTAATGCCCACTGCAGCCGTATCACAATAGCCAAAAGGTAGAAGCAAGCCAAGTGTCCATCATCAGATAAATGAATAAACAGATACTGTTATTTACATACAGTGGAATATCATTCAGCCTTAGAGGAATGAAGTTCTGACACATGCTAAAATGTGGATGAACTTTGAAAAATTATGCCAGACACAAAAGGATACATATTGTATGATTTCACTTACATGAAATATCTAGATTAGGCAAATTCATAGAGAGAGAAAGAAGATATAAGGTTACCAGGGTCTGGAGGGAGAGAATGGGGAATTATTGCTTAATGGTTAGAGTTTCTGTTTGGATAACAAAAAATGAAATAGTGGCTTGGTTGTACAACACTGTAAATATAATTAATGCCAGTGAAATGTGCACTTAAAATGATTAAAATGGCAAGTTTTATGTTATATATATTTTACCATGATAAAAAACAGAGAAATAAATACATTCCTAGACAAACAAGAAAGAGAGAATATGTTGCTAGCAGCCCTGCTTAGTAAGAAATGTGAAAGAAAGTTCTTTGGTATGAAAACAAGTGACCTCAGACAGTAATTCAAATTCCCACACACACAGAGTACCAGTAAAGGTAATTATAATTATATGTAATATAAATATACACAATTAAAATTCATAATATAATTATAAATGTATAAATGCATATTTTTTCCTTTCTTAACTGATAAAAGCAATTGTGCAAAACAATTTGTATACAATGTACTGTTGGACCTATAACATATAATAATATTATATATTTGGCAATTGAAGCACAAGGGAGGTAGGGGGGAGCAAAGCCATATCAGAGTAAGGAGATGATACAAGATAGTAAGTTGAATCTATACAAAACAATGAGAAAAGAAGAAATGATAAATAGGAAGGTTAATATAACAAACTCTGTGACTACATATTTATTCTTTCTTAGGTTCTTTAAAAGACATCAAATTATACAAAGTAACAATTGTAACAATGAACTGTTGGGTTTGTAACATTTAGATGTAATATATATAACAATAATAGCACAAAGAGGGGGAAGAGGGAATAGAGCTATACAGGAGTAACATTTCTATATGTCATTGGAATTCAGTATGAATCTAAAGTAGATTCTGGTTAAGTTGAGATGTATATTGTAAGCCCTGGAGTCTAAAGTAACCAATAAGAAAATAACACAAAAATATAGTGAACAATAATTAAAGTATAATATTATAAAACTTAATGCAAAAGAAAGTAGGGAAGGGAGAATGGAGGAACAAGAAAGATATAAGACATACAGAAAAGAAAAAGTAAAATGGCAGACATAAACCCAAGTATTGATACATCGATAATAATATTAAATGTGAATGAATTAATCAATACAATTAAAAGGCAGAAATTGTCAGAATGGATAAAATAATATCCAACTACATGCTGTAAACAGGAGAGACAGTTTAGATTCAAAAATAAAAATAGGCTGAAAGTAAAGACATATCATGCAAAGAGCAACCTTAAGAAAACTGAAGTGAGTATACTATTATCAGCCAAAATAGACTTCAAACAAAACATTTTAAGAGAGATGAAGAGGTATACATTTTATAATGATACTCAATGATGAAATTCTGAAATTATCCCCCCCCTAAGATCAGGAACAAGACAAAGATGTCTGCTTTCACCACTTTTATTCAACATTATAATGGAAATTCTAGCCACAAGAATTTGGCAAAAAAGAAATAAAAGGCATTCAAATTGAAAAGGAAGAAGTAAAATTATTTCTATATGCATATAACATAATCTTATATATAGAAAATCCTAAAGATTACACACACACAAAAACCTTTTAGTGCTAATAAACAAATTCAGCAAAGTTGCAGGATATAAGATCAACTCAGGGACTTCCCCGGTGGTCCAGTGGTTAAGACTTCGCCTTCCAATGCAGGGGGTGTGGGTTTAATCCCTGGTCAGGGAGCTAAGATCCCACATGCCTCATGGCCAAAACACCAAGACATAAAAACAGAAGCAATATTGTAACAAATTCAATAAAGACTTTAAAAATGGTCCACATCAAAAAACTTTAAAGAAAAAAATAAAGATCAACACAGAAAATCACTACTATACCTATACAGTAGCAATGAACATTCTGAAAGGAAATTAAGAAAACAATTCCATTTACAATGGCATCAAAATGAATAAAATACTTAGGGATAAATTTAAGCAAGGAGGTACAAGACTTGTACAATGAAAACTACAAAACATTGTTGAAAGAAATTAAAGACACAAATAAACGGAAAGATCTCATGTTCATGAATTGGAAAACAATATTGTTAAGATGTCAACATTACTCAAAGTGACCTGCAGATTCAATGTAATCCATATCAAAATCCCAGTGGCCCATTTTGCAGAAATGGAAAAGCTTATCTTAAAATTCATAAGGAATTGCAAGGGATTCCAAGTAGCCAAAATAATCCTAAAGAAGAAAAAAGTAGAAGAACTCAAACTTCCTGATATCAAAACTTACTAAAAAACTACAGTAATCAAAACTGACATAAGGGTAGACATATACAACAATGAAACAGAATTGAGAGTCCAAAAGTATACTCTTACATTTATGGTCAATTAATTTTTGACAGGGTACCAAGACAATTCAGTGGGGAATAAATACTTTTTAACAAATGGTGCTGAGATAACTGGATAACTACAAAATGCAAAAGAATAAAGTCAGGAACTTCCCTGGCAGTCCAGTGGTTAAGACTCTGTGCTTCCACTGCAGGGGCTGCAGGTTTGATCCCTGGTTGGGGAACTAAGATCCTGCATGCCACACACAGCTCAGCCAAAAAGAAAAAAAAAGAATAAAGTCGAACTCTTTCCTTACAATATACATGAAAATCAACTGAAAACGGATCACATATTATACGATTACATTTATATCAAAGTTCAGAATAGGCAAATCCGAAAAGACAGGAAGTAGATTAGTGGTTTCCAGGGACTGATGGAGGGAAAATGGAGAGTGACTACTACAGTAAGTCCCCTACATACGAACCTTCAAGTTGCGAACTTTCAAAGATGTGAACGTATGTTTGCATGTCGAATCACGTAATTCACATGTCTGGCATATGTTGTCACATGTGTGTATCTTCTACAAGTGGTTGTGCTTTTGTGTACTTTATTGTACAGTACTGTATAGAGGACAGTAGTACAGCATCTTTATTTCAAGCCCAGGATGACGAGAAAAAAAGAGCTACTACCCAGACATCACTGGATCGTTTTTTCAAGAGGGTAGATAGAATTGAATCCAGCAAGGAACCAGAACCTGTGCCATCAACATCAGGTGTGAGTGAAACTGCAGCTTGCCCTTCGTCTCCTATTGCTGAGGATCCTTCAGCTCTACCATCTCCCACCTCCTCTCCCTCCTCCAGTCAGTAACTCTTCTTGCCTGTTCACTCGATGCCTGCCCCTGTATGCCAGCTGTTGTACTGGACTACTGTACTTTTCAAGGTATTGTACTGTAAGATTAAAAATGTTTTATTTTTTTGTGTTTATGTATTATTTGTGTAAAAAGTATTATAAACCTATTACAGTACAGTACTATACAGCCTATTGTGTTAGTTGGGTACCTAAGCTAACTTTGTTGGACTTACAAACAAATTGGACTTATGAAAAATGCTCTTGGAACGGAAATTGTTCGTATGTAGGGGACTTTCTGTAATGAATACAGGGTTTCTTACTGAGTTGATGAAAATGTTCTGGTAGGCTTGTATCCCCACAGGAAATGACCCTACCTTGAGACAAGGAGGGCCCGGGGAGGCCTTTATGGCATATTCAGAGTAAATTGCATCTAGGTGTGACTACTACACATATAACCTTAGTATGGGGGAGCCAACATTTTTGGGTACAAAACATGTATCCTAATCAAACTCAGGCAATTAGTGTGCAATGGCAACAACATGCCTGGTAGATTGGTCCATGAGATAGGAGACATTGGTCATGATATAGAAGAGAGCTGTAGGAGAGATAGGTGCCAGTTTAAGCATCAAAGGGCAAACTCAATTCACTTTTAATGAGTGGCAATCAGAAGAAAAAATTGTGTTAGTGAGGACAGACCAATTAGAAGGGATTCTCTTTCAGAAGAAAGGAAAAGAATGGGAATCAGCCTGGGAAGATGATGAGGCTTTAGTGAACTAAACCAGGCAGATTCAATGAATAATGCTGGACAATGCTAGGCCTTGATGTTGGGAAAGGGCTTGTACCCTAATCCCCAACAGGGTCTCTTGATTATTTTAAAACAGATTCAGCCTTAAGTAGCAATGGAGCAATGACTCTTCACCTAGGGCACATTTATGAAAACTTTTGGACCTTCAGACATATGGAAGTTCTCTAGGGGCAAAGAGTAATTTCCACTGATGCAACTCTGCTAGCCCTCATCCCAAGAATGGATCAAAATCAGATATACCCTGTAATTCAGTCAGCAGGAGTAAGAACCATACTGAATTACTCTCTTGTCCTTGCCATAGGAAAGAGATAGGCCCTGCTACACAACAGCACATAATGGAAACAGTCTCAGTAAAATCATGTAAACGCCAAAAATGACTAGCTTTGTCTCCCTATTAGGGACAAAATCATATGTTGAAGCCTTAACCCCCAGTAACTCTGAGTGTGACTGTACAGGAGACAAGGCCTTTAAGGGGGTGATTAAGTTAAAGTGGGGCCATTAGGGTGGGCCCTTATCTAATATGACTGGTATCCTTATAAGAAGAGGAAATTAGGACACACAAGGGGAGACCAGGGATATGTACACACAGAGGAAAGACCATGTGAGGACAGAGAAGACAGCCATCTGCAAGCTAAGAAGAGAGTCCTCAGAAGACACTAAACCTGCCAACACCTTCATCTTAGACTTCTAGACTCCAAAACTGAGAAAATAAAATTCTGTTGTTTAAGCTACTCAGTCTATGATATTTTGTTATGACAACACTAGCAAATTAATACATGTGACTTAGAACCTGGAAATAACCCAATCCTGGCCAGTTGCGACAATACCCATCCATAATAACACCTTGTAAACGAGCAAAGGTCAGTTATGCTGGGAAGGTATAATAAGTACCTCTCTTGATTCTTACTGGCCTGTGGAATGAAACAAAACTGGACTAAAACCATAGTGTGATACAGTTTAATATTGGCATTGCTCCTAAGATTCAATTATCTCATATATATATTGATAAGTGTATGTATTGGGAAACTGAATTAAAGCCTCGCCAGGATGTGAAATCAATGGGAAATGGTTGATGTTAAGAGGAATCTGATGTAGTTAACATCAGTTAATTAATGTGCTAAATAGTTCTACACAAGTTTATCATAAGGTACAAATAACTATAGGCCAAAGACAAATTAATAAAAAAATATGGAGATTTATATAATGGCTTTATAGGATGGACTAGTTGCTTCTTCATGTCTATCCCTATCCTGCACTGGCTCCTCCATGCTGGGCATACTCATGTTAATATATTACTACATCTTTTATATCAATATAAATGCTAAACTAAATGTAGGTACTCAGAAAAATACAATCATTTTCCTGTAAGAGAGCCAAAGGCCAAGAGGGTGAATTTTGCAGAAAGAGTTGACTTAGCAGGTCTAAGTTGCTCAAAATCTGCACATTCCCATTAAGAGTCTGTTTTCATAAATGGCCCGTGTCCAACTACCAGGAATTGAGCTCTTAGAATATTTTAACTCATAAAAGTGTTTTTGCACACTTGGAGGTTTGAAACACAGTCTATCAATATGTTTAGATAGTCTGTAAATAATGTAATTTATGGTGAACACTTGCTTTCCTTAAGGTGGTCTGTTTTGATAACTGTGATCAATCATGCAGGCATTGGGTACCTATGTGACCAAACCTCAATAAAAACTCTGGAATCTTAAGCAAGTGAACTTCTCTGGTAGACTACACTTCACACATGTTACAATCTATAGATAGAGGAATTAAGTGCATCCTGTGCAGTTCTACTGGAAGAGGACTCTTGGAAGCTTGTACCTGATTTCCTCCAGACTTTGCCCCATGTGCTTTTCCCTTTGCTGATTGTGCTTCATATTCTTTTGCTGTAATAAATCATAACCATAATTATAATGAATTCTGAGACCTAATGAGCCCTGAGAGTGGTCTTGAAGATATCTGACACAGGCACACTAGAAAATATCCAATTAACATAAAAGAAAGCAGTAATGGAGGAACAGAGGAACAAAATAGATATATAAGACATATAGAAAACAAATAGCAAAATGGCAGATGTAAATCCTACTTTATCAGTAATTGCATTAAACATAAATGGAAGAATAACAGCAGACCTATCAATAACATGACAAGAAGGAGAGTGAAGCAACATCTTTATGGTACTGAAAGAGAAAAAACCGCCAAGCTAAAATTCCACACTGGAGAAATATCTTTCAAAAGCAGAGGTGAAATAAACTTTTTCATACACACAAAAGCTGAAAGAATCTCTTACTAGGAGACCTGCACTATAAGAAATGTTAAAGGAAGTCCTTTGGGTAGAAGGAAAATAATATGTGATGGAAACCTGGATCTACACAAAGAAATAGAAAGCACCCAAAATAGATAAATTAAAATGACTTCTTTTTTTTTCTTATTTCTTTTTACATCTCTTTAAAAGATAACTGTTGAAAGCAAAATATAATAGCAATGAATTGTGGAGTGTAACACATGTAGAAGTAAAATGTATGACAATAATAGCACAAAGGCTGGGGAGGGGGGAATGGAAGTACAATATATTGTTTAAGTTCTGAAATGTGAAATAGATTGTGATAAGTTAAAGATGTATACTATAAGCCCTAAAGGAACCACTAAAAAACAAAGCATTATATCTAATAAGCCATTAAAAGAGACAAAATGGAATCATAAATATTCAATTAATCCAAAGAAGGTCAAAAAAGAGGAAAAAGCAAATGGGACTAATAGAAGACAAATAGCAAAATGGTAGATTTAAAAACCAAGCATATCAATAATCACATTAAATTAAAATGATCTAAACATCCCAATTAAAAAAGAGACTTGGATGAAAAAGCAAGATCCAACTCTAGGCTGCCTGCAGGAAATCCAGAATAAACATAAAACACAATAGGTTAAAAGTAAAAGGATGAAAAAAACAAATACCATACTAACACTATCAAAAGAAAGCTGGAATGTTTATATTTACAGCAGCCAAAGTAGATTTCAGAACAAAGAATATTACTAGGGATAAAAGGAGACATTTCATAATGACAAAGTATCAATCCATCAAGAGGACATAGCAATCCTAAAAGTTTATGCACCTAACAACAGAGCTTCAAAATACATGAAGGAAAAACTGATAGAACTGAAAGGAGAAACAGACAAATCCAGAATTTAAGTCAGCGATTTCAACACCCCTCTCAATAATTGATAGAATAAACAGAAAATTTGTAAATAAATCAAAGACCTGAACAACACCATCAATCAACATGAGCTGACATTTATACAACATTCCACCCAACAACAGTAGTATACACATACTTTTAAAGCACACAGGGAAGATTTACCAAGAGAGACTATATTATGGGCCATAAGACAAATAAATTTAAAATTGAAAAGGATTCAAATTATATGATGTATATTCTCTGAATTAAATTAGTAATCAATACCAAAAAGAAATCTAGAAAATCCAATAAATATTTGAAGATTAAATAGCACACTTCTAAATAGCCCTAGATCAAAGAAGGAATCAAAAGGGAAATGAAAAAAGTATTTTGACCCAAATGAAAATGAAAACACAACATATCAAAATTTGTAGGGTATAACCAAACCAGTATTTATAGGGAAATTTGTATAATTAAATGCTTATATAAGAAATGTCTCAAATCAAGTTGTGGCCACCCAACCAGCAACATCAGTATCACCTAGGAACTTAGATATGCAAGTCCTTGGGACCTACTCCAGACCTACTGAATCAGAAACTCTAGGTGTGAGGCCCAGCCATCTGTGGCCCTCCAGGTGATTCTGATGCACATTCAACTTTTGATAGACACTCATGTATACTGCTTCTTGTTTTTATTGTGTTAGGGTTTCTTTCTTCAATAAGGAATCTACACAGTTTATACTGTTGTGAAGTTCACGTCCTTAAAAACAATCTAGTTTTAAAAAAAAAACAATCTAGTTTTGAATAGACTGTTGATTTTGTGTCATTTAGAAAATTTCATGGGTTCAAAAGAGTCCTGCAATTGGTTAACCCTACAAATAATGCCTCATTTGCTAAAAAGATTCAAACTTCAAAAGACATAGTTACAACTGCTCTTGAAATCTGCAGAGGGGTAGAGGACAATCACCAGTGGGAAATGTGACCCCACTGAATAATTCCTACTGCTTATAGTAGGAATTCCGTTTATGTGGGAACCAAATGTAGTCAATTCCCAATCATGTTCAGTGATGAAAAGGAACAGAGACACATTAAATTTAAATGGCTGATAATATAAAATTAATTTGCTTGAAATATTTTATACCTATACTCGAATATGAATTTGTCTAATGTTCTGGAAAGTCACTTCAAACAAAATACTGAAACCCTAATATAAGCACTAACTCAGAAGCACTGATTCCTACAGTGGTAGACATCACCTTTCCAAACTAATTCAGTGCATCAACCTGAAGCAGATCTGGTCTCTATCTAAATTTGCTGGCTCACATCTTTCCTGGGACAAGGAGATGAAGATCTTGGTTTTAATGGGCTTCAGTTAGAGCTTCTGCTAATCAGTAGTAAACAAAATCTACACTGTATCAACATACTTAACTGACAAATACAGATGATAATTTCAACAAGAACATGAGAGCAACATTTGCCTTGGAAGAATTGTAATATGGGTAATCTATCAATTAATCTCAGTTTATTATGACAGTCTTCAAAAATAAAGGGAAAAATATAGTGAAGTCCTTCTAGGCTCCAAAGGGAAAATGCAGTCCATTCTACACCAGCTTTCCTTCCTTTCCCGGAATTTTTGCTGACTTCTGTCAGCTTTGATTCTAAGAAATGGGCTTCTGTTCTTTTCTGCTTTTTTTTTTTTTAAAAAAAACAGAAGGCCACAAGAGCTGCCTATGGGGCTATAGGAGTATAATTAATCAAGTAATCAGCCAGCCACCATTGTTAAAATGTTTTAATATCAATGTAAAATGAGATCAGGGTTTTACAAGCAAGTTTCAGAACATGAACATCCTTTCCTAAAATGATTTATCTTCCTTTCAGAAGCCTAAATATGAACACATATAAATCTTAGGGATTTTTTTTAATATCATGGTATTTTTTCCCATTTTAATACATCTAGAATTGACAAACATGCAAAAGAACTAAGTTCCAAATTAAAAGCCTCTAGTAGAAACATCCAAATTAAAAATGAAGCATTTTATTTTTTTATTTTTTTCACGTGGGAGATTTTTTTTTACATCTTTATTAGAGTATAATTGCTTTACAATGGTGTGTTAGTTTCTGCTTTATAACAAAGTGAATCAGTTATACATATACATATGTTCCCATATCTCTTCCCTCTTGCATCTCCCTCCCTCCCACTCCCCCTATCCCACCCCTCCAGGCGGTCACAAAGCACCAAACTGATCTCCCTGTGCTATGCGGCTGCTTCCCACTAGCTATCTACCTTACATTTGGTAGCGTATATATATGTCCATGCCTCTCTCTCGCTTTGTCACAGCTCACCCTTCCCCCTCCCCATATCCTCAAGTCCATTCTCTAGTAGGTCTGTGTCTTTATTCCTGCCTTACCCCTAGGTTCTTCATGATTTTTTTTTTCTTAAATTCCATATATATGTGTTAGCATACGGTATTTGTCTTTCGCTTTATGACTTACTTCACTCTGTATGACAGACTCTAGGTCCAACCACCTCATTACAAATAGCTCAAATTCATTTCTTTTTATGGCTGAGTAATATTCCATTGTATATATGTGCCACATCTTCTTTATCCATTCATCCGATGACGGACACTTAGGTTGTTTCCATCTCCGGGCTATTGTAAATAGAGCTGCAATGAACATTTTGGTACATGACTCTTTCTGAATTATGGTTTTCTCAGGGTATGTGCCCAGTAGTGGGATTGCTGGGTCATATGGTAGTTCTATTTGTAGCTTTTTAAGGAACCTCCATACTGTTCTCCACAGTGGCTGTACCAATTCACATTCCCACGAGCAGTGCAAGAGTGTTCCCTTTTCTCCACACCCTCTCCAGCATTTATTGTTTCTAGATTTTTTGATGATGGCCATTCTGACTGGTGTGAGATGATATTTCATTGTAGTTTTGCTTTACATTTCTCTAATGATTAATGATGTTGAGCATTCTTTCATGTGTTTGTTGGCAGTCTGTATATCTTCTTTGGAGAAATGTCTATTTAGTTCTTCTGCCCATTTTTGGATTGGGTTGTTTGTTTTTTTGTTATTGAGCTGCATGAGCTGCTTATAAATTTTGAAGATTAATCCTTTGTCAGTTGCTTCATTTGCAAATATTTTCTCCCATTCTGAGGGTTGTCTTTTGGTCTTGTTTAGTTTCCTTTGCTGTGCAAAAGCTTTGAAGTTTCATTACGTCCCATGTGTTTATTTTTGGTTTTATTTCCATTTCTCTAGGAGGTGGGTCAAAAAGGATCTTGCTGTGATTTATGTCATAGAGTGTTCTGCCTATGTTTTCCTCTAAGAGTTTGATAGTTCTGCCAATAAAATGTACAATCTGGAAGAAATGAATAAAGTCTTAGGAATTCACAACCTGCCAAGACTGAATCAGGAAGAAATAGAAAATATGAACAGACCAATCACAAGCACTGAAATTGAAACTGTGATTAAAAATCTTCCAACAAACAAAAGCCCAGGACCAGATGGCTTCACAGGCGAATTCTACCAAACATTTAGAGAAAAGCTAATACCTATCCTTCTCAAACTCTTCCAAAATATAGCAGAGGGAGGAACACCCCCAAACTCATTCTACGAGGCCATCATCAGCCTGATACCAAAACCAGTCAAGGATGTCACAAAGAAAGAAAACTACAGGCCAATATCACTGATGAACATAGATGCAAAAATCCTCAACAAAATACTAGCAAATAGAATGCATCAGCACATTAAAAGGATCATACACCATGATCAAGTGGGGTTTATTCCAGGAATGCAAGGATTCTTCAATATACACAAATCAATCAATGTGATAAACCATATTAACAAATTGAAGGAGAAAAACCATATGATCATCTCAATAGATGCAGAGAAAGCTTTTGACAAAATTCAACACCCATTTATGATAAAAACCCTGCAGAAAGTAGGCATAGAGGGAACTTTCCTCAACATAATACAGGCCATATATGACAAGCCCACAGCAAACATCATCCTCAATGGTGAAAAACTGAAAGCATTTCAAGTAAGATCAGGAACAAGACAAGGTTGCCCACTCTCACCACTCTTATTCAACATAGTTTTGGAAGTTTCAGACACAGCAATCAGAGAAGAAAAGCAAATAAAAGGAATCCAAATCGGAAAAGAAGTAAAGCTGTCACTGTTTGCAGATGACATGATACTATACATAGAGGATCCTATATATGCTACCAGAAAACTACTAGAGCTAATCAATGAATCTGGTAAAGTAGCAGGATACAAAATTAATGCACAGAAATCTCTGGCATTCCTATACACTAATGATGAAAAATCTGAAAGTGAAATCAAGAAAACACTCCTATTTACCATTGCAACAAAAATAATAAAATATCTAGGAATAAACCTACCTAAGGAGACAAAAGACCTGTATGCAGAAAATTATAAGACACTGATGAAAGAAATTAAAGATGATACAAACAGATGGAGAGATATACCATGTTCTTGGATTGGACGAATCAACATTGTGAAAATGACTCTACTACACAAAGCAATCTACAAGATTCAATGCAATCCCTGTCAAACTACCACTGGCATTTTTCACAGAACTAGAACAAAAAATTTCACAATTTATATGAAAACACAAAAATGAAGCATTTTAATTTACTTATTGGCCATACGCCCAGCAAAAAACCATCCATTCCCCCACACCTCAGAAAAATCACCACCAATTCATTTCTAGGTCATTGATGGCATTAACAGTATTTAGCCCTCCCTTGTCAACATCCAGACATCCCTGGTTCAGTCTGAGCAATTAGTGTTACATTTCCAGTTGCTGGAATGCCCCACCATCGTCTTCACTGCATTACACTTGACAAGGCACCTACCAACAATGCACATGGTAGGAAGTGAGCCATGAAGAACATAATGGCTTGAACGAAGAGCTAACTGTATACCCTGGATCTGCCAACTGAGTAAGGACACTAATGGAAACGTAAAATTATATGAGGCATTCTTTATTCATCCTCTCCAAGTTACCAGTGTGTATTGTACTAGGAAGTAAAGAGTAGAGGAAGGTGACAACAGCCACATATATGAAATCTCCCTAGAACTAAAAGCAAACTAAACAAAATGCAAACTAGAGTGGGCCAATGAACTGACTCCCATTTGGGTTTTACTTGTGGCTGCAAGCAACCTCTAAACTGAGATTCATAAATTAGGGAACAGTTTAATGCACTGATGGATCAGCAATTTGCATAAGGACATCATTAAAATATTTTTGAAGAGCTGCGTGTGCTTCATTGCTGAATTTGGTGCCAACGGTCAAGAAATAGCTAAATAAAAAAACAAACCTCAAGTATTTCCTTTTAATATACCTATTTCCAAAACTTACAAAGTATCTTTAAAATGATTTTCTATGTCATTCCTCAAGTGAATTAGTCAAACAGGTAGAAACTCATAACTGTAATATTACACAATAGAATAATTTTCCTTCAATAACTTAGTCTGTTCCAAAGTATTTCTGTCCAAAATGTGTAGGTGCAACAGGATGAACTTCAGTAGTTAAAATTGTGATCTCTGGAAACTCTTGAATGATTGATTTGGCACCTTCAAAAAATAAAAGAGAATTGTCATTATGGCAGAATTTTTTGATAACATTACTTGGAATTCAGTAATTTTATAATCAGTCACTAGGTCTAATATTGACAGACCAAGAGCAATGACCTTTGGACACATAGTCAGACTTGGTTAATCTCTTAGTTTATATAATGTCTGTATCTGAAAAATTTTGATAGTAGTCAGACTATGTTTCCACCCACTCACTAATAAATTCTTAGAATCAAATTGTTTTCTATCCAAGATTTGAAAAATATATTCAGTTATAGCAACTTTTCCCCTGAAGAGTCTTTTTTTGTTTTATTTTAAAGGCAGCTGGAACACAGAGAATACAGTCCTTTCTGGAAACAGGATCATACATAAGATGCTGGTTTCTCAACTGGAACACTGTTGAAACAAGTGCAAAGACTTCTTTGTTATGTTAGAGAACGCTAGCTTTTGAGAAGTTATGACTCTAGCTTGGGTGGGGAGGAGATGGAGGAAGAAAGGAAAGGGACTAGCTAGGATGCCAGTCAAACTAAAAAGCCATAGCAAGGCTGCCACGGAATAAGATTTTTTCATCTATAATGTCAAAGAATTAGTATACTATTCTAATGTATACTATTACAACTAACATGGTTACTTTTCTACTCCCAAAGACAGAAAACCCAATAATTATTTGGTTATCTCAGTGTTTACAATGCCACCTCTGTTATATGGATGGATAACCAAGCAAATTACCCTTTGTCACCATCAACATTTGAACTACAGGTAATTTTTTATTATGAAACAGCAAGATAATCAATGGCATACTAAATGCAGCCATCCCAACTGGTTTCTCTGTAGCCTCTTCAGGGTTGGCTGAGACTTGGAACCTTTGGAAATGAGGAAACGCCCTAACTAGAAGCCACATATTTCTTTCTTTTCGATTATGAAACAAATACAAATTCATTGTAGAACATTTGGAAAATACAAAAAAAAGCTTAAAAAAGAAAATGAATCACTTAGAATCCCACCACCCTAAGACAACCACTATTAATATTATGTGATTTAAAATGAAAATTGAAATAGTATTGTGCATCTGTCTAGCCTTTCATGCTGAGGAAAGATTTATTAGGTCCCATCTTAATCCAAGTCTGATTTTGGTAGTCATAATAGTCATAATTTGTATTAGTCATCTCTAAACTTGGTGATGACATTTTATACTATTCTAATGCTGTTGTTTATTCTGCTCTTACATTTACCAGATTCTTTGATGTCATTAAATGTTTTTTCAAAAACATGATCTAACAGTTATATAATATTATACTCTTTGAATATACAGTTGACCCTTGAACAACATGGGGGTTAATCCATATATATAACTTATAGTTGACCCTCTGTATCTGCAATTCCTCTGCATACATGAATTCAACCAACCATGGACTGTGTAGTACTGTAGTTTTCAGTATTGAAAAATATCCACGTATAAGTGGACCAACGCAGTTCAAACCCACGTTGTTCAAGGGTCAACTGTATATTTATTTAACCATTTCCAAGTAAGTCATTTATATACTTTCAAATTTTCTCTTACATGAAATACAGCTTTACAGTGACTATCTTAAATGCTGAATTTCTACATGCCTTTATGATTATTTTCTTAGGATACTTTCACAATCGTCTTAGATTACATGGCAAAAAAAACTAGGGTCGTAAATTAGGCTTACCTCTCTCAGGAAATAGAGGACACAAGTTCTTTCACTGTGCCCTTTGAGCAGAAGTCTAACTTTACAAACTTTTGATCTTTGCTTCACACTGCAAAGCTTACTTCAGTAAGACCACAGGGCTAGCTAGAACCTCGAGTTTCTTGCTGTTTGAGAGCAGTTTTCAGGCTCAGGTCGGGAGGCAGGAGAAATAGTGACCTTTCAGCCATTTGCAAGCTCTACTCAAACAGGGCCACCATGAAAACAACTGCAATCCCCTTCAATGGAATTAGTTCGTACTTCTTCATTTGAATTTGAACAACAGTAGAATGGTGTAAAGTATTACCACTAAGCTTAGAGATGACAAACACAAGTTATAACTACCAAAATTCAATCTGAATTTAATGTGGAAGCAAATGAACTTTTCCTCAGGATAAGAGGCTGGGCAGATGTACACCTAACCACCCCATGACCATCAAGAGCATGAACTCACCATGAGGAGTGGAGAACAGACTGAGTAGGATAATAACACTAGGTTGAACTCCATGTTCTATGAGAACCTTTACAGCTTCAATTACAGTGTTTCCAGTGCCTGAAATAAAATGACAACCAAATGCATTGGCAACTTTAACATTCATCTCAAAATGTCTTTGAGTTTCTTTGAAGTAAAGGCAGTTTAGTAATGTAATACAAGATACTACTAGAGGGCTTCCCTGGTGGCGCAGTGGTTGAGAATCTGCCTGCCAATGCAGGGGACACGGGTTCAAGCCCTGGTCTGGGAAGATCCCACATGCCGCGGAGCAGCTGGGCCCATGAGCCACAATTACTGAGCCTGCGCGTCTGGAGCCTGTGCTCCGCAGAGAACAAGAGAGGCAGCGATAGTGAGAGGCCCGCGCACCGCAATGAAGAGTGGCCCCCACTTACCACAACTAGAGAAAGCCCTCGCACAAAAATGAAGACCCAACACAGCCATAAATAAATTAATTAATTAAAAAAAAAGATACTACTAGACACCTTGAGAAAACCATAGTTCAAAAAGAGTCATGGACCACAATGTTCATTGAAGCTGTATTTACAACAGCCAGGACATGGAAGCAACCTAAGTGTCCATCAACAGATGAATGGATAAAGAAGATGTGGCACAACCTAGAGGGGTGGGATAGGGAGGGTGGGAGGGAGGGAGACGCAAGAGGGAAGAGATATGGAAACATGTATATGTATAACTGATTCACTTTGTTATAAAGCAGAAACTAACACACCATTGTAAAGCAATTATACTCCAATAAAGATGTAAAAAATAGATAAATAAATAAAAAATAAAATAAAAATAAAATGATGTGGCACATATATACAATGGAATATTACTCAGCCATAAAAAGAAGCAAAATTGAGTTATATGTAGTGAGGTGGATGGACCTAGAGTCTGTCATACAATGCAGTAAGTCAGAAAGAGAAAAACAAATACCATATGCTAACACATATATATGGAATCTAAAAAAAAAAAAAGGGTTCTGAAGAACCTAGGGGCAGGACAGGAATAAAGATGCAGATGTAGGGAATGGACTTAAGGACACAGGGAGGGGGAAGGGTAAGCTGGGACGAAGTGAGAGAGTGGCATGGACATATATACACTACCAATTGTAAAACAGATAGCCAGTGAGAAGCAGCCGCATAGCACAGAGAGATCAGCTCGGTGCTTTGCGACCACCTAAACGGGTGGGATAGGGAGGGTGGGAGGGAGATGCAAGAGGAAGGAGATATGGGGTATATGTATATGTATAGCTGATTCACTCTGTTATAAAGCAGAAACTAACACACCATTGTAAAGGAATTATACTCCAATAAAGCTGTTAAAAAAAAAAGATACTACAAGACAAAGCTTCATTTGAAGGTGCCTGTTTTTTATCAATGATGTTATTTTCAATAACAGACATAACCCATATACTTTTCAGTTTTCAAATGCACAACAAGCCCTAAATTCGTTCAGTATTTGAGATATCAAATATAACACCCACCCACCACCCCTAACCCCAGGATATGAGTAAGCTTAGGAAACAGACTAGAATAGGAAAAAAAAAATTACCTCCAAAGAGGATAAATCCTTGAGAAAATCATTGCTATACTCATTGGGCTAGAGAAGGGACATATTTCAATGTATTTTCTGTGTTCTATATATTTTGCCTCATTAAATCCTTTGCTTCAATGTGTTAATTTTAAGATAGAAGTTTTTGGAGCTAATAAAGTTTGACTAATGTGTATTCTCTTATTACACAATAAGAATTCCCCAGAGAACTGCCCAGGGCAACTCCAAATCAAAACAAAACATTTAGAACAAAACAAAACATTTAGAAATGGCTTTCTAAAGAATGGTTTTTGAGAAAAACAAAAAACACATTTAGAAATGGTTTTCGCCTTTATATAAGGGTACCTAGAAGGCAGGCACTAAGTTGAATTTAAACCCTAACCAAAGGTTACAAATTAAACACAAGCCACTCACTGAGAATCGGATACATCAGAAGGACTTTTCTCCTGTAAATGTCTGGGGGGAACTTGGCATAATATACTTTGGCTCTTTGTGTCTCCTCATCACTCTGAATCAGGATCTTTCCAATTCGTATGGATCGACAGCAGTCTCGTAAACCTTGTTCCATTGCCTCACCTTGAAGAAGGAAATAAAAAAGAAGGAAAGAGGGATTAGGAGGAGATACAGTGAAAGTCCAAGAATAGGCCAAAGCAGAGTTTTTGACTGTTATTAATACAATAAATAAAGACATTGTCAAAATGGAAGCAATTCTTCTTAAGCTAACAGCTTTTACTTCGGATATGCTCATATTTTATACTTAGTTCAGGTCAATGAAACTAGGATACGCTAGTTTTATTGCTGGCTTGCAAGTTTTAGAGCTGTCATGCTTCCATGATTACAGTAAATAAAGTGTTTTATTAAGCTGCTCCTTGAACTTTTCTAATATCAGGAACATTTTGCTCCTATTATTTTAAAGAAACTGTGTTACTTTCATCTGGCAAAAATATAAAATATTTATGGAAGAATGGGGGCTACAGACCAAAGGCTCTCCATTTAGATTAAGCTGGCGTCAAGAGATATCACTTAGACCCAGCAATGACTTCAATGGCAGAGGCTTCATTGGCAAACAGTGAAAAAGTAATATATGTTCCCTCTCCCCGCTAGAGAACCACAACCAACACCACCACCACACCCTTGGTTTCTGAACACAGAGCTATTTTTGAGTCTGAATTCCTTTAAGGAAGTGTTTGCCAAAGGTCAACCATTTTCATACCATCGTCAAGATTTTAGGCCACATCAAAATTCTACTTGTATGGTTATTTACTTAATATTTTTCTTTAAATTAACTGGTTTTTTTACATTTATTTTAAAAGGAAACTTTATATCATTAGTGAAAATATAAAAACAGTTTCTTTCTATTAGGTATGAAAATCAACCAATAGCTATTAAGGTTAAAAACACCCTGTCTATGCATCACCCCCAAGGTCATCCTGTATACACTAGGGGTGCGAGGACCATGCTGCTGCCTTTAGGGCAGAAGCTGGACTAAAACAGAAGAAATTGTGCCTTAAAAGCCCATCTCCATTGTCTTCACCAGTTTTAAAAGGTTGAACACCATTGTCCTGAAAATCCTATCGTTGCTTAAGAGCTACCTTCTATAAAAAAGGGAGCTTAAAGCTCCTATTTTATTGGAGATATTCAATTGTTCACAAACAGAACTTCATAGCCAGAGAAGAAAAGGGAATGTTTATATGTGAAATAAAAATCCGGGGACTTCCCTGGTGGTCCAGTGGTTAAGACTCCATGCTGCCACTGCAGGGGACACAGGTTGGATCCTTAGGGGAACTAAGATCCCACATGCTGCATGGTGTGGCAAAAAAAAAAAAATCTGTTTCCAATGCAAGCAAGTGGGGCTTCTACCATACCTTGGATCCTGTACAAAGAATAATTAAGGAATTAAGTTGCTGAACGGAAATAATCATCCCCATGTAACAGGTATAGGTCCTAATTACAGGCATGTGATTTTGCTGCACAAAGGTTGGTTTAGAAGGATAATCGGTTGGACTCAAACACAAATATTTATAAGACTAGCAATTGGAAATACCTAGAGTTAATCACAGTTAAGTTCTTTTGCCTACATAGTCACATACTCATCAAATATAAAACTAAAAATATTAAACAAGCCATTCAGTCCAGTTCCTGACAGGGTAGGACTGTTCCTCACAAAAGAAATTAAAAAAAACAGAACAAAGATTTTCTCTAGTTGGGTGCTCAGAGTTCTGCAGGCCTGAATTTGTGCTGTATTCCCTCAAAATTCAAGCTGCCCTGTTCTCTCCAAGATAGCATCATTGCATCCTCTTGTTCTCCCACCCTCCTCTGAATCTTTCAAAGCTGGCTTGCCCATGGGGATAGGCCACTAGGGAAGATGCTCTGCAGTTAAAATTAGCCAAACTCGGCGACACATAGGCTATGATTCCAAGGCACCATGAGGATAGACAACACAGGTGGTGAGATTTAAGCTAAGGAAGGCTGCAATTGTGACAGACAAGACCGCCTCTCTCCTGGAAAATAGCAACTGCATCTATGCACGCAAAGAGACAAAGTCACACATATGCAAACCTACCGCTTCTCATTATGCTGACCCCACAGTTTCCCTTCTCAAATTTCACTCCTTCATACTTGTACCCTGTTGGGGAATAAAACCGAAGAATTTATCTTTCATCATTGGAGAGACCTACTTATTTAATAAAGTATCTAAGCTTTAAAGCAGATGGGTACAGAGCAACTCTTGTCCAGACATACTGTATAACATCATAGGTTCCCTGTGAAAGTAATAAGAAGAGCCATGATTTTTCATATTTACTTTTTAATTCTTCATAAAAAACCTGTGGGAATAATTGGGAGAGAGGTAGACTTCATCGACTGGGAACAGGCCTTATGATAGAATGATATTCACATACATGTTCCTCAAACTGAATTCAGACAAGAATTGTACTCCAAGAATGCTAGAAAGCCCATCAATTCAAACTGGGACCCCACTGTGAGCCACAGCAGAGAGCCTCCTCATTCCGGTCCCTTTTTATGAGCCTCCATTCTGCATTAAAAAGCAGAAGAGAAAGGTTGAAGTAATTATCAAGACATGTTCATGCCTTGGTCTCATCCTGAATTTGTATCAATTATGATGCAGCAAATTCAGCCCCCAATTTTCATAAAATCAACCTTTGGATATAACAGCTTCCATTATTTACTAAAGAACCAAATCAGAATTTCAAATCCCTAAAATAGGGATCCTTGGTTTCTTTCTATTAGAGCAGAACAAAGCCCCTTCTCTAATCCTCATCATTTTTAGTTTTCCTTTTTTTTTTTTTTTTACTTTTCATCCTTTTACCTGGAGTTTCAATGCCAAACCAGCCCACCCATTTGTTAACACCAGAAGCTTCCCTACAGAGGTGAAGATAAGCTGCCAGCAATTCTTAGCTCTGGTCCCAATGTGCCATCATCAAAGGCAACACCTGCATGCTGAAGAATATTTATTAACCTTTAACTTGAACTGACCAGCAAGCCATTAACAAAAGGTCATCCACATAAATTTCTTTGCTAAATGTCTCCAAGTTTATTAAGTTGTTTAAAAGAACAGCTCCACATAGACTCCTCATTTTGCATACTGATTTACTCAGACTGCTTTTTTTCCATTTTCCCCCAATTCTATCTCAGAATTTTTATGAGGCGAATATGAGAGTAACAGCCCTGGTTACCTGTTGGAGTGGTCACCATGCATTCTTTATATGGTAGCTGATTCAATCCCTCTTCCACAACAAGTCTGATCTAGAGAGTCAAAGGAAGAATAAGTTGAGAACTTGCTAAGAATCTCCTGTTAGCTGTAAGCCTCAGGAGCTGAAAACTAGGCAAAAAGTCAGTAACATACTAGGCAAGGATTTAGCTTATGGAAGTAGGAAGGGGGCCCCTATCATGTGTTAGATACAGAGATAGAAACAAATGCCAGGCTGCTTGCTGCTAGGTATCCAACCTCGGTTAGGCACATGATTGCCACTAAAAGGCTCAAGTATGCTTTCTGATTCTCATTCAGTCAGTCCAGGCTATATTATGAGAAATGCAATACTACAGCAAGTGTCAAGAGTCATGGCAGGAACACTTGGAAGTAATATACTTCTGGCTACTCTAGAAATAGTGCTCACTGGAAACTTCTTTGCCTTGTTTAGTACTCTGAAACTGTCAAGTCAGATACTTTTTAACAAAGGCCCACCATAATGCAAAATAAAGCCTGAATTTCTTAGGAGGAAATAAATGAGTGGATGGGGCTGAACCAATTTACTGAACTTGAAGAAGGATCCAGTCGAATGCATTGGGACTTCCCAGCTTAAAAAAAAAAAAAGGCTCCTAATGATCTTAATATGTGGTACAGAGGAAAGAATCCATCAGAACTACTAGGAATAGCCTCCAAAAACCACCGGTTATGGTATTTCTATGACTACCCAGAGCCCATTACAAAAAGGCAGTGCTGAGTCTGCAAAGCACATTTTCTCCAATCAATATTACATTACTGATTGAGACTCAGGAACATCAGGGAGAAATGTCAGGCCCCATGCTCTGTTATCACAACAAAACATCCTGCTGCCATTAAAATGATCAATGCTAAATGGGCCAGCACTTTGTCAACCTGCAGCACCAGAGGGTCAAGGAAGCTCATGAATACCGTGTGTGTGTGCATACTCACCTCTAGCCGCCACCTTCTGTGGAGGTTAATGTTTCTTACGAGCAAAAAGTACAAGGGAAGAAGAGGATCATTTTCTTTGAAGAGCCTAGTTCTCCTAGTAACACTCCTCTAAAGAGTCTTACCTCCTGCCCATCTCCTGCAACTCTGGGACAGAAACTAGTGTGTCCAAGCCTTACAGGAGAACATAAAACCAGAAGAAGGGTGACTAAAATATAAAGAACTCAAGATCTGAGCACCAGGAGAGCCAATCCTGACAAATTCAGGATAGAATTAATGTCCACTATAACAGGACCCTTGTGCTAGAAGAGACAGTGTACTAGAAATCCTCAACACTAGAAACCTCAACAGCTCCTGTCCCTACCACAATCACAACTGACCCTCCACACCCCCCACCCCCAATATCAGGACCTTCAAATCCAACTGCAGAGAACAGACAGGTCCTAATTACCATCCCCTGAGGTGAATTATGCCCTGGATCCTTATTATCTCACTTGACTAAGATATAATACTTGCCCTTCCAGGCAAGCATTTTACAATAACCATGAACTTACTTCCTATGTTCTCCAGAAAAATGGAACAAGGAGAGCAAAAGAAAGAGCAATCATTTTCTACCAGTGAACACCAAGACCTCTTGTTTTCCCCACAGCAGCCACTGACACAATTGCCTTGAACCTGTCCCTTTGGTTTGATAAAAGCATAAAGACAGAATAACCTATCACTCCAAGAATGTCAACTACATTTATCTTGATGCAGTCCAAGGATTATTACTGGCCCTGGAAGCTCAAATAGAAGTGGCCTTTGAACCAAGAATACTTAAAGTCAAAAATGGAACAGGAGTTGTCTACACTCTTTTGGAATAAAGATTTCCCTAGGGAAAAGGTAAATAAAGAGTTTCACGCCTCCCCCCACCAACACCATCACATTCCCTTTAATAATATATCTTCTACTATCTGATTATAACTATAAGCTTAATAAGTCACTTTTCTTTCTTTCCCAAACTAAATACTGAGAACAGTATTTAGATTGTAAACCCCACAATATCAGACACCATGCTATATGCTTTACCACTGTATCTCCTCCCCCCACAACACAGTCTAGCACAGTGTCTGACTCACATGAGTTCAATGTATATTTCATGAACAGATGAATACTAATAACCACAGCAGAATATGTGTCAACCTCATTCTAAGCACTGAACAAATTTAGATATAAACACAAGAAGTAAACAGGGCTTACCCAAGACAGCCCAATTTGGCCTGAGAACCTCTCAGATGACACTAACTAAACAGAATTGGGCTTGGTCAATTCTTAACAGCAAGTCCCTGAGCATAGACAGTACAACTTAGTATTTCACGTGTGAGGATACTACAGAAAAGAAGAGGCAAAATAGATATCCAACCCCATGTAAACTACAAGCTAGGTATTAGTTTTTGTGCATTCGATGGATCCCACAAGGGTAACTACTAGGTCTTTTACATCTTTGATTTCCTTTTAATTTACTTCACTTCACTGCCCTAAGAGGAGGCATTTAAGCCTCAGGATCAGGTTACCAAGATCCACTTGAAAGGTAGTAAGTGGTACCTCAGAACTACAGAGAATTAGTTCATGGACAATGCTTTGAGGTGAATGGGACTGAGGCAGAGCTTTAATGCAACAGTAGAAACAACACTTGCAAAGTCTAGCAAGATGTGGGTTACTTGGTACAATCTCTTTTGACCCCAGAATGCTCTAGAACAAAAAAGCCCCTTGGCCTACTACGATTGTATCACTAGGAACAACAGTGAAATGAAAATGGAAAGCCTCCATCCACCTACCAAACGATCCGCAGAAAACATGAAGTCCCCTCTACTGGCTGTCCTAAAAAAAAAGTACAAGTTTCAGTCTAGATTAGAGCTTTAAAGTGAAATATTACTTAATATATATAGTAACTCTGATATTAAAACGTATTACATGCTAAAAGCTTAAAGGCTTACCTGTAACAGACTATTATTGAGACATGACATTTTTCACTAGGATACAGGAACCTAAATGGAATGACTTGGTAAATATTATTGAAAATGCTCATTTGATATTAACACTAGAGAGAGGAATTGAAAAGATCATGCAGTCTCCCACGGAACTGCCCAAGTATATACTCTTCAATCAGGAGATGAACAAGTTCCCCCTGGAAGATGGCAGCAAGTCCAGAGCTCAAGTTAAGAAAAAAACTTTGCAGTTAGAAAACCAGGTTCTCCCCATTCTCGCGCACCATTCACCTTGATCTAAAACCCTATTACCAACATAAGTAACCCATCTATTGATACTCTGTCTCTAATCCTTTTTGGAATGAGATTGGCACAAACAAGTAAATCCTCTGTTTCTGCCATTGCTTTCAAGAAGACATAACCTAATTTCCAAGACCTTTCTCAAACTATTGATAACTTTTTCCCTTTGCCTGTTTTTCAACCAAATAGTTTATTCCGTACATCTTTCTACCTACTGCCTGTACACTTCCTTCTGGCCAGTACTTTCAGATCCTGAGGTACCCAAGTAATAATAATCGAGGGTTGCACCTACCCACAAACTGTTACCCAGCCAAAAGAAGAATGTTTATAAGGCTGACATTTTTTCTGTATGTAAAAACCTAGCATTGTTCCTCCTCTTTCTCTCATGTAAGTTAAACGATCTGACAGACTTACAGTTTATGTACTTAAAAATCCCCATCTGCCTATCCATAGCATACCTAAAATATTCCCCAACACAGCATCAAAATGGCATATGTAAGCATATATTATCTCACTATACGATTAATCATGACTCTTTTTCAAGCTTCATTTACTTTCTCTGACAGGGAAAAGCAATGAAATACCCCTGACACAAATGGCATTAGGTTTCTTAGAGTAACCACAGTTCTATCATTATTACAGATACTAACTCTCTAAAATATGGACTATAATTGAGCAATAGGAAGAATATAGGCCTGTATTCTTTTCTTAATTTTAATTTTTTACATCTTTATTGGAGTATAATTGCTTTACAATGGTGTGTTAGTTTCTGCTTTATAACAAAGTGAATCAGTTATACATATACATATGTTCCCATATCTCTTCCCTCTTGCGTCTCCCTCCCTCCCACCCTCCCTATCCCACCCCTCCAGGTGGTCACAAAGCACTGAGATGATCTCTCTGAGCTATGCGGCTGCTTCCCACTAGCTATCTACCTTACATTGGGTAGTGTATATATGCCCATGCCTCTCTCTCGTTTGTCAAAGCTTAGCCTTCCCCCTCCCCATATCCTCAAGTCCATTCTCTAGTAGGTCTGTGTCTTTATTCCTGTCTTACCCCTAGGTTCTTCATGACATTTTTTTTCTTAAATTCCATATATATGTGTTAGCATATGGTATTTGTCTTTCTCTTTCTGACTTACTTCACTCTGTATGACAGACTCTAGCTCTATCCACCTCATTACAAATAGCTCAATTTCGTTTCTTTTTATGGATGAGTAATATTCCATTGCATATATGTGCCACATCTTCTTTATCCATTCATCCGATGATGGACACTTAGGTTGTTTCCATCTCCGGGCTACTGTAAATAGAGCTGCAATGAACATTTTGGTACATGACTCTTTTTGAATTATGGTTTTCTCAGGGTATATGCCCAGTAGTGGGATTGCTGGGTCATATGGTAGCTCTGTTTGTAGTTTTTCAAGGAACCTCCATACTGTTCTTCATAGTGGCTGTACCAATTCACGTTCGCACCAGCAGCACAAGCGTGTCCACACCCTCTCCAGCATTTATTGTTTCTAGATTTTTTGATGATGGCCATTCTGACTGGTGTGAGATGATATCTCATTGAAGTTTTGATTTGCATTTCTTTAATGATTAATGATGTTGAGCATTCTTTCATGTGTTTGCTGGCAGTCTGTATATCTTTTTTGGAGAAATGTCTATTTAGATCTTCTGCCCATTTTTGGATTGGGTTGTTTGTTTTTTTTGTTATTGAGCTGCATGAGCTGCTTATAAATTATGGAGATTAATCCTTTGTCAGTTGCTTCATTTGCAAATATTTTCTCCCATTCTGAGGCTTGTCCTTTGGTCTTGTTTATGGTTTCCTTTGCTGTGCAAATGCTGTGTAGTTTCATTAGGTCCCATTTGTTTATTTTTGTTTTTATTTCTGTTTCTCTAGGAAGTGAGTCAAAAAGGATCTTGCTGTGATTTATGTCATAGAGTGTTCTGCCTATGCTTTCCTCTAAGAGTTTGATAGTTTCTGGCCTTATATTTAGGTCTTTAATCCATTTTGAGCTTATTTTTGTGTATGGTGTTAGGGAGTGATCTAATCTCATACTTTTACAAGTACCTGTCAAGTTTTCCCAGCACCACTTATTGAAGAGGCTGTCCTTTCTCCACTGTATATTCCTGCCTCCTTTATCAAAGATAAGGTGACCATATGTGCCTGGGTTTATCTCTGAGCTTTCTATCCTGTTCCATTGATCTATCTTTTTCATTTTGTGCCAGTACCATACTGTCTTGATTACTGTAGCTTTGTACTATAGTCTGAAATCACGAAGCCTGATTACTCCAGCTCCGTTTTTTGTTCTCAAGATTGCTTTGGCTCTTCAGGATCTTTTCTGTCTCCATACAAATTGTGAAATTTTTTGTTCTAGTTCTGTGAAAAATGCCACTGGTAGTTTGATAGGGATTGCATTGAATCTGTAGATTGCTTTGGGTAGTAGAGTCATTTTCACAATGTTGATTCTTCCAATCCAAGAACATGGTATACCTCTCCATCTATTTGTATCATCTTTAATTTCTTTCATGAGTGTCTTATAATTTTCTGCAAACAGGTCTTTTGTCTCCTTAGGTAGGTTTATTCCTAGATATTTTAATCTTTTTGTTGCAGTGGTAAATGGGAGTGTTTTCTTGATTTCACTTTCAGATTATTCATCATTAGTGTATAGGAATGCCAGAGATTTCTGTGCATTAATTTTGTATCCTGCTACTTTACCAAATTCATTGATTAGCTCTAGTAGTTTTCTGGTAGCATCTTTAGGATTCTCTATGCATAGTATCATGTCATCTGCAAACAGTGACAGCTTTACTTCTTCTTTTCCGATTTGGATTCCTTTATTTCCTTTTCTTCTCTGATTGCTGTGGCTAAAACTTCCAAAACTATGTTGAATAAGAGTGATGAGAGTGGGCAAACTTGTCTTCTTCCTGATCTTAGTGGAAATGCTTTCAGTTTTTCACCATTGAGGATGATGTTGGATGTGGGCTTGTCATATCTGGCCTTTATTATGTTGAGGAAAGTTCACTCTATGTCTACTTCCTGCAGGGTTTTTATCATAAATTGGTGTTGAATTCTGTCGAAAGCTTTCTCTGCATCTATTGAGATGATCATATGGTGTTTCTCCTTCAATATGTTAATATGGTATATCACGTTGATTGATTTGCGTATAATGAACAATCCTTGCATTCCTGGAATAAACCCCACTTGATCATGGTGTATGATCCGTTTAATGTGTTGGATTCTGTTTGCTAGTATTTTGTTGAGGATTTTTGCATCTATGTTCATCAGTGATATTGGCCTGTAGTTTTCTTTCTTTGTGACATCCTTGTCTGGTTTTGGTATCAGGCTGATGGTGGCCTCGTAGAATGAGTTTGGGAGTGTTCCTCCCTCTGCTATATTTTGGAAGAGTTTGAGAAGGACAGGTGTTAGCTCTTCTCTAAATGTTTAATAGAATTTGCCTGTGAAGCCAACTGGCCCTGGGCTTTTGTTTATTGGAAGATTTTTAATCACAGTTTCAATTTCAGTGCTTGTGATTTGTCTGTTCATATTTTCTATTTCTTCCTGATTCAGTCTTGGCAGGTTGTGCATTTCTAAGAATTTGACCATTTCTTCCAGTTTGTCCATTTTTTTGGCAGAGGGCTGCTTGTAGTAATCTCTCCTGATCTTTTGTAATTCTGCAGTGTCACTTGTTACTTCTCTTTTTTCATTTCTAATTCTATTGATTTGAGTCTTCTCCCTTTTTTGCTTGATGAGTCTCGCTAATGGTTTATCAATTTTGTTTATCTTCTCAAAGAACCAGCTTTTAGTTTTATTGATCTTTGCTATCGTTTCCTTCATTTCTTTTTCATTTATTTCTGATCTGATCTTTATGATTACTTTCCTTCTGCTAACTTTGGGGTTTTTTTGTTTTTCTTTCTCTAATTGCTTTAGGTGCAAGGTTAGGTTGTTTATTTGAGATGTTTCCTGTTTCTTAAGGTAGGACTGTATTGCTATAAACTTCCGTCTTAGATCTGCTTTTGCTGCATCCCATAGGTTTTGGGTCATCGTGTCTCCATTGTCATTTGTTTCTACGTATTTTTTGATTTCCTGTTTGATTTCTTCAGTTATCACTTCATTAGTAAGTCATGTATTGTTTAGCCTCCGTGTGTTTGTATTTTTACAGATATTTTCCTGTAATTGATATCTAGTCTCATAGCGCTGTGGTCAGATAAGATACTTGATACAATTTCAATTTTCTTAAATTTACCAAGGCTTGATTTGTGACACAAGATATGATCTATCCTGGAGAATGTTTCATGAGCACTTGAGAAAAATGTGTATTCTGTTGTTTTTGGATGGAATGTCCTATAAATATCAATTAAGTCCATCTTGTTTAATGTATCATTTAAAGCTTGTGTTTCCTTATTTGTTTTCATTTTGGATGATGTGTCCATTGGTGAAAGTGGGGTGTTAAAGTCCCCTGCTATGAATGTGTTACTGTCGATTTCCCCTTTTATGGCTGTTAGTATTTGCCTTATGTATTGAGATGCTCCTGTGTTGGCTGCATAAATATTTACAATTGCTATACTTTCTTCTTGGAGCGATCCCTTGATCATTATGTAGTGTCCTTCTTTGTCTCTTCTAATAGCCTTTATTTTAAAGTCTATTTTCTCTGATATGAGAATTGCTACTCCAGCTTTCTTTTGCTTTCCATTTGCATGGAATATCTTTTACCATCCACTATCAGTCTGTATGTGTCTCTAAGTCTGAAGTGGGTCTCTTGCAGACAGCGTATATATGGGTCTCGTTTTCGTATCCATTCAGCCAATCTGTGTCTTTTGGTGGGAGCATTTATTCCATTTACATTTAAGGTAATTATCGATATGTATGTTCCTATTCCCATTTTCTTAATTGTTTTGGGTTCGTTGTTGTAGGTCTTTTCCTTCTCTTGTGTTTCTTGCCTAGAGAAGTTCATTTAGCACTTGTAAACCTGGTTTGGTGGTGCTGAACACTCTCAGCTTTTGCTTGTCTGTAAAGGTTTTAATTTCTCCATCAAATCTGAATGAGATCCGTGCTGGGTAATCTTGGTTGAAGGTTTTTTCTACTTCATCACTTTAAATATGTCCTGCCAGTCCCTTCTGGCTTACAGAGTTTCTGCTAAAAGGTCAGAGGTTAACCTTAAGGGGATTCCCTTGTGTGTTATTTGTTGTTTTTCCCTTGCTGCTTTTAATATGTTTTTTTTTTATTTATTTTTTGACAGCTTGATTAATATGTGTCTTGGCGTATTTCTCCTTGGATTTATCCTGTATGGGACTCTCCGTGTTTCCTGGACTTGATTAACTATTTCCTTTCCCATATTAGGGAAGTTTTCAACTATAATCTCTTCAAATATTTTCTCAGTCCCTTTCTTTTTCTCTTCTTCTTCTGGAACCCCTATAATTCGAATGTTGGTGCATTTGATGTTGTCCCAGAGGTCGCTGAGACTGTCCTCAGTTCTTTTTATTCTTTTCTCTATATTCTGCTCTACAGTAGTTATTTCCACTATTTTATCTTCCAGGCCACTTACCCATCTTCTGCCTCAGTTATTCTGCTATTGATCCCATCTAGAGTATTTTTAATTTCATTTATTGTGTTGTTCATCATTGTTTGTTTCATCTTTAGTTCTTCTAGGTCCTTGTTAAATGTTTCTTGTATTTTCTGTATTCTATTTCTAAGATTTTGGATCATCTTTACTATCATTATTCTGAATTCTTTTTCAGGTAGACTGCATATTTCCTCTTCATTTGTTAGGTCTGGTGCGTTTTTATCTTGCTCCTTCAACTGATGTGTGTTTTTCTGTCCTCTCATTTTGCTTATCTTACTGTGTTTGGGATCTCCTTTTTGCAGGCTGCAGGTTCATAGTTCCCGTTGTTTTTGGTGTCTGTCCCCAGTGGCTAAGGTTGGTTCAGTGGGCTGTGTAGGCTTCCTGGTGGAGGGAACTAGTGTCTGTGTTCTGGTGGATGAGGCTGGATCTTGTCTTTCTGGTGGGCAATTCCACGTCTGTTGGTGTGTTTCTGGGTGTCTGTCGACTTATTATGATTTTAGGCAGCCTCTCTGCTAATGGGTGGGGTTGTGTTCCTGTCTTGCTAGTTGTTTGGTATAGGGTGTGCAGCACTGTAGCTTGTTGGTCATTGGGTGAAGCTGGCTGCTAGTGTTGAGATGGAGATTTCTGGGACATTTTCGCCATTTGATATTACGTGGAGCTGGGAGGTCTCTTGTGGACCAGTGTCCTGAAGTTGGCTCTCCCACCTCAGAGGCACAGCACTGACTCCTGGCTGCAGCACCTACAGCCTTTCATCCACACGGCTCAGAATAAAAGGGAGAAAAAGTAGAAAGAAAGAATTAGTAGAAGTAGAAAGAAAGAAAGAAAGAAAGAAAGGAAGAAAGGAGGGAGGGAGGGAGGGAGAGAGGGAAGAAGGAAGGAGGGAAGGAAGGAAAAAAGAAAGAAAGAAGATAAAGTAAAATAAAATAAAGTAAGATAAAACAAAAGAAAGTTATTAAAGTAAAAAATAACTATTAAGAAGAAAACATTAAAAAAAATGGACAGATAGTACCCTACAACAAATGGTGGAAGCAAAGCTATACAGACAAAATCTCACACAGAAGCATACACATACACACTCACAAAAAGAGGAAAAGGGGAAAAAATCATAAATCTTGCTCTCAAAGTCCACCTACTCAATTTGGGGTGATTTGTTGTCTAAAGGAGGGAAGGAAGGAAAGAAAGAAAGAAGATAAAGTAAAATAAAATAAAAATAAAATAAAGTTACTAAAATAAAAAATATTAAGAAAAAAATTTTTAAAGAAGGATGGATAGAACCCTACGACAAATGGTGGAAGCAAAGCTATGCAGACAAAATCTCACACAGAAGGATACACATACACACTCACAAAAAGAGGAAAAGGGGAAAAAAATCATTAATCTTGCTCTCAAAGTCCACCTCCTCAATTTTGGATGATTTGTTGTCTATTCAGGTATTCCACAGATGCAGGGTACATCAAGTTGATTGTGGAGCTTTAATCCGCTGCTTCCGAGGATGCTGGGAGAGCCTTCCCTTTCTCTTCTTTTTTCTCTCAGCTCCCGGGGCTCAGCTTTGGATTTGGCCCCGCCTCTGAGTGTAGGTCGCCGGAGGGCATCTGTTCTTCGCTCAGACAGGACGGGGTTAAAGGAGCAGCTGCTTCAGGGACTCTGGCTCACTCAGGCCGCGGGAGGGAGGGGTACGGAGTGTGGGGTGAACCTGCGGCGGCAGAGGCCGGCGTGATGTTGCACCAGCCTGAGGCGCGCCATGCGTTCTCCCGGGGAAGTTGTACCTGGATCCCAGGACCCTGGCAGTGGTGGGCTGCACAGGCTCCCCAGAAGGGGCGTGTGGATAGTGACCTGTGTTCACACACAGGCTTCTTAGTGGCGGCAGCAACAGCCTTAGCATCTTATGCCCGTCTCTGTGGTCCGTGCTTTTAGCCGCGGCTCACGCCCGTCTCTGGAGCTCCTTTAAGCAGCGCTCTTAATCCCCTCTCCTCCCACACCAGGAAACAAAGAGGGAAGAAAAAGTCTCTTGCCTCTTCAGCAGGTCCAGACTTTTCCCCGGACTCCCTCCCGCCTAGCCGTGGTGCACTAACGCCCTGCAGGCTGTGCTCATGCCGCCAACCCCAGTCCTCTCCCTGCACTCTGACCGAAGCCCGAGCCTCAGCTCCCAGCCCTGCCCACTCCGGCGGGTGAGCAGACAAGCCTCTTGAGCTGGTGTGTGCTGGTCCACTGATCCTCTGTGCGGGAATCTCTCCACTTTGCCCTCTGCACCCCTGTTGCTGTTCTCTCCTCCGTGGCTCCGAAGCTTTTCCCCCTCCGCCACCCGCAGTCTCTGCCCACGACGGGGCTTCCTAGTGTGTGGAAACCTTTCCTCCTTCACATCTCCCTCCCAATGGTGCAGGTCCTGTCCCTATCCTTTTGTCTCTGTTTATTCTTTTTTCTTTTGCCCTACCCAGGTATGTGGGGAGTTTCTTGCCTTTTGGGAGGTCTGAGGTCTTCTGCCAGCATTCAGGAGGTGTTCTGTATGAGTTCTTCCACGTGTAGATGTATTTCTGGTGTATCTGTGGGGAGGAAGGTGATCTTGCATCTTACTCTTCTGCCATCTTCCAAAATCCCTAAGTCTGTATTCTTTATATATAAATACTCCCTAAACTCAGAAAACTCTATCCACACACCTACACATAGACAGCCCATTTAAAACAGGCTTTATGTACTGTGGTTTTCAAATGAAACTATACTAATAATATTACACTTTCACCTTTCATTTCTATAATTAACCTTCACAACATGCTTGTCAAAGAAGTAAAAGTCAGCGAACTACCAAGAAAAAAGAAAAAAAGACTGACGCCTACTTCCCCATTCGCTAGACCTACATAAACTTGTCTAAGTAGCCAGAACACAGTTTTTCAATAGGGAAGATAAGTCTGGATTTGTCTTAAAGAAATATTCAATAGTATATCTTGAGAACACATCTGAAATGTTTGTCTTTAATTTTTAAACAGTTACACAAATATATTACATAGAAAAGTTAGGTTAATTGATCAGAGTTGCCCAAATTCATTATTTTACTTTAGAAACAGACATTGTAACATCTTCACACTCTCCTCAAAAGTATCAGCATCATCTGATAACTTCTGGATGATAAGCACTTCTCTACATTCCAAAAAAGGTACACACTATGAGAACCTAATGTGAACTGTTATCTCTTCATAGCTATTTGACTTCCAGTTAAAGCAGTCACTGCTCCAGGTCATCCCACTACAAACAGTAATTACTAACTTATCCCCTGATGTTTTTGACAGGCTTCAGATGGACACTGTTTACTTAAATCAATTTAGAAATTAAAGTACAGTTAGAATACAGTAAGTGGGTTGAATTCCTTAAAAACCCACAGTCACACCGCACGGGTTTGTGACCAGGGGCTGTCGCAGTCCTCATTCTGGGCTATGGTTTTATGTTTAAATTATCCACATCAATCAGCAGCATCATTTGGGATTTCTGAGCAGACACTTCAAGCACAATTTCTGGACTGAAGGGGCGAAAAATGTCTGACACCAATGCAAGCTTACTCCGTGCTGCCAGAGCAGGCAACTTAGACAAAGTAGTGGAATATCTCAAGGTGGGCATATACATCAATACCTGCAACCAGCCGTGTGGATGAAAGGCTCTTGGTGCTGCAGCCAGGAGTCAGTGCTGTGCCTCTGAGGTGGAAGACCCAACCTCAGGACACTGGTCCACAAGAGACCTCCCAGCTCCACATAATATCAAATGGCGAAAATCTCCCAGAGATGTCCATCTCAACACCAACACCCAGCTTCACTCAACGACCAGCAAGCTACAGTGCTGGACACCCTATGCCAAACAACTAGTAAGAGAGGAACACAACCCCACCCATTAGCAGAGAGGCTGCCTAAAATCATAATAAGTCCACAGACACCCCAAAACACACCACCAGACGTGGACCTGCCCACCAGAAAGACAAGATCCAGCCTCATCCACCAGAACACAGGCACTACTCCCCTCTACCAGGAAGCCTACACAACCCACTGAACCAACCTAACCCACTGGGGACAGACACCAAAAACAACGGGAATTACGAACCCGCAGCCTGCAAAAAGGAGACCCCCAAAACAGTAAGATAAGCAAAATGAAAAGGCAGAAAAACACACAGCAGATGAAGGAGCAAGATAAAAACCCACCAGACCTAACAAATGAAGAGGAAATGGGCAAGCTACCTGAAAAAGAATTCAGAATAATGATAGTAAAGATGATCCAAAATCTTAGAAATAGAATACAGAAAATACAAGAAACATTTAACAAGGACCTAGAAGAATTAAAGATGAAACAAGCAACGAAGAACAACACAATAAATGAAATTAAAAATACTCTAGAAGGGATCAATAGCAGAATAACTGAGGCAGAAGAACGGATAAGTGACCTGGAAGATAAAATAGTGGAAGTAACTACTGCAGAGCAGAATAAAGAAAAAAGAATGAAAAGAACTGATAACAGTCTCAGAGACCTCTGGGACAACATTAAACGCACCAACATTCGAATTATAGGGGTTCCAGAAGAAGAAGAGAAAAAGAAAGGGACTGAGAAAATATTTGAAGAGATTACAGTTGAAAACTTCCCTAATATGGGAAAGGAAATAGTTAATCAACTCCAGGAAGCACAGAGAGTCCCATACAGGATAAATACAAGAAGAAACACAGCAAGACACACATTAATCAAACTGTCAAAAAATAAATAAAAAGAAAACAAATTAAAAGCAGCAAGGGAAAAAAAAAAGCAGCAAGGGAAAAACAACAAATAACACACAAGGGAATCCCCATAAGGTTAACAGCTGATCTTTCAGCAGAAACTATGCAAGTCAGAAGGGACTGGCAGGACATATTTAAAGTGATGAAGGAGAAAAACCTGCAACCAAGATTACTCTACCCAGAAAGGATCTCATTCAGATTTGATGGAGAAATTAAAACCTTTACAGACAAGCAAAAGCTGAGAGAGTTCAGCACCACCAAACCAGCTTTATAGCAAAGGTTAAAGGACCTTCTCTAGGCAAGAAACACAAGAGAAGGAAAAGCCTTACAATAACAAACCAAAACACTTAAGAAAATGGGAATAGGAACATACATATCAATAATTACCTTAAATGTAAATGGACTAAATGCTCCCACCAAAAGACACAGACTGGCTGAATGGATACAAAGACAAGACCCATATATATGCTGTCTACAAGAGACCCACTTCAGACCTAGAGACACATACAGACTGAAAGTGAGGGGATGGAAAAATATATTCCATGCAAATGGAAAACAAAAGAAAGCTGTAGTATCAATTCTCATATCAGGAAAAATAGACTTTAAAATAAAGACTATTAGAAGAGACAAAGAAAGACACTACATAATGATCAAGGTATTGATCCAAGAAGAAGATATAACAATTGTAAATATTTATGCACCCAACATAGGAGCACCTCAATACATAAGGCAAATACTAACAGCCATAAAAGGGGAAATCGACAGTAACACAATCATAGTAGAGGACTTTAAAACCTCACTTTCACCAATGAACAGATCATCCAAAATGAAGATAAATAAGGAAACCGAAGCTATAAATGATACACTAAAAAAGATGGACTTAATTGAGATTTATAGAACATTCCATCCAAAAACAGCAGAATACACATTTTCTCAAGTGCTCATGAAACATTCTGCAGGATAGATCATATATTGGGTCACAAATCAAGCCTGGTAAATTTAAGAAAATTAAAATTGTATCAAGTATCTTTTCCGACCACAATGCTAGGAGACTAGATATCAATTACAGAAAAAGATCTCTAAAAAATACAAACACATGGAGGGTAAACAATACAGTACTTAATAACGAAGTGATCACTGAAAAAATAAAAGAGGAAATCAAAAAATACCTTGAAACAAATGACAATGAAGACACGACGAACAAAAATCTATGGGATGCAGCAAAAGGAGTTCTAAGAGGAAAGTTTATAGCAATACAATCCTACCTTAAGATACAGGAAACAACTCAAATAAACAAAGTAACCTTGAACCTAAAGCAATAAGACAAAGAAGAACAAAAAAACCCCAAAGTTAGCAGAAGGAATGAAATTATAAAAATCAGATCAGAAATAAATGAAAAATAAATGAAGGAAATGATAGCAAAGATAATAAAACTAAAAGCTGGTTCTTTGAGAAGGTAAACAAAATTGATAAATCATTAGCCAGACTGATCAAGAATAAAAGGAAGAAGACTCAAATCAATAGAATTGGAAATGAAAAAGGAGAAGTAACAACTGACACTGCACAAATACAAAAGATCATGAGAGATTACTACAGGCAACTCTATGCCAATAAAATGGACAACCTGGAAGAAAAGGACAAATTCTTAGAAATGCATAAACTTCTGAGCCTGAACCAGGAAAATATAGAATATATGAACAGAAAAATCACAAGCACTGAAATTGAAACTGTGATTTAAAATCTTCCAACAAACAAAAGCCCAGGACCAGATGGCTTCACAGGTGAATTCTATCAAACATTTAGAGAAGAGCTAACACCTATCCTTCTCAAACTCTTCCAAAATATAGCAGAGGGAGGAACATTCCCAAACTCATTCTACGAGGCCACCATCACCTTGATACCAAAACTAGACAAGGATGTCACAAAGAAAGAAAACTACAGGCCAATATCACTGATGAACATAGATGCAAATAACCTCAACAAAATACTAGCAAACAGAATCCAACAACACATTAAAAGAATCATACACCATGATCAAGTGGGGTTTATTCCAGGAATGCAAGGATTGTTCAATATATGCAAACCAATCAATGTGATCCACCATATTAACAAATTGAAGGAGAAAAACCGCACGATCATCTCAATAGATGCAGAGAAAGCTTTTGACAAAATTCAACAACAATTTATGATAAAAAGTCCTGGAGAAAGTAGGCAGAGAGGGAACGTTCCTCAACATAATAAAGGCCATGTATGACAAACCGACAGTCAACATCGTCCTCAATGGTGAAAAACTGAAAGCATTTCACTAAGATCAGGAAGAAGACAAGGTTGCCCACTCTCACCACTCTTATTCAACATAGTTTTGGAAGTTTCAGCCACAGCAATCAGAGAAGAAAAGGAAATAAAAGGAATCCAAATTGGAAAAGAAAAAGTAAAGCTGTCACTGTTTGCAGATGACATGATACTATACATAGAGAATCCTAAAGATGCTACCACAAAACTACTAGAAGTAATCAATGACTCTGGTAAAGTAGCAGGATACAAAATTAATGCACAGAAATCTCTGGCATTCCTATACACTAATGATGAAAAATCTGAAAGTGAAATCAAGAAAACACTCCCATGTACCATTGCAACAAAAATAATAAAATATCTAGGAATAAACCTACCTACGGAGACAAAAGACCTGTATGCAAAAAATTATAAGATACTGATGAAAGAAATTAAAGATGATACAAATAGATGGAGAGATATACCATGTTCTTGGATTGGACGAATCAACATTGTGAAAATGACTCTACTACCCAAAGCAATCTATATATTCAATGCAATCCCTATCAAACTGCCACTGGTATTTTTCACAGAACTAGAACAAAAAATTTCACAATTTGTATGGAAACAAAAAGACCCCAAATAGCCAGAGCAATCTTGAAAACGAAAAACGGAGCTGGAGGAATCAGGCTGCCTGACTTCAGACTACAGTACAAAGCTACAGTAATCAAGACAGTATGGTACTGGCACAAAAACAGAAACATAGATCAAAGGAAAAGGACAGAAAGCCCAGAGATAAACCCACACACATATGGTCACCTTATCTTTGATAAAGGAGGCAAGAATGTACAGTGGAGAAAGGACAGCCTCTTCAATAAGTGGTGCTGGGAAAAGTGGACAAGTACATGTGAAAGTATGAGATTAGATCTCTCCCAAACACCATACACAAAAATAAGCTCAAAATGGATTAAAGACCTAAATGTAGCACCAGAAACTTTCAAGCTCTTAGAGGAAAACATAGGTAGAACACTCTATGACATAAATTGCAGCAAGATCCTATTTGACCCACCTCCTAGAGAAATGGAAATAAAAACAAAAATAAACAAATGGGACCTAATGAAACTTCAAAGCTTTTGCAGAGCAAAGGAAACCATAAACACGACCAAAAGACAACCCTGAGAATGGGAGAAAATATTTGCAAATGAAGCAACTGACAAAGGATTAATCTCCAAAATTTATAAGCATCTCCTGCAGCTCAATAACATAAAATCAAAAACCTCAATCCAAACATGGGCAGAAGACCTAAATAGACATTTCTCCATAGAAGATATACAGACTGCCAACAAACACATGAAAGAATGTTCAACATCATTATTCATTAGAGAAATGTAAATCAAAACTACAAGGAGATATCATCTCACACCAGTCAGAATGGCCATCATCAAAGAATCTAGAAACAATAAATGCTGGAGAGGGTGTGGAGTAAAGGGAACACTCTTGCACTGCTGGTGGGAATGTGAATTGGTACAGCCACTATGGAGAACAGTATGGAGGTTCCTTAAAAAACTACAAATAGAGCTATGATATAACCCAGCAATCCCACTACTGGGCATATACCCTGAGAGAACCATAATTCAAAAATAGTCATGTACCAAAATGTTCATTGCAGCTCTATTTACAATAGCCCGGCGATGGAAACAACCTAAGTGTCCATCATCAGATGAATTTATAAAGAAGACGTGGCACATATATACAATGGAATATTACTCATCCATAAAAAGAAACGAAATTGAGCTATTTGTAATGAGGTGGATAGAGCTAGAGTCTGTCATACAGAGTGAAGTAAGTCAGAAAGAGAAAGACAAATACCATATGCTAACACATATATATGGAATTTAAGAAAAAAAATGTCATGAAGAACCTAGGGGTAAGACAGGAATAAAGACACAGACCTACTAGAGAATGGACTTGAGGATACGGGGAGGGGGAAGGGTAAGCTGTGACAAAGTGAGAGAGAGGCTCTCTCACTATATATATAGTGTATATATATATACACACTGCCAAACGTAAGGTAGATAGCCAGTGGGAAGCAGCCGTATAGCACAGGGATATCAGCTCAGGGCTTTGTGACCGCCTGGATGGGTGCTATAGGGAGGGTGGAAGGGAGGGAGATGCAAGAGGGAAGAGATATGGGAACATATGTATATGTACAACTGATTCATTTTGTTAAAAAGCAGAAACTAACACACAATTGTAAAGTAATTATACTCCAATAAAGATGTAAAAAAAAAAGAGGAAATCGACAGTAACACATTCATAGTAGGGGATTTTTACACCCCACTTTCACCAATGAACAGATCATCCAAAATGAAAATAAGGAAACACAAGCTTTAAATGATCCACTAAACAAGAAACACTTAATTGATATTTATAGGACATTCCATCCAAAAACAACAGAATACACATTTTTCTCAAGTGCTCATGGAACACTCTCCAGGATAGATCATATCTTGGGTCACAAATCCAGCCTTGGTAAATTTAAGAAACTTGAAATCGTATCAAGTATCTTTTCCGACCACAACGCTATGAGACTAGATATCAATTACAGAAAAAGACCTGTAAAAACTACAAACATATGGAGGCTAAATAATGCACTACTTAATAACGAAGTTATCACTGAAGAAATCAAAGAGGAAATCAAAAAATACCTAGAAACAAATGACAATGGAGACACGAAGGCCCAAAACCTATGGGATGCAGCAAAAGCAGTTCTAAGAGGGAAGTTTATACCAATACCATCCTACCTTAAGAAACAGGAAAAATCTCGAATAAACAAGCTAATCTTGCATCTAAAGCAATTAAAGTAAAAAGTACAAAAAAATCCAAAGTTAGCAGAAGGAAAGAAATCATAAAAATCAGATCAGAAATAAATGAAAAAGAAATGAAGGAAACGACAGCAAAGATCAATAAAACTAAAAGCTGGTTCTTTGGGAAGATAAACAAAATTGATAAACCATTAGCCAGACTCATCAAGAAAAAAAGGGAGAAGACTCAAATCCATAGAATTAGAAATGAAAACGGAGAAGTAAGAACTGACACTGCAGAAATACAAAAGATCATGAGAGATTACTACAGGCAACTCTATGGCAATAAAATGGACAACCTGGAAGAAATGGACAAATTCTTAGAAATGCACAACCTGCCAAAACTGTATCAGGAAGAAATAGTAAATATGAACAGACCATCACAAGCACTGAAATTGAAACTGTGATTTAAAATCTTCCAACAAACAAAAGCCCAGTACCAAATGGCTTCACAGGTGAATTCTATCAAAAATTTAGGGAAGAGCAAACACCTATCCTTCTCAAACTCTTCCAAAATACAGCAGAGGGAGGAACACTCCCAAACTCATTCTACGAGGCCACCATAGCCTGATATCAAAACCAGACAAGGATGTCACAAAGAAAGAAAACAACAGGCCAATATCACTGATGAACATAGATGCAAAAATCCTCAACAAAATGCTGGCAAACAGAACTCAACAGCACATTAAAAGGATCATACACCATGATCGAGTGGGGTTTTTTCCAGGAATGCAAGGTTTCTTCAATATACACAAATCAATCAACGTGATACACCATATTAACAAATTGAAGAAGAAAAACCATATGGTCATATCAAGAGACGCAGAGAAAGCTTTTGACAAAATTCAACACACATTTATGATAAAAACTCTCCAGAAAGTAGGCATAGAGGGAAGTTTCCTCAACATAATAAAGGCCATATATAACAAACACACAGCCAACATCGTCCTCAATGGTGAAAAACTGAAAGCATTTCCACTAAGATCAGGAACAAGACAAGGTTGCCCACTCTCACCACTCTTATTCAACATAGTTTTGGAAGTTTCAGCCACAGCAATCAGAGAAGAAAAGGAAATAAAAGGAATCCAAATCGGAAAAGAAGTAAAGCTGTCACTGTTTGCAGATGACATGATACTATGCATAGAGAATCCTAAAGATGCTACCACAAAACTACTAGAGCTAATCAATGACTTTGGTAAAGTAGCAGGATACAAAATTAATGCACAGAAATCTCTGGCATTCCTATACACTAATGATGAAATATCTGAAAGTGAAATCAAGAAAACACTCCCATGTACCATTGCAACAAAAATAATAAAATATCTAGGAATAAACCTACCTAAGGAGACAAAAGACCTGTATGCAGAAAATTATAAGACACTGGTGAATGAAATTAAAGATGATACAAATAGATGGAGAGATATACCATGTTCTTGGATTGGAAGAATCAACATTGTGAAAATGACTCTACTACCCAAAGCAATCTATATATGCAATGCAATCCCTATCAAACTACCACTGGCATTTTTCACAGAACTAGAACAAAAAATTTCACAATTTGTATGGAAACAAAAAAGACCCTGAATAGCCAAAGCAATCTTGAGAAAGAAAAGCGGAGCTTGAGGAATCTGGCTCACTGACTTCAGACAATACTACAAAGCTACAGTAATCAAGACAGTATGGTACTGGCACAAAAACAGAAATATAGATCAATGGAAAAGGATAGAGAGCCCAGAGATAAACCCTCGCACAGATGGTCACCTTATCTTTGATAAAGGAGGCAGGAATGTACAGTAGAGAAAGGACAGCCTCTGCAATAAGTGGTGCTTGGAAAACTGGACAGGTACATGTAAATGTATGAGATTAGATCACTCCCTAACAGCATACACAAAAATAAGCTCAAAATGGATTAAAGACCTAAATGTAAGGCCAGAAACTATCAAACTCTTAGAGGAAAACATAGGCAGAACACTCTATGACATAAATCACAGCAAGATCCTTTTTTAACCACCTCCTAGAAAATGGAAATAAAAACATAAATAAAGAAACTGGACCTAATGAAACTTCTAAGCTTTTGCACAGGAAAGGGAACAATAAGCAAGACCAAAAGGCAACCCTCTGAATGGGAGAAAATATTTGCAAATGAAGCAACTGACAAAGGATTAATCTCCAAAATTTACAAACAGCTCATGTAGCTCAATAACAGAAAAACAAACAACCCATTCCAAAAATGGGCAGAAGACCTAAATAGCGATTTCTCCAAAGAAGATATACAGATTGCCAAAAAATACATGAAAGAATGCTCAACATCATTAATCATTAGAGAAATGCAAAGCAAAAGTACAATGAGATACCATCTAACACCAGTTAGAATGGCCATCATCAAAGAATCTAGAAACAATAAATGCTGGAGAGGGTGTGGAGAAAAGGGAACACTCTTGCACTGCTGGTGGGAATGTGAATTGGTACAGCCACTATGGAAAACAGTATGGAGGTTCCTTAAAAAACTACAAATAGAACTACCATATGACTCAGCAATCCCACTACTGGGCATATACCCTGAGAAAACCATAATTCTAATAGAGTCATGTACCAAAATGTTCATTGCAGCTCTATTTACAATAGCCCGGAGATGGAAACAACCTACGTGTCCATCATCTGATGAATGGATAAAGAAGATGTGGCACATATATACAATGGAATATTACTCAGCCATAAAAAGAAACGAATTTGAGCTATTTGTAATAAGGTGGATGGACCTAGAGTCTGTCATACAGAGTGAAGTAAGTCAGAAAGAGAAAGACAAATACCGTATGCTAACACATATATATGGAATTTAAGGCAAAAAATGTCATGAAAAACCTAAGGGTAAGACACGAATAAAGACACAGATCTACTAGAGAATGGACTTGAGGATATGGGGAGGAGGAAATGTAAGCTGTGACAAAGTGAGAGAGTGGCATGGACATATATACACTACCAAACGTAAAATAGATAGCTAGTGGGAAGCAGCCGCGTAGCACAGGGATATCAGCTCGGTGTTCTGTGACCACCTAGAGGGGTGGGATAGTGAGAGTGGGAGGGAGGGAGATGCAAGAGGGAAGAGATATGGGAACATATGTATATGTATAACTGATTCACTTTGTTATAAAGCAGAAACTAACACACCATTGTAAGGCAATTATACTCCAATAAAGATGTAAAACAAACAAACAACAACAAAAAACCCACAGTGGTCTGCAATATCCACATCTATATCCCTTACACTGTTAACACTAGAGTTTCATAAAACAGATATTTACTTGTTGGATCAATTGAGTTGCACATAATCTTTGGACCCCTACTTTAGGCCCAACACTGGACTAAAGTATGTGTTAATAAAGATGTTTTAATGTAAACCAGACCCCAGGTCTTATTGACTCCATATGCTTTGTTTCAAATCATAACTCTATACACTTTTGTCTCAAAACCACTTTTAAAAAAAATCTATCATACTGGAAACAAAGTTTTGAAAGAGATTTTAATCATCTTGTATCTGATAACTGTCCCAAATAATATCTAATGCAAAATTATCACAAAGCAACACACACACTGACACACATCCCTGGAATATTCTAAAATATATTCAAATATTTAAACAGTGAGATCCAGGTGCTCATAATTCAGAGCATAGAAATCTAACTAATGTTAAGCAGAGTATCTTTTAAATTGTGCAAACCCCATATAGGATTAACAATGCAGACCTAACCATATCTGAGAATATACTTTTCTTGACACTCCCCCCAACAAATGTGTCACACATCTATAGTAACAAAATGAAAGCCAAAGGTAGCCATTTTTTAAAAAAATGATCTTCACACAGAAACAACAAAAGAATGAGAATCATACCAGAAGCCAAATCCTCATTTTAATGTGGATTTGGTAAACCGGACTCTTCCCTACTTAAGACCGTCTATAAAGCACTTTAAAATTTCCAGAGAGGCTATAGCAATTGTATATTTATATATTTTAAGACACGTACATCTCATAGCAAACCCCAACGAAGATGAAATCAAGAGAAATCTCTGACCTTTCTTCCAAAAGGCTAATAGGTATTTACTTATCATCCATAACATATGGAACTATGAGAGGAATGTCTTTATAATATTAAAAAATTAAGACTTCTAGTAGAGATCCTCTCCCCTCTTCTTACTAGATCTCACTACTACTACTGCTGCTGCTGCTATTACTACTACCACCACCACCACCATCACCACCACCATCATCACCACCACTAGAGGGATTCTCTAGTGTGTTGGAAGACATCCTCTCCTGGGGCAATTACACTTCAATTTCTACAGCAGAAACTTCCATTTGATCACTATCTGCTACTTCTCTCTATTCAGAATAAACTTGACAACCTCTCCTCTTCTTTTTTAAAGAAAATTCATTTAATAAGTGTACACACACACACACACACACCCAAGTGTACAAGATTTATTTAAAAGGCTTTTCTTAAAAGGTCCAAAAGTTACAGCAGGTACGTAATATTATACATATATTACTCCCTTCGTTCCCACAGGTCATCATTTATTAAAAGCTGCTTTGGTGCCAAGTATTAAGCACTTTTCGTGCATTACCTGGTCTAATCCTCACATAATCTTAAAAGGTAGATTCTATTCTTACCACCTCTTTAGTGAAGAAAGTAGTGAGGCTTATAGAGGTGAAGTATTCCAAGGTTCTTCCCAGACTGAAGCTCTCTTAAGTCCCTGAGTAAAGCCATTATCTATATTTTGCTCTAATAAGGGAACGTTTACTAAAAGGTAACCAGTTTTTAGGTGTATTTTAATGAGATTTCTCTCCCTGTCAATCAGACTGGCATGTACATACAATGCAAATAATGAAATAAAGAGACTGGCCGGCACATAAAACATCATTAAAATTTTCCTTCTCAAGATAGAGAAGCTGCTATTATAATGTGGCTTGTAAAGAGTATGTAATTAAGGTTAAAACAAGAATACACCCTTTCCAAATGATTAAATTAAAACCTCTGACTCATAACTTAAAAAACAATTTAATTTAAATCCAAGTAGTACTGAATTAGGTGTCATTTTTTTCTCTAAATATTTTTTTATTTCCTCTTTGATTTCTTCAGTGATCTCTTGGTTATTTAGTAACGTATTGTTTAGCCTCCATGTGTTTGTATTCTTCACATTTTTTTCCCTGTAATTTATTTCTAATCTCATAGTGCTGTGGTCAGAAAAGATGCTTGATACGATTTTAATTTTCTTAAATTTACCGAGGCTAGATTTGGGACACAAGATGTGACTTATCCTGGAGAATGTTCCGTGTGCACTTGAGAAGAAAGTGTAATCTGCTGTTTTTGGATGGAATGTCCTATAAATATCAGTTAAATCCATCTGGTCTATTGTGTCATGTAAAGCTTCTGTTTCCTTATTAATTTTCTGTCTGGATGATCTGTCCATTAGTGTAAGTGAAGTGTTAAAAGTCCCCCACTATTATTGTGTCACTGTCGATTTCCTCTTTTATAGCTGTTAGCAGTTGCCTTATGTATTGAGGTGCTCCTATGTTGGGTGCATATATATTTATAATTGTTATATATTCTTGGATTGATCTCTTGATCATTATGTAGTGTCCCTTCTTGTCTCTTGTAACATTATTTATTTTAAAGTCTATTTTATCTGATACAAGTATTGCTACTCCAGCTTTCTTTTGATTTCCATTTGCATGGAATATCTTTTTCCATCACCTCACTTTCAGTCTGTATGTGTCCCTAGGTCTGAAGTGATTCTCTTGTAGAAAGCATATATATGGTTTTTTTTTTTTTTTTGCTGTATGTGGGCCTCTCACTGTTGTGGCCTCTCCCGTTGCAGAGCACAGGCTCTGGACGCGCAGGCTCAGCAGCCATGGCTCACAGGCCTAGCTGCTCCGCAGCATATGGGATCTTCCCAGACCAGGGCACGAACCCATGACCCCTGCATCGGCAGGCGGACTCTCAACCACTGCACCACCAGGGAAACCCTACATGGGTCTTTTTGTATCCATTCAGCGAGCCTGTGTCTTTTGGTTGGAGCATTTAATCCATTCACATTTAAGGTAATTATTGTTATGTATGGTCCTATAACTATTTTCTTAATTGCTTTGGGTTTGTTTTTGTAGGTCCTTTCCTTCTCTTGTGTTTCCCACTTAGAGATGTTCCTTTAGCATTTGTTGTAGAGCTGATTTGGTGGTGCTAAATTCTCTTAGCTTTTGTTTGTCTGTAAAGCTTTTGATTTCTCCGTTGAATCTTCAGGAGATCCTTGCCAGCTACAGTGATCTTGGTTGTAGGTTCCTCCCTTTCATCAAATATATCATGCCACTCCCTTCTGGACTGTAGAGTTTCTGCTGAGAAATCAGCTGTTAACCTTATGGGAGTTCCCTTGTGTGTTATTTGTTATTTTTCCCTTGTTGCTTTTAATAATTTTTCTTTGTCTTTAATTTTTGTCAATTTGATTACTATGTGTCTTGGCGTGTTTCTCCTTATCCTGCCTGGGACTCTCTGTGCTTCCTGTACTTGGGTGGCTATTTCCTGACCCATGTTAGGAAAGTTTTTGACTATAATCTCTTCAAATATTTTCTCGGATCCTTTCTCTGTCTCTTCTCCTTCTGGGACCCCAATAATGTGAATGTTGTTACATTTAATGTTGTCCCAGAGGTCTCTTAGGTTGTCTTCATTTCTTTTCATTCTTTTTTATTTATTCGTTCCATAGCAGTGAATTTCACCATTCTGTCTTCCAGGTCACTTATCCATTCTTCTGCCTCAGTTATTCTGCTATTGATTCCTTCTAGTGTATTTTTCATTTCAGTTATTGTATTGTTCATCTCTGTTTGTTCTTGAATTCTTCTAGGTGTTTGTTCTTGAATTCTTCTAGGTCTTTGTTAAACATTTCTTGCATCTTCTTGATCTTTGCCTCCATTCTTTTTCCAAGGTCCTGGATGATCTTCACTATCATTATTCTGAATTCTTTTTCTGGAAGGTTGCCTATCTCCACTTCATCTAGTTGTCTTTCTGGGGTTTTATCTTGTTCTTTTTATCTCGTTCCTTGTTCCTAAATAGTCCTCTGCCTTTTCATTTTGTCTATCTTTCTGTGAATGTGGTTTTTGTTCCATAGGCTGCAGGACTGTAGTTATTCTTGCTTCTGCTGTCCTAGGTCTCATTTTTGAAAATGAGGATTATACACAAAGATTGTCTTTAGCATTGGGGGTGGGAGAAGTTAAGTCTGGGCATAAAGTTGCCAGATTTAGCAAATAAAAATACAGGACACCCAGTTAAATTTGTATTTCAGAAGTATGTCCCATACAATGTTTAGGATATACTAAGAAAAGTATTCATTGTTTATCTGAACTCAACTTTAACTGGGTGTCCTGTATTTATCTAGCAATCTAAGCTAAGGAGGAAGAACTAAATGGACTCAGTTTTAGCTCTAATATGTTCTTGGTTTTTTGTTTTGTTTTGTTTTTTTAAGCAACAGTTTAAAGGGAAGTAAAAAATATAAGCTTTTCTGGCAGGTTTAAACCAAAGGAATGTTTCACTTAGAGTTAATGTTTAGTGGAAGCTCTGAAAACACAAGCACTACTTCCATAGCTACTTTGTTATGTGATCATTAAAATAAAGAAGCTCTAAGCTCAGTCTGTCATTGTATGCAGATGATTTATAAATGATTTTCCTCCTCCTTCCTTCCCCCTCAAAAAAAACAAAATGCAGTGAAGTACTTGCAGCAAACCTAATCTGATGTGAAAACCAAAACAAACAACAACAAAAAAATGAAAATAGCTTTTACTACCTGCCAGGTGCATGTCATCAGGGCCACAGATCTTCAGCACCTTCTTAAGAATCTCATAAAATAGTGTCATTAATTATTTATTTGCACCTCAAAGCAGAGTTCAATGTAAACATTCGAGATCAGGTAGAAAAAGAAGAGAAGCTATCATTTTCCTTTAGAACCCAGGCCTCAGTCATTCAAGTTGATTTATTAATTTTTATAATGATTGGAACATTAATTCCCCTATATGCCAGGTACTGTGCCAGGCCACACTTTCTTTCTGCCTCCCCAGAGTCCAGACTAGCTGGTAAGAGATTACTAGGATATGCCCAATAAATATTATAACAGAGGTATGTATAAAAAGTCGACTTCCTCACTCCTGGCCTAAAAGCCAGTTAGAAAATTCACATGGAAAACCAAAACCATGTCCGTGATTTATTGATAAATAACTTGTAGGTCATAGTGTTTTCTGTGGTGGACATTTTGGTTTTGTATAAGTTGAAGGGAACAGTTCTGAGATTCCTCCAGTCTCAGGGTGATACCAGGCCAGGTTCTCTAGGCTGGTTCTGTTTAGTTTAGAATCCTTGGCTCAGCCTACACCCTAAATCCAAAACTAGCCAAATCACCACGCAAGGGAGAATGGCCATTCTCCCGCAGGCAGTGGCCCAGCCTGAGCACAGCACAATAACCTGTGGTGTTTGAAAAGCTACAACTGCTCAGGTTCCACCCAAGACTACTCTACTACTCCACTCTAAGGATGGGTTCCAAAAAAAAAAAAAGACTCCCCAAGCAATTCAAATGTACAGCTTTGGTTAAGAACACTACCTAGCCAAATGACGCAAATCACATCAGGCTGTGCTCATATTAGGGCTGCACAGGATGTTCATCCATCCTGAGGTTAATTGTCTCCCCACCAGGTGACTAAAAAAAAAAAGTCACAAGAATGAATGTGTTCTTTCTTTAGCGCTATTTCATGGACTAAAATACTCTAAGATGGCTCAACTTTCATCCAAGCTGCCTGCTGAGGCCATGGTGAAACCCCTTTGAGGGCAAATATACAGGAAACATTCAATAGCTCATGAAACAGCTTTACTTTAATGTTTCAGAAAACGAAAGAAAACAAAAACTGGGGCTAGGAGATGATCTTTTAAATACACTGCACTGCCTTATATATGAGGTCATGAACTGTGTTCAAGGGAACAGTGCATTACACTCAGATTTTGCTGGGTTTAGTATATAAAGGAGGCAGAAAGGGAAGGATGTGTGGTTTAAATCCACTGCAACAACAAAAACTGCAAATGAAGCAGTCATTTCTTCCTGAGTTCATGAGTGACCCCTGTGTGACAGAGTAAATTATCTGATCATTTGATGTTTAGACTACTGCATACTCAAATAGAGAAAAAAACATTTCCTTGAAATTCAATAATACCACCAACATTTTATGCTGCAAATACAGCACATTTCAAAAAAATAAGTAAAAAGATATTTTAAATAAGTCCAATGTTCTCAATCTTGCCTGCTTTATGTATTTACAACAACATGCAGTTCTCTGGCTCAACCCCATTTCCCCATGCCAAAGTCAATTCAGAAAGCAATCCCTTCACTAGATAGACACTAAGGACCAGGAACAATAAAAGGAATAACAAGTACTTCAATGGCCTCTATCATCAGACAGTTCCATAGTGCACATATATGATGTCACATCAAAATAGAGAAGAGCATAAGGGTACAAGGAAGACAGACTGATAACTGATGGCACCTTCCATAACTAGACCCCTGTAAATATAGCTCCTCTAACCACGAGCACTCCACACCAGCCCCGGATAAAACAGGTCCTGTTTGTGTGAGGGGATGCCAATTTTTTAAGATAAAGGAACAGAGGCCTCCATTAACAGATTTGATTAACAGAAACAAAACTAAAACTCTGTCTCCACCCTAAATAAGCATCAATTAGTTATTAAAAATTGTAATGAGTTTTTCTATTCTGTATCATAGCAGGATAAAAATAATCTAGGATCTCTCAGTGTTGTTTTTTAAAATAAGAATGTGCATTCTATGTAGTTAAATTCCTTTTACTGTCTCCCAAAAGCTGAAGAAACCAGCACTTACAGATACAATCTGAACCATGCACAAATCTAAACATAAAGGCTTGAAATGCCGTAAATATGCATACTGTTCACAGTTTACAACAAATGTTCATAGACAGTATCTTGTTTTAGCCTCCCAGGAGCTTCATGAGATATTAGGAACATCCTCATTTTACAAATGATAAAGCTGAAGCACAGAGATGCTAAACATCTTGCCTAAGATGATTCTGGATCCTGCTGTCTCCTCCCAAACTCAGAAAAAAAAAAAGAAAAAAAATATTTTGCTTACACCCAGGTTTACTACACCACCCAGGCTTTTCTGAGTAATGCAGTAAAATCAGGTATTAATACTGTCATATATGAATGCTGAATGTCATGCCCTCTCCAAGTTCTATAGCAACTGTTAACTTTTACATGGTCAGGAAGACCCCTTTGTGAAATCTAATGAAAGCGAAGGAATCCCCACCCCATAAAAAAGCACATATGCAAATGTTCATAGTAGCATTATTCATAATAGCCAAAAAATGGAAACCAAACCACCCAAATGTCCATCACCTGATGAATGGATAAACAAAATGTGGTATATCCATACAGAGGAATATCATTCAGCCAAAAAAGAAATGGTGTACTGATACAAGATGGATAAAGCTTGAAAACATTATGCTAAATAAAAGAAACTAGCCACAAAAGACCACATGTCATATGATTCTATTTACATGAAACAACCAGAATAGGCACATCAATAGACACAGAAGGTAGATTAGTGGTTGTCTAGGGCTCTTGGTGGGTTGGAGGGAAGTGGGGAGTGACTGCTCATGGGTGTGGGCTTTCTTGTTGAGCTGAGGAAAATGTTCTAAAATTGTGTGGGTGGCTGCAAAGCAATAAACATACTTGAAAACCACTGAATTGTACACTTTAAAAGGTGTATTGTATGGTATGTAAATTATAGCTCAATAAAGATGTTATGGGACTTCCCTTGTGGTGCAGTGATTAAGAATCTGCCTGCCAATGCAGGGGACATGGGTTTGAGCCCTGGCCTGGGAAGATCCCACATGCCCATGGAGCAACTAAGCCCGTGTGCCACAACTACTGAAGCCCGTGCACCTAGAGCCCATGCTCCACAACAGAAGAAGCCACTGCAATGAGAAGCCCGTGCACCACAACGAAGAGTAGCCTCAACTCGCCGCAACTAGAAAAAGCCTGCATGCAGCAACCAAGACCCAATGCAATATTTTTGTATTTATTTACAAAAATAAATAAATTTTAAAAATACTAAAAAATAATGCTATTTAAAAAAATCATTTAAAATGCACATACAAATAACATTTCCCAGATAATTTCTGAGGGTTTGCTAAAGCCCAGAAACCCATCTACAGGTACAGCACAAGGTCCAAGACAGCACAGGTCCAAGACACAAAGTCAGTAACTCTTGCTCTATAGAAACAAGAATCATCCTATTTTCTTTGTTTTACAGATTAAGTCTTATTTCAGTTCCCCCCACCACAACTACCAAGCCTGTCTCCTACTTTTTAAGATCACTACTTCATTTATTGGTTCATGTGACCACAGTTTTCAATATTAATTCATTAAAAACCATTAAATACTTTCATAAATATAACTTTAACAGCTACAAAGAACTTTTAGTAATTGAATGACTACTGCTTGCAAGGCATAGTTGGAATTCAAAAATGTAAAAGATACTTCTGCCCTCAAGGAGCTTAAAATCTAACAAGTGCGATAAGAGCGAAACGAACAACAATACACAAAACAGAAGGTGAATCTTGCACTAAAAAGGCCAGGGAAGATCAGTGAGGAAGAATGATTGAAGGAAAGCTTCTTGGCAGAGGTGGACATTTAATGCTGAATGTTGAAGAGTAGGTAGGATTTGAACATGCAGAGGAGTAAAGAGAATTTGAGATGCGAGAAGTGGGGATGTTTCAGAATAGTTCCTAGGGACCACGAAGATGGGCCTTAATGTCAAGCTAAGGATCCTGACTTTGTTTGGTAGGCTCAGAGAAGCCAAAGAAGGCTGCTGAGTACGGTAGTTAGCGAATCAAAGCAGTATATTAAGAAGATTAATTGTTCAGTAATGTGTGGGTACACGTAGAAGAGAGAAATGGAGACAAGGAAACAAACTGGGAGTCTATTAAACAGTATGAAGTGAAAGGGCTACGCTCTCTGCCCTGTGTCTGTTCACGTGGTAAACCTACAACCCAGAAATGGTTACTGCCCACGAGAACAGGCACAGGGCAGATCAGCACGTTTACCTGACTGGAATGACTGAGTATTCCGCTCATAAGAGACAAAGAGGAAACAGGAGGTTACCTAAAATGCTTCCAAACTACACAAAGCGATGTTAAACACAGGTACTGGGAAAAAGGGTAGGAGGCCTGAGTCAAGTGACACCGTCCCGCAAAGAAAATGCCCTGCCGAAATCTCCAGACCAGCTTGCCTAGGCCAAGAACCTTCGCCCTTTTACTTCCAATCCCCGCCCAACCCCTGAGAGACCCTCCACCTCCCCTTCCCCTTCCGCTCTGGCTCACTTGTCCCGGATGATGGTCTGCAGCTCCCGGATCTGATCATTCATTGGCAGGAGCTTAAGCTGCGCCCCGATCTGTCGGGAGAGTTCGCAGTCCCCTAGGAGGGAGTCGCTGGCTGGCGCGTCAGAGTTGCCAGTGCCACCGTTGCTCTCCGAGTTGAGGGTGGCGCCGCCGCAGGCCTGTGAGTCCCGCTCAGCCGGTACGCTAGAAGAGCTTACTCTCCCCCTGAGGAGAGTCAGCTTGCCCGCGAAGTCGCTGTTTCCCCCGGCATGGTCCGGGATCAGTTCGCCAGCTTGCTGCGGCTCGGGGTTTTGGGTCGAGGCACAGTTTACTTGCTGGTTGTGACAGGGCATGGAGTCCAGACACCGTAACTCCGTGGCCATACACCAGGCACCAGGCCGTCCCCGACCCCTAAGGATAAAGGAGAGCAGGGAGAACGGACCAAAGCTCCTATGCTCTCCCGGTCGCCCCGCCTCCTCGCAACCTCTAACCGCCGCTGCCCTCTCACCCCTTTGGCCTCCACCGCTTCCCTTTCGCACATTACGTCCCGGCCCCGCCCACACCAGACTTACAGCCCGCCTAGACACTCGATTGGCTTTGCTCCCTGCCACTCTGCAGCGAACGGCTTGTTAACCCTTTGCGTTGCCCCAGCTGCGTGGGGATCCCACACCGAACTTGGCAGACAAGGTGAGGCCAGGGATATTTGGTTTCCGGGTCTCCCGGGAGCCTCTAGGGATTCTGCCTGCAGAACTTTGAGTGAGTGAGAGAGCCGGGAGAAAACTAGGGCTGGAGAGTGCTAAAATGATGACACACAAAGACCCATGTTTTCAGACTTTGTGTCTTGGCAGAAAAGTTAAACTTCAGTAACTGCATCTACTGTATGCTTGTCTGTGTAGCCCAAAAAGGAAGTTTAAAAATGCCTAGCAGCATGCTGAAGAGCCTGCCCTCTACTAGACTGTTGTACCAGCTGCAGCTTCCCAAGTGTGCTTGACTACTAGAGCTTTCCTTATGTTTATTGGTTGGACCCTACACTGTACAGTTACCATGAGGATTCTGACAGCATTTCAGATCCACTACCGCTTTGCTTCTTTTAAATACTTGGAAAGACACTTTTTTTGTTTGTTTGTTTGTTTTTAACGTGAGGATATAGTATAAAGGCTTGAGCTAAGAATGTCTAGGGCAGTGCTTTTCAACACCTTTGTGTGTTAGAACAATTATAAAGTTTGTTAAAATGCAGGTTATCGTGGCCTACCTTTGAGATTCTGATTCAGTAGATCTGAGATGGGACCCAAGAATCTTTATTTTTAACACGTAACCCAACAATTCTGATTTTTTTTTAAATGGTACTTTTTGAGAACAGTGGCTTACAGGCTCCCTTTTTGAAGAGCTACAAAGTCAGAAACCTGCTAATTCTACTAAAAAATTATTGAGCAGTATTTAACAATTTCCCTCCCGTCTCTGGACTTGACTTTGTCCATCTATAAATGAGATGCATTAACTATTTGACCCCTAAATGTTCTTCCAATTTTGACATTCTGTAATTCTATTTTGCCTTCCAAAAGCCAATTCTTAAAATTCCTTGTTCCACACCGGAACATAACCAGCATATGCAGAGATTCAAACAAATATGAGTAACGGATAACAGGAATATCGAGGCCTTTGGTGAGACTTGAGCCTTGATCTGGCTCTCTTTTCCATTTTTTCTTTGTTTGTTTGGTTTTTGTTTTGGTATCAGTATTAATGGTATTTTTCTCCCTTTTTTCTCTCCCATATTCTCTGCTTTGTGTCTTACCCTCTAGGTCAGTACACTGTTAGCTGTAATTATAGAGAGTTTAAATTTGATTGGATGATAAAAATTGCAGCCTTAAACTGTAATCCCACTCATTTTTGAAAGCCTGTGCATCTTTTCTCCTAGCACACAATGTGACTCAAAGGATCTCTGGGTTTAAAAGCTGAATCTGATAACATGAAGTGGGCAGGAGCAGTTAAATGGCTACTTTGCCAATGAATACTCTAAGGAAAACAATGAAATACAATATTTTTCATTATCAGTACTTTAAATGCAGTAATGAATTTAAAATGGTATTGTGAGACATCCCAGGACCAAAACTGTACTGAAGTCATTTTTGTCTAGTGTTTCATCAGGCAAATGACCTTGTTCTCAGTGCCACAGAATATGAATTAGAACAGTACAACCACCAGTGTGTCTTGTGTTTTCACTCTTATAAGAAACACCCATGCATATACTTACCTATATTAACCAATAATCATTAGCAAATCTATTTATCTAGTCAATTTAATTATTTAAGATGCTATTGAAGTAAAATTCACTGATGATTAATGATAACACCTTAAATTTGGTGGTTTATAACCTACAAAGACCTTCTATACATTCTCAAAAAAAAGTTTGAGGATTACCAAGCCCTGTTTATAGACGATAACTATGTAATTCTTTTTCCTAAAGTGACTTCTCCAAGGTCACACATCCAAAATGGAGAAAAGCAGAGACAGAAACCCCAGTCTTTTCACTTTAAATCCAGTCTTTTTTACACATACCTACAGATTCATGAAATCATTTAGTTAACAAATATTGGTTGAGTCCTTACTATTTGCCAATCATGTTTCTAGGTGCTAGAACAGATACAAAGAAAAATGAATGAAGATCTTAGAATTCTCCATGGTTGTAGAGGGCATGGAGGTCATGGATAATATGGATCTTTGAAAACCAAAGGATAATGTTAGGCAGCATGGAAGCCTACGCTAAAGATACTAACAGCAGAACTGACAAATGTGAATATAGCTCTCTTGCTTCCCACTTTTTGATGGAGGTACAAAGCCAGATAAAGCAAAAAGCTGGAAAATTCTCCTGTAATAATTGAGATGACTATAAACTTCATTTTAGGTTTTGAGTTATAAATTTGAGATGATCCCTAAAAATTATGGGAAGCAGTAAACCAATTGCGTGTATCAGTAGATATCCTTCACATGCGTCTACACAGTGCCTTTACAAAACACTTTTATATAGGTTAGCTCATTCGACATTGTGGAGCAGTTGGCCTCAGTATTACAATTCCTGTTTTACAGGTGAGAAAATTGAAACTTAGGAGCCGAATTTATAGTCACATCATAAGTAGTAGAGTTAGGAGAAGGCAGAAGAGTTAATTTATTATTAAATTATTAATACTAAACTCTATTTTCCATGCAGTATGCTTTAGTTATCTCATTTAAGCCTTTCAACAACCTTAGGAGGTAGGCTCTATTTTGTTATCCCCATTTTATAGATAGGAAAATAGATGTAGTGAGATTGGGTATCTTGATAATGTCACACAGGTGATAAGTGCAGGAGCAGGGATTTGAACCTAAGTGTGATCAGGTTAATTTGTTTCTATAACCCAGGTCCTTAGAGTAGCCCAGGTTATATTCCTCTACTGTACACCATACTTTTTGCTTGTACTATATAGTATCTCACCTGCAATACCAGATTTAACCTATGAACCCAAAATTGTACTTTATGACTGAGCTGGGGAATTCCGATATAGTTTTCTATTAATGCTTAGCACTCTGATGAACTCCTTGACAATCCCTTCGTGCCATAAACTCCAGCAGTTCTCTAACTGAAGTTGACTTGGTGATGCTTACACCATTGCATTGTAATTTCTTGTGAACAAAAATCTATTAATTAAAAGAATAGCCAATGTTCTGAGAAAATAGTGTGATTCACTTTGCTTTCAAAATGAATAGCTGTATCACCTTTCAGATGTATACCTTACCTTTGTTCTGTGGTTCCCAATGATCTCAAAATGTCTATTTGGATATCTTTTCAGATATATATATCATTTCTTCTTTACCATTTACTCCCCATAGATTCAAAAATTTTTGAATCACTTTTCAAATACATATTTACAGCCTTATGAAGTTAGTTTACTTGTGAATACAAAACCTCTCCTGTAGATCTTAAACAATTCCTGGCAGATGTGTGGGGCAGGACAGGCAGATTTTGTATAAAAGATTATACCATCTTCTATAAAAGAGTTTACCTTGTATAAAAAGTATAAAAGAGAACCTGTAAAAATGATATATTAAGAACTGAGGTGTCTCCCTTTGTGTTTTGTTGATTTTTTGTATTGACATGCTTTGATTCCTTTCTATTCTTTTGTGTAAATTCTAGAGGTATTTTTGTTTTCTGGTTACCTTGGGACTTACATAAGATATCTTATAACAGTCTAACTTAGGTTGTTAACAACTTAAGTTCAATCACATACAAAAACTCTACATTTTAACTTCTCTCCCACTTTAAGTTACTGTTGTCACAATTTACATTCGTTCCTAATATGTATCTTTAAACATATTTTAGTTATAGCTATTTAAAATAATTTTCTCTTTTAACTTTTATATTTGAATTAAAATAGATTTACCTACACCATTACAGTAATAGTGTTCTTTATTTGCCTGAATATTTACCTTTACCAATGAGTTTAATATTTTCTTATGCTATCATGTTACTATCTAGCACCCTTTTGTTTCAACTTGAAGGACATCATATAGCACTTTTTTTCCTGACGTATAGTTGACTTATAATATTATATTAGTTTCAGGTGTACAGTATAGTGATTTGATATTTTTATAGGTTATACTCCATATAATGTTACTATAAAATATTGGCTATTTTCCTTGTGCTGTACATTACATCCTTGTGTCTTATTTATTTCATAACTAGTAGTCTGTACCTCTTAATCCCCTTCACCTACCTTGCCCCACCCCCACTACTGTCCCCACAGGTAAGCACTAGTTTGTTCTCTGTATCTGTGAGTCTGTTTTGTTATATTCGTTCATTTGTTTTATTTTTTATCTTCCACATATAATTTGAAAACATACAGTATTTGTTTTTCTCTACCTGACTTATTTCACTAAGCATAATAGCCTCCAGGTCCATCCATGTTGTTGCAAATGGCAAAATTTCATTCTTTTTTATGGCTGAGTAATATTCCAGTGTGTGTGTGTGTGTGTGTGTGTGTGTGTGTGTGTGTGTGTGTATACCCCACATCTTTATATTGCTACATTCATCTGTTGATGGACACTTAGGTTGCTTTTATATCTTGGCTATAGCATTTCTTATAAGGCAGGTATAGTGGGGATGAACTTCCTCAGCTTTTGTTTGGGAAAGTGTTTATCTCTCCTTTATTTTTGAAGGACAGTTTTACTACATATAGTATTCTTGGTAGTTTTTGTCTTTCAGCACTTTGAATAAGTCATCCTACTCGCTTCTGGTCTGCATGGTTTCTGCTGAAAAATCCACTGATAGTCTTATGGAGATTCCGTTGTATGTGGCCAGTCACTTTGCTCTTGATGCTTTCGAATTTCTCTCTTTGTTTTGACTTTTGACAATTTGATTATAAAATGTCTCATTGTGGATTTGGGGGGGATTCATCTTATTTGATGATTTTGGGACTTTTGCATCTGGATATCTGTTTCCTTCTATAGATATGGGGAGTTTTCAGTCACTATTTCTTTGAATAACCTTTCTGGTCCTTTCTCTCTCTCTTCTCCTTTTGGGACTCCCTTAATGTGTATATTGGATGTTGTGATGGTCTCCCATAAGTCCCTTAACGTTTCTTAACTTTTTTTCATTCTTTGTTCTTCTCGTTACTCTGACTGGATTATTTCCAATGACTTGTCTTCAAGTTTACTGATCCTTTCTTTGTTTGATCTAGTTTGCTGTTGAATCCCTATAGTGATTTTTTTCACTTAATTATTGCATTCCTTAGCTCCTTAATTTATATTTGGCTTTAAAAAATATTTTCTATTTCTTTGTTGCAATTCTCGCTTACAATTCTCTTGACCTCAGTGAGCATTTTTGTGACACCTAGTTTGAATTCTCTGTCAGGTAAATCATATAGCTTCCTTTTATTAGGGTTGATTTCTGTAAACTGATCTTGTTCCTTTGCTTGGAACATCTTTGATTGATTTTTCATTTTTATTGATTCTCTATGTTGATATCTTTGTGTTAGACAAAGTAAGCACGTCTCCTGGTCTTCACACTGACTTGTACAGGAGACAACTCTTACCAATCAGCCCAGCCCAAGATTCTGGGGTCCTCTATCAACCATTTCCCTCCCCAGGGAGAAGGAGGCAGCTGTGGTTTTTGTCAGGTCACTTTATGGTGAGCCAGCAGGGTGACCTATGGTGTCTTCCAGCCCAAGCTGCCATTTCCATTCTCCCCCCAGACTGCTTGACTGTGGTGGACCTGGCTGAGACTGGCAGGACAGAGGTCAGTACTCTGGGAGTGAGGTCTTGGAGAAGTTGGGTCATTGTACACAGAGCTTGACTCTTTCCCTCCCCAGGGGGAAGCAGAGAGCTCAACCCTTTTGTCCACATGCTCTGTACTGGGCAGGAGTGGGAACTATGGTGTCTGCAAGCTACAAGGATCATATACCATGACTAAGTGGGATTTATCTCTGGAATGTGAGGGTGGTTCAATATGCTAAAATCAAATAATACATAACATCTAGAGAATAAGGGATAAAATCACATGACCATATCAATAGATGCAGGAAAAGTATTTGTCAAAATTCAACAGTTTCCTGTTAAAAACTTCCAGCAAACTAGGAGTAGATGGAAAATACCTCAACATAATAAAGATCATATATGAAAAACCTACAGATAACATCATGCTCAATCATAAAAAACTGAAAGCTTTTCCCCTAAAATCAGGAACAAGACAAGGATGCCCACCTCTCAGCACTTCTATTTAACATAGTATTGGAAGTCCTAGCCAGAGCAGTTAGGCAAAAAAAGAAATAAAAGCTATCCAAATTGGAAAGGAAGAAGTGAAATTATCCCTGTTTGCAAAATGGTATGATCTTATATATAGAAAACCCCAAAGACACCATTTTAAAAAAACTATTAGAACTAACAAATGGGGACTTCCCTGGTGGTTCAGTGGTAAAGAACCCACCTTCCAATGCAGGGGACATGGGTTCGATCCCTGGTTGGGGAACTAGGATCCCACATGCCATGGAGCAACTAAACCCACGCGCCACAACTACTGAGCTTGTGTGCCTCGACAAGAGAGCCCGTGTGCTGCAAACTACAGAGGCCACACACTCTGGAGCCCACGTGCCACAACTACAGAGCCCATGTGCCCTGGAGACCGTGCACAACAACTAGAGAACCTGCATACCACAACTAGAGAGAAGCCTGTACACTGCAACGAAAGATCCCACGTGCCGCAACTAAGATGCGACACAGCCATAAAAGTAAAGAAAATAAATAAATTTTTTAAAAAATGACCATGGGTTCCTTTAAAAACAAAAGTAACAAATGAATTAAATAAAGTTACAGGATACAAAATCAACATACAAAAATCATTTGCATTTCTATACATTAGCAACAAACTATCTGAAAAGGAAATTAGGAAAATAATCATTTTTTATAATAGTACCAAAAAGAATAAAATACTTAGGAATAAACTTAACCAAGGAGGTAAAAGATTCATATACTGAGAACAACAAAATATTGATGAAATTAAACAAGACCCAAACAAATGAAAAGAAAACTTGTGTTCATGAATTGCAAGACTTAATATTGTTAAAATGTCCATACTCCCCAAAGAAATCTATGAATTCAATGCAAGCCCTATCAAAATTCCAAAGGTATTTTTTAGAGAAATAGAAAAAACAATTTTATAATTCATATAGAACCACAAAAGACCATGAATAGCCAAGCCTATCCTAGAAAGAAGAAGAAAGCTAGAGGCATCACACTTCCTGACTTCAAATATAGTATGAAGCTACAGTAATAAAAACAGTATGGTACTGTCATAAAGACAGACATATAGACCAATGGAACAGAATAGAGAGTGCAGAAATAAACCCACGCTTATTTGGTCAACAAATCTTTGAGAAAGATGCCAAGAATACACAACGGAGAAAGGATTGTCTTTTCAACAAATGGTGTTGGGAAGACTAGATATTCACATGTAACAGAATGAAATTGGATGCTTATCTTACACCATACACAAAAGCCAACTCAAAATGGATTAAATCTTAAATATTTTTAATAAAATAAGCTACAAGGATATATTGTACAACATGGGGAATATAGCCAATATAATAACTATAAATGGAGTATAACCTTTAAAAGTTGTGAATCACTATGTTGCACACCTGTAACATATAATACTGTACAACTATACACTTCAATAAAAAAATAAAATTTAAAAAACCTTAAATATAAGACCTGAAAATGTAAAACTCCTGGAAGAAAATATAGGAGAAAAGCTTCATGACATTGGTTTTGGCAATGATTTCATGGATATGACACAAAAAGCACAGTCAAGAAAAGCAAAAGTAAACAAGTCATACTACATTGAATTAAAAAGCTCCTGTACAACAGAATAAAGGCAATCTGTGGAATGGGAGAAAACATTTGTAAAGCATATATCTGATAAAGGGTTAATCTCCAAAATATAAGGAATTCGTACAACTGAATAAGCTAATAACCTCATTTAAAAATGGGCTAAGAGACTTCCGGGAAGATGGCGGAAGAGTAAGACGCGGAGATCACGTTCCTCCCCACAGATACACCAGAAATACATCTACGCGTGGAACAACTCCTACAGAGCATCTACTGAACGCTGGCAGAAGACCTCAGACCTCCCAAAAGGCAAGAAACCCCCCACGTACCTGGGTAGGGCAAAAGAAAAAACTAAACAGAGACAAAAGGATAGGGACGCGTCCTGCACCAGCGGGAGAGATCTGTGAAGGAGGAAAAGTGTCCACACACTAGGAAGCCCCTTCGCGGGTGGAGACTTCGGGAGGCGGAGTGGGGTAGCTTGGGAGCCGCGGAGGAGAGCACAGCAACAGGGGTGCGGAGGGCAAAGCGGACAGATTCCAGCGCAGAGGATCGGGCCGACCGGAACTTGCCAGCCGAGAGGCTTGTCTGCTCGCCCGCCGGGGCGGGCGGGACTGGGAGCTGAGGCTCCGGCTTTTGTCGGAGCGCCGGGAGAGGACTGAGGTTGGCGGCGTGAACACAGCCTGCGGGGCGTTGGTGCACCGCGGCTGGCCGGGAGAGAGTCTGGGGAGAAGTCTGGAACTGCCGAAGAGGCAAGAGACTTTTACGTCCCTCTTTGTTTCCTGGTGCACGAGGAGAGGGGATTAAGAACGCTGCTTGAGAGAGCTCCAGGGACGGGCGCGGGCCGCGGCTAGGGGTGCGGAGCCCAGAGACGGACGTGGCTAGGGCCGCCCAGAGTGGCTAGGGCCGCTGCTGCCGCCACCGGGAGGCCTGTGTGCGAACACAGGTCACTGGCCACGCGCCCTTCTGGGGAGCCTGTGCAGCCCGCCACTGCCGGGGTCCCGGGATCCAGGGACAACTCCTCCGGGAGAACGCACAGGCGCGCCTCAGGCTGCAACGTCTCGCCGGCCTCTGCCGCCGCAGGCCCGCCCCACACTCCGTGCCCCTCCTTACCCCCGGGCCTGAGTGAGCCAGAGCCTCCGAATCAGCGGCTCCTTTAACCCCGTCCTGTCTGAGCAAAGAACAGACGCCCTCCGGCGACCTACACGCACAGGCGGGGCTAAATCCAAAGCTGAGCCCCTGGGAGCTGTGAGAACAAAGAAGAGAAAGGGAAATCTCTCCCAGCAGCCTCAGAAGCAGCGGATTAAAGCTCCACAATCAACTTGATATACCCTGCATCTGTGGAATACCTGAATAGACAACCAATCATCCCAAATTAAGGAGCCCTGTGGATGAAAGGCTCTTGGGGCTGCAGCCAGGAGTCAGTGCTGTGCCTCTGAGGTGGGAGAGCCAACTTCAGGACACTGATCCACAAGAGACCTCCCAGCTGCACATAATATCAAACAGCAAAAATTTCCGAGAGATCTCCATCTCAACGCCAGCACCCAGCTTCACTCAACGACCAGCAAGCTACAGTGCTGGACATCCTATGCCAAACAACTAGCAAGACAGGAACACAACCCCACCCATTAGCAGAGAGGCGGCCCAAAATCATAATAAGTCTACAGACACCCCAAAACACACCACCAGACGTGGACCTGCACACCAGAAAGACAAGATCTAGCCTCATCCACCAGAACACAGGCACTAGTACCCTCCACCAGGAAGCCTACACAACCCACTGAACCAACCTTAGCCACTGGGGACAGACACAAAAAACAACAGGAACTACGAACCTTCAGCCTGCAAAAAAGGAGACCCCAAACACAGTAAGATAAGCAAAATGAAAAGACAGAAAAACACACAGCAGATGAAGGAGCAAGATAAAAACCCATCAGACCTAACAAATGAAGAGGAAATAGGCAGTCTACCTGAAAAAGAATTCAGAATAATGATAGTAAGGTTGATCCGAAATCTTGGAGATAGAATGGACAATAGAATGGACAAAATGCAAGAATCAGTTAACAAGGACCTAGAAGAACTAAAGATGAAACAAGCAACGATGAACAACACAATAAATGAAATTAAAAGTACTCTAGATGGGATCAATAGCAGAATAACTGAGGCAGAAGAACGGATAAGTGACCTGGAAGATAAAATAGTGGAAATAACTACTGAAGAGCAGAATAAAGAAAAAAGAATGAAAAGAACTGAGGACAGTCTCAGAGACCTCTGGGACAACATTAAACATACCAACATTCGAATTATAGGGGTTCCAGAAGAAGAAGAGAAAAAGAAAGGGACTGAGAAAATATTTGAAGAGATTATAGTTGAAAACTTCCCTAATATGGGAAAGGAAATAGTTAATCAAGTCCAGGAAGCACAGAGAGTCCCATACAGGATAAATCCAAGGAGAAATATGCCAAGACACATATTAATCAAACTGTCAAAAATTAAATAAAAAGAAAACATATTAAAAGCAGCAAGGGAAAAACAACAAATAACACACAAGGGAATCCCCATAAGGTTAACAGCTGATCTTTCAGCAGAAACTCTGCAAGCCAGAAGGGAGTGGCAGGACATATTGAAAGTGTTGAAGGAGAAAAACCTGCAACCAAGATTACTCTACCCAGCAAGGATCTCATTCAGATTTGATGGAGAAATTAAAACCTTTAGAGACAAGCAAAAGCTGAGAGAGTTCAGCACCACCAAACCAGCTCTACAACAACTGCTAAAGGAACTTCTCTAGGCAAGAAACATAAAAGAAGGAAAAGACCTACAATAACAAACCCAAAACAATTAAGAAAATGTGAATGGGAACACACATATCGATAATTACCTTAAATGTAAATGGACTAAATGCTCCCACCAAAAGACACAGATTGGCTGAATGGATACAAAAACAAGACCCATATATTTGCTGTCTACAAGAGACCCACTTCAGACCTAGAGACACATACAGACTGAAAGTAAGGGGATGGAAAAAGGTATTTCATGCAAATGGAAACCAAAAGAAAGCTGGAGTAGCAATTCTCATATCAGACAAAATAGACTTTAAAACAAAGACTATTAGAAGAGACAAAGAAGGACACTACATAATGATCAAGGGATCGATCCAAGAGGAAGATATAACAATTGTAAATATTTATGCACCCAACATAGGTGCACCTCAATACATAAGGCAAATACTGACAACCATAAAAGGGGAAATTGACAGTAACACATTCATAGTAGGGGACTTTAACACCCCACTTTCACCAATGGACAGATCATCCAAAATGAAAATAAATAAGGAAACACAAGCTTTAAATGATACATTAAATGAGATGGAGTTAATTGATATTTATAGGACATTCCATCCAAAAACAACAGAATACACATTTTTCTCAAGTGCTCATGGAACATTCTCCAGGATAGATCATATCTTGTGTCACAAATCAAGCCTTGGTAAATTTAAGAAAATTGAAATTGTATCAAGTATCTTTTCCGACCACAACGCTATGAGACTCGATATCAATCACAGGAGAAGATCTGTAAAAAATACAAACACATGGAGGCTAAACAATACACTACTTAATAACGAAGTGATCACTGAAGAAATCAAAGGGGAAATCAAAAAATACCTAGAAACAAATGACAATGGAGACACGACGACTCAAAATTTATGGGATGCAGCGAAAGCAGTTCTAAGAGGGAAGTTTATAGCAATACAATCTTACCTTAAGAAACAGGAAACATCTCGAATAAACAACCTAAACTTGCACCTAAAGCAATTAGAGAAAGAAGAACAAAAAAACCCCAAAGTTAGCAGGAGGAAAGAAATCATAAAAATCAGATCAGAAATAAATGAAAAAGAAATGAAGGAAACGATAGCAAAGATCAATAAAACTAAAAGCTGGTTTTTTGAAAGGATAAACAAAATTGATAAACCATTAGCCAGACTCATCAAGAAAAAAAGGGAGAAGACTCAAATCAATAGAATTAGAAATGAAAAAGGAGAAGTAACGACTGACACTGCAGAAATACAAAAGATCATGAGAGATTACTACAAGCAACTCTATGCCAATAAAATGGACAACCTGGAAGAAATGGACAAATTCTTAGAAAGGCACAACCTGCCAAGACTGAATCAGGAAGAAATAGTAAATATGAACAGACCAATCACAAGCACTGAAATTGAAACTGTGATTAAAAATCTTCCAACAAGCAAAAGCCCAGGACCAGATGGCTTCACAGGTGAATTCTATCAAACATTTAGAGAAGAGCTATCACCTATCCTTCTCAGACTCTTCCAAAATATAGCAGAGGGAGGAACACTCCCCAACTCATTCTACGAGGCCACCATCACCCTGATACCAAAACCAGACAAGGATGTCACAAAGAAAGAAAACTACAGGCCAATATCACTGATGAACATAGATGCAAAGATCCTCAACAAAATACTAGCAAACAGAATCCAACAGCACATTAAACGGATCATACACCATGATCAAGTGGGGTTTATTCCAGGAATGCAAGGATTCTTCAATATACGCAAATCAATCAACGTGATACACCATATTAACAAATTGAAGGAGAAAAACCATATGATCATCTCAATAGATGCAGAGAAAGCTTTTGACAAAATTCAACACCCATTGATGATAAAAACCCTGCAGAAAGTAGGCATAGAGGGAACTTTCCTCAACATAATAAAGGCCATATATGACAAACCCACAGCCAACATCGTCCTCAATGGTGAAAAACTGAAAGCATTTCCACTAAGATCAGGAACAAGACAAGGTTGCCCACTCTCACCACTCTTATTCAACATAGTTTTGGAAGTTTTAGCCACAGCAATCAGAGAAGAAAAGGAAATAAAAGGAATCCAAATCGGAAAAGAAGAAGTAAAGCTGTCACTGTTTGCAGATGACATGATACTATACATACAGAACCCTAAAGATGCTACCAGAAAACTACTAGAGCTAATCAATGAATTTGGTAAAGTAGCAGGATACAAAATTAATGCACAGAAATCTCTGGCATTCCTATACACTAAGGATGAAAAATCTGAAAGTGAAATCAAGAAAACACTCCCATTTACCATTGCAACAAAAAGAATAAAATACCTAGGAATAAACCTACCTAAGGAGACAAAAGACCTGTATGCAGAAAATTATAAGACACTGATGAAAGAAATTAAAGGTGATACAAACAGATGGAGAGATATACCGTGTTCTTGGATTGGAAGAATCAACATTGTGAAAATGACTCTACTACCCAAAGCAATCTACAGATTCAATGCAATCCCTATCAAACTACCACTGGCATTTTTCACAGAACTAGAACAAAAAATTTCACAATTTGTATGGAAACACAAAAGACCCCGAATAGCCAAAGCAATTTTGAGAACGAAAAATGGAGCTGGAGGAATCAGGCTTCCTGACTTCAGACTATACTACAAAGCTACAGTAATCAAGACAGTATGGTACTGGCACAAAAACAGAAATATAGATCAATGGAACAGGATAGAAAGCCCAGAGATAAACCCACGCACATATGGTCACCTTATCTTTGACAAAGGAGGCAGAAATATACAGTGGAGAAAGGACAGCCTATTCAATAAGTGGTGCTGGGAAAACTGGACAGCTACATGTAAAAGTATGAGATTAGATCACTCCCTAACACCATACACAAAAATAAGCTCAAAATGGATTAAAGACCTAAATGTAAGGCCAGAAACTATCAAACTCTTAGAGGAAAACATAGGCAGAACACTCTATGACATAAATCACAGCAAGATCCTTTTTGACCCACCTCCTAGAGAAATGGAAATAAAAACAAAAGTAAACAAATGGGACCTAATGAAACTTCTAAGCTTTTGCACAGGAAAGGGAACCATAAGCAAGACCAAAAGGCAACCCTCTGAATGGGAGAAAATATTTGCAAATGAAGCAACTGACAAAGGATTAATCTCCAAAATTTATAAGCAGCTCATGCAGCTTAATAACAAAAGAACAAACAACCCAATCCAAAAATGGGCAGAAGACCTAAATAGACATTTCTCCAAAGAAGATATACAGAGTGCCAACAAACACATGAAAGAATGCTCAACATCACTAATCATTAGAGAAATGCAAATCAAAACTACAATGAGATATCATCTCACACCAGTCAGAATGGCCATCATCAAAAAATCTAGAAACAATAAATGCTGGAGAGGGTGTGGAGAAAAGGGAACCCTCTTACACTGTTGGTGGGAATGTAAATTGATACAGCCACTGTGGAGAACAGTATGGAGGTTCCTTAAAAAGCTACAAATAGAACTACCATATGACCCAGCAATCCCACTACTGGGCATATACCCTGAGAAAACCATAATTCAAAAAGAGTCATGTACCAAAATGTTCATTGCAGCTCTATTTACAATAGCCCAGAGATGGAAACAACCTAAGTGTCCATCATCGGATGAATGGGTAAAGAAGATGTGGCACATATATACAATGGAATATTACTCAGCCATAAAAAGAGACGAAATTGAGCTATTTGTAATGAGGTGGATAGACCTAGAGTCTGTCATACAGAGTGAAGTAAGTCAGAAAGAGAGAGACAAATACCGTATGCTAACACATATATATGGAATTTAAGAAAAAAAAAATGTCATGAAAAACCTAGGGGTGAAACAGGAATAAAGACACAGACTTACTAGAGAATGGACTTGAGGCTATGGGGAGGGGGAAGGGTAAACGGTGACAAAGCAATAAAGAGGCATGGACATGTGTACACTACCAAACGTAAGGTAGATAGCTAGTGGGAAGCAGCCGCATAGCACAGGGAGATCAGCTCGGTGCTGTGTGACCGCCTGGAGGGGTGGGATAGGGAGGGTGGGAGGGAGGGTGACGCAAGCGGGAAGAGATATGGGAACATATGTATATATATAACTGATTCATTTTGTTGTGAAGCTGAAACTAACATACCATTGTAAAGCAATTATGCTCCAATAAAGATGTTTAAAAAAATAAATAAATAAAAATAAAAAAATAAAAATGGGCTAAGAGGGCTTCCCTGGTGGCACAGTGGTTGAGAGTCCACCTGCCAATGCAGGGGACACGGGTTTGTGCCCCGGTCTGGGAAGATCCCACATGCCACAGAGCGGCTAGGCCCGTGAGCCATGGCTGCTGAGCCTGTGCGTCCGGAGCCTGTGCTCTGCAACGGGAGAGGCCACAACAGTGAGAGGCCTGTGAACTGCAAAAAAAAAAAAAAAGACAACGAATGTTGGTGAGGATGTGGAGAAATTGGAACCCTTGCACACTGTTGGTAGAAATGAATAATTGTGTAGCTGCTATGGAAAAAAATATGGATGTTCCTCAAAAAAATTCAAAATAGAACTGTATGGTGCAGCTATCCCACTCCTGGGTATATATCCAAAAGAATTGAGATCAGTATCTCAGAAAGATATTAGCACTCCCATGTTCATTGGAGCATAATTCACAGTAGCCAAGATATGGAAACAACCTAAGTGTCTGTCAATGGATGAATGGAGAAAGAAAATGTGGCATATACATTCAATGAAATGCTATTTAGCCTTAGAAAAGAAGAAAAATCTGTAATATGTGACAATATGGATGCAATTTGAGGATATTATGCTAAGTGAAATAAGCCAGACATAGAAAGACAACTACTACATGATTCCACTTGTATGAAGTATCTTAAATAGTCAAATTCATAAAATCAAAGACTGGTTACTTTGGGCTGGGGGAGGGGAAATGGAAAGATATTAATCAATAGGCATAAAATTTCATTTAAGTAAGATGAATAAGCATTAGAGATCTGCTGTACAACATTGTACCTATAGTCAACAGTAATGTACTGTACACTTAAAATTTGTTTAGAGGATAGATTTCGCATTAAGTGTTCTTACCACAATAAAAGTTTTTATAAAGAACTGAGGTGTTATGGCTCCTGGCTTTTGGCTTCTGGTCAGTCTCCCTCACTTCTTCCTGCCTGAAGATTTTAAGTAATTAACAAAAGCCGTATTTCAAAACCAAAAAGAAAGAGAGTGCAATTCTGCTGAACCCTGCTACAGGCTTAATAGTGCAAAGAGTAAGACAAGGAATGAGTTAAAGAAACCAGTTGGAGGTGGCAGTGTGGGGAATTGGGAGAAGACCAATATAAAGGAAGGAAAGTGTGAATACTGTAGTGTGTCACCCTCACCCCCTTGTGAAGGACTTAGGCACTCATCCCTGCAGCTACCTGCCAAGCTCACAACTTATTCCCTCTACAGGAACTGTCCTATGCTGAGGAATTTGCCTCCACACAGTGCTACACCCCTTTCTCCTCTCCAGGGGAAGCCTGCATCCACTGACAGCTCCATGTGAGGATACAAAGACTCAGACCCCTTGCTTCAATTTGAAACATCTCTGAAAGGCCATCCCAACCTCAGAGCTTCTCATGAAGTTGTCTGAGTCCTCTGTTGCAACTTTTTTCTCTACAATTCTGCTTCCTTTATTCCTAAGTGTGGTTCTCAAAATCACTCCATATTAAACTTCTTGTACACAGATCTCTACTTCAGAGTCTGTTTCCAAAGGCACACAACTTATGATGGAAAGAAATATAATTCCAAACAATCCCACTATCATACTACCTGTGTAAACCTGATGCTTCAAACTTTCAAAACAATCAAAAGGAAAGAAGCAATGCTGTAGCTGTTTAGACTCCTGCTTTACAAATTGCAGTATCAAACCTAGTTATCAGTGAGTTGGAATGACAAGATTAATTAAATGTGTTCTGCTTTGATTTGTTAAAAGGAAGTTAGAAGACTATGATCTCATACGTACCTGCTTGCAAAAGTCTTGACACAATCCTCAGTTATTGCTGAGATGAAATACTCTGGCACCCTGTTTCATATTGCATTTGGCTTCTGTTACAATATTTCTGTTGACTTTAGAGGTTCTCTGAAATTAGAGCACCCCACAAGAAAGAAGTCAATGTCTACTGCTTGAAAGAGCATGAGCTTAGCCTATCTTAGATGTGCTCAGAACACTTACATTAACCTACAGTTGGGAAAAATCATGTAACGCAAAGCCTATTTTATAATAAAGTGCTGAATATTTCATGTAATTGATTGAATACTGTTAATAAAAGTGAAAAACAGAATGGTTGTGTGGGTACAGAATGGTTGTAAGTGCACTGGTTGTTTACCCTCATGGGATGTGGCTGACTGGGAGCTGCAGCTTGCTGCAGCTTCCCAGCATCATGAGAAAGTATTGTACTGAATATCAAAAGCCCAGGAAAATATCAAAATTCAAAATTTGAAGTACAGTTCCTATTGAATGTGTATCACTTTCACACTATTGTAAAGTGGAAAAATCATAATTCAGGGACTGTCTTTACTACTGTTATTCCAAGGTGACTGTGGCACACACAAAGCTGTGCTCCCCTGAGAAGCAAAACCAGAAACTTAACAGTGTTGAAGATGGAGGAGGAAGCAGACTTCACTAAAAAAATTCAACCAGTCTCTAAACAAATAAAGAAGCAAATAACAAGTTGGAGAGGGATAGCAGTACCTAGAGTTGCTATAATATATTATCCAAAATGTTCAGTTTCCAACAATAAATTACAAGGCATGCAAAGAAACAAGAAAATATGACCTATACACTTGGGAAAAAACAGGCAACAAAAACTACCTGTGAGAGTGACCAGATTAATATTGAAGTCGAAAGTACAATAAGTAAAATTTTTAAAAATCTTTATGGGGACTCAACACTACACTCAAACTGGCCTAAAAAATAACCAATAAACTTGAAGAGATATTGATAGAGATTGTGCATGCTGAACAACAGAGGGGGAAAAACTTGAAGAAAACATGAACAGAGCCTCAGAGAAGTGTGGGATACCATTAAGTACACCAACATACTCATAAATGAAATGCAAGAAAGAGAGGAGAGGAAGAGAAAGGAGAAGAAAAAATTGAAGATAGAATGACTGAAATTCACATTTACTGAAAAAAGCCCCAGAATTGTTTACACATCCTGAAAACTCAGCAACCTCTAAGAAGGTTAAATGCAAGGAGACCCACAAACAGACACATCATAGTAAATATACTGAACATCAATGACAAGGACGCAATCTTGAAATCAGGAAGAGAAAAACCACATGTCACGTAGAAGGATACCCCCGTAATATTAACAGCAGACTTCTCAGTAGAAGCAATGAAGGCCAGAAGGCAGTAGGATAACATATTCAAAGTGCTCCCCAAGAGGAGGGAGTGTCCAAGATGGCAGAGTAGGAAGACACTTAGCTTACCTCCTCCCATGGGCACAGCAAAGTTATAACTACTTACAGAACAACTATTGATGAGAAAAACTGGAAGGCTAGAAGAAAATATCTTCTACAAGATATAAAGAAGAAACTACAACTAGACAGGTAGGGGGGTGGAGACATGATATAATCAGGACCCATACCCCCATGTGGGTGACCCATAAACAGGAGGATAATTACGACTGCAGAGGTTCTCCCTAAGAAGCAAGTGGTCTGAGCCCCATATCAGGCTCCCCAGCCTGGGGGTCCTGTAACAGGAAGATGAGCCCCCAGAATGTTTGGCTTTGAAGGTGAGTGGGGCTTACTTTCAGGAGAGCCAGATGGCTGTGGGATATTCTTAAAGGGGGCACACAAAATTTCACCCACTCTGGGGCCCAGGGCAGAAGCAGTAATTTGAAAGGGTCCTGGGTCAGAACACCTGCTGATCTTGGAAAGCCTCCTGGAGAAGCAGGAAGCAACTGTAGCTCACCCTGGGGACATATACACCAGTGGCAGCCATTTTGGGGCGCTCATTCTGCTACATGGACACTGGTGCTGGCAAGTGCCATTTTGGAATACTCCCCCTAGCTTATCAGCACCAAGACCCAGCCCTGCCTACCAGCCTGTCATCGCCAGTACTAGGATGCCTCAGACCAAGCAACTACAGGCCTGCTGCCTTAAGAACCCCTGAACCCATAGTTGATCTGGAACCTGGTGCCACACACCAGTGTGCCAGCACTAGCTCCAGGACTACTAGGGACCTGCAGCCAGGGACACTGGGACCTGGCTCCATCCACCAGTGGGTAGGCACAAGCCCTAGGACCACCTGACCTCTGACCCTGCCCACCAGCAGGCTGAAACACCAACTCCAGGACCCACAGGACCCTGAAGACAGAGACCCTGGGGAGCCAGCTCTACCCACCAGTGAGCTGGCATTAGCCCTGGGACACCCCTGAGCCTTGGCCCCACCCACCAGTGGGCCCACACCAGCTCCAAGAACCTCGGGCCCTACAGCAAGAGACCCCAGGACCTGGCTCAGTCCATTAATGGGCCAACTCTAGCCCCAGGATCTGGCCTCACACACCAAGGGGTGGGCACCAGCCCTACGAGCCCCAGGACCCAGCATACCCACCAGAAGGCTGGCACCAGCTCTGAGACACCTTAGACCTCTCAGCCAGCCAACCTTGAGTCTGGCCCCACCCACCAGCTGTTCAACACCATTTTCAGGGCACCCTGGACCCCACAGCCATATGTGTCAAGAAATGGCCCTGCCTACCAGAGGGACAACAACAGCTCCAGAACTCCCAAGGCCCTGCAACCAGTGACCTAGGAACCCAGCTTTGCCCACCAGTGGGCCAGCACTTGCCCTAGGACCCCCCAGGGCCCCACAACAAGCACCCTTATGACCTGGCCCCATCTACCAGGGCCAGCAGCCTCCACACAAGGCAGGGCCTGGCAACAAACTTGAGTGGTTACCAGCCACACCTACCAGACCACCCACAGTAGTCAGCCCACCACAACACAAAGACTCATGCAGCCCAAATAAGGGGCACCCCTAGAACATGTAGCTCTGGTAACCAGAAGGGAGTGCACTGCTGGGACACATAGGATGTCTCCTACAAAAGGCCTGTTCTCCAAGATCGGGAAACATAACCAACCTACCAGATACATAGAAATAAAAACAGCAAATTAGGCAAAATGAGGCAACAGAGGAATATGTTCAAAATGAAGGAACAAAATAAAACCTCAACAGAACTAAGCAAAGTGGAGATAGGCAACCTGCTCAATAGAGTTCAAGGTAATGATCATAAAGTTGTTCAAAGAACTCAGGAGAAGATTGGATTAATGGAGTGAGAGGTTAGAAGTTTTTAAAAAAGAGTTAGAAAATATAAAGAAGAACTAAACAGATGAAGAATACAATAAATGAAATGAAAAATATACTAGAAAGAATCAACAATAGAGTCAGTGATACAGAGGAAGGGATCAGAAAGCTGGAAGACAGAGTAGTGGAAATCACTGAAGTTGAACAGAAAAAAGAGAAAATAATAAAAAAAGGAATGAGGACAGTTTAAGATACCTCTGGCACAACAAAGCATACTAACATTCACATTACAGAGGTCCCAGAAGGAGAAGACAGATAGAAAGGGGCAGAGAACACATTTGAAGACATAATAGCTAAAAAAATTCCCTAACATGGGAAAGGAAACAATCACCCAAGTCCAGGAAGCTCAGAGAGTCCCAGGCAGGATAAACCCAAGGAGGAATACACCAAGACACACTGTAATCAAAATGACCCAAATTAAAGATAAAGAGAATATTAAAAGCAGCAAGGGAAAAAGCAACAAGTTGCATACAAGGGAACTCCCATAAGGCTATCAACAGAAAGCACTTTTCAGCAGAAATTCTACAGGCCAGAAGGAAGTGGCACAATATATTTAAAGGGATGAAAGGGGAAAATCTACAACCAAGAATACTCTGCTTGACAAGGCTTTCATTCAGATTTGATGGAGAGATCAAAATTTTATAGACAAGCAAAAGCTAAAAGAGTTCAGCACCACCAAACCAGCTTTACAACAAAGGTCAACAGGACTTCTCTAAACGAAAAAGAAAAGGCCACAACTAGAAACATGAAAATGATGAAAGGAAAAATCTCACTGGTAAAGGCAAATATATAGTAAAGGTAGTAAATCAGCAGTGTATAAAGCTAGTAGAAAGGTTAAAAGACAACAGTAGTAAAATCATCTGTATCCTCAATGAGTAATTAAGTGATACACAAAACAAAATGATGTAAAATATGATGTCAAAAACAGTAATTGTCAGTGGGAGGAGTGAAAATGCAAGGTTGTTAAAATGTGTTTGAACTTAAGAGATCAGCAACTTAAAATAATTATATATATATAATATATATACATATGGCTACATACAGTGTGGGGAATATAGTCAATAACTGTAATATCTTTGTAATGGTGACATAGCATAATAGACTTATCATGGTGATCAGTTTGAAATGTATAGAGATATCGAATCACTATGTTGTGTAACAGGAACTAACATAGTGTTGTAGGTCAATTACACTTCAAAAATAAACCAAAATCATTGAAAAAGTGATCATATTTGTGGTTACTAGAGGGGATTGGGGGGAGGGGGAATTGGATAAAGGTGGCCAAAAGGTACAAACTTCCAGTTATAAGATTCCAGTACTAGGGATTTTATGTGCAACATGATAAATATAATTAACACTACTCTATTTTATATATGAAAGTTATTAAGAGAGTAGATCCTAAGAGTTCTCATAATAGGAATTTTTTTTTTCTATTTTCTTATTTTGTATCTGCATGAGATGATGGATATTCACTAAACTTATTGTGATAATAATTTCATGAAGCATGTAAGTCAAATCATTTTGCTGTACACCTTAAACTTATACAGTGCTGTAGGTCAATTATATCTCAATAAAACTGAAAGAAAAATTAAAATAAACAAAAGAGGATTCTTTAAAAACAAAGTGCTCAAAGAAATAAAACTGTTTAAACAATAATCCTATATCCAGCAAGACTATTGTTCAAAAATGAAGAGGAAATAAAGACTTACCCAGAAAAAGAAAAGTTGAGAGAATTCATTGCTAGAAGACACACCATGCAAGAAATGCTAAAGGAAGTTCTTATAGCTGAAAGCAAGCGATCCCCAGATGGTAATTCGCATCCACAAGTACAAACAAAAAGCACCAGTAAGGTAATTATGCAATTATAACATGTATTATTAATGCATTTTCTCCTTTCTTTTCTTAATGAACTTAATAAGCAATTGTATAAAATAATATGCACATTCCCACCAACAGAGCACAAGGGTTCCAATTTCTTCACATCCTCACCAACATTTGCTATCTTTTGTCTTTTTGATAATAGCTGTCCTAACTAGTATATGGTGATATCTCATTGTGGTTTTGGTTTGCATTTCTCTGGTGATTAGTGATGTTGAGCACCTTTTTATATACCTGTTGGCCATTTGTATATTTCTTTGAAGAAATGTCTGTTCAAATCCTTTGCCTATTTTTTTTTTTTTTCTTTTTTGCGGTACGCAGGCCTCTCACCGCTGTGGCCTCTCCCACCACGGAGCACAGGCTCCGGACGCACAGGCCCAGCGGCCACAGCCCACGGGCCCAGCCGCTCCGCGGCACATGGGATCCTCCTGGACTGGGGCACGAACCTGCGCCCCCCGCATTGGCAGGCGGACTCCCAACCACTGCACCACCAGGGAAGCCCCCTTTGCCTATTTTTAAATCAGGTTTGTTTGTTTGTTTTGCTATTGAGTTGCAGGATCCAGGAATCTCACTCTTGGGTACATATCCAAAAGAATTGAAATCAGGATCTCAAAGAGGTATCTGCACTCCCATAGTTATTGCAGCACTATTCAAAATAACCAAGATTTGGAAACAACCCAAATGTCCATTGACAGACAAATGGATAAAGAAAATGTGATATATACATACAATGGAATATTATTCATCCTCTAAAAAGAAGGAAATCCTACCATTTGTTGCAACATGGATGGGCGAGGAAAACATTTTGCTAAGTGAAATAAGTCATTCACAGAAGCACAAATACTGCATGACTCAACTTACATGAGGTATTTTAAACAGTCAAACTAATAGAAGTGGAGATTAGAATGGTGATTTCCAGGGGATGAGAGGAGAAGGAAATGGGGAGCTGTTCAATAGGTATAAATTTACAGTTATACAAGATGAAAAAGATCTAACTGGGGGTCCTCGGGCGAGTGCAGGTGCACTGGTGTGCAGGGCCAGGTCCTGGGCCCTCTGGTGGATGCTGAGTCTCAGGGTGGGCTGTGGGCTCAGGGGGTCTTAAGGCAACAGGCCTGCTGGTGAGTCGGGCTGTGTCTCTGCCTGGCTAGTTGCTTGGTTTAATACATCTCATTACTGGTGCTGAAATTCTGATGGGCGGGGCCAGGTCCCAGCGCTAATAAGCTAGAGGGAGGATTCCAAAATGGCATTTGCCAGTACCAGCGTCCTCTTGGTGGAATGAGCTCCCCAAAATGGCTGCCTCCAGTGTCTATGTCCTCAGCATGAGCTCCAGTTTCTTCTTGCCTCTTTGGGAAGCTCTCCAAGATTAGCAGGTGGGTCTGACCCAGGCTCCTTTCAAATTACTGCTTATACCCTGGGTCCTGGAACATGTGAGATTTTCTGTGCACCCTTTAGGAGTGGAATCTCTAGTTCCCACAGCCCTCTGGCTCCCCCAAAATAAGCCCTGCTGGCCTTCAAAGCAAAACATCTGGGGACTCATCTTCCCAGTGCAGGACCCCCAGGCTGGGGAGCCCAATGTGGGTCTGGGACCACTTGCTCCTTGGAGAGAACCTCTGCAATTGTAATTATTTTCTTGTTTGTGGGTTACCCACCTGGGGGTATGGGTCATGACTATACCACCCCTCCTAACCATCTAATTGTGGTTCCTTCTTTATATCTTTATTTGTAGCAGGACTTTTCTGCTAGTGGTCTTTCTCATCAGTAGTTTCTCTGTATGGATAAACAACAAGGTCCTACTGTATAGCACAGGGAATAATATTCAATACCCTGTCATAAACCATAATGGAAAAGAATATGGAAAAGAATATACATATATATGTATAACTGAATCACTTTGCTATACACCACAAAATAACACAACATTGTAAATCAACTATACTTCAATAAAAAATAAAAAAAAAATCAGTTGCTCTGTAAATAGTTGTAATTTTGGTGTGCCCATGCGAGGAGGTGAATTCAAGGTCTTCCTAGTCCACATTCTTGGACACTCTCTGAGAATTGACATTTTTATCATTATGTATGCCCCTTTTCCCTGATACTTTTCCTTGCTCTGAGGTCTGCACTGTCTGAAGTTAATATAGCTACTCCCGCTTTCTTTTGATTAGTGTTAGCATGGTATATTTTTCTCCAGCCATTTACTTTTAAGCTATGTGTGTCTTTATACTTAAACTGGGTTTCCTCTGAACAGTATATAGTTGGGTCCTGTTTTTTGTTCCACTCTGACAATTTCTATCTTTTTTTCTCTTACATCTTTATTGGACTATAATTGCTTTACAATGGTGTGTTAGTTTCTGCTTTATAACAAAGTGAATCAGTTATACATATACATATGTTCCCATATCTCTTCCCTCTTGCGTCTCCCTCCCTCCCACTCTCCCTATCCCACCTCTCAAGGCGATCACAAAGCACCGAGCTGATATCCCTGTGCTATGTGGCTGCTTCCCACTAGCTATCTACCTTACATTTGGTAGTGTATATATATGTCCATGCCTCTCTCTCACTTTGTCACAGCTTGCCCTTCCCTCTCCCCATATCCTCAAGTCCATTCTGCAGTAGATCTGTGTCTTTATTCCTGTCTTACCCCTAGGTTCTTCATGCCATTTTTTTCTTAAATTCCATATATATGTGTTAACATACTGTATTTGTCTTTCTCTTTCTGACTTACTTCACTCTGTATGACAGACTCTAGGTCTATCCACCTCATTACAAATAGCTCAATTTCGTTTCTTTTTATGGCTGAGTAATACTCCATTGTATATATGTGCCACATCTTCTTTATCCATTCATCCGATAATGGACACTTAGGTTGTTTCCATCGCTGGGCTATTGTAAATAGAGCTGCAATGAACATTTTGGTACATGACACTTTTTGAATTATGGATTTCTCAGGGTATATGCCCACTAGTGGGATTGCTGGGTCATATGGTAGTTCTATTGTTAGTTTTTTAAGGAACTCCATACTCTTCTCCATAGTGGCTGAACCAATTCACATTCCCATCAGCAGTGCAAGAGTGTTCCCTTTTCTCCACACCCTCTCCAGCATTTATTATTTCTAGATATTTTGTTGATGGCCATTCTGACTGGTGTGAGATGATATCTCATTGTAGTTTTGATTTGCATTTCTCTAATGATTAATGAAGTTGAGCCTTCTTTCATGTGTTTGTTGGCAGTCTGTATATCTTCTTTGGAGAAATGTCTATTTAGGTCTTCTGCCCATTTTTGGATTGGGTTATTTGATTTTTTGTTATTGAGCTGCATGAGCTGCTTATAAATTTTGGAGATTAATCCTTTGTCAGTTGCTTCATTTGCAAATATTTTCTCCCATTCTGAGGGTTGTCTTTTGGTCTTGTTTATGGTTTCCTTTGCTGTGCAAAAGCTTTGAAGTTTCATTAGGTCCCATTTGTTTATTTTTGTTTTTATTTCCATTTCTCTAGGAGGTGGGTCAAAAAAGATCTTACTGTGGTTTATGTCAGAGAATGTTCCGCCTATGTTTTCCTCTAAGAGTTTGATAGTTTTTGGCCTTACATTTAGGTCTTTAATCCATTTTGAGCTTATTTTTATGTATGGTGTTACTGAGTGATCTAATCTCATACTTTTACATGTACCTGTCCAGTTTTTCCAGCACCACTTATTGAAGAGGCTGTCCTTTCTCCACTGTACATTCCTGCCTCCTTTATCAAAGATAAGTTGACCATATATGCGTGGGTTTATCTCTGGGCTTTCTATTCTCTTCCATTGATCTATCTTTCTGTTTTTGTGCCAGTACCATACAGTCTTGATTGCTGTAGCTTTGTAGTATAGTCTGAAGACAGGGAGCCTGATTACTGCAGCTCCACTTTTTGTTCTCAAGATTGCTTTGGCTATTCGGAGTCTTTTTTGTTTCCATACAAATTGTGAAATTTTTTGCTCTAGTTCTATGAAAAATACCAGTGGTAGTTTGATAAGGATTGCATTGAATCTATAGATTGCTTTGGGTAGTAGAGTCATTTTCACAATGTTGATTCTTCCAATCCAAGAACATAGTATATCTCTCCATCTATTTGTATCATCTTTAATTTCTTACATCAGTGTGTTATAATTTTCTGCATACGGGTCTTTTGTCTCCTTAGGTAGGCTTATTTCTAGGTATTTTATTCCTTTTTTGCAATGGTGAATGGGACTGCTTTCTTGATTTTACTTTCAGACTTTTCATCATTCGTGTATAGGAATGTCAGGGATTTCTGTGCATGAGTTTTTTATCCTGCTACTTTACCAAAGTCATTGATTAGCTCTAGTAGTTTTCTGGTAGCATCTTTTGGATTCTGTATGCATAGTAACATGTCATCTGCAAACAGTGACAGCTTTACTTTTTCTTTTCCGATTTGAATTCCTTTTATTTCCTTTTCTTCTCTGATTGCTGTGGCTAAAACTTCCAAAACTATGTTGAAAAAGAGTGGTGAGAGTGGGCAACCTTGTCTTGTTCCTGATCTTAGTGAAAATGCTTTCAATTTTTCACCATTGAGGATGATGTTTGCTGTGTGTTTGTCATATATGGCCTTTATTATGTTGAGGAAATTTCCCTGTATGCCTACTTTCTGGAGGGTTTTTATCATAAATGGGTGTTGAATTTTGTCAAAAGCTTTCTCTCCATCTATTCAGATGACCGTATGATTTTTCGCCTTCAATTTGTTAATATGGTGTATCACATTGATTGATTTGAGATTTTGTCTGTATAGCTTTGCTTTCGCCATTTGTCCTAGGGTTCTATCTGTCCGGTTTTTTTTTTACTTATAAATATTTTTTTCAAAATAGTTATTTTTTATTTTAATAACTTTATTTTATCTTACTCTATTATATTTCCTTTTATCCTCTTTCTTTCTGTCGTTCCTTCTACATTTTCTCCGTTTTATTCTGAGCCATGTGGATGAAAGGATCTTGGTGCTGCAGCCAGGAGTCTGTGCTGTGCCTCTGAGGTGGGAGAGCCAACTTCAGGACACCTATCCACAAGAGACCTCCCAGCTCCACATAATATTAAATGGCGAAAATCTCCCAGAGATCTCCATCGCAACACCAACACCCAGCTTCACTCAACGGCCAGCAAGCTACAGTGCTGGACACTCTATGCCAAACTACTACAAAGACAGTAACACAACCCCACCCATTAGCAGAGAGGCTGCCTAAAATCATAATAACACACAACCAGACGTGGACCTGCCCACCAGAAAGACAAGATTCAGACTCATCCACCGGAACACAGGCACTAGTCCCCTCCATCAGGAAGCCTACACAACCCACTGAACCAACTTTAGCCACTGGGGTCAGACACCAAAAACAATGGGAACTATGAACCTGCAGCCTGCAAAAAGGAGACCCCAAACACAGTAAGATAAGCAAAATGAGAAGACAGAAAAACACACAGCAGATGAAGGAGCAAGATAAAAAACCACCAGACCTAACAAATGAAGAGGAAATAGGCAGTCTACCTGAAAAAGAATTCAGAATAATGATACTAAAGATTATCCAAAATCTTGGAAATAGAATGGACAAAATGCAAGAAACATTTAACAGGACCTAGAAGAACTAAAGGTGAAACAAACAATGATGAACAACACAATAAATGAAATTAAAAATACTCTAGAAGGGATCAATAGCGGAATAACTGAGGCAGAAGAACGGATAAGTGGCCTGGAAGATAAAATAGTGGAAATAACTACTGCAGAGCAGAATAAAGAATGAAAAGAACTGAGGACAGTCTCAGAGACCTCTGGGACAACATTAAATGCACCAACATTTGAATTATAGGGGTTCCAGAAGAAGAGGAGAAATAGAAAGGGAATGAAAAAATATTTGAAGAGATTATAGTTGAAAACTTCCCTAATATGGGAAAGGAAATAGTTAATCAAGTCCAGGAAGCGCAGAGAGTCCCATACAGGATAAATCCAAGGAGAAACACACCAAGGCACATATTAATCAAACTGTCAAAATTTAAATACAAAGAAAACATATTAAAAGCAGCAAGGGAAAAACAACAAATAACACACAAGGGAATTCCCATAAGGTTAACAGCTGATCTTTCAGCAGAAGCTCTGCAAGTCAGAAGGGACTGGTAGGACATATTTAAAGTGATGAAGGAGAAAAACCTACAACCAAGATGACTCTACCCAGCAAGGATCTCATTCAGATTTGATGGAGAAATTAAAACCTTTACAGACAAGCAAAAGCTGAGATGGTTCAGCACCACCAAACCAGCTTTACAACAAATGCTAAAGGACCTTCTATAGGCAAGAAACACAAGAGAAGGAAAAGACCTACAAGAACGAACCCAAAACAATTAAGGAAATGGGAATAGGAACATACATATCGATAATTACCTTAAATGTAAATGGACTAAATGCTCCCACCAAAAGACACAGATTGGCTGAATGGATACAAAATACACTATTGAATTTTTTTTTCTTTTGCAGTACGCGGGCCTCTCACTGTTGTGGCCTTTCCCGGTTCGGAGCACAGGCTCCGGACACAAAGGCTCAGCAGCCATTGTCACTGGCCCAGCCGCTCCGCGGCATGTTGGATCTTCCCGGACCAGGGCATGAACCCATGTCCCCTGCATCAGCAGGCGGACTCTCAACCACTGCACCACCAGGGAAGCCCTACACCATTGATTTTTAAAGTGATTATTGATATAGTTGGATTAATATTTACCATATTTGTTATTGTTTTCTATTATTTCCCTTGTTCTTTTTATCCTATTTTTGTCTTTCAATCTTTTTCTTAATTTTTTGGTTTTAATTGAGCATTTTATATGAATCTACTTCTCTCCTTTGTTAGCCTACCAGTCATACTAATTTTTAAATTTTTTTAACCTTTTTTTTTTTTTTTAACATCTTTATTGGGGTATAATTGCTTTACAATGGTGTGTTAGTTTCTGCTTTATAACAAAGTGAATCAGTCATACATAAACATATGTTCCCATATGTCTTCCCTGTTGCGTCTCCCTCCCTCCCACCCTCCCCATCCCACCCCTCCAGGCTGTCACAAAGCACCGAGCCAATATCCCTGTGCCATGCGGCTGCTTCCCACTAGCTATCTACCTTACTGCATTTGTTAGTGTGTATATGCCCATGACTCTCTCTCACTCTGTCACAGCTCACCCTTCCCCCTCCCCATAACCTCAAGTCCGTTCTCTAAGAGGTCTGCGACTTTATTCCTGCTTTACCCCTAGGTTCTTCATGACATTTTTTTCTTAAATTCCATATATATGTGTTAGCATACGGTATTTGTCTTTTTCTTTCTGACTTACTTCACTCTGTATGACAGACTCTAGGTCTATCCACCTCATTACAAATAGCTCAATTTCGTTTCTTTTTATGGCTGAGTAATATTCCATTGTATATATGTGCCACATCTTCTTTATCCATTCATCCGATGACGGGCACTTAGGTTGTTTCCATCTCCGGGCTATTGGAAATAGAGCTGCAATGAACATTTTGGTACATGACTCTTTTTGAATTTTGGTTTTCTCAGGGTATATGCCCAGTAGTGGGATTGCTGGGTCATATGGTAGTTCTATTTGTAGTTTTTTAAGGAACCTCCATACTGTTCTCCATAGTGGCTGAACCAATTCACATTCCCACCAGCAGTGCAAGAGTGTTCCCTTTTCTCCACACCCTCTCCAGCATTTATTGTTTCTAGATTTCTTGATGATGGCCATTCTGACTGGTGTGAGATGATATCTCATTGTAGTTTTGATTTGCATTTCTCTAATGATTAATGATGTTGAGCATTCTTTCATGTGTTTGTTGGCAGTCTGTATATCTTCTTTGGAGAAATGTCTATTTAGGTCTTCTGCCCATTTTTGGATTGGGTTGTTTGTTTTCTTGTTATTGAGCTGCATGAGCTGCTTGTAAATTTTGGAGATTAATCCTTTGTCGGTTGCTTCATTTGCAAATATTTTCTCCCATTCTGAGGGTTGTCTTTTGGTCTTGTTTACGGTTTCCTTTGCTGTGCAAAAGCTTTGAAGTTTCATTAGGTCCCATTTGTTTATTTTTGTTTTTATTTCCATTACTCTAGGAGGTGGGCAGAAAGGATCTTGCTTTGATTTATGTCATAGAGTGTTCTGCCTATGTTTTCCTCTAAGAGTTTGATAGTTTCTGGCCTTACATTTAGGTCTTTAATCCATTTTGAGCTTATTTTTGTGTATGGTGTTAGGGAGTGATCTAATCTCATACTTTTACATGTACCTGTCCAGTTTTCCCAGCACCACATATTGAAGAGGCTGTCCTTTCTCCATTGTACATTACTGCCACCTTTATCAAAGATAAGGTGTCCATATGTGCATGGGTTTATCTCTGGGCTTTCTATCCTGTTCCATTGATCTATCTTTCTGTTTTTGTGCCAGTACCATACCGTCTTGATGACTGTAGCTTTGTAGTATAGTCTGAAGTCAGGGAGCCTGATTCCTCCAGTTCCTTCTTTCGTTCTCAAGATTGCTTTGGCTATTCGGGGTCTTTTGTGTTTCCATACAAATTGTGAAAGTTTTTGTTCTAGTTCTGTGAAAAATGCCAGTGGTAGTTTGATAGGGATTGCATTGAATCTGTAGATTGCTTTGGGTAGTAGAGTCATTTTCACAATGTTGATTCTTCCAATCCAAGAACATGGTATATCTCTCCATCTATTTATATCATCTTTAATTTCTTTCATCAGTGTCTTATAATTTTCTGCATACAGGTCTTTTGTCTCCTTAGGTAGGTTTATTCCTAGATATTTTATTCTTTTTGTTGCAATGGTAAATGGGAGTGTTTTCTTGATTTCACTTTCAGATTTTTCATCATTAGTATATAGGAATGCCAGAGATTTCTGTGCATTAATTTTGTATCCTGCTCCTTTACCAAATTCATTGATTAGCTCTAGTAGTTTTCTGGTAGCATCTTTAGGGTTCTCTATGTATAGGATCATGTCATCTGCAAACAGTGACAGCTTTACTTCTTCTTTTCCAATTTGGATTCCTTTTATTTCCTTTTCTTCTCTGATTGCTGTGGCTAAAACTTCCAAAACAATGTTGAATAATAGTGGTGAGAGTGGGCAACCTTGTCTTGTTCCTGATCTTAGTGGAAATGCTTTCAGTTTTTCACCATTGAGGATGATGTTTGCTGTGGGCTTGTCATATATGGCCTTTATTATGTTGAGGAAAGTTCCCTCTATGCCTACTTTCTGCAGGGTTTTTATCATAAATGGGTGTTGAATTTTGTCAAAAGCTTTCTCTGCATCTATTGAGATGATCATATGGTTTTTCTCCTTCAATTTGTTAATATGGTTTATCACATTGATAGATTTGCGTATATTGAAGAATCCTTGCATTCCTGGAATAAACCCCACTTGATCATGGTGTATGATCCTTTTAATGTGCTGTTGGATTCTGTTTGCTAGTATTTTGTTGAGGATTTTTGCATCTATGTTCATCAGTGATATTGGCCTGTAGTTTTCTTTCTTTGTGACATCCTTGTCTGGTTTTGGTATCAAGGTGATGGTGGCCTCGTAGAAGGAGTTAGGGAGTGGTCCTCCCTCTGCTATATTTTGGAAGAGTTTGAGAAGGATAGGTGTTAGCTCTTCTCTAAATGTTTGATAGAATTCGCCTGTGAAGCCATCTGGTCCTGGGCTTTTCTTTGTTGGAAGATTTTTAATCACAGTTTCAATTTCAGTGCTTGTGATTGGTCTGTTCATATTTTCTATTTCTTCCTGATTCAGTCTTGGCAGGTTGTGCATTTCTAAGAATTTGTCCATTTCTTCCAGATTGTCCATTTTATTGGCATAGAGTTGCTTGTAGTAATCTCTCATGATCTCTTTTATCTCTGCAGTGTCAGTTGTTACCTCTCCTTTTTCATTTCTAATTCTATTGATTTGAGTCTTCTCCCTTTTTTTCTTGATGAGTCTGGCTAGTGGTTTATCTATTTTGTTTATCCTTTCAAAAAACCAGCTTTTAGTTTTATTGATCTTTGCTATTGTTTCCTTCATTTCTTTTTCATTTATTTCTGATCTGATTTTTATGATTTCTTTCCTTCTGCTAGCTTTGGGGTTTTTTTGTTCTTCTTTCTCTAATTGCTTGAGGTGCAAGGTTAGGTTGTTTATTCGAGATGTTTCCTGCTTCTTAAGGTAAGATTGTATTGCTATAAACTTCCCTCTTAGAACTGCTTTCGCTGCATCCCATAAATTTTGAGTCGTCGTGTCTCCATTGTCATTTGTTTCTAGGTATTTTTTGATTTCCCCTTTGATTTCTTCAGTGATCTCTTCATTATTAAGTAGTGTATTGTTTAGCCTCCATGTGTTTGTATTTTTTACAGATCTTTTCCTGTAATTGATATCTAGTCTCATGGCGTTGTGGTCAGAAAAGATACTTGATACAATTTCAATTTTCTTAAATTTACCAAGGCTTGATTTGTGACCTAAGATATGATCTATCCTGGAGAATGTTCCATGAGCACTTGAGAAAAATGTGTATTCTGTTGTTTTTGGATGGAGTGTCCTATAAATATCAATTAAGTCCATCTTGTTTAATGTATCATTTAAAGCTTGTGTTTCCTTATTTATTTTCATTTTGGATGATCTGTCCATGGGTGAAAGTGGGGTGTTTAAGTCCCCTACTATGAATGTGTTACTGTCGATTTCCCCTTTTATGGCTGTTAGTATTTGCCTTATGTATTGAGGTGCTCCTATGTTGGGTGCATAAATATTTACAATTGTTATATCTTCTTCTTGGATCGATCCCTTGATCATTATGTAGTGTCCTTCTTTGTCTCTTTTAATAGTCCTTATTTTAAAGTCTATTTTGTCTGATATGAGAATTGCTACTCCAGCTTTCTTTTGGCTTCCATTTGCATGGAATATCTTTTTCCATCCCCTTACTTTCAGTCTGTATGTGTCTCTAGGTCTGAAGCGGGTCTCTTGTAGACAGCATATATAAGGGTCTTGTTTTTGTATCCATTCAGCTAATCTGTGTCTTTTGGTGGGAGCATTTAGTCCATTTACATTTAAGGTAATTATCGATATGTATATTTCTATTCCCATTTTCTAAATTGTTTTGGGTTCGTTATTATAGGTCTTTTCCTTCTCTTGTGTTTCTTGCCTAGAGAAGATCCTTTAGCATTTGTTGTAAAGCTGGTTTGGTGGTGCTGAACTCTCTCAGCTTTTGCTTGTCTGTAAAGGTTTTAATTTCTCCATCAAATCTGAATGAGATCCTTGCTGGGTAGAGTAGTCTTGGCTGCATGTTTTTCTCCTTCATCACTTTCAGTATGTCCTGCCACTCCCTTCTGGCTTGTAGGGTTTCTGCTGAGAGATCAGCTGTTAACCTTATGGGGATTCCCTTATGTGTTATTTGTTGTTTTTCCCTTGCTGCTTTTAATATGCTTTCTTTGTATTTAATTTTTGACAGTTTGATTAATATGTGTCTTGGCGTATTTCTCCTTGTATTTATCTTGTATGGGACTCTCTGTGCTTCCTGGACTTGATTAACTATTTCCTTTCCCATATTAGGGAAGTTTTCAACTATAATCTCTTCAAATATTTTCTCAGTCCCTTTCTTTTTCTCTTCTTCTTCTGGAACCCCTATAATTCGAATGTTGGTGCGTTTAATGTTGTCCCAGAGGTCTCTGAGACTGTCCTCAGTTCTTTTCATTCTTTTTTCTTTATTCTGCTCTGCAGTAGTTATTTCCACTATTTTATCTTCCAGGTCACTTATCCGTTCTTCTGCCTCAGTTATTCTGCTATTGATCCCATCTAGAGTACTTTTAATTTCATTTATTGTGTTGTTCATCGTTGCTTGTTTCATCTTTAGTTCTTCTAGGTCCTTGTTAACTGATTCTTGCATTTTGTCCAATCTATTGTCCATTCTATCTCCAAGATTTCGGATCAACCTTACTATCATTATTCTGAATTCTCTTTCAGGTAGACTGCCTATTTCCTCTTCATTTGTTAGGTCTGGTGCATTTTTATCTTGCTCCTTTATCTGCTGTGTGTTTTTCTGTCTTCTCATTTTGCTTATCTTACTGTGTTTGGGGTCTCCTTTTTGCAGGCTGCAGGTTTGTGGTTCCTCCTGTTTTTGATGTCTGTCTCTAGTGGCTAAGGTTGGTTCAGTGGGTTGTGTAGGCTTCCTGGTGGAGGGGGCTAGTGCCTGTGTTGTGGTGGATGAGGCTGGATCTTGTCTCTCTAGTGGGCAGGTTCACGTCTGGTGGTGTGTTTGGGGGTGTCTGTGGCCTTATTATGATTTTAGGCAGCCTCTCTGCTAATGGTTGGGGTTGTGTTCCTGTTTTGCTAGTTGTTTGGCATAGGTTTTCCAGCACTGTGGCTTGCTGGTCGTTGAGTGAAGCTGGGTGCTGGTGTTAAGATGGAGGTCTCTGGGAGATTTTCGCCGTTTGATATTATGTGGAGCTGGGAGGTCTCTTGTTGATCAGTGTCCTGAAGTTGGCTGTCCTACCTCAGAGGCAGAGCCCTGCCTCCTGGCTGGAGCACCAAAAGCTTTTCATCCACAGGCTCAGGATAAAAGGGAGAAAAAGTAGAGGGAATTAGTAGAAGTATGAGGAAAGAAAGAAGGAAAGGAGGGTAGGAAGGAAGGAAGAAAGAAAGAAAGAAGCAAAGAAGGAAAGAAGGCAAGAAGGAAAGAAGGGAGGGAGGGAGGGAGGAGGGAAGGAAGGAGGGAAAGAAGGAAAAAAGACAGAAAGAAAGAAGATACAGTAAAAATAAAATACAGTATAATAAAGTTATTGAATTAAAAACTTCTTATTTAGAAAAAAAAAAAAAAGGGACGGAAAGAACCTAGGACAAATGTTGGCAGCAAAGCTATACAGACAAAATCTTATACAGAAGCATACACATACACCCTCACTAAAAGAGGTAAATGGGGAAAAATCCTAAATCTTGCTGTCAGAGACCACCTCCTCAATTTGGGATGATTCGTTGTCTAAAGGAGGGAAGGAAGGACGGAAAGAAAGAAAGAAAGAACGAAGGTAAAGTATAATAAGGTTATTAAAATTAATTATTAAGAAAAAAAATTAAAAAAAAAAACATGGACGGATAGAACCCTAGGACAAATGGTGGAAGCAAGACTATACAGACAAGATCTCACACAGAAGCATACACATACACGTTCACAAAAAGAGGAAAGGGGAAAAAATCATAGATCTTGCTCCTAAAGTCCACTTCCTTAATTTGGGATGATTGGTTGTCTATTCAGGTATTCCACAGATGCAGGGTACATCAAGTTGATTGTGGAGCTTTAATCCGCTGCTTCTGAGGCTGCTGGGAGGGATTTCCCTTTCTCTTCTTTGTTCTCACAGCTCCCAGGGCTAAGCTTTGGATTTGGCCCTGCCACTGCGTGTAGATCGCTGGAGGGCGTCTGTTTTTTGCTCAGACAGGATGGGGTTAAAAGAGCCGCTGATTGGGGGCTCTGGCGCACTCAGGCCGGCGGGGACGGAGGGGCACAGAGTGCGGGGCGGGCCTGCGGTGGCAAAGGCCGGCGTGACTTTGCACCAGCCTGAGGCGCGCTGTGCGCTCTCCCGGGGAAGTTGTCCCTGGATCCCGGGAACCCGGCAGTGGCGGGCTGCACAGCCTCCGCGGAAGAGGGGTGTGGAGAGTGACCTGTGCTCGCACACAGGCCCCTCGGTGGCGGCAGCAGCAGCCTTAACGTCTCCCGCCCGCCTCTGGGGTCCGCGCTTTTAGCCGCGGCTTGCGGCCGTCTCTGGATTCCGCGCTTTCAGCCGCGGCTCGCGCCCGTCTCTGGATTCCGCGCTTTCAGCCGCGGCTCGCGCCCGTCTCTGGATTCCGCGCTTTCAGCCGCGGCTCGCGCCCGTCTCTGGGGTTCCTTTAAGCAGCGTTCTTAAACCCCTCTCCTCACGCCCCAGGAAACAAAGAGGGAAGGAAAAGTCTCCTGCCTCTTCTGCAGGTGCAGGCTTTTCCCCGGACTCCCTCCCGGCTAGCTGTGGTGCACTAACCCCTTCAGGCTATGTTCAAGCCGCCAACCCCAGTCCTCTCCCTGCGCTCCGGCCTCAGCTCTCAGCCCCGCCCGCCCCGGCGGGTGAGCAGACAAGCCTCTCGGGCTGGTGAGTGCCGGTCGGCACCGATCCTCTGTGCGGGAATCTCCCCGCTTTGCCCTCCGCACCCGTTGCTGTGCACTCCGCAGCTTCGAAGCTCCCCCCTCCGCCTCCCGCAGTCTCCGCCCGCGAAGGGGCTTCCTAGAGTGTGGAAACTTTTCCTCCTTCACAGCTCCCTCCCACTGGTGCAGGTGCCGTCCCTATTCTTTTGTCTCTGTTTTTTCTTTTGCCCTACCCAGGTACGTGGGGAGTTTCTTGCCTTTTGGGAGGTCTGAGGTCTTCTGCCAGCCTTCAGTAGGTGTTCTGTAGGAGTTGTTCCACGTGTAGATGTATTTCTGGTGTATCTGTGGGGAGGAAGGTGATCTCCGCGTCTTACTCTTCCGCCATCTTCCGCCTTCCCCCCCTTTTTAACCTTTTTTAATGCTTGCCCTACAAATTGCAAAAAACATTTACAGCTAATCCAAGGTCACTTTCAAATGACACTGTAGTGCTTCATGAGTAGTGTGTGTCCCTTAATAACAAAATAATTCAAACTACCCCCATCTCATATATCATTGCTGTCATTTCTTTCATATATATATATATATATATACAGACACACACACATAAAATGTATGGTATACCTTCCATCATACATATGGAATATTTTTTCTATTATTATTTTGAACAAACTGCTGTCTGTTAAATGAATTAAGATGAAGAAAAATAAAGTTTTTATTTTACTTTCACTATTCTTTCTTAGTGCTCTTCATTTCTTTATGTTGATTTGATTTTCTGACTGACCTATATTATTTTCCTTCTTTTTGAAGAACTTCTTTTAACATTTCTTACATGGCAGACCTACTGGCAACAAAGTCCCTCAATTTTGTTTGTTCGAGAAAGTCTTTTTTAACAAAATATCTAAATTTAATTATTTTGTATGTATATACATATATATTTTTAATTAATTAATTTTTGGCTGTGCCAGGTCTTACTTGCAGCATATGGGATCTTTGTTGCCACCCAGGATCTTTGTTGTGGCATGCGGGCTCTTAGTTATGGCATGTGGAATCTAGTTCCCTGACTAGGGATGGAACAGAACCCCTGCATTGGGAGCATGGAGTCTTAACCACTGGACCACCAGGGAAGTCCATATATATATATATATATATATATATATATATATATAATATTTATTTATTTATTTTTGGCTGTGTCAGGTCTTAGTTGTGGCATGCAGGGTCTTTCATTGCAGCACGTGGGATCTTTGTTGCAGCACACAGGCTTCTCTCTAGTTGTGGTGCAGCACAGGCTCAGTAGTTGCAGTGCATGGGCTCTCTAGTTGTGATGTGCAGGCTCCAGAGCACATGGACTCTGTAGTTGTGGCCCACGGGCTCACTAGTAGTGGCTCTCAGGCTCACAGGCTTAGTTACCCCACGGCATGTGGGATCTTAGTTCCCCGACCAGGGATTGCACCCACATCCCCTGCATTGGAAGGTGGATTCTCAACCACTGGACCACCAGGGAAGTCCATATATATATATTAACATCTTTATTGGAGTATAATTGCTTTACAATGGTATGTTAGTTTCTGCTTTATAACAAAGTGAATCAGCTATACATACACATATATCCCCATATCTCTTCCCTCTTGCATCCCACCCTCCCTATCCCACCCCTCTAGGTGGTCACAAAGCACGGAGCTGATCTCCCTGTGCTATGTGGCTGCTTCCCACTGTCTATCTATTTTGTGTTTGGTAGTGTATATATGTCCATTTTTAATTGAAGCATAGTTGATTTACAATGTTGTGTTAGTTTCAGGTGTATAGCACAGATTATAAAACTGAATCACTGTGTTGTACACCTGAAACTAACAGTGTTGTTACTCATTAACATATATATATGTATATATATTCTTTTTCAGATTATTTTCCCTTATAGGTTATTACAAAATATTGAGTATAGTTCCCTGTGCTATACAGTAGGTCCTTACTGGTTATCTGTTTTATATATAGTAGTGTGTATATGTTAATCCCAACCTCCTAATGTATATCCCTGATTTCCCCTTTGGTAACCATAAGTTTGTTTTCTATGTCTGTGGGTCTATTTCTGTTTTGTAAATAAGTTCATTTGTCTCTTTTTTTTAGATTTCACATATAAGTGATATCATATGATATTTGTATTTCTCTGCCTGGTTTCCTTCACTTAGTATGATCATTTCTGTGTCCATCCATGTTACTGAAAATGGCATAATTTCATTCTTTTTTACAGCTGAGTAATATTCCACTGTATATTTATACCACCTCTTCTTTATCCATTCATCTGTTGATGGACATTTAGGTTGCTTCCATGTCTTTATTTCTCCTTCACTTTTGAAGAATAATTTCACTGGGTGAAGAATTTTAGAGTGGTGGGGGGTTTTCTCAATACTTTATTTCACTCCACTCTCTTCTTGCTTGGTGGTTTCTGAGAAGTTGAATGTAATACTGTTTTTTTTTTTTTTTTTGCAGTACATGGGCCTCTCACCATTGTGTCCTCTCCCACTGTGGAGCAGAGGCTCCGGACATGCAGGCTCAGCAGCCATGGCTCACGGACCCAGCCGCTCCACGGCATGTGGGATCCTCCCGGACTGGGGCATGAACCCGTGTCCCCTGCATTGGCAGGCGGACTCTCAACCACTGCGCTACCAGGGAAACCCTGAATGTAATCCTTATCTTTGCTTCTCTATAATTAAAGTGTTTTCCTCTGGCATCTTTCAAGATTTTTTCTTTATCTTTGATTTTCTGTAGTTTTAATAAGATATGTTTAGGAGTAATTCTTTTGGCATTTATCCTGCCTGGAATTCTCTGATCTTGCTGGATCTGGTGTCTGATATTAATTTGGGGAAATTCTCAGTCATTATAGTTGTGAATATTCTATTCCTTTCTCTCTTTATTCTCCTTCTGGTATTCCCATTATGTGGATGTTACACCTTTTGTAGTTGTCCCACGGTTCATAGATATTCTGTTCTACTTTTTTGGTATTTTTTTTTCTCTTTGCTTTTCAGTTTTGGAAGTTTCTGTTGATATAGTCTCAAGCTCAGAGATTCTTTCCTCAGCCATACTCAGGCTACTAATGAGCCCATCAAAGGCACTCTTCATTTCTGTTACAGTGGTTTTGATTTCTAGCATTTTTTGTTCCTTCCTAGAATTTACATCTCTCTGCTTACATTACCCATGTTCTTGCATGCTGTTGACTTCACTCATTAGAGCCCTTAGCATACTTATAGTTGTTTTAAATTCCCGGTTTGGTAATTTCAACATCCCTGCAATATCTGAGTCTGGTTCTGACACTTGCTCTGTCTCTTCAGACTGTGGGGTTTTTAACTTTTATTATGCCTTGTAATTTTTTCTTGATAGACAAACATGATGTAGTGGTAAAAGGAACTGCTATAAATAGGCTGTTAGTAATGTGCTGTGAGGTGTAGGGGGAGAGGAAGCATCTATAGTCATATGATTAGGTCTCAGTCATTTAGTGAACCTCTGCCTGTGGACTGTTAACTTCACAAGTGCTTCTCAGTCCTCTTCCCCTTAGGTGGGACAGGATAGCTAAAGTAGACTGGAGTTGTGTATTTCCCTTCCCCCACATGGAAGGCTAGAGAGGGCTAAAGTTGGGTATTTTCTCTCCCTCAGGTCAGTTAGTCTCTGAAAAAGCCTTAATAGTTTAGAATATTGTTTAAAAAAAAAAGGTTTCTCTTGAGGGCAGAGTTTGTTAAGAAGAACAGAATGCTCTGACATACTTTTAAATGTTTACCTTTTCCCTTCCCCTGCTGGAATTATGAGGGGATTTTTCTCCAGTATTCATTTTGAGGACTTGGTTTGGCCTTTGGAGGTAAAACTCACAAAAGCATGCCCCCCCACCCCATGGCTGTGTCTCCCTGGAGTTTTTAACTATCAGACTTAACCACATTGAGCCTCCAGCAGTTCATCAATTATAGTTCAGGTTTTCCTACCTCAGTACTGGTTCTTGCATAGCTTTCTGCTCATGGGTTTCTGCTCTGGTTAAGTTGTGATTCTTTGGATTTGCCTATCCATCTCTCCAATTTGGTGGGCAGTGGTTTGCCCTGTGACTTCACTTCTCTAAAGTATCTAAGAAGACTTGTTGAATTTTCAGTTTATTGAGCATTTTACTTGTTTTTAGGATGGAGTGACTACTTCCAAGTTCCTTACATGCTGGACTGGAAATTGCTAGTGTTTTTAATTCTATCTCTTTGTATTTTAATGATTTCCCTAAGGATTACAATATCTAACTTTACATAGTCAAATTGAGTTAATATTTAACCACTTCTAGTAAAATGTAGAACACTTGCAGCCATATGTCCCTTCATCCACCTATTACTGACCTTTTAAAAAATATATAGTTGTCATATGTTTGACATCATTATACATTGAAAACCCCATAAAATGATAAGTATGGCTTTCAACATCATGTGTATTTTTTAAATCTTAAAAGGAAAAGATAGTTTTAATATTTACTTAGATATTTATTACTTTGCTCTTCCTTGATGTCTTAGAACAAAATCCCTTTGGTATCATTTATATCCCTTTAACCCAAGTATCTTCATTAGCATTTTTGGGAACAGGTCTGTTATCAGTGATTTCTCTTAGTTTTTCTTCCCCTGAGAATTTCTTTATTTTACCTTCATTTCTGAGTATCTTCCCTGGATATGGAATTCTGTATTGACAGCTCTTTTCTTTCAGCACTTTAAAAATATTGTTCCACTCTCTTGTGGCCCCTATGAAAAGCCCAGTTATTCAAATTATGGTTTCACTGCATCTAATGTGTCCTTTTTAACTAGCTGCTTTCCATATCTTTTTATATGTGGTTTTCACTAGTTTGATTATGATGTGGACATGGTTTTCTTTGAGTTTATCCTGTTTAGAGTTTTTTGAGCTTCTTGAATCTACAGATATACTCACAAAATTCAGGGAGTTTTCAGCCATAATCTCTTCATACATTTTTTTCTCTGCTTGCTTACTACTCACCTCAGAGACCCAAAGACATAAATATTAAACTTTTTATATGACTTATAGATCCCTAAGCCTTCATTTTCCCCCAAAAATGTCCTCTTTTCTTCAAATTGGTTAATTTCTTTTGATACAAATTCAAGACCATTGACTCTCTACTCTGTCATTTCCATTATGCTAATGAGTCCCCCTAGTGAGTTCTTTTTTCAGATACTATATTTTTCAGTTCTAATATTTACATTTGGTTATTATTTTATAATTTCCATTTCTCTGCCAAAAATGTGTATTTTACCTTTATCTCACAGAGTATAGTTAAAATATCTGCTTTAAGGTCTCTGTCTGATTATTCCAGCATTTTGGTCATCTCAGGATTGGCATTATTGGATTATAATTTATGTTGAAAGTTGGTTATGTTTTCCTGGTTTTTTATGTTGCATAATTTTGGATTATATCTTGAACTTTTTAATATTACGTTGTGTAGACTCTGTATTATGTTTTAATCCTCTGGAGATTGTTATTTTTCTTGCTGTTCTTTTATAGACAATCAACCCAGTTATGTTCAAACTCCAAGTTCTGTCTTGCATTCTATGAGCATGGATCTAATCTCAGTTCAATTGTCAAGGCCTTTCCTATGTTACTTTGGTTCTGTCTCGTGCATGTATCACTCAGGGGTTAGGATGAGACTTGGACCATGGTTTAAAACTATTCTATTTTCAAGGCTTTTGTTAAGCTGCTTTGGTTCTGTCCCAATTATGTGCAGTTTAACAGTAAGCCTAAGATTATACAGGTTTGTGTACAGAATGAAAGGATTCTCGTCTTTTGTTTTTCCTTTCTCAGAATCTCAACTTTTCCAGGCCCACAAGGTCCCTTTTTTCAATTTCCTCTGACCCAAAATATGGACTTTTAGTTGAGATTTTAGCTGTGCATGCCACTGCTCTGTCATGCATCTCTTTGACTTTGGTTTACTTTTGTTTTCTTCTCAGCGTTCTTGGATAGCTGATTTATGCATTCATCCTGAAGTTTTAGTCGTAATCAGGTAAAGAATTATGCTGCCTATTATACCCTGCCATGCTAGATGAAGAATTCCTGAATGACCTTTTAAATCACTTAAGCTCTCTGAGACTTCATTTCATTATCTGTAGAATGTGAATAATAATCCTTGTTCTATTATTTTCACAATTGTTGGAATGGTAAGGTGAGCTAATGTATATGAAGAGATGATTATATATTAACCTTTTTCCCACTGACATGGTTCCCACTCAGTATCACTGCTAAGTAATGGGAAAATCTTCTGAAAAAAAATAATTTTTAACTTTTTATTTGAAAATAATTTTATACTTCTAGAAAAGTTGCAAGAATAGTACAAGGAATTCACATATATCCTTCACCAGGTTCCTCCAACAATAATAATTTACATAACCAGATCATAATTATCAAAATCAGGAAATTAATAGTTAATTTGATGCTATTAACTGAATTACAGATGTTATACCAATTTCTTTGGTATAACATTTTTTTTCTTTGAATGCCCTTTTTCTTTTCTAGTATCTAAGTCAAGGTCCCACATTGAATTTAATTGTTGATACTCCTTAGTCTGCTACAATCTGCAGCAGTTCCTTTCATGACCTTGACACTTTTCATGAGTACTTGTCAATTGTTTCATAGAATGTCTCTCAATTTGAGCACATCTGATATTTTCTTTTGATTAGATCAAAGTTATAGATTTTTGGCAAGTATACCACGGAAGTGATGTTATGCATCATATCACATCATATCCACGTGAAGTTGGCACATTTTATTTGCTGGGGATGTTACCCTTGATCTCTTGGTAAGGATGATATCTACTGGGTTTCTCCACTGAAAATGTACTAATTTTCCCCATAGAAATAAATATAAGTGGTATGTATATTGTATAGATACCTTGAGACTATACAAATATCCTATTTTTCTTCAGACTTTCACCTGCTAATTCTAGCATGCATCAATGTGTCTTGTGTACAACAATTATTACTGTGATGTTTGTCTAATTGTGATTTTCTATTTTTCTTATTTCTTCTACATTTATTAATTGGAATTCTTCTCTAAGGAGGAGCTCTCCCCATCTCCCATTTATTTATTTATTTGATTATTCAATTGTTTATTTATATCAGTATGGATACATTAATATCTATTTTATGGATTGATAATTCAATATTATCGTTATTTATTTTGTTGCTCAAATGGTTCTACCTTTGGCCTTAAGAACTCCTTCATGTTGGCTTCTTGCCCCTTCAATGGGCCCCCATTATATTTCAATATGTCCTTATTTTCTGGTACCCAAAGTGTGCTAGGCTTATCTCATACTTCTGCTGCTCCAATCCTGGAATCAACCACTTCCTTAAGAAGTCCAGTTCCTTCTTTGGGAGACTGTTATTTAGAAAGCAAGATTTGGGCTCTAGGTGTGCTTGCTGCTAATGGAATTTCATTACTCCTGGGCCCTCTCAGTGGACAGAGATAGGAAATATATGTATGTATACTAATACACACATCTGTATTTATTTCTACATTTAGCTATCTATCTATTATCTTTAAAAACATGAGTTCATACTGACATCTCTGATTCCAATCCAACATATTTTGTTCATTCTAACCTCCCCTCTATCTATATTTTTAACTGTTCCTTCTGGCTGTAAGAAATCTAACTATAATTATCTCTCCCCTGTGAGAAACAAATTTACAAAGTAGGTTATAATATTTGTATATAATTCTTTTTGTCTTTAGCCTTACAGCATCTAGTCAAAATGCTGTTTTACAAAGTTACTTGCTGTATTAGTTTCCTAGGGCTGCTGTAACGAAGTACAAGAAACTGTGTGGCTTAAAATAGAAATTTATTGTTTCACAGTTCTAGAGGCTAGAAGTCCAAAATCAAGGTGTCATCAGAGTTGGTTCCTTCTCAGGGGTGTGAAGTAGAATCTGTTCCATAGCTTTCTCCTAGCTTCTGACGGTTTGCTAGCAGTCTTTGGCTTTTAGATGCATCACTCCAATCTCTACCTTTATCTTCACATGGTGTTCTTCCTTTGCATTTATCTCTTCATATTGTCTTCCTCTGTGCATATGTCCCTATGTCCAAATTGCCCCTTTTTATAAGGACATCAGTCATATTGGATTAGAGCCCAACGGAATGACCTCATTTTAATTTGATTATCTGTTTAAAGATCCTATTTCCAAATAAAGTCACATTCTAAGATACTGGGTGTCAGTGCTTCAACATATCTTTTTGGAGAGACACAGTTCAATACATAATACTTAGTTCTTTCCTTCCCCACCTTCTTCAGTTATATTGTGATTATATCATGCATTTTAGTATAGTCATGTACACTTGTTATTGTTTTTATTCAATATTTATTTATTTATTTTTGAGATATGTGAAACATTCCTATGGTACCAAGAGTCAAAGTTATATAAAAGGCATACTCAGATAAGGGTCACTCCTCCCTCATCCTTACTACCTTATTCCCATTTCCCCATTCTGTTCCCCCCTTTCACAACCACCCCATGTAAGTAACCCCATTTAGTTTCTGGTTTATTCTTCCTGTATTTCTTTTGCACAGGTGAGCAAATGCACACTGATTTTCTTATATTTTCTTTCACATAGGGTAATATACTATAGATACTCTTTTATACGTTGCTTTATTCATTTAACAGTATGTCTTGGAAATCATGCCAAGTCAATTCATAGCTTTCTCATACTTGTTTACAGCTACATAGTATTTGTAACAAGACAGACTCTGAAGGTACTCCATGATCTCTGCCTCCTAATGCTCATGTCCTTGTGTAATTCTCTTATCTTGAATGTGGACATGATTTATGACTTGCCTCTAACCAATAGAATATGACAAAGGTGATGGGATGTTGTTTCCATGATTATGTTGAATAAGATTGTAACATCTGTCTTTCTAGAAGACTGCAATGAGTCTCTCCCTTGTTGGCTTTAATGAGGGAAGCCACCATATGGAAAGGTCCACAAGGCAAGGAACTGTGGGAAGCCTCTAGTTGCTGAAGACAATTTCCAGTTGACAGCTAGCAAATAGGTGAATCTCTCAGTCTAACAATCCACAAGGAACTGAATTCTGCTGACAACCATATAAGCTTGGAAGTGAATCTTTCCCCAGTTTAGCCTCAGGTAAGTCCCAGCACTGGCCAACACTTTGATTGCATCTTGTAAGAGTCTCTGAAGCAGAAGACCCAACTAAAACATGCCAGGATTGCTGACCCAGAGAAACTTTGAAATAATAAACATGTGGTTTTAAAGCCACTAAGTTTGGTAATTTATTTCACTGAAATATATAACTAATGCAGTTCTTCATTGTTTAGATATACCATAGTTTATTTGACCACTCTCCTATGTGTGAACATTTAGGTTGTTTCCCAGTATTTTGCAATTGCAAAAAAAGTGTTGCAATAAACAATCTTGCACATACGTATTTTCATTTTGTTGGAGGTGTATCTTCAGATTAGATTCCTAGAAATACGGTTGCTCAGTCAAACTAAAAGTGCATGTATGGTTTTGTTAGATATTGTGTCAGATTTCATTCCAGAAGAGTTGTACCAATTAGAATTCCCGCCAATGATATATCAGAATATCTGTTTTCCCACAACCTAACAAACAGAATGTGTTGTCATACGTTTTATTTTTTATACATGTATTTATTTTTGTTTGTTTTGGGTCTTCGTTGCTACATGTGGGCTTTCTCTAGTTTCGTCGAGTGGGGCTGCTCTTCCTTCCGGTGTGGGGGCTTCTCACTGCAGTGGCTTCTCTTGTTGCAGAGCACGGGCTGTAGGCATGCAGGCTTCAGTAGTTGTGGCTCATGGGCTCTAGAGCGCAGACTCAGTAGTCGTCACGAACGGGCTTAGTTGCTCCGCGGCATATGGGATCTTCCCGGACCAGGGCTCAAACCCGTGTCCCCTGCATTGCCAGGCAGATTCTTAACCACTGCACCACCAGGGAAGCCCTTGTCATACTTTTTAATTTTTGCCAATCTGAGAGTTGAAAGATGTATCTCAGTGTGGTTTTAGTTTGATTTTATCCAGTTATGAGTGATTCTATTTTCCCCTTAGGTTTGAAAGCCATTTTAATTTTTTTTTTTTGGCTGCGCTGCGTGGCTTGTGGGATCTTAGTTCCCCCACCAGGGATGGAACCAGGATCCCCTGCAGTGGAAGCACTGAGTCCTAACCACTGGAGAACCAGGGAATTCCCCATTTTTTCTTTGGGGTTGGATAAATAGTATTGGGAGAACTCAGATAATGAACTTATTCTATATGTAAGGATCTTCAGAGCTCAAGATGAAGTTCAAGAATTATATTCAAGGCACCAAAGGTTTTGAATAAAGCTTATTGAATAAAAGATCCATGTGAATGAGTTGGTTATTTCCTAAACTCTAGAATTTTATCTGAGGACCCTTGTTGTTATTCACATTGAAATGAAGTGAGAAGAATGTCTTCAGAAAGCATGCTAACTGGAAGTGGCATAGTAGTGGAAGGAACAACGGTTTTGGAGTTAATAAGATCTGATTTTTATTCCTGGAACTGTTTTCATACTAGGAAAATGAACCTGGGGAATTTACCAGAACCTCTCTGTGGCTTGGTTTCTTTCATCTGTAAAAACAGAAATAATAATACCCACTTCTGGTGGTTGTTGTGAAGGTTAAATATGATAGTATATGTATAGTTCCTAGCATATGGAAGCCTATTCATAAATGTAAGTTATATTTCCTCCATTCCCTTTCCCTTATCCCTCTCACCAAGCGAGGAGAAAGATACCAAGAATAAAAATCACAAAAATAAGTAATAAGATAATGACCCATATTTTGGGCCTTTAAGAACCATCTCATGAATTTATCCCAAAACTCAAAGTTGAACACAGAAGTGATATTCTTGGTATTCCAACACTTTACTCTCTGCTTCTCCAAACCTTCTCTCTGAATTTCTTCAGCACTTACAACCTATGCTACAAACTCAAGCGCTTAATGATTTTTACCCAACGTGTTCAATAAGAGTTTGTTGAGCACCTACTGCTTTGCTGGGTTCATTACCATTGTCACACCCTACACAATGTCAAAGCATGAAAGGACTTTAGACATGACCTGGTTGAACTTCATCCTTTTACAGACTTTGCATGCTGGCTCCTCTAACCCTGTGTGATGCACGTGCTTATTTGTCTCAGCTCTTATGCTTTTTAAAATTCATGCTTAATTACTGTGGGAGAAAATAAATGTAAAATATTTAATTAAATCATGCTTACAGATTTTTTTCTTACACTCCAATTTATGCTTTTGGTATTTTGAATCTTTAAAAATTAAATGGCCTTTCCCTGAAAGCCAAAACAATCTTGAGAAAAAGGAACAAGGCTGGAGGCATCATGCTCCCTGATTTCAAGCTATATTACAGAAAGCAGACACACAGATCAATAGAATAGAATAGATAACCCAGAAATAAATCCATGCATACATGGTCAATTAATTTACAGCACAGGAGCCAAGAATATACAATGGAGGAAGGACAGTCTCTAAAATAAATGATGTTGTAAAAACTGGACAGCCACAGGCAAAATAATGAAACTGGACCATTGTTTTACCCATACACAAAAGTTAACTCAAAATAGATTAAAGACTTGAATGTAAGATCTGAAACCATAAAACTCCTAGAAGAAAACATAGGTGGTAAGCTCCTTAACATAGGTCTTGGTGATGAATTTTTGGATTTGACACCAAAAGCATCAGTCTTAGCAAGAGTATTTTGAATCTGTGTCCTCAGACAAAGCAACAAACACAAAAATAAACAAGTGGGACTACATCAAACTAAAAAGCTTCTGCACAGCAAAGGAAACCACCAACAAAATGAAAAGGCGACTTACTGAATGGGAGAAAATATTGCAAATCACATATCTGATAAGGGGTTAATATCCAAAATATGTAAAGAACTCATACAACTTAATAGCAAAACCCCACAAACAATCCGATTAAACAATGGACAGAGGATCTGAATAGATATTTTCTAAAGACATACAAATGGCCAAGGGGTACATAAAAAGATGCTCAATATCACTAATAATCAGGGAAATGCAAACCAAAACCACAATGAGATATCACCTCACACATCTGAGAATGATTAATATCAAAAAGATGAGAAATGGCAAGTGTTGGCAAGAATGTGGAGAATAGGGAACCCTTGTGCACTGTGGGTAGAAATATAAACTGGTTTAGCCACTATGGAAAACACTATGGAGATGTCTCAAAAAATTAAAAATAGAATTACCATATGATCCAGCAATTCCACTTCTGGGTATTTACCCAAAGAAAATGAAAACACGAACTCGAAAAAATATATGCACCCCTATGTTCACTGCAGCATTATTTATAACAGCCAAAATGTAGAAAAAAAACTAAGTGTCCATCAACAGATGAATAGATAAAGAAAATGTGATATATATGTATATATATATATGCATATATACACACACACACAATGGAATGTTATTCAGCCATTAAAAGAATACATGTGTACAATGAATTGTTATTCAGCCATAAAAAAGAATGAAATCTTGCCATTTATGGCAATATGGATGAATCTTGAGAGCATTATGCTAAGTGTAATAAGTCAGACAGGGAAAGACAAATACTGTTATGATCTTACTTAAATGTGGAATCTTAAAAAAATCAAACAAGTTCATAGATACAGAGAACACGTTTGTGGTTGCCAGAAGCAGGGGGTGGGGGATGGGCAAAATGGGTGAAAGGAGTCAAAAGGTATAAACTTCCAGTTGTAAAATAAATAACTCATGGGATGTAATGTACATCATGGTAACTGTGGTTAATAATAGTGTTGCATATTTGAAAGTTGCTAAGAGAGTAAATCTTAAAAGTTCTCATGTCAAGCAAAGAATTCTGTAACTATGTATGGTGAAAGATGTTAACTAGACTTACTGGGGTGATTATTTTACAATACATACAAATATCAAATCATTATGTTGTACATATGAAGCCAATATAATGTTGTATGTCAATCATATTTCAATTAAAAATTAAATGGTCTTTGATAATGGATCTATCTTGTATTGCTTTATTAAGATCAAATACTTCTTGTCATCCCATTCTTTATCCTCTCCTTTTGTGGAATTGCTATCTTTAATTAAAACTGTTTTAAACACAGAAAAAAAGATTGCAGATTAGATTACAGATTAAAAAGAAAAAAGGTTTTTTTTACAAATTTATTTATTTATGCTGCGTTGGCTCTTTGTTACTGTATACTGGCTTTCTATAGTTGTGGCGAGGGTGGGCTACTCTTCGTTGCGGTGCACAGGCTTCTCATCGTGGTGGCTTCCTTGTTGCAGAGCACAGGCTCTAGGCATGTGGGCTTCAGTAGTTGTGGCACATGGGCTCAGTAGTTGTGGCTCGTGGGCTCTACAGCACAGTCTCAGTAGTTGTGGCACACAGGCTAGTTGCTCTACAGCATGTGGGATCTTTCCAGACAAGGGCTCAAACCCATGTCCCCTGCATTGGCAGGTGGATTCTTAACCACAGTGCCACCAGGGAAGCCCCAGAAAAAGATTTCTTTCTTTTTTTTTTTTTTGGATTGGAAGAAGTAATATTGTTATTCTTTGTTTGTTTGTTTTGCTTTTTTTAAATATTTTAATTTTTTTAACATCTCTATTGGAGTATAATTGCTTTACATTGTTGTGTTATTTGCTGCTGTATGAGAAAGTGAATCAGCTATATGTATACATATATCCCCATATCCCCTACCTCTTGCATCTCCCTCCAACCCTCACTATCCCATCCCTCTAGGTGGTCACAAAGCACCAAGCTGATCTCCCTGTGCTATGCAGCTGCTTCCCACTAGCTATCTATTTGACATTTGGTAGTGTATATATATCAACGACACTCTCTCACTTCATCTCAGCTTACCCTACCCCATCCCCGTGTCCTCAAGTCCATTCTCTACATCTACGTCTTTATTCCTGTCCTGCCCCTACGTTCTTCAGATCATTTTTTTTTACATTCCATATATACGTGTTAGCATGAAATATTTGTTTTTCTCTTTCTGACTTACTTCACTCTGTATGATAGATTCTAGGTCCATCCACCTCACTACAAATAACTCAGTTTTGTTTCTTTTTGTGGCTGACTAATATTCAACTGTATATATGTGCCACATCTTCTTTCTCCATTCATCTGTTGATGGACACTTAAGTTGCTTCCATGTCCTGGCTATTGTAAATAGTGCTGCAATGAATATTGTGGTACATGACTCTTTTTGAATTATGTTTTTCTCAGGGTATATGCCCAGTGGTGGGATTGCTAGATCATATGGTAGTTGTATTTTTAGGTTTTAAGGAACGTCCATACTGTTCTCCATAGTGGCTGCATCAATTTACATTCCCAGCAACAGTGCAAAAGTGTTCCCTTTTCTCCACACCCTCTCCAGCATTTATTGTTTGTAGATTTTTTGATGATGGCCATTCTGACCAGTGTGCGAGGATACCTTTTTGTAGTTTTGATTTGCATTTCTCTAATGATTAGTGATGTTGAGCATTCTTTAATGTGTTTGTTGACAATCTGTATATCTTCATCAGTGAAATGTCTATTTAGGTCTTCTGCCCATTTGTGGATTGAGTTTGTTTGTTTTTTTGATATTGAGCTGCATGGGTTGCTTTTATGTTTTGGAGATTAATCCTTTGTCAGTTGCTTCATTTGCAAATATTTTCTCCCATTCTGAGTGTTGTCTTTTCATCTTATTTATGGTTTTCTTTGCTGTGCAAAAGCATTTAAGTTTCATTAGGTCCCATTTGTTTATTTTTCTTTTTATTTCCTTTTCTCTGGGAAGTAGGACAAAAAGGATCTTGCTGTGATTTATGTCATAGAGTCTTCTCTCTATGTTCTCCCCTAAGATTTGTTGGCCTTACAGTTAGATCGTTAATCCATTCTGAGTTTATTTTTGTGTATGGTTTTAGGGAGTGTTCTAATTTCATTCCTTTACATGTAGCTGTGCAGTTTTCCCAGCAACACTTATTGAAGAGGCTGACTTTTCTCCATTGTATATTCTTGCTTGCTTTATCAAAAATAAGGGGACCACATGTGCATGGGTTTGGCTCTGGGGTTTCTATTCTGTTCCATTGATCTATCTTTCTGTTTTTGTGCCAGTACCATACTGCCTTGATTACTGTAGCTTTGTAGTATAGTCTGAAGTCAGGGAGCCTGATTCCTCCAGCTCTGTTTTTCTTTCTCAAGATTGCTTTGGCTATTTGGGGTCTTTTGTGTTTCCATACAAATTGTGAAATTTTTGTTCTAGTTCTGTGAAAAATGCCAGTGGTAGTTTGATAGGGATTGCATTGAATCTGTAGATTGCTTTGGGTAGTATAGTCATTTTCACAATGTTGATTTTTCCAATCAAGAACATGGTATAGCTGTCCATCTGTTTGTATCATTTTAATTTCTTTCATCAGTGTCTTATATTTTCTGCATATAGGTCTTTTGTCTCCTTAGGTAGGTTTATTCCTAGGTATTTTATTCTTTTTGTTGCAATGAAAAATGGTAGTGTTTCCTTAATTTCTCTTTCAGATTTTTCATCATTAGTGTATAGGAATGTCAGAGAGTTCTGTGCATTAATTTTGTGTCCTGCTACTTTACCAAATTCATTGATTAGCTCCAGTAGTTTTCTGGTACCATCTTTAGGATTCTCTATGTACAGTATCATGTCATCTGCAAACAGTGACAGCTTTACTTCTTTCCTGATTTGGATTCCTTTTTCATCTCTGATTGCTGTGGCTAAAACTTCCAAAACTATGTTGAATTATAGTGGTGAGAGTGGGCAACCTTGTCTTGTTCCTGATCTTAGTGGAAATGGTTTCTCTTTTGCACCATTGAGAACGATGTTGGCTGTCGGTTTGTCACATATGGCCTTTATTATGTTGAGCTAAGTTCCTTCTATGTTTACATTCTGGAGAGTTTTTATAATAAATGGGATTTGAATTTTTTGAAAGCATTTTCTGCATCTATTGCAATGATCATATGGTTTTTATCCTTCAGTGTGTTAATATGATGTATCACATTGATTGGTTTTTGTATATTGAGGAATCCTTGCATTCGTGGGATAAACCCCACTTGATCACGGTGTATGATCCTTTTAATGTGCTGCTGGATTCTGTTTGCTAGTATTTATTTGAGGATTTTTATCTATGTTCATCCGTGATTTTGGCCTGTAGTTTCCTTTTTTTGTGACCTCTCTGTCTGGTTTTGGTATCATGGTGATGGTGGCCTCATAGAATAAGTTTGGGAGTGTTCCTCCCTCTGCCATATTTTGGAAGAGTTTGAGAAAGATAGGTGTTAGCTCTTCTCTAAATGTTTAATAGAATTTGCTGTGAAGCCATCTGGTCCTGGGCTTTTGTTTGTTCGAAGATTTTTAATCACAGCTTCAATTTCAGTGCTTGTGATTGGACTGTTCATATTTTCTATTTCTTCCTGGTTCAGTCTCAGAAGTTTATGCATTTCTAAGAATTTGTCCATTTCTTCCAGGTTGTCCATTTTATTTGCATACAGTTGCTTGTAGTAATCTCTCATTATCCTTTGTATTTCTGCAGTGTCCGTTGTTGCCTCTCCTTTTTCATGTCTAATTCTCTTGATTTGAGTCTTCTCCCTTTTTTTCTTGATGATTCTGGCTAATGGTTTATCAATTTTATTTAACTTCTCAAAGAACCAGCTTTTAGTTTTATTGATCTTTGCTGTCATTTCCTTCATTTCTTTTTCATTTATTTCTGTATGACCTTTATGATTTCTTTCATTTTGCTACCTTTGGGTTTCTTTTAATTCTTCTTTCCCTAATTGCTTTAGGTGTAAGGTTAGATTGTTTATTTGAGATGTTTCTTGTCTCTTGAGGTAGGATTGTGTTGCTATAAACTTTCCTCTTAGAACTGCTTTTGCTGCATCCCATAGGTTTTGGGTCATTGTGTTTTCATTGTCATGTTTTCCTAGGTATTTTTTTGATTTCTTGCTTGATTTCTTCAGTGAACTCTTGGCTATTTCATGATGTATTGTTTAGCCTCCATGTGTTTTATGTTTTTTACTTTTTTTTCCCTGTAATTTATTTTGAATCTCATAGTGTTGTGTTCAGAAAAGATGCTTGGTATGATTTCAATTTTCTTAAATTTACCGAGGCTTGATTTGAGACCCATGATGTGATCTATACTGGAGAATGTTCCATGTGCACTTTAGAAGAATGTAACCTGCTGTTTTCGGATGGAATGTCCTATAAATATCAATGAACTCTCTCTGGTCTATTGTGTCATTCAAAAGTTGTGTTTCTTTATCAATTTTCTATCTGAATGATCTGTCCATTCGTGTTAATGTCACCCATTATTTTTGTGTTACCGTCGATTTCCTCTTTTATAGCTATTAGCATTTTCCTTATGTATTGATGTGCTCCTATGTTGGGTGCATATATATTTATAATTGTTATATCTTCTTCTTAGATTGATCCCGTGATCATTATGTAGTGTCCTCCTTGTCTCTTGTAACATTCTTTGTTTTAAAGTCTATTTTATCTGGTAGGAGTATTGCTACTCCAGCTTTCTTTTGATTTCCAGTTGCATGGTATAATTTGTTCCATCCCCTCACTTTCAGTCTGTATGTGTCCCTAGGTCTGAAGTGGGTCTCTTGTAGACAGCATGTATATGAGTCTTGTTTCTGTGTCCATTCAGCGATCCTGTGTCTTTTGGTTGGAGCATTTAATCCATTCACATTTAAGGTAATTATCGATATGTATGCTCCTATTACCATTTTCTTAATTTTTATGGGTTTGTTTTTGTAGGTCCTTTTCTTCTCTTGTGTTTCCCACTTAGAGACGTTCCTTTGGCATTTGTTGTAAAGCTGGTCTGGTGGTGCTGAATTGTGTTATCTTTTGCTTGTCTGTAAAGCTTTTGATTTCTCCATCGAATCTGAATGAGATCCTTGCATGGTAGAGTAATCTTGGTTGTAGGTTCTTCCTTTTCATCACTTTAAATATATTGTGCCACTCCCTTCTGGCTTGTAGAGTTTCTGCTGAGAAATCAGCTCTTTACCTTATGGGAGTTCCCCTGTATGTTATTGGTCGTTTTTCCCTTGTTGCTTTTAGTAATTTTTCTTTGTCTTTAATTTTTGTCAGTTTGATTACTATGTGTCTTGCCATGTTTCTCCTTGGGTTTATCCTGTTGGGATTCTCTGCACTTCCTGGACTTGGGTGACTATTTTCTTTCCCATGTTAGGGAAGTTTTCAACTATAATCTCTTCAAATATTTTCTCGGGTCCTTTTTCTCTCTCTTCTCCTTCTGTAACCCCTATAATACGAATGTTAGTGCATTTAATGTTGTCCCAGAGGTGTCTTAGGCTGTCTTCATTTCTTTTCATTCTTTTTCTTTACTCTGTCCCATAGCAGTGAATTCCACCATTCTGTCTTCCAGGTCACTTATCCATTCTTCTGCCTCAGTTATTGTGCTATTGATTCCTTCTCGTGTATTTTTCATTTCAGTTATTGTATTGTTCATCTCTGTTTGTTTGTTCTTGAGTTCTTCTAGGTGTTTGTTCTTTAATTCTTCTAGGTCTTTGTTAAACATTTCTTGCATCTTCTCAATCTTTCTTCCATTCTTTTTCTGGGGTCCTGGATCATCCCACTATCATTATTCTCAATTTTTTTTGGAAGGTTGCCTATCTCCACCTCATTTAATTGTTTTTTGGGGGTTTTATCTTGTTCATTTATCTGGGACAGAGTTCTCTGCCTTTTTATTTTGTCTGTCTTTCTGTGAATGTGGTTTTCTTTCCACAGGCTGCAGGATTGTACTTCTTGCTTCTGCTGTCTGCCCTCTGGTGGATGAAGTTATCTAAGAGGCTTGTGCAAGCTTTCTGATCAGAGGGACTGGTGGTGGGTAGAGCTGGGTGTCACTTTGGTGGGCAGAGCTCAGTAAAACTCTAATCTGCTTGTCTGATGATGGGTGGGGCTGAGTTCCCTCCCTGTTGGTTGTTCTGCCTGATGAGACCCAGTACTGGAGGCTACAGGCTCTTTGGCAGGGCTAATTGTGGACTCTGGGAGGACTCATGCCAAAGAGTACTTCCCAGAACTTCTGCTACCAGTGCCCTTGTCCCCACAGCAAGCCACAGCCCCCCCTGCCGCTGCAGGAGACCCTCCAAGACTAGCAGGTAAGTCTGGTTCAGTCTCCTATGGGGTCACATCTCCTTTCCCCTGGGTCCTGATGTGCACACTACTTTGTGTGTGCCCTCCAACTGTGGAGTCTCTGTTTCCCCAAGTCTTGTCAAAGTCCATCTCACTGCAGTTTCTCGTTTGTCTTTGGATGTGGGATATCTTTCTTTGGTGAGTTCCAGTGTTTTCCTGTCAATGGTTGTTCAGCAGTTAGCTGTGATTCTGATGCTCTCTCAAGAGGGAGTGAACACACGTCCTACTCCACCAACTTGAACCAATCTCTCCTCTTTCTTCTTATAAGATATCAAATTTATATTATAAATATTATTTGACAGATTGTAAGACTACATTTAAGTTTACCTAGGTATACTTGGACACATAACTCATAAATCCATATGATTTTCTGAGCTATGGTACCGGACTGAATCTTCCAAGGTGGCTTCAAACTGAGGAGAACCCTCTTCCTCAATTCTTCCAGTTCCAGACAGGCAGCCACAGAGCAATACTAGAACATTTTAATACTGTATTCATGAACTGGGGTTCCAGATGACCTGTTGGGCACGATTGCATTGACAAATATAAATATTTGTTGCGAACTATTTATATTGTGACACTGCCTTTTGCAATCCCTTGACCCATGAGCTGATAATCAGGTTTTTAGGGAACAGTGTAGAAGAAAACCCTTATTTTAAGTTACTACAAAGCCAAAATTTTAAGAAGAACAAACAAAGCAGCAGTGGTTCCTATTTTCATGCTACTGTTGTTTTTAAAGATATTGATATTACTTATATATGTAATATACTCCAAGGCATTTTTTACACCTGATGTTTTGAAACTTAACAAGTAAATAAATGCCATTGAAATTCATAATTTTCTAGTATCCAAAACAGAGGGATAAAGTGCTATTGCTTCATTGGCTCATTGTGATAATGGGGAACCACATTATTGTATGGAAATAATCCAGAAACCATTGAGAACGCATTGAATGGGAGTATTGCTACACCTTCTTTAGTCACTGTTGAGTATTATAACATTTCTGACAGTCAAATATAAAAGCAAATTGTTGAGCTTCATGATTGACTTACATATTTTTTAATTTTACATTGAATGACATTTTGTAAAAACCACAGACCCAAGCAACTATAAACTTCAGCAAGGTTTTTTTTTTTGTCTGAACCTGAAAAGATAGCCATATCTTCTGCTCAATAAAGCAACATAGACTAAGGAAATAAATTTGCAACCCATCTTTTTTTTTTTTTTTTTTACAGTACGCGGGCCTCTCACTGTGGCCTCTCCTGTTGTGGAGCACAGGCTCCAGACGCGCAGGCTCAGCGGCCATGGCTCATGGGCCTAGCCACTCCGCGGCATGTGGGATCTTCCCAGACCGGGGCACGAACTCGTGTCCCCTGCAACGGCAGGCAGACTCTCAACCACTGCGCCACCAGGGAAGCCCCTGCAACCCATCTTATATGGAGAAAAATAAAATGCTGTATGTCTCTTGACTGTCTGCCAGAGTCATAAACATTGGAAGCATTTGAAGCCTTCAGAAGTGGCAACCAGCATCAAATTGTTTTTTACTGCATGCTTCCTCACTCTAAGGCAGAATGAAACAATCAGCTACCATTTGCCATTAAGTATAAGACTGCAATCATGCACATTTTTCTATATAATGTCTGTGTAATAATCATTGCCCTGTAATTCTGAGTGCATTAAGACAGACACAAAGTTGGGAAGATGTGACAGGCAAAATTCACTCTGCAGGTGTGAGAGTTGTTGTGGGTTTCTGCATGTAAGGCTGCAAGCAGAAATTGGACCTCTGAGGTATTTACCTTCATTGATGCCTAGTTATGGACATAATGAAAAGCATATGATCTCACAATCAGAATTTATGAACTGACCACAAAAATCAATCAGTTAAGTAATTATTAAACACCTTATATGTGTTTAGTCTTGTGCTAGGCTCTGTCTTTGGGAGATGCAGAAAAACAGTATAATTCCTGCCATAAAATATTTACATTATTGGACATAATGGTCACAGGAATGAAATAAGAGCAACTAGCATAAGATAAAGGATTAAAACTGTGTAATATGGATTATATTGAGCAATACTAGTCCAAAGAACAGAGAGATCAATGGAGTCTTGAACTGGACTGGATAAGCTCTTAAGACCAGGATGAGAGTGGAGGAGAGAACATTCTAGGCAAGGAAAATAGAATGGATGGACATAAGAAGAAAAGAATAAATTAATGGGACTGACAAAATGCAAAAAGACTGAAAACTAAGTAGAGAGATCATGTAAGGCAGTGGTTCTCAAACAGTGGTCCCCAAACCAGCAGCATCAGCATGGCCTGGGAACTTGTTAGAAATGCATATATTGAGCCCTACTCAGACTTACTTAATCAGAAACTCTAGGGGTGGGGCCCCCCAAAATCTGCATATTAACAAGCCATCCCATTGATTTTGACGCATGCTCAAGTTTGAGAACCATTGATGTAGAGGAATACAGAATCACTGATGTTGAAAAATGGAGAGAAATAAGATTGTAAGGTAGAATAGGTGCCTTGAAAGCCAGGCAGATGGTGGTTTCACTTGATGTAGTAGGAAATGAGTTACTGGGTGTTCTGAAAAAAGGAAGTGAGAATGATTATTGTGGCAGTGATGGACAAAAGAGGTGAAAGTCAGAAGGAGGCTGTTGCAGTAATCCAAACATAAGACGATGAGGGTCTAGCCTTAGTTAGAGGCGTCAGAAATAGAGAGAAGTAACAGTAATAATGATAATAATAACCATTTACTAAGAACTTATAGGCCCGTGCTTATATGCTGAGCACTTTACACGTGTTAATTTATTTTAGCACCTTAAAAATCTTATAAGATTAGTACCATTCTTATTCCTACTTCAGAGATAAGGAGGCTAGAAAACCGAGAGATTCTGGGTCTGAGGGTAAAAATGTAGTGATTAGGCTTTAAGATAAGTCTTGGTGTTTGAGCCTGGGAACTTTTCTGATCTATCTTTTTGTCCTAAACTCTTTACCACATCCTCCTCCCATTTTCGTGTACCTAAGTCTTTTCACCACCACCACCCCAGTTTCTGAGCTCTGGGGAAATATAAATAGCTAATAAACATAAGATTGTCAGCCTCTTTAGTAACCAGGGAAATGGGAATTTAAAACAAAATATTTTGTAAAGCTTTTAAAAAGGGAGAAATATGGCTGAACACTTCCTAATTCAGTTCACTTTTGTTTGATTCAAAATATTAATATAGCATATAATTATCTCTCTGGGTACATCTCAATATGTAAATGATTCAAAACTCATAGTTTTGTTGTTGTTGTTTTGTTGTTTTTTTGCGGTATGCAGGCCTCTCACTGCTGTGGCCTCTCCCGTTGCGGAGCACAGGCTCCGGACGCGCAGGCTCAGTGGCCATGGCTCACGGGCCCAGCCGCTCCGCGGCATGTGGGATCCTTCCGGACCAGGGCATGAACCTGTGTCCCCCGCATCAACAGGCGGACCCCCAACCACTGCACCACCAGGGAAGCCCCAAAACTCATATATTTTTAACATGCTAACAAAAACACCAGGGTTTCAGAATATAAAAATAGCATAATGGGTAGGGGGTCTGGAAAACCACCCTCAGGTTTAAGTTATTAGCTAGAAGGACTCAAGACTCAAAATATAATCGTATTCATGGCTGAGATTTATCACAGCAAAATCATAAAAAACAAAATCAGCAAAGGGGGAAAGTGCATGGGGCAAAATCCAGAGGAAACCAGGCACAAACTTCCAAGAGTTCTAAGTGGAGTCACACAGGAGGTGCTTGATTCCCCTAGCATTGAATGTGACAACACATGTGAGGTATCTACCATGGAAACTCATTAAAGATTCAGTGCCACAGTTTTCTACTGGGGCTGGTCATGTAGTCACCCACTGTCTAGCATGTACGAAGATTTCCCACCTCCAGAAGGAAAGCAGGATTCAGCCCATTGTACAGTTTAGGCACAATAAGCCACCCTTATCAGTTAGGGAGTAGTGGTCCCAGATTCAAGTTCCCAGACACAAGCCAAGGTCCAATCTTGCAACTAGGCTTTTCTAAAGATAGCACTCTCAGGCCTGCTATGTCAACTCTTTCCTCCACAGACGATATACTGGAATCTCAAAAATAGCTTTTGGACAAAGTTATTTGTTTGCTTTTTCATTCGATAAAAGATTCCATGATTCAATTCTCTTTCCAAGGACCATTCTATATTTTTACAATACTATAGCTAACACTAATAAACAGGATTATTTCATTAGATTATTTCAGTATCTGAAGCATAGAATGAAATGATTAAAAATCAATTTCAAGACTACTCAACAGGAAAATGCTTTCTCCATTTTCATGATCTGATTGACCACAGTTTTGAGTACCCAGCTGATAATACACATAATATTTGTGATACTTTTGCTTTCATTGTAAAGCATAATGTTAACCTTCCAGATTGGTGCATTTTCATGATCTTGTTATTTTATATGTAAATCTCTGGATTTCAATTCACATATATTTCAAGTACTTCTCTGCCATTGCACAAATATCCTATGAACACAGCGCTGATGAATTTTTACATATATGATTATCCTACTTATGCTGCTAAGCCATTTCATGTAACTGTTAGCAAAACTGTCTAAAACATGAGCAGCTCAATAAGGGCCTTGTTGGTAACCTCAGGAGATACAGAGAATGTAGAGATTTAAGAAAAGAACAGGAGAGATTTTCTTTATACTCCAGAAATGCAGTTTTAATTTCTCTTTATTCTAGGATTGAAATACTTAAACGTCAACCTTAGATAGTGACAAAAAGGTGTGTTTCTTTGGCCTTTCTTAGATGGAGTTGTAGAAAATGCACAAAAAGAAATAATAAAAAACATTCTGTGAAAAATTTTAATCCTCTTACATTCAAAGCAAAAAAGAAACTTTACCAGAAAAATTGTCAGCTGTGTTAACAAATTGGAACTTGGGTTCTAAAAATTGTTTTCATTAAATATTGAATAGTTACATGAGTTTTAAAATAAAATATATGTAAGAAAGAAAGAATCACATACCCCTCAAATACCCTCATTTTCTCTACCCACTTTAAAACTCAGGAGTCTCTGACAGATTTCATTCCCTTCTTCCCTCCTCAGAGGTAACCAATAGCCTGAATTTTGTGCTTATCATTTCCTTGCTTTCCTTTATGTTTTCCCCCACATATATAGTATATTTAAAGCATACAATTTTTGTTTTCGCATGTTTACAAACTTTATATAAATGGAATCATGGTATAGATATTTGGGGAGAGCTGCTTTTCTTGCTCAATATCATGCCCCAAAGATTTATTTATATTGTTTCTTGTAACTGTAGTTCATTCATTTTCACTGCTGAAAAATATTCCAATCTATGAATACATTTTTATATTCAGTCCTTCAGTGAGCAGTTGAGTTTTTTAAAAGTTTTAGCTTTTACAAATAGTGATGTTCCATTTCTCTTAGTACATATGTCCAAGAGTTTCTCTGGGGAATCGTTTCAAACTTTTCTGACTATGTGGTGGACAAACTCTAGGATAGCCCACCCATGGTCTCCACCTGCTGATTTTCAGACATTTGTGTAGTCCCCTTCACTTGAGTGTGGACGGGATCTGTGATTTTAAACAATAGAGTACAGCAAAGGTCATGGGATTAATGTCATTACCTATGTAAAATTGTAGCACTTATCTTGCTGGAGTCTCTACTGCTTTGAGGAAGCAAGTGGCCATGTTGGTGACTCCCACACAGCAAGGAACTGAGGGTGGCCTTTATGGGGTAAGAGTGATCTCTGGACTACAGTTAACAAGAAACAGAAGGCATCAGTCCTTCAGCTGTAAGAAAGTAATTCTGACAACAACGTGAGTGAACTTGAGAATGGATACTACCCCAGTTCAGCCTCAGCTGAAACTGCAGCCCTAGCCAATGCTTTGAGTGCAGCCTTTTGAGACCCTAAGAATAGGACCTAACTGAGCTATACCTGGACTTCTGATCCACAGATACTATAAAATAATAAATGTGTGTTTTGTTTTAAGCCACTAAGTTTGTGGTACTTTTTAGATAGCAATAGAAAACTAATACAGACTGCAACCCACAACAGGAAATACATTTTACATTTTAACCAAGTACAAACACACACACACACACACACACACACACACACATGCACGTGCCCAAGTATCCAATGTATCCAATCATCTTAGGTTATCTTATCTCTACCCCAAGCTTTTTAAAAATTCTAATTGTCACACTTGTATACATTTTTCTGGTTCCTTTTCGTTCGAGATCTGATTTCTGTAGGGTGACCTTTGTCCCTTGGTGTCAAGGGTTTGAAAAACTACAGCCCAAATGGCAGTGCCTTTCCCTCTCAAACATCAGACCTACCCTGAGAGTCTTTTTCTCCAAAGTCCTTTTCTAAACACGACCTGAGCTACTGGCATGAAAGAAGCATTCCAAATTGGCTTCAGGACAAATGATGAATGAGGGGTCCTTTTAGTTTCTTCTCACCTCCTCTTTCTACCCACCCTCCCCCACAGTGCTAAATAACCAGGTGATTTTTCTAGGTCCAAATGCAGGAGGGGAGGGTCTTGCTGAATGCCCTTCTCTGGAGAAGAGACCCCATCAACCCCCACCCCTGATCCAGGGACTCTGGACAGACGTACTGGATGCTAAGTAACCAAGTATAGGGTTGCTTTGTCTCCTTTTTCTCCTTGCAAACTCTAAGTTCATTCCCAGGAATCTCCAAAATCTCTGGGGTCTCCAGTCACTGTCTAGTCTGTCTGTTTTTTGGAAATCCTTTACACCAGCCTCCTCCACCTCTTAAGCCCAGGGTTCCAGCAAACATCCCAGAGATGGCTGGCTCATCCGCCATGTCTGGAGTTGCCATAAACTTGGTTGACAACCTTGCCCAGGAGACACTCATCTGTGAGAAAAATGCTTGGGAATTTCACAAGGCAGCCTGTGATTGCTGAGAAGTGCTGGGGCTGAGTTTCCTAATGGATCTATGCCCAGCAGTGGACTTCCCAAGAGGTGAAAGTCTCTCTCTCTTTTTTTTTTTTTTCAGTACGCGAGCCTCTCACTGTTGTGGCCTCTCCCGTTGTGGAGCACAGGGTCTGGAAGCGCAGGCCCAGCGGCCATGGCTCACGGTCCCAGCCACTCCGCAGCATGTGCCCGGACTGGGGCATGAACCCGTGTCCCCTGCATCGGCAGGCGGACTCTCAACCATTGGGTGACCAGGGAAGCCCTAATGTCTCTCTTGATATATCCATTCTTTGTAAATGGTGTCAAAACATGCCTCCCTTCTCCCTCACCAACCCTCCTGCAGTCTCTGTTTGTCTCCCCAGCTCTTCTTCCTCCCTTATCTCCCTTCACCACCTCTTTCCTCTCTTGGCGGTGTCAGGAGGGAGACCAGTCCTGTATCTCCAGGTTAAGACAAATGCCTGGGCCCTGGAGAGGGCTTGTGGTTCAGCACCATGGACAGTAACCACGGGCCCTCTCCCTCCCTGAGTCCTGTTGGCTGAGCTTTGGCTACTGGATGGGCAGTTGTTGGAGCCTGTCGCTCGTGCATCCTTGTGCATCTGGAAACCTCATACATCTGTGTCTGGAGGTTTGGTCCTGCTTGATCATAGTTTGCATTCTCTTCACTCCCTGAGTTTGGGGGTCAATCCATTCTCTCTGGCCATTTGGGGATTTAATCCTTCCAGGAACTGCTTAAGTTGATTTTTCTTATTTTTTAAAGATCCAGTGCAGGGGCTTCCTTGGTGGCGCAGTGGTTAAGAATCTGCCTGCCAATGCAGGAGACAAGTGTTCGAGCCCTGATCTGGGAAGATCCCACATGCCACAGAGCAACTAACCCCGTGCACCACAACTAATGAGCCTGCGCTCTAGAGCCCATAAGCCACAAGTACTGAGCCCGCATGCCACAACTACTGAAGCCTGTGTGCCTAGAGCCCATGCTCCGCACCAAGAGAAACCACCGCAATGAGAAGCCCATGCACTGCAACGAAGTGTAGCCCCTGCTCGCCACAGTTAGAGAAAGCCCATGCACAGCAAAGAAGACACAATGTAGCCAAAAAATAAAACAAATAAATTTATAAAATAAACAAATAAAGATCCAGTTCACTTTTTATTTCAGTTTTGATGTAGTGGTTTTCCAGGTCAATAGGTCCCCATTTAAATGAAGACCCTGGGGCTTCCCTGGTGGCGCAGTGGTTGAGAGTCCGCCTGCCAATGCAGGGGACACAGGTTGGGCCCCGGACCGGGAATATCCCACATGCCACGGAGCGGCTGGGCCCGTGAGCCATGGCCGCTGAGTCTGCGCATCCAGAGCCTGTGCTCCGCGACGGGAGAGGCCACAACAGTGAGAGAGGTCCGTGTACCGCAAAAAAAAAAAAAGTAAAAGAAGACCCTGACTTCTTTTCATGGCGACTGTATTTCTTTGTCTTTCTCAAGGTGGGAAGGCCCCCTTGGTACCATCTTAGGCAGTAGGAAGTGACCTGCTCTATTGAGTCAGTACGTTGATACTCAGCATGCAAAACTCTCAGTTTTGAATTACTCATGTTTCACCCAGGTATATCCAACAGGAAAGAAAACAACATGAAAACACACAAACACACATACACACACATTACATAACTGAATCAAGTTTCACAAAACCATACTAATAGTTTCTACCTATAATGCACTCATTTTTCTGTACTACTCACATTCATTTTTCTTAACATCTTTATTGGAGTAAAATTGCTTTCCAATGGTGTGTTAGTTTCTGCTTTATAACAAAGTAAATCAGTTATACATATGTTCCCATATCTCTTTTCTCTTCCATCTCCCTCCCTCCCACCCTCCCTATCCCACCCCTCTAGGTGGTCTCAAAGCACCAAGATCTCCCTGTGCTATGCGGATGCTTCCTACTAGCTATCTATTTTACGTGTTGTAGTGTAGGTATGTCTATGCCACTCTCTCACTTTGTCCCAGCTTACCATTCCCCCTCCCTATTATCCTCAAGTCCATTCTCTAGTAGGTCTGTGTCTTTCTTCCTGTCTTGCCCCTAGGTTCTTCATGACCTTATTCTTTTTTTTCTTAGATTCCATACATATGTGTTAGCATACGGTATTTGTTTTTCTCTTTCTGACTTATTTCACTCTGTATGACAGGTTCTAGGTCCATCCACCTCACTACAAATAACTCAATTTTGTTTCTTTTTATGGCTGAGGAATATTCCATCGTTTATATGTGCCACATCTTCTTTACCATTTATCTGTTGATGGACACTTAGGTTGCTTCCATGTCCTGGCTATTGTAAATAGAGCTGCATTGAACATTTTGGTACATGACTCTTTTTGAATTATGGTTTTCTCAGGGAATATACTCAGTACTGGGATTGCTGGTTCATAGGGTAGTTCTATTTTTAATTTTTTAAGGAACCTCCATACTGTTCTCCATAGTGGCTGTATCAACATACATTCCCTCAAACAGTGCAATAGGGTTCCCTTTTCTCCACACCCTCTCCAGCATTTATTGTTTGTAGATTTTTTGATGATGCGCATTCTGACCGGTGTGAGATGATATCTCATCGTAGTTTTGATTTGCATTTCTCTAATGATTAATGATGTTGAGCATCCTTTCATGAGTTTGTTGGCAATCTTATGTCTTCTTTGGAAAAATGTCTATTTAGGTCTTCTGCCCATTTTTGGATTGGGTTGTTTGTTTTCTTGATATTGAGCTGCATGAACTGCTTGTAAACTTTGGAGATTAATCCTTTGTCAGTTGCCTCATTTGCAAATATTTTCTCCCATTCTGAGGGTTGTCTTTTCATCTTGTTTATGGCTTCCTTTGCGGTGACAAAGCTTTTAAGTTTCATTAGGTCCCATTTGTTTATTTCTGTTTTTATTTCCATTTCTCTAGGAGGTGAGTGAAGAAGGACCTTCCTGTGATTTATGTCATAGAGTGTTCTGCTTATGTTTTCCTCTAACAGTTTGATAGTGTCTGGCCTTACATTTAGGGCTTAAATCAATTTTCAGTTTATTTTTGTGTATGGTGCTAGGGACTGTTCAAATCTCATACTTTTACATGTACCTGTCCAGTTTTCCCAGCACCAATTATTGAAGAGGCTGTCTTTTCTCCACTGTATATTCTTGCCTCCTTCATCAATGTTAAGGTGAACATATATGTGTGGGTTTATTTCTGGGCTTTTTATCCTTTTCCATTGATCCATATTTCTGGTTTTTTGCCAGGACCATACTGTCTTGATTACTGTAGCTTTGTAATATAGTCTGAAGTCAGGAATCCTGATTCTTCCAGCTCCCTTTTTCTTTTTCAAGATTGCTTTGGCTATTCGGGGTCTTTTGTGTTTCCATACAAATTGTGAAATTTTTTGTTCTAGTTCTGTGAAAAATGCCAGTGGTAGTTTGATAGAGATTGCATTCAATCTGTAGATTGTTTTGGGTAGTAGAGACATTTTCACAATGTTCATTCTTCCAATCCAAGAACATGGTATATCTCTCCATTTGTACCATCTTTAATTTCTTTCATCAGTGTCTTATAATTTTCTGCATACAGGTCTTTTGTCTCCTTAGGTAGGTTTATTCCTAGATATTTTATTCTTTTTGTTGCAGTGGTAAATGGGAGTGTTTCCTTAATTTCACTTTCAGATTTTTTATCATTAGTATATAGGGATGCTAGAGATTTCTGTGCATTAATTTTGTATCCCGCTACTTTACCAAATTCATTGATTAGCTCTGGTAGTTTTCTGGTAGCATCTTTAGGATTCTCTATGTATAGTATCATGTCATCTGCAAACAGTGACAGCTTTACTTCTTCTTTTCCGATTTGGATTCCTTTTATTTCTTTTTTTTCTCTGCTGTGGCTAAAACTTCCAAAACTATGTTGAACAATAGTGGTGAGAGTGGGCAACCTTGTCTTGTTCCTGATCTTAGTGGAAATGGTTTCCGTTTTTCACCGTTGAGGACAATGTTGGCTGTGGGTTTGTCATATCTGGCCTTTATTATGTTGAGGAAAGTTCCCTCTATGCCTACTTTCTGCAGGGTTTTTATCATAAATGGGTGTTGAATTTTGTTGAAAGCTTTTTCTACATCTACTGAGATGATCATCTGGTTTTTATTCTTCAACTTGTTAATATGGTGTATCACATTGATTGATTTGCATATATTGAAGAATCCTTGCATTCCTGGGATAAACCCCACTTGATCATGGTGTATGATCCTTTTAATATGCTGTTGGATTCTGCTTGCTAGTATTTTGTTGAGGTTTTTTGCATCTATGTTCATTAGTGATATTGGCCTGTACTTTTCTTTCTTTGTGACATCTTTGTCTGGTTTTGGTATCAGGGTGATGGTGGCAGCGTAGAATGAGTTTGGGAGTGTTCCTCCCTCTGTTATATTTTGGAAGAGTTTGAGAAGGATAGATGTTAGCTCTTCTCTAAATGTGTGATAGAATTCGCCTGTGAAGCCATCTGCTCCTGGGCTTTTGTTTGTCTGAAGATTTTTAATCACAGCTTCAATTTCAGTGCTTGTGATTGGTCTGTTCATATTTTCTATTTCTTCCTGGTTCAGTCTCAGAAGTTTATGCATTTCTAAGAATTTGTCCTTTTCTTCCAGGTCGTCCATTTTATTGGCATAGAGTTGCCTGTAGTAATCTCTCATGATCCTTTATATTTCTGCAGTGTCAGTTGTTACTTCTCCTTTTTCATTTCTAGTTCTATTGATTTGAGTCTTCTCCCTTTTTTCTTGATGTGTCTGGCTAATGGTTTATCAATTTAGTGTATCTTCTCAAAGAACCAGCTTTTAGTTTTATTGATCTTTGCTATCGTTTTCTTCATTTATTTTTCATTTATTTCTTATCTGATCTTTATGATTTCTTTCCTTCTGCTAACTCTGGGGTATTTTTGTTCTTTTTTCTCTAATTACTTTAGGTGTAAGGTTAGGTTGTTTATTTAAGATTTTTCTTGTTTCTTAAGGTAGGATTGTATTGCTATAAACTTCCCTCTTAGAACTGCTCTTGCTGCATCCCAAAGGTTTTGGGTCATAGTGTTTTCATTGTTATTTGTTTCTCGGTAGTTTTTGATTTCATCTTTGATTGCTTCAGTGATCTCTTGGATATTAAGTAATGTATTGTTTAACCTCCATGTGTTTGTATTTTTTACAAAGTTTTTCCTTTTATTGATATCTGGTCTCATAGCATTAAGGTCAGAAAAGATATTTGTACAATTTCAATTTTCTTAAATATACCAAGCCTTGATTTGTTACCCAAGATATGATCTATCCTGGAGACTGTTCCATGAGCACTTGTGAAGAAAGTGTATTCTGTTGTTTTTGGATGGAATGTCCTTTAAATATCAATTAAGTACATCTTGTTTAATGTATCATTTAAAGCTTATGTTTCCTTATTTATTTTTATTTTGGATAATCTGTCCATTGGTGAAAGTGAGGTGTTAAAGACCCCTACTATGATTGTGCTACTGTCTATTTCCCCTTTTATGGCCCTTAGTATTTGCCTTATGTATTGAGGTCCTCCTATGTTGTGTGTATGAATATTTACAATTGTTATATCTTCTTCCTGTATTGATCCCTTGATCATTATGTAGTGTCCTTCTATGTCTCTTGTAATAGTCTTTATTTTGAAGTATATTTTGCTGATATGAGAATTGCTACTCCAGCTTTCTGCTGATTTTCATTTGCATTTAATATCTTTTTCCATCCCTTCCCTTTCAGTCTGTATGTGTCACTAGGTCTGAAGTGGGTCTCTTGTAGATAGCATATACACGGGACTTGTTTTTGTATCCATTCAGCCAGTGTATGTCTTTTGGTTGGAGCACTTAATCCATTTACATTTAAGGTAATTATCGATATGTATGTTCCTATTATCATTTTCTTCATTGTTCTGGGTTTGTTATTGTAGGCCTTTTCCTTGTCTTGTCTTTCCTGCCTAAAGAAGTTCCTTTAGCATTCTTGTAAAGCTGGTTTGGTGGTGCTGAATTCTCTTAGCTTTTGCTTGCTTGTAAACATTTTAATTTCTCCATCAAATCTGAATGCAATTCTTGCTGGGTAGAGTAATCTTGGTTGTAGGTTTTTCTCCTTCATCACTTTGAATATGGCCTGCCACTCCCTTCTGGCTTGCAGAGTTTCTGCTGAACTTTCCACTGTTAACCATATGGGGATTCCCTTGTGTGTTATTTGTTGTTTTTCCCTTGCTGTTTTTAATATGTTTTCTTTTTATTTAATTTTGACAGTTTGATTAATATTTGTCTTGGCATGTTTCGTCTTGGATTTATCTTGTATGGGACTCTCTGTTTTTCCTGGACTTGATTAACAATTTCTTTTCCCATATTAGGGAAGTTTCAACTCTAATCTCTTCAAATATTTTCTCAGTCCCTTTCTTTTTCTCTTCTTCTCTGGAACCCCTGTAATTCAAATGTTGGTGTGTTTAATGTTGTCCCAGAGGTCTCTGAGACTGTCCTCAATTTTTTTCATTCTTTTTTCTTTATTCTGCTCTGCAGTATTTATTTCCACTATTTTATCTTCTAGGTCACTTATCCGTTCTTCTGCCTCAGTTTTTCTGCTATTGATCCCTTCTAGAGAAGTTTTAATTTCGTTTATTGTGTTGTTCACCACCATTTGTTTGCTCTTTAGGTCTTCTAGGTCTTTGTTATACCTTTCTTGTATTTTCTCTATTCTATTTCCAAGATTTTGAATCATCTTTACTATCATTCTTATGAATTCTTTTTCAGGTAGCCTGCCTATTTCCTCTTCATTTGTTAGGTTTGGTGGGTTTTTGCCTTGCTCCTTCATCTGCCATGTGTTTTACTGTCCTCTCATTTTGCTTAACTTACTGTGTTTGGGGTCTCCTTTTTGCAGGCTGCAGGTTCATAGTTCCTGCTGTTTTTGGTGTCTGTCTCCAGTGGCTAAGGTTGGTTCAGTGTGTTGTGTAGGCTTCCTGGTGGAGGGGACTAGTGCCTGTGTTCTGGTGGATGAGGCTGGATCTTGTCTTTCTGGTGGGCAGATCCACGTCTGGTGGTGTGTTTTGGGGTGTCTGTGCCCTTATTATGATTTTAGGCAGTCTCTCTGCTAATGGATGGAATTGTGTTCCTGTCCTGCTAGTTGTTTGGCATAGGATGTCCAGCACTGTCACTTGCTGGTCGTTGAGTGAAGCTGGGTCTTGGCATTGAGATGGAGATCTCTGGGAGATTTTTGCCATTTTATATTATGTAGAGCTGGGAGGTCTCTGGTGGACCAGTGTTCTGAACTTGGCTATCCCACCTCAGAGGCACATCCGTGATGCCTGGATGGAGCACCAAGAGCCTTTCATCCACAGAGCTCAGAGTAAAAGGGAGAAAAAATAGAAAGAAAGAAAGCAAGAAGATAAAATAGAATAAAGTAAAATAAAATGAAATAACGTTATTAAAATAAAAAATAATTGTTAAGAAAACATTTTAAAAAATAACAAGCAACCAAAAATAAATGGACAGACAGAACCCTAGGACAAATGGTAAAAGTAAAGCTAAAGACATATCACACACAGAAGCATACACATACACACTCACAAAAAGAGAAAAGGGGGGGAAAATATGTATATCTTTGCTCCCAACGTCCACATCCTCAATTTGGGATGATTCATTGTCTATTCAGGTATTCCACTGATGCAGAGTACATCAAGTTGATTTTGGAGGTTTAATCCTCTGCTCCTGAGGCTGCTGGGAGAAATTTCCCTTTCTCTTCTTTGTTCACACAGCTCCCGGGGTTCTCCTTTGGATTTGGACCCGCAGCTGCATGTAGGTCGCCTGAGGGCGTCTGTTCTTCACTCAGACAGGACGAGGTTAAAGGTGCAGCTGATTCGGGGGCTCTGGCTCACTCAGGCCTGGGGGAAGGAGGGGTACGGATGTGGGGCAAGCCTGCGGTGGTAGAAACCAGCATGACGTTGCAACAGCCTGAAGCATGCAGTGTGTTCTCTCGGGGAAGTTGTCCCTGGATCACGGGACCCTGGCAGTGGTGGACTGCACAGGCTCCTGGAAGGAAGGGGAGGTGTGGATAGTGACCTGTGCTTGCACACTGGCTTCTTGGTGGCTGCAGCAGCAGCCTTAGCATCCCATGCCCATCTGTGGGGTTCACGCTGATAGCCGCGGCTCACGCCCATCTCTGGAGCTCCTTTAAGCAGTGCTCTTGATCCCCTCTCCTCGTGCACCAGGAAACAAAAAGGCAAGAAAACATCTCGTGTGTCTTCGGCAGCTCCAGACTTTTTCCCAGACTCCCTCCCGGCTAGCTGTAGCACACTAGCCCCCTTCAGGCTGTGTTCACGCCGCCAACTCAAGTCCTCTCCCTGGGATCCAACCAAAGCCCGAGCCTCATCTCCCAGCCTCTGCCCACCCCGGCGGGTGAGCAGACAAGCCTCTTGGGCTGGTGAGTGCTGGTCGGCACAGATCCTCTGTGCGGGAATCTCTTCGTTTTGTCCTCCACACCCCTGTTGCTGCGCTCTCCTCCGTGGCTCCGAAGCTCCCCTCCTCCACCACCCCCAGTCTCCGCCTGCGAAGGGACTTCCTAGTGTGTGGAAACCTTTCCTCTTTCACAGCTGCCTCCCACTGGTGCAGATGCCATCCCTAATATTTTGTCTCTGTTTTTTCTTTTGCCCTACCCAGGTACGTGGGGAGTTTCTTGCCTTTTGGGAGGTCTGAGGTCTTCTGCCAGCGTTCAGGTGTTCTGTAGGTGCTGTTCCACATGTAGATGTATTTCTGATGTATTTGTGGAGAGGAGGATGATCTCTGTGTCTTACTCTTCCGCCATCTTGAAGCTCCTCTCCACATTCATTCTTAAATGCTGCTTGTGACCCATAAAATTAATTTTGTGAGCCACTAATGGTTTGTGATCCATGAGTTGAAAACATTCCTGTAGAATTTTACCAAAAGATAAAATTTCTAGGTCATAGTGTTTGTACATTTTCAACTGTATTGGGTAATGCCCAATTGTTTTCTGAAATGACTGTGCCAATTTACAACCCCTTCAACAGTGTAAAAGTGTTCCTCTTAGTATACATCTTTATTCCCAACACTTGATATAAGATTTCCTCATCTTTGCCAATCTAGCAACTGTAACGTGGTATCTTATTGTATTTTAACTTGAATTTATGTGATTATTAATGAAGTTGAGCATCTTTTCATATGCTTGTTAGTAATTCTTATTTCCTCTACTGTAAGAGACTATTCAGATTTTTTAAACCAATTTCTCTCATTGAGTTTTTAAAGTTCATTTATTTTGGACACCTTCCTTGTCAGTTATATGTGTTGCATATATGTTTCCACAGTTCATGGCTTCTGTTTTTTTTTTTTTCTCGTTATGTTTTTCCCCTTTTAAATGAAGATCACATCTTCATTTTAATGTTACCACATTTTTCATTCTTCTCAATTATGTCTTGTACTTTTGATATTTGTTTGATGGATCCTTTTCTACCACAAGGTCACAAAAATTTTCTCCTATATCATATTTTAAAACATTTATAATTCTGCCTTTCCCTAGTAGATTTCTAAATCATTTAAATTTAGTTTTGGTTTTGGTTTGTGGTATGAGACCGGTGGTCTAATTTTATTTTATTCCATCTGGATAACCAGTTTTCCCAGAATTATATATTGAAAAGTCTATCTTTCACTGATCTACAATGGCAGTTCTCTCATAAATTACGTTTTCATATGTGTATAGGTGTGTTTATTTATCCACTATTTTGTTCCATGGGTAAGTTTATGCCTATCCTGGGCCAATGCTACAACATATGGATTAGTATAGCTTTATAATTCTTAATATCTGGTAAAGAAAGACTCTCCACCTTGCTCTTTAAACGTGTCTTAGCTACTCTTGGTCTTTTGCATCCATGTTCATCAGAGATATTGGCCTATAATTATTTTATTCTCATGGTGTCCTTTTTTGGCTTTGCTTTCAGAGTAATGTTGGCCTCATAAAATGCGTTTGGAAGCATTTCCTCCTGTTCAGTTTTATGGAAGAGTTTGAGAAGTATTGTCATTGATCCTTCTTTAAATGTTTGGTAATATTCACCAGTGGAGCCATCTGGCCCTTGACTTTTGGTTGTTAGAAGGTTTTCTATTACTGATTTAATCTCATCCTAGTAACCATTCTGTTCAGATTCTCTATTTCTTCATTATTCAGTCTTTGTAGGGTGGGTTTACAAGAATTTATCCATTCCTTCTAGATTTTCCAATTTGTTGGTGTCCAATTGTTGATAGTGGTTTCTTATGATCCTTTGTAATCTGTAGTAACAGTTGTTATGTCTCCCCTGAGAGGGTGGCTCTGGTGCCTGAGACACAGACACATGCAGAACAGCAGTGAAGCTGCTGTCTGGTGCATGGTCACACATGGAGAATCCTTGGCTCTGGGGTCCAGGTTTTACATGGGGTTGGGTGGGGCTGGCAGCCCTGGTCCCAGGATAGTGTGACAACTCTTTCTCAGGGGAATTTAGCAGTGTCTTTCTCAGTGGCAAAAGCTGCTGGTGTCCTCCATGGAGCCAGCTGCTGGGGTCTGCACTGACACACAATATGGTGTCCTCTACTATGAAAGCCACAGGCTACCCATGGCTGTCATGAAACTGTTGAGCCCCTTAGTGGCAAAGGCTGCTAGGGTCTTCTGCAGAGCAGGCCACTGAAGACCACATTGGCACATGCTGTATGACTGATACTGATAGCCAAAGCCTTTTTTCTGTGTTCCTAGCCCTCTTCAAACATTTCAGCTAAGCTGATCTCCCCAACAATCTTTTCCATTCAGTTATTCTATTATTCCACTGTGTTGTTGTAGGCTCTTTTTTCCATAGCCTTATTGAGATATTAATTGACATGTAACATTGTGTTAGTTTAAGCTGTGCAATGTGATATGATACATGTATATATTGCAAAGATATATTTACCACAATAAGTTTAGTTAACGCATCCTTCACCTCACATAGTTACCATGTTGTTGTTGCTATAGCGAGAACATTAAAGGTCTATTCTCATAGCAACTTACAAGTGTACAATACAGCATTGTTAACTATACTCACCAAGTTGTACACGGGATCCTTGGAACTGTCTCATCTTATCATTGAAGGTTTGTACACTTTTACCAATATCTACCTATTTTTCCCACCCCTCAGACCCTGGCAACCACCATTCTATTCTCTGTTTCCATGAGTTTGATGTTTTTAGAGTCCATGTATAAGTGAGATCATACAGTATTTGTCTTTCTCTGTCTGACTTATTTAAGTTGATATTATGCACTCAAGGTCCATCCATGTTGTTGCAAATGACAGGGTTTTTTTCTTTTTTAAGGCTGAATAATATTCCATAGTATATACATACCACACTTTCTTTATCCATTCATCCATTGACAGAGACTTAGGTTGTTTCCATGTCTTGGCTTATTGTGAATAATGCTACAATGAATATGGGAGCTCAGATACCTCTCTGTGAGATATCAATTTCATCTCCTTCAGATACATACCCCAAAGTAGGATTGCTCGATCATATGGCAGCTGTACTGTTATTTTTTGGAGGAAGCTCCATTCTGTTTTCCATAGTGGCTTTACCAAATGTTGTCTAATTATTGATCTTTGTGGAGGAACAGAGGCTGGAGTCTCCTACTCTGTCATCTTGGTGACATCGCTATTCTTGCTATAGGTTTTTAAATTGGATTCTTGAGCCTTCTCAAGACTATTTTTGTTTATGGATAGCTGTCTTTGTTTTTGGAGGGGGACAAAGGCTGGTAGCTCTTACTCTGTCATCTTGCTGATGTTAATCCCCCTCATTATTGTTTGAAATATTCTTCTGTTACTCTCTTTTTCTTCTCATTCTGGTATTCCCATTATGCATGTGTATAATCTTTTGTAGTTGTCTCACAGTTCTTGTATATTCTGTTCTGGGTTTTTTTTTTCAGCCTTTTTTTATGTTTGCCTTTTAATTTTGGAGGTTTATACTGAGATATCCTCAACCTTAGAGATTCTTTCCCCAGCCATGTCCAGTCTACTACTGAGTCAATTAAAGACATTCATTCCTGTTATGGTGTTTTGACGTATAGGATTTCTTTTCAGCTCTTTCTTAGAATGTCCATCTCTCTGTTTACATTGCCCATCTGTTCTTGCATGCTGTCTCCTTTGTCCATTAGAGCCCTTAACATATTAATCATAGTTGTTTTAAGTTCCCAGTCTGATAATTCCACCATCCCTGCCATATCTGAATCTGGTTCAGATGCTTGGTTTTTCTCTTCAAACTGTATTTTTACCTTTTTGAATGCCTGGTAATATTTTTTAATAGCTGGACATGACATATTGAATAAAAGGAACTGCTGTAAATAGACCTTTAATAACATGGTAGTGATATGTGAGGGTGGGGGGAGCATTCTATAGTCCTATAATTAGGTGTCAGTCTTTTAGTGAGCCTGTGCCTCTGGACTGTTAACTTCACACTTGCTTATTGTACCCCTCCTTTAGGTGGGACAGTACGTCTACAGTGGGCTGGAATTGTGTATTTCCCTTGCCCCATGTGGAAGCATTTGGGTTAGGCTCTGATAAATCCCAACAGGTTGGGATCTCGTTAAACAGTACAGACCTTAATAAGAAGAACAGAATGCTCTTGTATGTTTCAAAATGTTTCCTTTTCCTCTTCCCCTGCTGGAAGCAAAAAGGGATTTTTTCCTATATTCACTATGAGAACCTAATAGAATTCCAGGAAGTAAAACTGACAGATATGTGAAGGGCCCCCAGTGACTGAGTCCCTCTGGAGTTTTTATCTCTCAAACTTGCCACACCATTCCTCCAGCAATTCTTCAAGTTAAGTTCAATTTTCCCTACTCTGGCACAGATTCTCACAGAGATTTCTGCCCACACAGTTTTGCTCTGGTAAGTTGTGATTTGCTATATTTATCTGTTAGTCTCTCCAATTTTGGAGGCTGTAGTATGCCCTCTGACCTCACTTCTCTCATGGATCTAAGAATAGTTGTTGAATTTACAAATGGTATATCCAGTAATAGGTTCATATCCAAAACATACAAAGAACTCATACAACTCAACATCAAAACAACAAATAACCTGATTAAAAAATGGGCAGAGTACCTGAATAGGCATTTTTCTCAAGAAGGCATAAAGATGACCAACAGGCACATAAAAGATGCTCAACATCACTAATCATCAGGGAAATGCAAATCAAAACCACAATGAGATATCACCTCACACCTATCAGATTTGCTATTACCAAAAAGGCAACAAATAACAGGTATTGGCAAGGATATGGAAAAAAGGAAACCTTGTGCACTATTGGTGGGAAGGTAAACTGGTGCACCAGCTAAGAAAACATTATGGGGATTCCTCAAAAAATTAAAAATAAAACTGTCATATGACCCAGAAATTCCACTCCTGGGTATTTATCCAAAGAAAATGAAAACACTAAGTAAAACATACATAGGCATCCCTATGTTTATTGCAGCATTATTTACAATAGCCAAGTTATGGAAGTAACCTAAGTGCCCATCAATAGATGAATGGATAAAGAAGATGCATGTACATACACACACACACACACACACACAAAATGTTATATTATTCAGCCATAAAAAAAGAATGAAATCTTCCCATTTGTGACAACATGGATGGACCTAGAGGGTATTATGCTAAGTGACATAAGTCAGACACAGAAGTCAGTCACAGAAGGAGAAATGCTGTATGATTTCACTTAGATGTGGATCTAAAGAACAAAACAAATGAACAAACATAACAGGACAGAAACAGAGTTATAGATACAGAAAATAGACTGACGATTGCCTGTGGAGAGGGGAGTGAAGGAAGAGAGAAATACATGAAGGGGATTAAGAGGTACAAACTTTCAGTTTCAAAATAAATGTCTCTGGTATGAAATGTACAGTATGGGGGAAATAGTCAAAAACTATGTAATATCTTTGTATGGTGACATAACTAGAATTATTGTGGTGATCATTTTGAAATGTATAGAGATGCCAAATCACTATGTTGTGCAACAGGAACTAACACAGTGTTGTAGGTCAATTGTACTTCAAAAACAATCTAACTCATAGAAAAAGAGATCAACTTTGTGGTTACCAAAGGAGGGGGGTGGAGGGAGGGGGAATTGGCAGTCAAAAGGTACAAACTTCCAGTTATAAGATAAATAAGTACTACAGATGTGATATACAACATGATAAATACAATTAACATTGCTGTGTGTTATATATGAAAGTTGTTAAGAAAGTAAATCCTGAGTACTCATCATAAGGAAAAAGTTTTTAATTTCTTTAACTTTTCATCTATATCAGATGATGGATATTTACTAAGTTATTGTGATAATCATTTCATGATATATATAAGTCAAATCATTATTCTGTACACCTTATACACTGCTTTATGTCAATTATATCTCAATAAAACTGGAAGGAAAAAATGTCCTTCACTTGTATATCTCCCTCAGCAACAGCAATTTGGCATCCATCTATGGACAAAAGTACCTTTGTGGGAGCTGTGGGATCCAGCACCTGGTGCCTAAGGGCCCAGGAGGAATATTGCCCACCCATATGTCAGATAATAACCATACAGTCCTTTGTCTCAGCTGTGGACCCTGAAGTGCACCATGAACTAACTCCAGCCCCTCTAGGCCATTGTCTGGGAGCCCCTGGAGCACAAGCAATCAAAGAAAAAATAGATGAATTGAACTTTATCAAAATTAAAAAGTTTTGTGCTTTAAATGACACTATAAAGCATGTGAAAAGACAGCACACAGAATGGGACAAAAATCTGTGCAAATCATATATTTGAGAAGGGTCTACTATACAGAATATAAAAAGAACTACAACTCAACAACAAAAAGGCAAACAACCAATAAAAATGGCCAAAGAATTTCAACAAATGTTTCTTCAAAGAAGACATACAAATGGACAATTAAGCACATGAATAGATGATCAACGTTAGTATGAGGAAAATGCAAATCAAAACCACAATGAGATGTAAATTCACACACACTAGGATGGCTATAAAGAAAAATAATAGACAATAACATATATTGTTTAGGATGTGGAGAAACTGGGACCCTCCTCCATTATGGATGAGAATATAAAGTTGTTCAGCCACTGTGGAAAACAGTGTCTCAAAACGTTAGCCATATTCTCACAGAACTAGAACAAATAATTTTAAAATTTGTATGGAAACACAAAATACCCCAAATAGCCAAAACAATCTTACAAAGAACAGAGTTGGAGGAATCATGCTCCCTGACTTCAGACTATACTACAAAGCTACAGTAATCAAAACAGTATGGTACTGGAACAAAAATAGAAATACAGACCAATGGAACAGGATAGAAAACCCAGAAATAAACCCACGCACTTACAGTCAATTAATCTATGACAAAGGAGGCAAGAATATACAATGGAGAAAAGACGGTCTCTTCAATAAGTGGTACTGTGGAAACTGGAGAGCTACATTTGAAAGAATGAAATTAGAAATTCTCTAATACAATATACAAAAATAAACTCAAAATGAATTAAAGACCTAAACATAAGACTGGATACTATAAAACTCCTAGAGGAAAATATAGGCAGGACACTCTTTGACATAAATTGAAGCAATATATTTTTGTATCCATCTCCTAAAGTAAAGGAAATAAAAGCAAAAATAAACAAATGGGGCTGGAGATTCAAGATGGTGGAGGAGTAGGTGGACATGAAGTTCATCTCTCTCCATGGATGCATCAGGAATACATCTATAAATGCAACAATTCTCACAGAACACTGGCTGAAAACTAGCGGAAGACCTTGGACACTGGAAAGGACTATAAAGATCCCTGCATAACTGGGTAGGACGTTAAAAAAATAAAAAGGGAGAAGGAGGAGGAGAGAAAGCGGGACGGGACCTGCACCCTGGAGTGGGGGAGCTGAAGTAGAGGAATGATTCCTGAATTCAGGGGAACCCCTCTCTGATAGGGAAACTCTCTCTCCGATGGGGAAATAGATTGGGACAGAAGGGAAACATTTGAGGCTGTTGGAAGAGGGTGAAGTGGCCGATCTGTGGCACATGGGACAGACTAAGAAATACACAGATGGTCCATACCACAGCCCTACATGCCCTAGACTGAGATGTGTGTTCTTAGGTGTGCAAGGGGGCTGGGAGCTGGGGCGTGGGGATTGGAGAACAGGCTCAGAGTGAGAACTGCTGTTGGCTGTGGGGAGACAGACTGAGGGGATGAGAGGGAGGAATCTCCAGCAGGGAATACCTATAGAGGAAGACTGGACTGCCATGGAAGCAGAGCACTATTACTAGGTAACACGCAGGAGGAAGAGCTGCTATTGTAACCTCTGTCTCCCCACATGCCAGCGCCTGCCGACAACAATAAAAGAAGCCCCTCAGGGCTGGCTCTTGCATGCCGGCTGCAGGGCAATAAAAAAAGAGCCCTCTCAGGGCTGGCCCACACACACCGGCTGCTGAGTGCCAGAAAAACCCCGGCCAGGGCTGGCCATCACATGCCTTACACCAGGCTCCAGAAAAGTCCCTCACTAGGGCCGTATCTCTTGCACCTGTGGCCACCAGCTTCCCTGTGCATTTGGCTCTGCCAGGGCTCCTGCAATCCAAGCAGTCATACCACCTCTGTGCCCGGTTCTCACAGGGGCAGACCCAAGAGCTCCAAGGCAGCCTCAGGACCAGACTTCTGTGGGTGGACCACATGCAGAGGTGGGGATAAAACCAAAGCTGAACCCCAGGGACGAGGTGACTAAGGAAGAAGATCGAAAATCTTTCCATCATCTATACAAACTGCAGATTAAATCCCTGTGATCAGCTAGGTAGACCCTGCATCTATGGAATATCTGAGTAGACAATGAGTGTTCCCACAAATGAAAACAGTCTAGCTCTGGCAGCTGCAGACTTTGGGGGCAAGCACATGCAGGAATTAGGCCAGATCAGAGTCTGAGTGGTCCCTGTCCAAAGACCAGCCCAGAGGCAGAGGAGAGCCTCTTGGGGAGGCAGAGGTGGGCTGTGGCTCATGGCATGTGCAAGCACACTTACAGCAGAGACCCCAGGGAAACATAATTATTACTATTAATTTTATTAAGGTTTGATTCATACTGTTGTTGGTTCTAGCTTTTTTTTTGGTTTCTTTTTCTTTCTTTTGTTTGTTTGCTTGTTGTTTTAGTTTTTTTTTTAATTTAGTCTTTTGGGATCTCCATGTTTTATAACATATTTTTAGCTTTTTTTTATACATTTCTATTTTTACTTTGTTTTTCTGTTGTTCTGTGTCCTTTTCCCTTATTTTTTCCTTCTCCTTTATCTTTAATATTTTTAAATATATTTCCATTTCTACTTTGCTTTTCTATTATCCTGTGTTTTTTCCCTTTTTATTTTATTATTATTATTATTGTAATCATTTTTATAGCTTGTTCTGTTTCCTTGCTTTATTCTTCAGTTGGCACACTGTTTTGATTGTGTTTTTAGGTTATGTGTTTTTGTTAGTTTTAATGCTAATTGATTTCGTTTTTGAGTTTTTCTATTGTCTAGTTGTTCTCTTGCTTTTTGTTTTATTTGGCTCTGTTTTTGTTTCTTTTATGTGTGTGTGTGTGTTTCCTTGTTTCTGTTTTTGTTTGATTTTGTTCTTACCATTTCTCTGGGGCTTTGTCTTTTTTCCCCCTTTTTCTTTAAAATATTTTCTATTTTTTAACATATTTCTGTTTCTTCATTGCCTTTCTGTTGCTCTGTCTTCTTTCCCCTCTTATTTTTTGGTTTCCTTTCTTTCCTTGCTTCATTCTTCAGTTGGCACTCTGCTTTGGTTTTGTTTTTTGGTTTTGGGTTTTTGCCAGCTTTTTTGTTTAATTTCGTTCTGGGGTTCTTTTGTTTGTCTGGTTGTTCTCTTGCTTTTTTTTTTTTTTTTTTTTTTGCTGTATGCAGGCTTCTCACTGTTGTAGCCTCTCCCGTTGTGGAGCACAGGCTCCGGACATGCAGGCTCTGGACGCACAGGCTCAGCAGCCATGGCTCACGGGACCAGCCGCTCCGCGGCATGTGGGATCATCCTGGACCAGGGCACGAACCCGTGCCCCCTGCATCGGCAGGCAGACTCCCAAACACTGCACCACCAGGGAAGCCCTGTTCTCTTGCTTTTTGATTTATTTGCTTCTGTTTTTGTTTCTTTTGTGTATGTGCATGTTTCCTTATTTCTGTTTCTGTTTGTTTGATTTTACATTTTACCATTTGTCTTGGGTTTTGTTAGTCTTTTTTTCTTTCTTTGTTTTAAATCCCCAGTATTGCTGGGACAAGCGACATGCGGGGTCTTGGTCCCTCAACCAGAAGTCAGTCCTGAGGCTCTGGGGTGGGATCACTGAGTCCAGTACGCTGGACCACTAGAGAATTCCTGACCCCAGGGAAGATTAATCACTGAGAGCTCACACAAAGGCCTCCATCTGAATCCAAGACCCAGCTCCACCCAACTGTCAACAGCTCCCAGAGCTGGATGCCTCACACCAAACAACAAACAAGACAGGAACACAAACCCACCCATCATCACACAGACTACCTAAAGTCATACTAACCTCACAGACACCCCAAAATACACCATCTGACATGGCCCTGCTCATCAGAGGGAAAAGACTCAGCTACACCCACCAGAACTCAGGCACCAGTCCCTCCCATCAGGAAACCTACACAAGACACTGGAACAACACCACCACTGGGAGCAGAGAACAGAAGCAAGAAACTATGACCCTGCAGCCTAGGGAAAGGAGACCTCAAATACTGTAAATTGGACAAAATGAGAAGACAGAGAAATATCTTACAGGCAAAGGAGCAGGATAAAATCCCACAAGACAAAATATATAAAGAGGAAATAGGCAAACTACCTGAAAAACAATTCAGATAAATGATAGTAAAAATGATCCAAAATCTTGGAAAAAACATAGAGAAAAGACAAGAAATGTTTAACATGGACCTAGAAGAACTAAAGAGCAAACAAACAGTAATGAACTACACAATAACTGAAATTAAAAATACTCTAGAAGGAATCAATAACAGAATAACTGAGGCAGAATAATGGATAAGTGAGCTGTTAGAATGTTAGAAATAACTGCCATAGAGCAGAATAAAGAAAAGAGAATGAAAAGAATGGAGGACAGTCTCAGAGACCTTTTCAACATTAAGAACACCAACATTTGAAATATAGGCATCCCAGAAAAAGAATATAAAAAGAAAGGGTCTGAGAAAATATTTGAAGAGATTATAGTAGAAAACTTCCCCAACATGGGAAAGGAAATAGTCAAGCAAGTCCAGGAAGCACAGAGAGCCCATACAGAATAAACCCAAGGAGAAACACTCCAAGACACATATTAATCAAATTAACAAAAATTAAACACAAAGAAAAAATATTAAAAGGAGCAAGGGAAAAGCAACAAATAACATATAAGGGAATGCCCATAAGGTTAACAGCTGATCTTTCAGCAGAAACTCTACAGGCCAGAAGGGAGTGGCAAGATATATTTAAAGTGATGAAAGGGAAAAATGTACAACGAAGATTACTCTACCCATCAAGGATCTCATTCAGATTTGATGGACAAATTAGAACATTTACAGACAAGCAAAAGCTAAGAGAATTCAGCACCACCAAACCAGTTTTACAACAAATGCTAAAGGAACTTCTCTAGGTGGGAAAAACAAGAGAAGGAAAAGACCTACAAAAACAACCCCAAAACAATTAAGAAAAGTGTAAAAGGAACATACATATCAATAATTACCTTAACTGTAAATGGATTATATGCTCCAACCAAAAGACACAGATGGCTGAATGGATAAAAAAACAAGACCTGTATACATGCTGTCTACAAGTGACCCACTTCAGACCTAGGGGCACACACAGACTGAAAGTGAGGGGATGGCAAAAGATATTCCAGGCAAATGGAAATCAAAAGAAAGCAGGAGTAGCAATATTCATATAGACAAAATAGACTTTAAATTAAGACTATTACAAGAGACAAGGAAGGACACTACATAATGCTCAAGGCATAAATCCAAAAAGAAAATATAACAATTGTAAATATCTATGCACCCAGTATAGGAGCAACTCAATACATAAAGGAAATAATAAGAGCCATAAAAAGGAAAATCAATAGTAACAAAATAATAGTAGGCGACTTCAACACCCCACTTACACCAATGGACAGATCATCCGAACAGAAAATAAATAAGGAAACACAAGTTTTAAATGACACTTTAGACCAGATGACTTTAATTGATATTTATAGGACATTCCATCCACAAACAACAGAATACACTTTCTTCTCAAGTGCACATGGAACATTCTCCAGGATAGATCACATCTTGGGTCACAAATCAAACCTTGGTAAATTTAAGAAAATTGAAATCATATCAAGAATCATTTCCAACCACAATGCTATGAGACTAGATATAAGTTACAGGAAAAAAAAAACTGTAAAAAATGGAGATATATGGAGGCTAAGCAATATGCTACTAAACAGCTAAGAGATCACTGAAGAAATTAAAGAGGAAATAAAAAAATACCTAGAAACAAATGACAATGAAAAAATGACCCAAAACCTATGGGATGCAGCAAAAGCAGTTCTAAGAGGGAACTTTATAGCAATACAATCCTACCTCAAGAAACAAGAAAAGTCTCAAATAAACAACCTGATCTCACACCTAAAGCAACTAAAGAAAGAAGAAAAACAACCAAAAAAAACCACCCAAAATTAGCAGAAGGAAAGAAATCATAAAGATCAGATCAGAAATAAATGAAAAAGAAATGAAGGAAATGATAGCACAGATCAACCAAACTAAAAGCTGGTTCTTTGAGAAGATAAACAAAATTGATAAACCATTAGCCAGACTCATCAAGAAAAAAAGGGAGAAGACTCAAATCACTTGAATTAGAAATGAAAAAGGAGAAGTAACAACTGACACTGCAGAAGTAACAACTGACACTGCAGAAATACAAATAATGAGAGACTACTACAAGCAACTATATGCCAATAAAATGGACAACCTTGAAGAAATGGACAAATTCTTAGAAAAGTACAACATTCCAAGAGGGAACCAGGAAGAATTGGGAAACATGAACAGACCAATCACAAGCAGTGAAATCGAAACTGTGATTAAAAATATTCCAGCAAACAAAAGTCCAGGATCAGATGGCGTCACAGGCGAATTCTATCAAACATTTAGAGAAGAGCTAACACCCATCCTTCTCAAACTCTTCCAGAAAATTGCAGAGGAAGGAACACTCCCAAACTCATTCTACAAGGCCACCATCACCCTGATACCAAACCAGAAAAAGATACTACAAGATAGAAGATACTACAAAGAAAGATACTACAAGAAAGAAAGATACGAAACCAGAAAAAGATACTACAAGAAAGAAAATTACAGACAAATATCACTGATGAATATATGCAAAAATCGTCAACAAAATACTAGCAAACAGAATACAATATATTAAAAGGATCTTACAACATGATCAAGTGGGATTCATCCCAGGGATGCAAGTGTTCTTCAATAAACGCAAATCAATCAATGTGATACACCATATTAAAAAACTGAAGTATAAAAACCATATGATCATCTCAATAGATGCAGAAAAAGCTTTTGACAAAATTCAATACCGATTTATGATAAAAAACTCTCCAGAAAGTGGGCATAGACGTAACATACCTAGATATAATAAAGGCCATATATGACACACCCACAGCAAACATCATTCTCAATGGTGAAAAACTGAAAGCATTTCCTCTAAGATCAGGAACAAGACAAGGATGTCCACTCTCGCCACCATCATTTAACATAGCTCTGGAAATCCTAGCCATGGCAATTAGAGAAGAAAAAGAAATAAAAGGAATACAAATTGGAAAAGAAGAAGTAAAACTGTTACTGTTTGCGGATGACATGATACTATACATAGAGAATCCTAAAGATGCTACCAGAAAACTACTAGAGCTAATCAATGAATTTGGTAAAGGAGCAGAATACAAAATTAATGCACAGAAGTCTCTAGCATTCCTATACACTAACAGTGAAAGATCAGAAAAAGAAATTAAGGAAACAATGCCATTTACCATTGCAACAAAAAGAATAACATATCTAGGAATAAACCTACCTAAGGAGGCAAAAGCCCTGTACTCAGAAAACTATAAGATGCTGATGAGAGAAATCAAAGATGATACAAACAAATGCAAAAAAAATACTATGTTCTTGGATTGGAAGAGTCAATATTTGGAAAATGTCTATACTACCCAAAGCATTCTACAGATACAATGCAATCCCTTTCAAATTACCAATGGCATTTTTCACAGAACTAGAACAAAAAATTTTACAATTTGTATGGAAACACAAAAGACTCTGAATAGCCAAAGCAATCTTGAGAAAGAAAAACGGAGCTGGAGGAATCAGGCTCCCTGACTTCAGACTATACTACAAAGCTACAGTAATCAAGACAGTATGGTACTGGCACAAAAACAGAAAGATGGATCAATGGTACAGGATAGAAAGCCCAGAGGTAAATCCATGCACTTACAGCCAATTAATCTACAACAAAGGAGGCAAGAATTTTCAATAGAGAAAAGACAGCCTCTTCAATAAGTGGAGCTGTGAAAACTGGATAGCTACATGTAAAAGAATGAAATGAGAACACTTCCTAACACCATACACAAAAATAAACTCAAAATGGATTAAAGACCTAAATGTAAGCCAGACAGTATAAAACTCTTAGAGGAAAACATAGGCAGAACAGTCTATGACATAAATCACAACAAGATCCTTTTTGACCCACCTCTTAGAGTAATGGAAATGAAATAAAAAATAAACAAATGGGCCCTAATGAAACTTAAAAGCCTTTGCACAGCAAAGGAAACCATAAACAAGATGAAAAGACAACCCTTAGAATGGGAGAAAATATTTGCAAATGAAAGAACTGCCAAGGGATTAATCTACCAAATATACAAGCAGCTCATGTAGCTTAATATCAATAAAACAAAGAACCCAATCCAAAAGTGGGTGGAAGACCTAATCAGACATTTCCCCAAAGAAGATATATAGATTGCCAACAAACACATGAAAGGATGCTCAACAACACTAATCATTATAGAAATGCAAACCAAAACCACAGTGAGGTATTATCTCATAGTAGTCATAATGGTCATCATCAAAAAATCTATAAACAATAAATGCTGGAGGGGGTGTGGAGAAAAGGGAACCCTCTTGCACTGTTGATGGGAATGTAAATTGATACAGCCACTATGGAGAACAGTATGGATGTTCCTTAAAAAACTAAAAATAGTACTACCATATGATCCAGCAATTCCATTCCTGGGCATATATCCAGAGAGAACCATACTTTAAAAAGATATATGTTTCCCAATGTTCATAGCACTTTTTACAATAGCCTAAACATGGAGACAACCTAAATGTCCATTGACAGATGAATGGATAAAGAAGTACATATATACAATGGAATATTATTCAGCCATAAAAAAGAATGAAATAATGCCATTTGCAGCAACGTGTATGGATTGGAGAGTGTTATGTTAAGTGAAACGAGTCAGACAGCGAAAGGTAAATACTGTATAAAGTTGCTTGTATGTGGAATCTGAAAAATACAACAAACTAGTGAATGTAACAAACATCAACACAGATATAGAAAACGACCTAGTGGTTACCAGTGGGGAGTGGGGAGGGAAAATATAGCGGTGGTGGATTGAGAGATACAAACTGTTGGGTGTAAGATAGGCTCAAGGATGTATTGTACAATATGGGGAATTTGGTCAATATTTTGTAAGAACTGTAAAGTAACCTTTAAAATTTCATAAAAATAAAATAAATTTTAAATAAAATAAAAATAAATAAATAAATGTGAGAAGGAAAAAAGTTAACAATAGAATTACCATATTATCCAGCAATTCCACTCCTTGGTATAAATCCAAGATAAATGAAAACATATGGCCATACAAATACCCATACAGAAATTTTATATCACCATTATTCATAATATCCAAAAAGTGAAAACAACCCAAATGTCTATCAGCTGATGAAGGTATAAAGAAAATGTGGTCTCTAAACAATGGAATATATTTCAGCAATAAAATGGAATTAAGTACATGTTGCAACATATATGAACCTTGAAAACATTATGCTAATGGAAATAAGCCAGACACATAAGGCTAAATATTGTATGATTCCATTCATATGAAATGTCTTGTTCAGGCAAGTTCACAGAGAGAGAAAGTAGACTAGCGGTTGCTAGAGGATGGGGAGAGGGAGGGTGCTTGACTAACTGCTAATAGGTATGGGGTTTCTTTGAAGGGGGTGATGGAAAAGTTCTGGAATTAGATAGACATGATGGTTACAGTGAATATACTAAAAACCACTGAAGTGTATCCTTTAAAATGATGAATTGTGTCTTATGTGAAGTAGATCTCAATAAGAATAAACTGCTATAAGAAAAGAAAAACCTAGTATGTGTGAAACTCAGATTTCTTGCCTAGTATGAGGATTAATTTGTGGTGTGTAAAGACTCATTATTAGTTTACCTAGAAAATCTGTTTTACTATATCATGCCTACATTATTTCATTTCTTTCTTTTTAAATTAATTTTTTATTGGAATATAGTTTAAAATGTTGTGTTAGTTTCTGCTGTACAGCAAAGTGAGTCAGTTATACATATATGTATATCCACCCTTTTTTATATTCTATTCCCATGTAAGTCATTACAGAGTATTGAATAAAGTATTTTATTTATATATAAAATAATATATAGCAGTGTGTATATGTCAATCCCAATCTCCCAATTTACCCCTGCCCCCCTTCTCCCTTGGTAACCATAAATTTGTTTTCTACATCTGTGTCTCTATTTCTGTTTTGTAAATAGGTTCATTTGTACCATTTTTTAAAGATTCCACATATAAGCGATATCATGTGATATTTGTCTTTGACATACTTCACTCAGCATGACAATCTCTAGGTCCATTCATATTCCTGAAAATGGCCTTATTTTCTTCTTTTTTATGGCCCAGTAATATTGCATATATGTACCACATCTTTTTTTTTATTGGAGTATAGTTGCTTTACAACATTGTGTTCGTTTACACTGTACAACAAAGTGAGTCAGCTATACGTATACATGTATCCCCTCCTTTTTGGATTTCCTTCTCATTTTGGTCACCACGGAGCACTGAGTAGAGTTCCCTGTGCTATACAGTAGGTTCTAATTACTTATCTATTTTATGCATAGTATCAACAGTGTATATACATCAACTCCAATCTCCCAATGCCTCCCACCTCCCCTTCCCCCTTGGTATCCATACGTTTGTTCTCTACATCTGTGTCTCTATTTCTGCTTTGTAAATAAGATCGTCTATACCAATTTTTTTCAGATTCCACATATATGCATTAATATACGATATTTGTTTTTCTCTTTCTGACTTACTTCACTCTGTATGGCAGTCTCTAGGTCCATACATATCTCTACAAATGACCCAATTTCGTTCCTTTTTATGGCTGAGTAATATTCCATTGTATATATGTACCACATCTTCTTTATCCATCTCTTGATGGACACTTAGGTTGCTTCCATGTCCTGGCTATTGTAAATAGTGCTGCAATTAACATTGTGGTACATGACTCTTTTTGAATTATGGTTTTCTCAGAGTGTATGCCCAGTAGTGGGATTGCTGGGTCATATGGTAGTTCTATTTGTAGTTTTTTAAGGAACCTCCATACTGTTCTCCATAGTGACTATATTAATATACATTCCCACCAACAGTGTAAGATGGTTCCCTTTACTCCACACCCTCTCCAGCACTTACTGTTTGTAGATTATTTTTAATAAATTTATTTATTTTTGGCTGTGTTGGGTCTTCGTTGCTGCATGTGGGCTTTCTCTAGTTGTGGTGAGTGGGGGCTACACTTTGTTGTGGTGTATGGGCTTCTCATTGCAGTGGCTTGTCTTTGTTGCAGAGCATGGGCTCTAGGTGCGCGGGCTCAGTAGTTGTGGTATGCAGGCTCTAGAGCACAGTCTCATTAGTTGTGACACACAGGCTTAGTTGTTTTGCGGCATGTGGGATCTTCCTGGACCAGGGCTCAAACCCGTGTCCCCTGCATTGGCAGGTGGATTCTTTACCACTGCACCACCAGGGAAGTCCATATTTGTAGGTTTTTTGATGATGGTCATTCCAACCAGTGTGAGGTGATACCTTATTGTAGTTTTGATTTGCATTTCTCTAATAATTAGTGATGTTGAACATCTTTTCATGTGCCTCTTGGCCAGTTGTATATCTTTTTTTGGAGAAATGTCTATTTAGATCTTCTGCCCATTTTTTTTATTGGGTTGTTTGTTTTTTTGATATTGAGCTGTATGAGCTGTTTGTGTCATTTCTTTCTTGATCATTAGAATTCTCCACAGACTTAATCCACATGTCATGTCTTATCTCAGTAATGGTCACTTCATTTTCTCAAATATGTTGTATGTTATTTGATTTAGGTGGTCTGCCTTTATGTTGTATTGAATAAAATCAGACATCTTCAATAGCTATGTATAGGTTCCCTAGACAAGGCATTGTAGTAAGGATTGTGGGGGAACATTTCTCAAGTGATATTTTGCTTTCATAATTACCAAATATTTTAAGAAGAAAAGCTTTTAAAGAATCCATGGAAATATTAAAATCCAAGCTCAACATTATCAATACCATTGCCAACATTTGAGGGGCTGTATCAGGCACTAAGAATTTTACTGTAGACTATATAACACTGAATTCAACTGCTTGGACACAACTTGCAACTAATGAATGTTGGGCCCTTTATATAGTGGCAGTTATGACATAGTAGCTCTTCATGATTTAAAATGCCAAGTAAAATGAATGACTTGTTACCCTGACTTAAATGGAAAAGGTTATGATTGAAACTTTGCAATCTCATTTGTTTATGATTAAAGAGCTTTGAAATAGCCACTTTACTTCGGATGACAATTTCTACCTGTAATCTCTTCTAAGACCTCAAATTCAACATATCCTAGACCACACTCACTACCTTCCTCAATCCCACTCTTCATAATGCACCCCAAGATCTATAACTCTGTGTTCCCCCTCTTGTTTAAATGGACCATCATCTTCCCAATCATCGTGATTAGAAATCCTCTTGCTTTTTTAACAGTTCCTCTCTGAGCAGTCACCAAGGCTGTCCAATCTACTTACACAATATTAAATCTGTCCCTTCTCTCTTCCTCTACCACTACCTATTTCAGTCCCTCATCATCTTTCAACTAAACTATTGCCATAGCCTACTAACTTGTTTCCTTGTCTAGTCTCTCTCCCTTCCAATCCATCCTTCTCACTGTTGCCAGTTGGCTTCCTAACACAAGTGAATTATATTTAGTCCCCTCCTCAAATGGCCTCCAACTGCTCACAAAATAAATTCCAAAATCTTTAAGTTGTAGAGCCTAGTGGTTAAGAGCACAGGCCTGTGAATAAAGTAGATTTGGTTTTGAATCTTTGTGGACCATTTCCTTGTTGTTAAACCTGAAGATGTTTACTTAATGTCTCTGAACTTAAATTTCCTCACCAATGAAATGGGACTACGAGTTAGTAGCTATCCCATTAGAGTTGATGTGATGGCTGATGAAATCATACTATATGCTTAGTATAACATAAGAGCTCAGTAAATGTTAGCTTTTATTAATATTGTTGCTAGACCTCTATAATCTTACCTGTCCTACTTCTATAACTTCATCTGCTACTACATTCCTCTAACTATATTGTAATACATAGTGTATACTCTCACTTGTGTTGGTTCATTAACCCGAAATACTCTCACCTCCACCTTTGCTTCTACTGAAATTCTATCCTTCAAAACTCAGTTCAAATGCTTTTTATTGTGAGACATTTTCTCCGGTCCATGCCCCTTCTCAGTCAAAAATATTTTTTCCCTTTTTCACCAACATAATTTTCCTTGTGCTTCTATTTGGTGATTCTACTTTGCATTTGTTACTTGTTTACATTTCAATGTCCTTTGCTAGATTATGAGCTCCTTCAATTAAAGGACAAAGACCCATTTTTGTGGCATTTAACTTTTCACCTATTCCAATGCTTTTATGATGCCACCGTGCTTTGTTATAGAAATGTTGAGTGAATTAAAGAACACATAATGTGCATTAAGGAAAAAAATGAGTATTTAGATTTCCCTGTTCTTTTCCTGTTGGAGCTGTATGCTGTCTCATAATATCAGATGTTTAGAAAACCACTATATGACACCGTCAGCCAATCTCCAAGAAGAGTGTATTGCATAATTGCTAGGTATCAAGGTCACACACATAAAAAAAGAGTCTGGTATGGAAGGTCAAGGGGAAAAAATAAAGAATAACAAGGCTAACTTTGTTGCTGTATTAGTAAACAGAAGGAGGTAGGGAAGAAATGTGTGAAATATAGAGAAGGGAGTTGAAAGAGTTTTAAAAAGTCATATTAATTTTAATTATAGCACATCATGAGTACAAAAGAGAAAAAAAAAGATAAGAGCCTCATTCTGGGCAAAATGATTTTAAGGCTAAACTAGAGTGACTAACTATCCCACTTTGCCCAGGGCTGGCCTGGCTTTAGTATTGAAAGTTCCACAGCTTAGGCAACTGTTAGTTTTGTTCAAACCAGGAGGTTGATCACCTTAGCACATCTATCGTTTTAATATCATAGTTAATATCAACTTGAGCCCTTTATTGATTTGTTAGACTTAATGTAGTTCTTGATGGAAATGACATTTTATTTCAGCTGTGGTTTACGTATTGTTTCTTCTTGTTCTTTCAGTTAAGGACCTAATCTTTACAGACCCAAAGCCATTGTGCACCTGAAGATTTAGACAATTCCTCTTTCAATGATAGTGGAAACAATCTGTTGCATAGTAATATTTGAAAACTATCTTTGAAATTATAATATTAAATGTATATGCAAAGTTGAGCATAGGGCTTCCCTGGTGGCGCAGTGGTTGAGAGTCCACCTGCCGATGCAGGGGACACGGGTTCGTACCCCGGTCCGGGAAGATCCCACATGCCGCAGAGCGGCTAGGCCTATAAGCCATGGCCGCTAAGCCGGCACGTCTGGAGCCTGTGCTCCGCAACGAGAGAGGACACGGCAGTGAGAGGCCCACATAACACACACACACACACACAAAAAAAGTTGAGCATAGCATTTAAAAACTATGCAGAAGTCAATTTACCATATTTTTTAAACTATTTAACTAAAATATTACTTGAACCCCTATGATAGGTGAAATAGAGAGACATATATGGTCTAGGCCATGAATCTATTAAAGAGCAATTATAAAGTTGAATGCTAAAAGCTCTTCATATAATTTTAGGAGATTCAGTGTGGGAGAAGTTTTTGTAAAACATATAACCAATAAAGAACTTACAGCAGAATACCTAAACATGCTTACAAATAAAAAAATACATTAAAATGAGCAGGGGTCTTGAACAAACATTTCACAAAGGAGGGCATCCCAATTGCTGATAAAAATGAAAAAACACTCAACTTCATTGTCACAGGGAAAATGAAAATTACATAAAGAAAATATAAATCAAATTTATAATGATATCACTACACATCAACAGAATGTCTAAAATGAAGATGTACAATATTAAGTATTAGTGAAGATACATGACTCAGCAATTCTGCTTCTCAGTATATTCACAGTAGAAATACAAGCAAATATACACCAAAGGACATACATAAGAATGTTTATAGCAGCATTACTCATAATGACCCCAAACTGGAAACAATCCAAATACCCATCAACAAGAGAGTAGATGAACACATTGTGGCATATTCATAGAAGGGAATACTATGCACTAATAAAAATAAATTATACAGCTACATGCAACATAAATGTATCTTGCAAACAAAATGTTAAGTAAAAATACCAATTGCAGAAAATTACTATGTGATTCCATTAAATAAAATTGAAAACTACCTAAAGTAGGGATTTATTAGTTTTCTTTTGAGGGGAAGGGAAGGTTTGTGATTGGGGGCTTCTAGGAATTTGGCAGTGTTCTATTTCTTCACCTGAGTGGTAGCTACTTCCACTTTTAAAGGTATTGACCTTTAAAAGAATTCACAGAACTAGTCATTTACCTTTCGTACATTTTTATTTAAATTATTATTTTTTACAAAAAAGAAAAAAATAGGACTGGAAAGAGGGCTATTTGGTGAGTAGAGAATCTGAGCAGAGGAATTTGAATGACCTTAAGGAATACAAACATCAGGATATCATAATCTCCCCAAATAAGGCTTCCGTGTTGGTGTAGTGGTTAAGAATCCGCCTGCCAATGCAAGAGACATGGGTATGGGCCCTGGTCCTGGAAGCTCCCACATCCGTGGAGCAACTAAGCCTGTGTGCCACAACTACTGAGCCTGTGCTCTGGAGCCCACGAGCCACAACTGCTGAGGCTAAGCGCCACAACTACTGAAGCCCGCATGCCTAGAGCCCATGCTCCACAACAAGAGAAGCCACCACAATGAGAAGCCCGTGCACCACAGTGAAGAGTAGTCCCCACTCACCGCAACTAAAGAAAGCCCACATGCAGCAATGAAGATCCAACACAGCCAAAAATAAAATAAATAAATAATTTTAAAACATTAAAAAAAAGATATCATAATCTCCCCAAGTAAACAACCTAACTCTATGCCTTAAGGAATTAGAAAAAGAAGAACAAATGGAGCCCAAAGTTAGCAGAAGGAAGGAAATAATAAAGAAGAGAGCAGAAATAATGAAATAGAGAACAGAAAAGCAGTAGAAAAGCTTAACTTAAACTAAGAGTTTTTCTTCGAAGAGATGAAAAAATTTATAAACCCTTAGCTATACTAACCAAGGAAAAAAGAGAGAGGACCCAAATCAACGAAATTATAAATGAAAAAGAAGACATTAGAACTGATACCACAGAAATCCAAGGGCTCATAAAAGGCTACTATGAACAATTATATGCCAACAAACTGTACAATTTAGAAGAAATGGAAAAATTCTTTACAACATACAATCTACCAAGACTGAAAAAGGAAGAAATAGAAAGTCAGAATAAACCAATTACTAGTAAGTAGATTGAACCAGTAATCAAAACTCTCTCAATGAAGTAAAGCCCATGACCAGATGGCTTCACTGGTGAATTTTACCAAATATTTAAACAACTAATACCAATACTTCTCAAACTATTCCAGAAAAGTCAAAGAGCAAGGAACAATCCGGAACTCACTTTACAAGGCCAGCATTATCCTGATCCCAAAGCCAGAGAAGGACACTACTAGAAAAGAAAACTACAGACCAATATCCCTGATGAATATAGATGAAAAAGTTCTCAACAAAATTCAGCAGCACATTAAAAGGATCATTCATTATTATCAAGTGGGATTTATCTCTGGGATGCAAGGACACAAAGATGCAAGGATGGTTCAACATACACAAATCAATCAATGTGATATATCACATTAATAATATGAAAGTAAAGAATCATATGATCACCTCAATAGGTTCAGCAAAACTATGTGACAAAATTCAACATCTGTTCATGATAAAAACACTTAACAAATTACACATAAAAGGAATGGATCGCAACATAATAAAGACCATATATGACAAGCCCACATCTAACATCATACTCACTGGCAAAAGGTTGAAAGCTTTCCTGCTAAGATCAGGAACAATTCAAGGATGCCCACTCTCACCACTCCTATTCAACATAACACTGGAAGTCCTAGCTAGAGCAATCAGACAAGAAAAAGAAATAAAAAGCATAAGAATTGGAATGGAAGAAGAAAAATTGTTTCTATTTGCAGATGACATGATTTTATATATAGAAAATCCTAAAGACCCAAACAAAAAACTGTTAGAATTAATCAACAAATTCAATAAAGTTGCAGGATACAAAACTAACATACAAAAATCATCAGTGTTGAGCAGAAGCAAGAAGAACAACAATCCTGCAGCCTGTGGAACAACAATGACATTCAGAGAAAGATAGACAAGATGAAAATGTAGAGGGCTATGTACCAGATGAAGGAACAACATAAAACCCCAGAAAAAAAACTACATGAAGTGGAGACAGGCAACCTTCCAGAAAAAAAATTCAGAATAATGATAGTGAAGATGATCCAGGACCTCGGAAAAAGAATGGAGACAAAGATTGAGAAGATGCAAAAAGTGTTTAACAAAGACCTAGAAGAATTAAAGAACAAACAAACAGAGATGAACAATACAATAACTAAAATAAGAAATAAACCAGAAGGAATCAATAGCAGAATAACTGAGGCAGAAGAACGGATAAGTGACCTGGAAGACAGAATGGCGGAATTCACTGCTGCAGAACAGAATAAAGAAAAAAGAATTAAAAGAAATGAAGACAACCTAAGAGACCTCTGGGACGACATTAAATGCAACAACATTCTCATCAGAGGGGTCCAGGAAGGAGAAGAGAGAGAGAAAGGACCCGAGAAAATATTTGAAGAGATTATAGTCGAAAACTTCCCTAACATGGGAAAGGAAATAGCCACCCAAGTCCAGGAAGTGCAGAGAGTCCCAAACAGTATAAACCCAAGGAGAAACACGCTGAGACACATAGTAATCAATTGACAAAAATTAAAGATAAAGAAAAATTATTGAAAGCAGCAAGGGAAAAACGACAAATAACATACAAGGGAACTCCCATAAGGTTAACAGCTGATTTCTCAGCAGAAACTCTACAAGGCAGAAGGGAGTGGCATGATATATTTAAAGTGATGAAAGGGAAGAACCTACAATGAAGATTACTCTACCTAGCAAGGATTTCATTCAGATTTGATGGAGAAATCAAAAGCTTTACAGACAAGCAAAAGATAACACAGTTCAGCACCACCAAACCAGCTCTACAACAAATGCTAAAGCGACTTCTCTAAGTGGGAAACACAAGAGAAGGGAAGGACCTACAAAAACAAACCCAAAACAATGAAGAAAATGGTAATAGGAACATATATATCAATAATTACCTTAAACGTGAATGGATTAAATGCTCCAACAAAAAGACACAGGCTTGCTGAATGGATACAAAAACAAGACCCATGTATATGCTGTCTACAAGAGACCCACTTCAGACCTAGGGACACATACAGACTGAAAGTGAGGGGATGGAAAAAGATATTCCATGCAAATGGAAATCAAAAGAAACCTGGAGTAGCTATACTCATATCAGGTAAAATCGACTTTAAAATAAAGAATGTTACAAGAGCCAAGGAAGGATACTACATAATGATCAAGGGATCAATCCAAGAAGAAAATATAACAATTATAAACATATATGCACCCAACATAGGAGCACCTCAATACATAAGGCAACTGCTAACAGCTATAAAAGAGGAAATCAACAGTAATACAGTATTAGTGGGGAACTTTAACACCTCATTACACCAATGGACAGATTATCCAAACAGAAAATTAATAAGGAAACACAAGCTTTAAAGGACGCAATAGACCAGATAGATTTAATTGATATTTGTAGAACATTCCATCCAAAAACGGCAGATTACACTTTCTTCTCAAGTGTGTATGGAACATTCTCCAGGATAGATCACATCTTGGGTCACAAATCAAGCCTCAGTAAATTTAAGAAAATTGAAATCAGATCAAGCATCGTTCCCGACCACAATGCTATGAGATTAGAAATCAATTACAGGGAAAAAATGTAAAAAACACAAACACATGGAGGCTAAACAATACGTTACTAAATAACCAAGAGATCAGTGAAGAAATCAAAGAGGAAATCAAAAAATATCTAGAGACAAATGACAAAGAAAACACAACAATCCAATACCTATGGGATGCAGCAAAAGCAGTTCTAAGAGGGAAGTTTATAGCAATACAAGCCTACCTCAAGAAACAAGAAAAATCTCAAATAAATCATCTAACCTTACACCTAAAGGAACTGGAGAAAGAAGAACAAACAAAACCCAAAGTTAGCAGGACAGAAATCATAAAAATCAGAGCAGAAATAAATGAAATAGAAACAAAGAAAACAATATCAAAGATCAATAAAACTAAAAGCTGGTTCTATGAGAAGATAAACAAAATTGATAAACCATTAGCCAGACTCATCAAGAAAAAGAGGGAGAGGACTCAAATCAATAAAATTGGAAACGAAAAAGGAGAAGTTACAACAGACACCACAGAAATACAAAGCACCCTAAGAGACTACTACAAGCAACTCTCTGCCAATAAAATGGACAACCTGGAAAAATTGGACAAATTCTTAGAAAGGTATAACCTTCCAAGACTGAACCAGGAAGAATTAGAAGACATGAACAGACCAATCACAAGCACTGAAATTGAAACTGTGATTAAAAATCTTCCAGCAGGGCTTCCCTGGTGGTGCAGTGGTTGAGAGTCCGCCTGCTGATGCAGGAGACACGGGTTCGTGCCCCAGTCCGGGAAGATCCCACATGCCGTGGAGCAGCTAGGCCCGTGAGCCATGGCCGCTGAGCCTGCGCGTCTGGGGCCTGTGCTCTGCAACGGGAGAGGCCACAACAGTGAGAGGCCAGCGTACCGCAAAGAATAAAAAGAATTGGGCTGGGCTTCCCTGGTGGCGCAGCGGTTGAGGGTTTGCCTGCTGATGGAGGGGTCGTGGGTTTGTGTCCCGGTCCAGGAGGATCCCGCGTGCCATGGAGTGGCTGGGCCCATGAGCCATGGCTGCTGGGCCTGCGCATCTGGAGCCTGTGCTCCACAGCGGGAGAGGCCACAGCGGTGAGAGGCCTGCGTACCACAAAAAAAAAAAAAAAACTTCCAGCAAACAAAAGTCCAGGACCAGATGGCTTCACAGGTGAATTCTATCAAACCTTTAGAGAAGAGCTAACACCCATCATTCTCAAACTCTTCCAAAAATTTGCAGAGGAAGGAACACTCCCAAACTCATTCTATGAGGCCAGCATCACCCTGATACCAAAACCAGACAAAGATACTACAAAAAAAGAATTACAGACTAATAAAGAAAAAAAATCATTAGTGTTTCTATACACTAGCAATGAATTTTCTGAAAAAGAAATGAAAGAGATTCAATTTACAATAGCATGAAAAACAATAAAATACTTGGGAATAAATTTAACCAAAGAGGTGAAAGATGTCTACTCTCAAAACTACAAGACATTAATGAAAGAAATCCAAGAAGACATAAATAAATGGAAAAGTATACCAAGTTCAAGGATTAGAAGAATTAATATTGTTAAAATGTCAATACTACCAGAAGCCATCTGTAGATTCAATGCAATCCCTATCAGGTGTCCAGTGGCATTTTTTACAGAAATAGAAAAACTTTCCAAGAATTTATATGGAACCATAAAGGACCCCAGGTAGCCAAAGAAATGCTGAGGAAGAAGACCAAAGCAGGAAGCATCACACTTCTGATTTCAGGCTATCCTATGAAGCTATAGTAAATAAAACAGTATGGTAATGGCATAAAACCTAGACATATAGACCAATGGAACAAAACCGAGGACCCAAAACCTGAAGCCGTGAAACTCCTAGAAGAAATCATAGGAAAAATTTCTCCTTGACATGAGTCCATCCATGTTGCTACAAATGGCATTATTTCATTCATTTTTATGTTTGAGTAATATTCCATTGTACATATGTACCATATCTTCTTTATCCATTCCTCTGTCGATGGACATTTAGGTTGCTTCCATGTCTTGGCTATTGTAAATAGTGCTGCAATGAACGCTGGGGTGCATGTATCTTTTCAAATTATGATTTTCTCCAGATATATGCCTGGAGTGGGATTGCTGGATCATATGGCAGTTCAATTATTTAGGTTTTTAAGGAACCTCCATAGTATTCTGCATAGTGGTTGTACCAATTTACATTCCTACCAACAGTGTAAGAGGGAAGGAAACAACTTTAAAACTTTAGTTTTCCCCTTTAAATATGCAGGCTTCTTAGAATTTGCTTCTATAAATCACTACATTTTGTGATGGCTTCACATGCACAAGATTTGACTGTGTATTGACTTAGAATTTGTCAGTTGACAGCATTGACTTAGAATTTGAAAAAGGAAGGGCTATCTTTCATTTCTTAGCCAGTTGAGTCTATTTCTCTATGTATTGCTCAGAAACATTACATGATATATACTTGACAATGGAAGTATTGATAATTAGAACAATTTTTTCTTTCTAAGTCATTATAGCAAATGGAATCTGTGTTGAAAGTTCAACTGATTGGAACTGAGACCTTGGAAGGGGAGTAGGGAAACAGAAATAAGATTAAAGTAGGGCCAGTTAAAGAAATACTATGAGTGTCATTTTGAATAATTTGAATTTAGTAGTGAGCAATACTGTGAGCTACTGATCAGGAAAATAAGGTTTAAAAAGTAAGATTAATCCATCAGTAATGTACAGGAACCATTAAATGGAGGGAAGTAATCATGGAAGGAATTTTTGAGACTAAGAAACTGTTTCTGAACCAAACTTGGATTTGCTTATCAGACATCAGCAAAGCCAATGTACTAACACCAGGCTGTGGTGAAGGAAAGTACAGCATTTATTGCAAGGTGCCCAATGTTGGGCCAAGCAAGGAAAATGGGCAGCTCATGCTCAGAAGACCCAAACTCCCCAATGGATTTCAGGGAAGGGTTTTTAAAGACAGTGTGAGGGAGAGGGTTATGGGGTGCATGATCAGCTCATGTACATCCTTCTGATTGTTTGGTGGTGAGTTAACAGGGTGGTGTTTTGGGAGTTAACATCATCAACCTTCCAATTCTATCCAGTCTGGGGTCTATGTACTTGTGGTCAGCATGCAGTTAACTTCTTCCACCTGGTGGGTTTTTTTTTTTTTTTTGGTGGGGGTTTTAGTGTCTGCAAAACAATTCAAGATTATGGCTCAGGATATTATCTACAGCCCTTGAGGAGGAACTAAAGGTCCTTGACTGTGTTTCATGGCTAAACTATTATTATTTTGTCTTGCTTGACTCTTCTCCTTTGTTTCTGCATTTTCTCACTTCTCTGATTAAATTTGCTCCTTGGAACTTGAGGAAAGCCTAGGAGGCTAAAGCTTTTCTTCAAACAAGAGGCAGGGGACACAGGGTGGGGGCTGGTGTTGGGAGCAGGCTCTGTCCCTGGGAATGCCCTGCAGAGTCCTGCTCAGTTTCAAAACCACTGATATTACCCTAACCTGAAATTAGAGGCATCATGCAGGAAGAACTGGCATAATTTCATGATTTACTACACTGAGATGAGTAAGGTTGGGAATTGGGAAATGGGGGATAGTTTTTTCTCTTATTAAAATTTCCCCAGCCTCTAAATAGGACATCATGTTATCTTAAAACTTCTCATTAATATATACTTAATTATCTAGAGTTGCCATGCATATTAATAGGCATAAAAATTATTGGTATTAGTTCTAATGGAAAGCAAGAATGAAGCTACTGGGTATAATTAATGTACCAGACTACAAATGACCTGAGACTAGTGAAATGCATTCAGTACCTTAGTTTGAATTCCACAAACTGCTGAAATTCTGATTCCTCTTCCCAGTTCCCTTTGGTTTCATTGACCTTTACTATTATTTCCTTAATGAATTTCCTGAATTTGACTCACCATTTACTCAAAATAGATTTGTAAATTAGAGCACTTGGGTGCAAGTTCTGCAGCAGCTGTGTTTGGGTAAGTCAGCTCATCTATGAACTCAAATTCTTCTTAGTTGTTGTGAAGGTAAAATAAACTCAGGTGGACATATTCTGTAAATATGTCCATTTAGTATTTTTCATTTTTAATCATAGCAGCAGAAGCTCATAATTTTATTATTTTTGAATAATCATAGATATATAAGTTGTTTAATTTTGTTATGGTAGCAGAAGATAATAATATTATTATTTTTAAATAATCATGGGCAAGGCAAAAATTCAGATTCCTCAGGTAAGTTAAGACTTGGTAAGTTCTCTGTAATGATTTATGATACTTTCTTAAACCTTGTATTTGGTGTCACAAGTGATGGGACATTAGGATAATGATTTGAAAGTTCTCTTTTGATATGATCTTTCAAAATTTCTAAGAAAATCTCATTATGCTTGCCCTCCCTGCACCATTTTTATGAATTTGCCTCATGTCCACTGGGAATGCAGTTGAAGTTTAGATGACTTTACAGTGTGCTTTGTATCCTGTTTAAATGCTAAATTTAACATGTCTTTTATTGGTTATGGGCTCAGTTGATAATTTTTCACTTTGATCTTACTAATAATCTGTCTCCAGAATCACACTATAGAATGACTTATATTTTAGGAACTCTCCATGATATGAGGATACTTCCTTATTTTACATTATATTTATTATTTGAAAGCAGAAAACAATATTAGAAAACTTAAAAAAATTTGACTAATCAAAAAATTGACCAACTAGCCGTTTCCACTTTTCAACTCTTCTCTACATGAATATACTATATCTACTATTTTTTAAAATTTAGCCTTTCCCTTTAGCATTATACTGCAAGCATTTTAACATGTCATTGACATGCCTGTCAGCTTTTCCCTCTGTGATTTCATCTGCTACTTCAAGCCAGAGAATTGTAATCTCTGGATTCATCTTAGTTTCAACCAAATAAAGTGTTGCCTCCAGTCCCTGTTCTCTTATCCTTTCCATGACGTTTGCTTTAAACATCATTTGTTGTAGATAGACCTCAAGGCAGATCTTACCTTTAAGCCTGCAGCCCTTATTTATCTCCTACATATAAAAGGATCAGAAGAGGGGCAATGTTATTTTAATTTGTGAGGATTCATGAGTAAATGTTAAAGAAATTGTGCCTATTTAGCTTTGAAACTGAATTAGCTTACTGGTACGGGTGAGAAGATTGAGGAATTTTAAATAAAAGACTTCAAGTAGATGAAAGGAGAGATAGTATTGAGCAACTGTTCTCCATTACTGTTAAGAGTAAAAGGAAATGTACGTACGACGGCAAATAGGATTTAGCTCTGGAAATATAGAATTGAGACCCAGCTATAAGAATTATTATATTGAGTGCTATTATGAAGACAGACAGAAAAAAGAATTAACTTGATTTGCCTTGATTGCAGAGTTACAGACTACATAATAATGATTTTTAAAAATTGTATAGCATTTTGCAAATTACAAAACAATTCCCCATAATTACATCATTTGATCCTCACAGCAACCTTGTAAAGTAAGTGTTACATCCACTGAAGGATGAGAAAACTGGGTTTAAATTCCTGAATTTCAAAGAAGTTATCAAGTAGTACAACTTGATCTTTTATTAACAGATTTATTGAGATATAATTCAAATACCATCTAATTCACCTTTATCAGTAATATAATTCAATAGCTTTTAGTTTATTCATAGAGTTGTGCAACCATCACCACAATCAATTTTAGAACATTTTATCATCCCAGAACAAAAAACCCATACCCATTAGAAGCCACTCCAGCACTTACCCCTAAACCCCAAAGACTTAGGCAACCACTAGTCTACATTCTATCTCTGTAGATGTGCTTATTCTGGGAATGTCATATAAATAGAGCCATACAATATGTGGTGTTTTGAATATTTTCAATTAGCATAATATTTTCAAGGTCTATCCATGTTGTAACATATCAATACTTCATTCCTTTGTATTGTCAAATAATATTCCATTGTGTGGATATATCACACTTTGTTTATCCAGCCACTAGTTGATGAGCAGTTGAGTTGTTTTCAGTTTTTGGCTATTATGATTAATGTTGCTATGAATATTCATCTATATGTTTTTGTGCGGACATATGTATTCATTTACAACTTGATATTGAACCTCAGTTTTTCATCATAGGCAAAGTTTAAAGATGGCCCCCAAGATTCTTGCCCCTAGTGTACATGTCCTGTATAACCCCTTCCCATTGAGTATGGGAAGAATTGGTGAATATGATGGGCTGCCACTCTCTTGATTTGGTTATGTTATATGGCAAAGGTGAAGGAATTTGCAGATGTAGTTAAGGTCCCTAATCAGTTGACTTTAAGTTAATTAAAAGGGAGATTATTCAGACTGGTCCTCACATAATCAGGCAAGTCCTTTAAAAGGGGATTCAGGTCTTTCCTGAAAGAAAGAGTCAAAGTAAAATGGTGGCCAAATGGTACAAATTTCCAGTTATAAGATAAATTAGTCCTGGGGGTGTAATATACAGCATGGTGACTATAGTTAACTATACAGTGTTGGATATTTATTTGAAAGTTACTAAGAGAGTAGATCTTTTTTTTTTTTACATCCTTATTGGAGTATAATTGCTTTACAATGGTGTGTTAGTTTCTGCTTTATAACAAAGTGAATCAGTTATACATATACATATATCCCCATATCTCTTCCCTCTTGCATCTCCCTCCCTCCCACTCTCACTATCCCACCCCTCTAGGTGGTCACAGAACACCGAGCTGATCTCCCTGTGCTACGTGGCTGCTTCCCACTAGCTATCTATTTCACGTTTGGTAGTGTATATATGTCCACGCCACTCTCTCGCTTTGTCCCAGCTTACCCTTCCACCTCCCCATTTCCTCAAGTCCATTCTCTAGTAGGTCTGTGTCTTTATTCCGGTCCTGCCCCTAGGTTCTTCATGACCATTTTTTTTCTTAGATTCCATACATATGGGTTAGCATATGGTATTTGTTTTCCTCTTTCTGACTTAATTCAGTCTGTATGACAGACTCTAGGTCCATCCACCTCACTACAGATAACTCAATTTCATTTCTTTTTATAGCTGAGTAATATTCCATTGTATATATGTGCCACATCTTCTGTATCCATTCACCTGTTGATGGACACTTATGTTGCTTCCATGTCCTGACTATTGTATATAGAGCTGCAATGAACATTGTGGTACATGACTCTTTTTGAATTATGGTTTTCTCAGGGTATATGCCCAGTAGTGGGATTGCTGGGTAGTATGGTAGTTCTATTTTTAGTTTTAAAGGAACCTCCATACTGTTTGCCATTGTGGCTGTATCAATTTACATTCCCACCAACAGTGCAGGAGGATTCCATTTTCTCCACACCCTCTCCAGCATTTATTATTTGTAGTTTTTTTTATAATGACCATTCTGACCAGTGTGAGATGATATCTCATTGTAGTTTTGATTTGCAATTCTCTAATGATTAATGATGTTGAGCATTCTTTCATGTGTTTGTTGGCAATCACTGATAAACATAGATGCAAAAATCCTCAACAAAATACTGGCAAACAGAATCCAACAGCACATTAAAAGGATCATACCCAGCAATCCCACTACTGGGCATATACCCTGAGAAAACCATAATTCAAAAAGAGTCATGTACCAAAATGTTCATTGCAGCTCTATTTACAATAGCCCAGAGATGGAAACAACCTAAGTGTCCATCATCGGATGAATGGATAAAGAAGATGTGGCACATATATACAATGGAATATTACTCAGCCATAAAAAGAAACGAAATTGAGCTATTTGTAATGAGGTGGATAGACCTAGAGTCTGTCATACAGAGTGAAGTAAGTCAGAAAAAGAGAGACAAATACCGTATGCTAACACATATATATGGAATTTAAGAAAAAAAATGTCATGAAAAACCTAGGGGTGAAACAGGAATAAAGACACAGACTTACTAGAGAATGGACTTGAGGCTATGGGGAGGGGGAAGGGTAAACGGTGACAAAGCGAGAGAGAGGCATGGACATATATACACTACCAAACGTAAGGTAGATAGCTAGTGGGAAGCAGCCGCATAGCACAGGGAGATCAGCTTGGTGCTCTGTGACCACCTAAAGGGGTGGGATAGGGAGGGTGGGAGGGAGGGAGATGCAAGCGGGAAGAGATATGGGAACATATGCATATATATAACTGATTCATTTTGTTGTGAAGCTGAAGCTAACATACCATCGTAAAGCAATTATACTCCAATAAAGATGTTAAAAAAAAAAAGGATCATACACCATGATCAAGTGGGGTTTATTCCAGGAATGCAAGGATTCTTCAGTATATGCAAATCAATCAACGTGATACACCATATTAACAAACTGAAGGAGAAAAACCATATGATCATCTCAATAGATGCAGAGAAAGCTTTCGACAAAATTCAACACCCATTGATGATAAAAACCCTTCAGAAAGTAGGCATAGAGGGAACTTACATCAACATAATAAAGGCCATATACGACAAACCCACAGCCAACATCGTTCTCAATGGTGAAAAACTGAAACCATTTCCACTAAGATCAGGAACAAGACAAGCTTCCCCACTTTCACCAGTATTATTCAACATAGTTTTGGAAGTTTTAGTCACAGCAATAAGAGAAGAAAAAGAAATAAAAGGAATCCAAATCAGAAAAGAAGTAAAGCTGTCACTGTTTGCAGATGACATGATACTATACCTAGAGAATCCTAAAGATGCTACCAGAAAACTACTAGAGCTAATCAATGAATTTGGTAAAGTAGCAGGATACAAAATTAATGCACAGAAATCTCTTGCATTCCTATACACTAATGATGAAAAATCTGAAAGTGAAATTAAGAGAACACTCCCATTTACCACTGCAACAAAAAGAATAAAATACCTAGGAATAAACCTACCTAAGGAGACAAAAGACCTGTATGCAGAAAATTATAAGACACTGATGAAAGAAATTAAAGATGATACAAATAGATGGAGAGATATACCATGTTCTTGGATTGGCAGAATCAACATTGTGAAAATGACTCTACTATCCAAAGCAATCTACAGATTCAATGCAATCCCTAACAAACTACCACTGGCATTTTTCACAGAACTAGAACAAAAAATCTCACAATTTGTATGGAAACACGAAAGACCCCCAATAGCCAAAGCAATGTTGAGAAAGGAAACGGAGCTGGAGGAATCAGGCTCCCTGACTTCAGACTATACTACAAAGCTACAGTAATCAAGACAGTATGGTACTGGCACAAAAACATAAATATAGATCAATGGAACAGGATAGAAAGCCCAGAGATAAACCCTCGCACATATGGTCACCTTATCTTTGATAAAGGAGGCAAGAATATACAGTGGAGAAAAGGGAGTAGATCTTAAAAGTTCTCATCACAAGAAAAGAATTAGTAACTATGTTGGGTGATGGATGCTAAGTAAACTTAGTGTGGTAATCATTTTCAATATTTATGTATATAAGATAATTTTGTAGTACACCTAAAACTAATACAATGTTATACACCAATTTTATCTCAATTAAACATAAGCTAAAGAGATTCTCTTGCTGGCCCTGAAGAAGAAACCAAGTTCATTGCCTATCAAGGGGTCACCTGGAAAGAACCTGAGGATGCTTCTAGAAGCTGAGAGCAGTTCCCAGCCAACATCCAGCAATAAAACAATGAATTCTGTCTGACAACTGCAAGGAAGTGAGTTTTGCCAACAACCAGGGAGCTGGGAAGAGGTATCCCACACCTCAGGTGAGTTTGCCGACCTGACTGACTCCTTGATTTTATCTTGGTAATGCTCTGAGCAGAAGATGCAGCTGATTTGTAGCAAGATTCCTGACCCACAGAAATTGTGAAATAATAAATGTATGTTGTTTTAAGCTGCCAAGTTTGTGCTAATTTGTTATGTAACAACAGGAAGTGAATACAATGTCATATAGACCCTTTTTTTATCATACCATCCAGTACTGCCTCCATGTACCTGTGTTCCCTTCCTTCTCCATGATTATTAATACTCTGTAATAATTATTGCAGTTGCCTAGATAATAATAGATCTTTCTAAAAATCCGATTTTGCTAGAAAGCCTCACTCAAAATAAGGAAAGTAATGATTTTCTGCTTAGTAAGAAATCACATAGTCATGGGTTTTTATAGCCAGAGGAATCTTAAAGATGTTACGTCAGTAGTCTGAAAAGAATCTTCATCAGGCTCAACCTAAAGATTGATGTCATACTCAAGCCTATTAACCCCTTTGTAACCTGCCTCATTAAAATAATTTCCCAGATAACCCTCTCTGATCTTTCTGTTCTCATTTTCTCACTCCACTCTGCTGGCCTTTGGATCATCTTGTTGAAATCACCACTCTCTTTTAAGGGACAGTTTAAGGTGAAAACTGAAGTGAGCTCTGAAAGATTAAAAACATCATGCTGCATACAGCTTCATCATGGACCTACATGGCACACAGATGAGAAGACATATTTTCACAGTTCACTGGCTCCTTCACATCAGAGTAAAACCATGGATCTATGAAACAGCAAGCTAATTAGATTTTCAAGGAGCTTGAAATCATGGTATATCTAGCAATATTTCTAAGGGATCCACTTGATTACTTTCTGAGCAATGGTATGCATAGTTCTCAGAAAGAGAATGATTCTTATTGTGCCATCTGCATGGAGTCCCACAGTCACAGGAAAATTTCCACAAGATCATTCTTTGCCAAGAAAAGCTTGGTTGCTGCTTTACAACACACAGGATTGCCCACAGTATTAGGGAATGAAAACAGCTTTGCTCTGCTCCTTAAACTCTATGGGCCTTGTTGAGAAATACATGAGGAGGCATTACAGTTTAGGTTGACAGCACAGACTTTAGGGTCAGGGCTTAGGTTTGAGTTCTGGCTCTGCTGCTTAATAGGTAAGTACCCTTGGGCAAGTATAGATACAATTATTGCATAAACAAAGTATTGTCATGTGATCTGTGTCTGCAACAGCTATTTATGGCGGCTTTTATGTGTGCTCCTCTGTCTCTCTAACTTATTTCCAACACTTATGTGTCAAGTTGCTGCAGCCCAATTTGGCCTGTTGCTTCAGTTCTCCCCCAGTACACAACTCTCATTATGCTTCATGTTGTATTTCTGGGTGCACTGGAAATTTTCTTTGGCTTATTTGGCTCATGTTCGACTCATTTTAGCTCATCATAGAGTAACTACTTTGTTATTCCAACGTTATTCACATTTCTTAATCAGAGGAGTTGACTTACAACGAGACTACTTTGGTAAAAATGCTTTGATTCCCGTCAAAGACCTCACAACTGTTGTTCCATGCCAATAATGCCTGTAGGTGATTCTAATGAAACTTTTCAAAACTCCTGAGAAATCATCTGTAGGGTCAGATGTTTCAGAATTCTGAGATCTTGCCTGATTTAAAATCTTATAATTCTATATGGCCGGTACAGACTTTCAATTAAATCTTGTATTTGAGTGCAGGTAACATCTTTAGTGTAAAGAACAGTGGAATAGCAGTCAGAATACCATGGTTCTAGTTCTGACTCTGTCACCACATGGCCCTGATCTTCTTTATCTACTAGGAACAAGGAATACACCCAAAACGCTGTGATTAAGATCCAGCAAGATAATGTGTGTGAGTGTTTCCGAAAGTATAAAAATTTAAGATATTATTTTGTCGCATTATATCTGACAGTCTCTCACAAAATATATATTGTATAGGTTCCTACATTAAAAAAAATTTTTTTTGTCTGCCCTGCGCAGCATTTGGGATCTTAATTCCCCAACCAGGGATTGAACCCGTGCCCCCTGAAGTGGAAGCACGGAGCCCTAACCACTAGACTGCCAGGGAACTCCCAGGTGCCTACATTAAAAACAAATTAGAGCATTACTGGACAATACTTTACCTGGGTAGAAAGATTCAGTGGCAATACTCAGCCCTAATAGAAATCATTGGTAGAGTCTAGGGTTTCTCTAGTGTAAAGTGTTGATAACACAGAATAGATGCTGAGTAAATATTTACTGATGATGATATAGGTAGGCATTAATGAAAGAGGCCATTATTGATTTGTCAACTAGACAATAATAAGCCAGAAACATCCAATCAATCACTAAGTTCTGTCAGTCCTATCTCCATAATATCTCTGGAATTGATCTACTGCCATTGCTACTGCCAGGTTCAGGCCTTTATTTTATGACTATGGCATTAAATTCATGACTCCAATCTGAACTCCCTCCAGTCCAACCTTACTACTTAAGCCAGAGTGGTTTAATGAACATACAGATCTGATCATGTTACTTTCCTGATTAAAACCATTCACTTGGTACAGAATCAAGCATTAATTTCTTAAAATGAAATACAAGCCCCTTCACCATCAGGCCTCTGCTCACCCAGGCTCATCTCTTCTCTGCCATACACTCCCTAGACTCCTGAACCTGGAAATGTTTTCTTTCGACTTCTTGCTGTTAAAAATGCCATTTCCTTCACATGGAATTCCCTTCAACTGGAAACTTTATTCTGTAAATAATTCCTTTCAAGCATCCTCTTACCCTGGAAACCTGGGGTGTAATATGAATCCTGAAACAAAGTAAAGCTACCTGCATGGGCCATGCATATCCTTTGTCTTTATCAGATTTATCATTAGTCCATGGTGCCTCTACATAAGGAGTTAATAATTATTTGCCTGTCTTGTGTGAAAGTTTGAGAACGCAGCAATGAATAGAAAAGTGCAAACGCATTACTGTCGCCAGGGCTTCAGGTTACATTTACACTTGGAAATGTAGTTTCCTAGATAACTGTAAACATATTTCAACATTATTTTGTTGGATGATAGTGGTGACAAAAGAATATAGACCTGTCTTTAAACATGGACTCCTCTGCATGCATTTTCATTTTACCGTCCTTCAGCGAATCCAGCTGTTTTGCAATAATTAGATGTTGCAGAAACCAAAGGGAAGAGGTAGAGAGGCAAATTAGCAGAGTAAAGGTGTGTGTGTGTGTGTTTAAAACTCTACCAAGAGCAAAAGACCAAGGAAAACTGCTCCAAAGTTTGTGCGAAAAAGAACAATCAGCCAAATGAAAGCACTTACAACACAGCAAGTGACTCTCACAGGCAGTGAATCTCACAGATGAAGCCTTCTTCCCGGGGAAATCAATATCTGTAGTTTAATCTGCCCTAAGCGTTAGTACACAGGAGAGTGATAAGAATATTCAAAGGGAAAATGGAGAGAGTGGATTTTGGCACTGAGTTGGAGGCGGTAGAAGAGAGAAATGATTGACAAGATAGGGTTGCCAGATTTAGCAAATGCAATATTTGGGACATAATTATACTAAGAAATGATTCATTGTTTATCTGAAATTCAAATTTAACTGTGCATCCTGTGTTTTACCTGACAAATCTAGGAAAAGAGAGAAAGAATGTTACTTCGTTACTCCCTGCTGTGTAAAAAAAACACTCAAAGACCGGCCCTAGAAGAAAAAAAGCGGTTGCGCTGAAGGACCCGAATCTTCAGAGAGAAGCTGTTTCCGCTCTCCTCCAGGGAGGGGGGCGGGGTGAGTAGTTTGGACCGCCAGCGTCCCACAATCCTCTGCTCTCGGGTCCTCTTTCCTCGCTCAAGATGGCGCTGCTCGCGATACCTTCTTGGGGCTGGGCAGCTGCGGCGGCTGCTTTCGAAAAGCGTCGCCACGCCGTGATACAGATCCGGCCCCTAGTCTCTGTCTGGGGCCCAGGTCCGCAATGGAGGTCACGTCAGCTCGGCGGCTCGGGAACTGCTGGAATCTCCCAGGTGAGATGCCGTTCACTTGGAAGTGTAGGGTGAAGGACAAGGGGACCTATAGGGAAAAGGTTGCCCTTATGTCTTCAGGTCAGAGCCAGTACAAAGAAGAAAGGTGGTCAGGGCTAACTTGGAGCAGCAGTAAGTGAAGGAAGTTAGGGGTGGAAATTTGAGGAAGGGGTGAAGAAAATCTTTGGGGTACAGTAAATGGGAACAGGACGGAAGGTTCCAGGCAGAGGGCACCTGGAGCGCTGGTGACTCTCGCAGGATTTACAGTTTTTTCTCTTAGTTTATAAGAGGCAGGGTAGACACCATTCCCATACTGCTTACTTTTCTAAATGCAAGGAGAACTGGGCTACTTTCCAAAGTTAGTAATGGAATTTGGAACCAGTTTGCCAATGATTAAGATTTTACTCAGTCGGAAGTAGCAGTTTGGAGGGCATTGGAAGATAACAAGCTGCCTGTTAACAAGCGGCAAATTGAGTTAGCACCAGTTAGCTTTCTTGCTGACAGGGCTCCTTGATAGGCCCAAACCGTAATTATCTGTGTCTCCAAAACATAGACCGCCCTAAATTCATATGTAAACACGATTTTCCTTTGATCTGAAAAACAGTGTTCTTTTGTGTACACAGGTCACTTTGGAAGCCATAAGGCTACTTGTCTTTAATGAATGTAGCTATGGCTACAGTGCATCTTAATACTTGTGTTCATTATTATCTCTCACTTAAGAATAGTGTTTTATTGTTATTTGTATTCGTACTTCACTATATCTTTTTATTGCCTATAATTGACAAAAAGCTTAATTGGCACCCCTTGTTCATCTGTATCGCTAAAGTGTTGTCAGCTTCATATGAGAAACAACGTCTCAAATTTTGATTCTTTGTCAACAAATGTTTAATGTCTGCTATGTACATAGTGCTATGCTAGGTAATGGAGTACCAAGAGAAACACTGTAATATCTTCAAGCTGGACAATTTAGTTAATGAGATTGGACCTATGCATTACAAGAATAACTAAAAAACAACATAGTAGATTAAATATCAGATGAATAGTATGAATAATAAGGGCTGTAGGCATCCAGAGGAAATAGTGATAATTAAGAACTAGATTATAGAGAGGATCTCATGCTGGCAGTAGAACTGGGGAGAACATTCCAAGCAGGGAGTATGACACTAGACATGTGGAATGCTGAAGGAATTATATCCATATGTTCATTCAGTAATTATTGAACATCTTTACATCAGTGAACAGTACAAAATATACACCCTGTCCTTAAAGGGTTTAAAATCTAGTAGGGGAAATAGATAAGTAAACAGGCAATTAATACAGTAGTGCAATGATGGGGAAGGTACAAAGTACTGGAAGAATATACATGAGAGGCATCAAGACTAATCTTGAGGTGGAGAAAATTGACTTGAGTAACTGATATCTAAACCAAGACCTGAAAAATTAGAAGTTAGCTAAAGAGGGAATAGCATATACAAAGGCCCACAGGTAAGAGAGAGCATGAAACTTCTGTAGAACTGCTTATAGTTTAGACTAGTGAGGATTTCATGATAGGAGATGGCAGATTAGGGTAGAGAAGCAAATCCAGATCCTTTTATTAAGGTTTTTTAAAAGCACTTTGTAGTTGAAATTGTAACATGTGATCTCTTGGGAACCAGTCTTATTCTCTAGTCCTCTAATAAGCCAGATGAAGTTAAAATAAAATTTGAAGGAAATCCAAAAAAGAGGGGATATATGTATAGCTGATTCACTTTGCTGTACAGTAGAAACTAAAACAACATTGTAAAGCAACTATACTCCAGTAAAAATTAATTTAAAAAAAGATAAAATTTGTAGGACTTTCAGGCTCGAAGAATGAGGGGGAAGGAGACGTCATTAGGAGATTCAGAGGAGGTGATGACAATAAAAAGTTAGCTTTCTCTCTTTACATGAACACTGTCCCCACAATTTCCTTCACTCTCTCCTATATATCCTGCCATTTCTTTGGTTACCATTTATGAAGTATGAAAAACAAGGAAAAGATGTTACCTTTGTTTTCTACTTCTTAAAGACATGCAACTCTTGCCTCTTTTTAAAAAATGTTGATTTAACAGGGAGATTAAGGAATGATTATAAGGCTTTTAAAGTAAAACCTGGTACAACCTGAGGCAGATTTTCAGATTAATTAGTCACTTGTGGTTAAGATTACAAAATAAATATTGAATGCATACTTTCAGGACAATCATTAGTATTTATAACATATTTTAGAGCTGAAAGGAACTTTAGTGCAGTGTTATGAAATCACGTTAGTGGGTTGGATCAGCACTTTGTTTTAGATGAAATTTAGTAGAATAGGAAAGAAAATATCAATGCTTTATATGTATTAAGGGAAGTATTGTTTTACAAATACATATATATACATTACCATGTGTATGTGGTTACTGGAATGCATTGTGAAATGTGTTTTTCACACAGGATTTTGCCCTAGAGCTATGCTGTGCAATGTGGTAGTCACTAGCTTCCAGTGACTGTTTAAATTTACATTAAATTAAAAATTTAATTCCTCAGTTGCATTAGTCACATTTTAAGAGCTGAATAGCCATATCGATGTGGAACATTTCCATCATTGCAGAAATTTCTATTGAACACTACTACTTTAGAAAAGATCAGGGACTTTCCTGGTGGCACAGTGGTTGAGAATCTACCTGCCAATGCTGGGGACATGGATTCCATCCCTGGTCCAGGAAGACCCCACATGCCACGGAGCAACTAAGCCCGTGTGCCACAACTACTGAGCCTGCACTCTAGAGCCCGCGAGCCACAACTACTGAAGCCTGCATGCCACAACTACTGAAGCCCGCCCGCCTAGAGCCCATGCTCCGCAACAAGAGAAGCCACCTCAGTGAGAAGCTCGCGCACTGCAACGAAGAGTAGGCCCCACTCGCCGCAACTAGAGAAAGCCCATGTGCAGAAAGAAAGATCCAAAGCAGCCAAAAATAAAAAATAATAATAATAAATTAAAAAAAAGTAAAGTACTCCACAAAGTATTTTTTTTTAAAAAAAGAAAAGATCATATCCAGCCCTTCTAATTTTGCAGATGAGGAGACTAGGTTCTAGTATAGATAAATGACAGCCATTAAGGCCATTCATTTGTATTTGTTTATTGCCTTCTGTGTGTTAGATATTTATATAAGGGTAATTAAGACTGTGACAGACCCTAATCACACAGTGAATGTTTGTTGAATTCTAAAGATACTTATCTAATAATTACTAGACCACTATTCATAGAGGGAAACACCTAAAACAGTTTTTTCTTAAAATGGGAAGATTTCATATGATAAGACATAAATTGTAATGATTATTATATAGTTGCCTCTCTACTGCACTAATTAATATTGAAAGGACTTATGAATTTTGAATGATAGAATTTTGGATTTATTTCATTAATATTGATACAGTAGAAACTGAGGCATCATATACTTAATCCATAGTGCCTTTTTTATCTATGTTTAACAAGTCCTTGCCTCTTGATCCTGACACTGATCATATATTTTCATTTTCTTAAATTAATTTTTATTGGAGTATAGTTGATTTACAATGTTATGTTAGTTTCTGCTATGTTAGTTTCTGCTGTACAGCAAAGTGAGTCAGTTATACATATACATATATCCACTCTTTTTTAGATTCTGTTCCCATATAGGTCATTACAGAGTATAGAGTAGAGTTCCCTGTGCTATACAGTAGGTTCTTATTAGTTATCTGTTTTATATATAGTAGTGTGTATTGCTAATTCCAACCTCCTAATTGATCCCTTTCCCCCCCTTTCCCCTTTGGTAACCATAAGTTTGTTTTCTATGTCTGTGGGTCTATTTCTATTTTGTAAATAGGTTCATTTGTACCATTTTTTTAGATTCCACATATAAGCAATATCATATGACATTTGTCTTTCAATGTCTGACTTACTTCACTCAGTATGACAATCTCTAGGTCCATCCATGTTGCTGCAAATGGCATTATTTTGTTCTTTTCTTTGGCTGAGTAATATTCCATTGTACATATGTACCACATCCTCTTTATCCATTTCTCCGTTGATGGACATTTAGGTTGCTTCCATGTCCTGGCTATTGTAAATAGTGCCACAATGAACATTGGGGTGCATGGATCCTTTCGAATTATGGTTTTCTCCAGATATATTCCCAGGAGTGGGATTGCTGGATCATATGGTAATTCTATTTTTAGTTTTTTAAGAAACCTCCATACTGTTCTCCATAGTGGCTATACCAATTTACATTCCCACCAACAGTGTGGGAGGGTTTCCAATTCTCTACACCCTCTCCAGCATTTATTGTTTGCAGATTTTTTGATGATGGCCATTCTGACTGGTGTGAGGTGATGCTGTGTAGTTTTGATTTGCATTTCTCTAATAATTAGTGATGTTGAGCATCTTTTCATGTGCCTCTTGGATATCTGTATGTCTTCTTTGGAGAAATGTCTATTTGGATTTTCCACCCATTTTTTGATTGGGTTGTTAGGTTTTTTGATATTGAGCTGTATGAGCTGTTTGTATATTTTGGAGATTAATCCCTTATCATTCACATTGTTGGCAAATGTTTTCTCCCATTTTCTGGGTTGTCTTTTTGTCTTGTTTATGGTTTCCTTTGCTGTGCAAAAGCTTTTGTGTTTAATTAGGTCCCATTTGTTTTTGTTTTTATTTTCATTACTCTTGGAGGTGGATCACAAAAGATCTTGCTGCGATTTATGTCAGAAAGTGTTCTGCCTATGTTTTCCTCTAAGAGTTTTATAGTATCTGGTCTTACATTTAGGTCTTTAATCCATTTTGAGTTTATTATTATTAATTTGAGTTTATTAAGAAAAATAGTTTTTCCTTTAAATGGGAGGATTTCATATGATAAGACCTAAATTGTAATGATTATTATACAATTGCCTCTCTACTACACTAATTAATATTAAAAGGACTTAATGAATTTTGAATTATAGAATTTTGGATTTATTTCATCAATATTTATATGATAGAAACTGAGGCATCATATACTTGTTCCATAGTGCCTTTTTATATATGTTTAGCGAGTCCTCGACTCTTGATCATGACACTGATCATATACTTTTTCATTTGTTTTTTTTAAACATCTTTTTTGAGATTAATTCACATATCATACAGTCACCCACTTAAAGTGTGGATTTAGTATATTCAATGGATTTTAGTATATTCAGTGGTATATACCACCATCACCATAGTCAATTTTACATTTTCATTACCTCAAAAAGAAACCTGCTACCCTTTTGGCTGTCACCCTCCTTCCCCCTCCTGCACCAGGCCTTTGCAACCACTAATCTATGTTCAATCTCTGTAGATTTGTCCATTCTGGACATTTCACGTAAATGGAATCATAAAATATTTGGTCTTGAGACTGGCTTCTTTCACTTAGCATTATGTTTTCAAGGTTCATGCATGTTATGGCATGCATTAAATACCTCATTCCTTTTTATGGCTGAATAATATTCAATGATATGGATGTAAAAGATTATATGTTCATCAGTTGATAGACATTCAGGTTATTTCCATCTTTTGGCTATTATGAATAATGCTGCTATAAACATTCATGTACAAGTTTTATATGAACATAAGTTCATTTCTCTTGGGTGTATACCTAAGAGTAGAATTGTTGTGTCATATGGTAATTCTGTTTAGTTCTTTAAGGAACTGCCAGACTGGTTTTCAAAGTGACTACAACATTTTACATTAGTATTAGAAGTGTACAGGGTTCCAGTTTCTCCATATCCTAGCTAATTGGTGTTATCTGACTTTTTTTAGTCTAGCCATCTTGGTGAGTGTGAAGTCATGTATCCTTGTGGTTTTGATTTGTATTTCCTTGATGACTAAAGATGTTGAGCATCTATCCATGTGCTTATTGCCCATTTGTATATATTCTTTGGAGAAATGTCAGTTCAGGTCCTTTGCCCAATTTTTAATTAGATTATTGGTCTTTTTATTTTTGAGATATGAGTCTTTATTCTAGATTCAAGTGCCTTATCAGATATATGATTTGCAAATATTTTCTCCCATTCTGTGGTTGTCTTTTTCTTTCTTGATAGTGTCCTTTGAAGCACAAAAATTTTTCATTTTGTTGAAGTCAAATTTACTTATTTTTTTTCTTTTGTCGGTCATACTTTTGGTGTTATAGCTAAAAATCCATTGCCATATCTGAGGTCATGAAGATTTACCCTTATGTTTTCTTCTAAGCATTTTATAACTTAATTCTAGTGAGATATAGAAACATTACTTTTGCATAGTTCTAGGTCCTTACCCTGCTTTGTTGTTTTACTTTTATAGACATTACATCTATAAATGTTAAAATCCTAACAATACATTGTCATAATTATGACTTTATATAATTTTATGACTTTTAAAGAAGCTGAGAGAAGAAAGGAGGGTAAGTAAATATTTATGGCTTTTTTTATAATAACCTTCATATTTATCATTTCTGGTTCTCTTCATTTGTGCTCTTGTGTTTGAGTTACCATCTGGAGTCATTTCCTTATCCCAATATAGCTGTGCTCCCATCCATCTCCTTTGTGCTGTTATTGGCAAGTATACTGCATCTCTATAGGTTATAGGCTTAATCATACATTATATAAATATTATTTTATACAATTGCTTTTTTTTTTTTTTTTTGCGGTGCGCGGGCCTCTCACCATTGTGGCCTCTCCCATTGCGGATCACAGGCTCCGGACACGCAGGCTCAGCGGCCATGGCTCATGGGCCTAGCCGCTCTGCGGCATGTGGGATCTTCCCAGACCGGGGCACGAACCCGTGTCCCCTGCATCGGCAGGCGGACTCTCAACCACTGCGCCACCAGGGAAGCCCTATACAATTGCTTTTGAAATTAGTACAAAGAAGAAAGTAGAACAGTATGCATTTATATAGTCTTTTATAATAACACAATTACCTTTTCCTGTGCTCTTGTTTTTTTTTGTGTGTGGATTTGAATTACAGTCTGAGATCACTTGCTTTCAGGCTAAAGAACTTACATTAGTATTTCTTGTAAGGTAGTTCGGCTAGTAACAGATTCTCTCAATTTTTGTTTGTCTGGGAATGTCTTTATTTTGCCTTTATTTTTGAACAACAGCTTTCCTGGATATAGGATTCTTCCTTGGCAGTTTTTTCTTTGAGCCCTTTGAATATGGTATCCTGCTGCCTTACAGCCTATACTTGTTTCTGCTAAGGAATTAGCTGTTAGTTTTATTGAGGATCTCTTATTAGTGAGGAGTCTTTTTTCTCTTGTTACTTTCAAGATTTTCCCCTTGATTTTGGCTTTCAGTATTTTTACTATAATGTGTCTGTGGATCTCTTTGCATGTTTCCTGTTTGGAATTTATTGAGCTTCCTGGATGGGTAAATTTTTGTTCTTTTTAATAAGCTTTGGAGGCTTTCAGCCATTATTTCATTGAGTAGGTTTTCTTCCCCTTTATCTCTCTCCTTTCTTTCTGGTACAGTCATTATACATATATTGGTGCACTTAATAATGTCCTGCATTTCTCTGAGAATCTGTTTATTTTTTTCCACTGTTTTTAAATCTCTGTTCTTCATATTGCATGATTTCTATTGCTCATCATTTTTTTTTTTTTTTTTGTGGTACGCGGGCCTCTCACTGTTGTGGCCTCTACCGTTGCAGAGAACAGGCTCCGGACGGGCAGGCTCAGTGGCCATGGCTCACGGGCCCAGCTGCTCCGCGGCATGTGGAATCCTCCCAGACCGGGGCACAAACCCGTGTCCTCTGCATCAGCAGGCGGACTCTCAACCACTGCACCACCAGGGAAGCCCTCTATTGCTCATCTATGAGTTCATTAATTCTTTGTTCTGTCAGTTCACATCTACTGTTGAGCACCTCTACTTAATTTTTCATTTCAGTTATTGTAATTTTCAACTCTAGGATTTCCATTTGGTTCTTTTTTTTTATAATTCCTATACATATCAATACATTCCTATTGATACTATACCTGTGATGTGACATTGTCATCACACCTTCCTTTATTTCTTTTTTTTTTGTTGAATTTTTTTTTTCTTTTTTCTTTTGGTATGTGGGCCTCTCACTGTTGTGGCCTCTCCCATTGCAGAGCACAGGCTCTGGACGCGCAGGCTCAGCGGCCATGTCTCACGGGACCAGCCGCTCCGCGGCATGTGGGATCCTCCTGGACCGGGGCACGAACCCGTGTCCCCTGCATCGGCTTGCAGACTCTCAACCACTGCGCCACCAGGGAAGCCCTTGTTGAATTTTTGAGTTTTATTTTTTTATACAGCAGGTTCTTATTAGTCATCCATTTTATACACATCAGCGTATACATGTCAATCCCAATTTCCCAGTTCATCACACCACGACCCCCACCCACCACTGCTTTCCCCTCTTGGTGTCCATATGTTTGTTCTCTATATCTGTGTCTCAATTTCTGCCCTACAGACTGGTTCATCTGTACCATTTCTCTAGGTTCCACATATATGCGTTAATATGCAATATTTGTTTTTCTTTTTCTGACTTACTTCACTCTGGATGAGAGTCTCTAGATTCATCCATGTCTCTACAAATGACCCAATTTCATTCCTTTTTATGGCTGAGTAATATTCCATTGTATATATGTACCACATCTTCTTTATCCATTCTTCTGTCAATGGGCATTTAGGTTGCTTCCATGGCCTGGCTATTGTAAATAATGCTGCAGTGAACATTGGGGTGCATGTGCATTTTTGAATTATGGTTTTCTCTGGGTATATGCCCAGTAGTGGGATTGCTGGGTCATATGGTAATTCTATTTTTAGATTTTTAAGAAACCTCCATACTGTTCATCATAGTGGCTGTATCAATTTACATTGTCAACAATAGTGCAAGAGGGTTCCCTTTTCGCCACACCCTCTCCAGCATTTGTTGTTTGTAGATTTTCTGATGATGTCCATTCTAACTGGTGTGAGGTGATAACCTCATTGTAGTTTAGATTTGCATTTCTCCAATAATTAGGGATGTTGAGCAGCTTTTCATGTGCTTCTTGGCCATCTGTATGTTCTCTTTGGAGAAATGTATATTTAGGTCTTCTGCCCATTTATTGATTGGGTTGTTTGTTTTTATAATTTTGAGCTGCATGAACTGTTTATACATTTTGGAGATTAATCCTTTGTCCGCTGATTTGTTTGCAAATATTTTTTCCCATTCTGAGGGTTGTCTTTTCGTCTTGTTTGTAGTTTCCTTTGCTTTACAAAAGCTTTTAAGGTTCATTAGGTCTCATGTGTTTATTTTTGTTTTTATTTCCATTACTCTAGGATGTGGATCAAAAAAGATCTTGCTGTGATTAATGTCAAAGAGTGTTCTTCCTATGTTTTCCTCTAAGAGTTTTATAGTGTCCAGTCTTACATTTAGGTCTCTAATCCATTTTGAGTGTATTTTTCTGTGTGGTGTTAGGGAGTGTTCTAATTTCATTCTTTTGCATGTAGCTGTCCAGTTTTCCCAGCACCACTTATTGAAGAGAATGTCTTTTCTCCATTGTATATCCTTGCCTCCTTTGTCATAGTTTAGTTGACCATAGGTGCGTGGGTTTATCTCTGGGCTTTCTATCGTGTTCCATTGATCTGTATTTCTGGTTTTGTGCCAGTACCATATTGTCTTGATTACTGTAGCTTTGTAGTATAGTCTGAAGTCAGGGAGTCTGATTCCTCCAGCTCCATTTTTTTCCCTCAAAACTTCTTTGGCTGTTTGGCGTCTTCTGTGTCTCCAATACAAATTTTAAGATTTTTTGTTCTAGTTCTGTAAAAATGCCATTGGAAATTTGATAGGGATTGCATTGAATCTGTAGATTGCTTTGGGTATTATAGTCATTTTCACAGTATTGATTCTTCCAATCCAAGAACATGGTATATGTTTCTATCTGTTGTTATCATCTTTAATTTCTTTCATCAGTGTCTTATAGTTTTTTGCATACAGGTCTTTTGTCTCCCTAGGTAGGTTTATTCCTAGGTACTTTATTCTTTTGTTGCCATGGTAAATGGGAATGTTTCCTTAATTTCTCTTTCAGATTTTTCATCATTAGTGTATAGGAATGCAAGAGATTTCTGTGCATTAATTTTGTATCCTGCAACTTTACCAAATTCATTGATTAGCTCTAGTAGTTTTCTGGTGGCGTCTTTAGGATTCTCTATGTATAGTATCATGTCATCTGCAAAGAGTGACAGCTTTACTTCTTCTTTTCCAATTTGTATTCCTTTTATTTCTTTTTCTTCTCTGATTGGCATGGCTAGGACTTTCAAAACTATTTTGAATAATAGTGGAGAGAGTGGACATCCTTGTCTCGTTCCTGATGTTAGAGGAAATGCTTTCAGTTTTTCACCATTGAGAATGGTGTTTGCTGTGGGTTTGTCGTATATGGCCTTTATTATGTTGAGGTAGGTTCCCTTAATGCCCACTTTCTGGAGAGTTTTTATCATAAATGGGTGTTGAATTTTGTCAAAAGCTTTTTCTGCATCTATTGAGATGATCATATGATTTTTATTCTTCAGTTTTTTAATAGAGTGTATCACATTGATTGATTTGCGTATACTGAATAATCCTTGCATCCCTGGGATAAATCCCACTTGATCATGGTGTATGATCCTTTTAATATGTTATTGGATTCTGTTTGCTACTGTTTTGTTGAGGATTTTTGCATCTGTAATCATCTGTGATATTGGTCTGTAATTTTCGTTTTTTTTTTGGTATCTTTGGTTTTGGTATCAGGGTGATGGTGGCATCATAGAATGAGTTTGGGAATGTTCTTTCCTCTTCAATTTTTTGGAAGAGTTTGAGAAGGATGGATGTTAGCTCTTGTCTAAATGTTTGATAGAATTCACCTGTGAAGCCATCTGGTCCTGGAGTTTTGTTTGTTGGAAGATTTTTAATAACAGTTTCAATTTCATTACTTGTGATTGGTCTGTTCATATTTTCTGTTTCTTCCTGGTTCAGTCTGGAAGGTTATACCTTTCTAAGAATTTGTCCATTTCTTCCAGGCTGTCCATTTTATTGCCATAGAGTTGCTTGTAGTTGTCTCTTAGGATGCTTTGTATTTCTGTGGTGTCTCTTGTGACTTCTCCTTTTTCATTTCTAATTTTATTGATTTGAGTCCTCTCCCTCTTTTTCTTGATGAGTCTGGCTAATGGTTTATCAATTTTGTTTATCTTCTCAAAGAACCAGCTTTTAGTTTTATTGATCTTTGCTTTTGTTTTCTTTGTGTCTATATCATTTATTCCTGCTCTGATCTTTATGATTTCTTTCCTTCTGCTAACTTTGGGTTTTGTTTGTTCTTCTTTCTATAGTTCCTTTAGGTGTAAGGTTAGATTGTTTATTTGAGATTTTTCTTGTTTCTTGAGGTAGGCTTGTATAGCTATAAACTTCCCTGATAAAATTGCTTTTGCTGCATCCGATAGGTTTTGGTTCGTCGTGTTTTCATCATCATTTATCTCTAGGTATTTTTTGATTTCCTCTCTGATTTCTTCAGTGATCTCTTGGTTATTTAGTAACGTTTGGCCTCCATGTGTTTGTGTTTTTTACTTTTTTTCCCCCTGTAATTGATTTCTAATCTCATAACGTTGTGGTCAGAAAACATGCTTGATGTGATTTCAATTTTCTTAAATTTACTGAGGCTTGATTTGTGACCCAAGATGTGATCTATCCTGGAGAATGTTCCGTGCACACTTGAAAGTGTAGTCTTCTGTTTTCGGATGGAATGTCCTATAAGTATCAATTAAATTTATCTGGTCTATTGTGTCATTTAAAGCTTGTATTTCCTTATTAATTTTCTGTTTGGATGATCTGTCCATTGGTGTATTTGAGGTGTTAAAGTCACCCACTATTATTGTGTTACTGTCAATTTCCTCTTTTATAGCTGTTAGCAGTTGCCTTATGTATTGAGGTGCTGCTATGTTGTGTGCATATATATTTATAATTGTTATATCTTCTTCTTGGATTGATCCCTTGATCATTATGTAGTGTCCTTCCTTGTCTCTTGTAACATTTTTTATTTTAAAGTCTGTTTTATCTGATATGAGTATTGCTACTCCAGCTTTCTTTTGATTTCCATTTGCCTGGAATATCTTTTTCCATCCCCTCACTTTCAGTCTGTATGTTTCCCTAGGTCTGAAGCATGTCTGTTGTAGACAGCATGTATGTGGGTCTTGTTTTTGTATCCATTCAGCAAGCCTGTGTCTTTTGGTTGGAGCATTTAATCCATTCACATTTAAGGTAATTATTGATGTATATGTTCCTTTTACAATTTTCTTAACTGTTTTGGGTTTGTTTTTGTAGGTCCTTTTCTTCTTTTGTGTTTCCCACTTAGAGAAGTCACTTTAGCATTTGTTGTAGAGCTGGTTTGGTGGTGCCGAATTGTGTTATCTTTTGCTTGTCTGTAAAGCTTTTGATTTCTCCATGGAATCTGAATGAGATCCTTTCCCGGTAGAGTAATCTTGGTTGTGGGTTCTTCCCTTTCATCACTTTAAGTATATCATGCCACTCCCTTCTGGCTTGTAGAGTTTCTGCTGAGAAATCAGCTGTTAACCTTATGGGAGTTCCCTTGTCTGTTATTTGTCATTTTTCCCTTGCTGTTTTCAATAATTTTTCTTTGTCTTTAATTTTTGCCAGTTAATTACTATATGTCTCGGTGTGTTTCTCTTTGGGTTTATCCTGTTGGGACTCTCTGCACTTTCTGGACTTGGGTGGCTATTTCCTTTCCCATGTTAGAGAAGTTTTTGACTATAATCTCTTCAAATATTTTCTCAGGTCCGTTCTCTCTCTTCTCCTTCTGGGACCTGTATAATGCGAATGTTGTTGCATTTAATGTTGTCCCAGTGGTCTCTTAGGCTGTCTTCATTTCTTTTCATTCTCTTTTCTTTATTCTGTTCCACAGCAGTGAATTCCACCATTGTGTCTTCCAGATCACTTATCTGTTCTTCTGCCTCAATTATTCTGCTATTGATTCCTTCTAGTGCATTTTTCATTTCTGTTATTGTATTGTTCATCTCTGTTTGTTTGTTCTTTAATTCTTCTAGATCTTTGTTAAACATTTCTTGCACCTTCTCGATCTTTGCTTCCATTCTTTTTCCGAGGTGCTGGATCATCCTCACTATCATTATTCTGAATTCTTTTTCTGGAAGGTTGCTTATCTCTACTTCATTTCATTGCTTTTCTGGGGTTTTATCTTGTTCCTTTATCTGGTACATAGCCATCTGCCTTTTCATCTTGTCTATCTTTCTGTGAATGTGGTTTTTGTTCCACAGGCTGCAGGATTGTAGTTCTTCTTGCTTCTACTCTCTACCCTCTGTTGGATGAGGTTATCTAAGAGGCTTGTGCAAGTTTCCTGATGGAAGGGACTGGTGGTGGGTAGAGCTGGCTGTTGCACTGGTGGGCAGAGCTCAGTAAAACTTTAGTCTGCTTGACTGCTGATGGGTGGGGCTGGGTTCCCTCCCTGTTGGTTTTTTGGCCTGAGGCGACCCAGCACTGGAGCCTGCCCGGGCTCTTCGGTGGGGCCAGTGGCGGACTCTGGGAGGGCTCACGCCAAGGAGTACTTCCCAGAACTTCTGCTGCCAGTGTCCTTGTCGTCACAGTGAGCCGCAGCCACCCCCCACCTCTGCAGGAGACCCTCCAACACCAGCAGGTCAGTCTGGTTCAGTCTCCTGTGGGGTCACTGCTCCTTACCCTGGGTCCCAATGGGCACACTACTTTGTGTGTGCCCTCCAAGAGTGGAGTTTGTTTCCCCCAGTCCTGTTAAAGTCCTGCAATCATATCCTGCTAGCCTTCAAAGTCTTATTCTCTAGGAATTCCTCCTCCCGTTGCTGGACTCCCAGTTTGGGAAGCCTCACGTGGGGCTCAGAACGTTTACACCAGTGGGGTGACTTCTGTAGTTTAATGTTTTCCAGTTTGTGAGTCACCCACCCAGCAGTTATGCGATTTTATTTTATTGTGATTGCACCCCTTCTACTGCCTCATTGTGTCTTCTCCTTTGTCTTTGGATGTGGGGTATCTGTTTTGGTGAGTTTCAGTGTCTTCCTGTCGATGATTGTTCAGCAGTTAGTTGTGATTCTGGTGTTTTTGCAAGAGGGAGTGAGAGCATGTCCTTCTCTGCCATCTTGAACCAATCTTCTTTTATTTCTTTAACAGGGTTTCCTTTAGTCTTTGAACATATTTATAATGACAACTTTGAAGGTTTTTTCTCTTCAGTCAGACATCTGGTCAAAACTGTAGGCAGTTTCTTTTGCCTGCTTTTTTCCTCAGTGTATATAGGTTGTAGTTTCATGTTTCTTTGTGTGTCTTGCAAGTTTTTGGAAACTGGATATTTTAGATAATGTAGTAACTCTTGGTACTGGTTCCCTCCCTCCCAGGGCTTATTAGTGTTATTTACTTGTTTGTATGTTTATTTAGGAACTGGCTGGATTTTAGTGCTGTCTCTCTCCACCCTCCCCTTGCTCCCCACTTCACACTGTTAGTGCCTCTGATGTTGCCTCTTAAGCAACACAGCCTTACCAGCATAGCCTGGCATATGCCCACAGTCACCCTGAGAGGGCAGTTGTTTTGCTTAGGCTCTCTCTGTCTCTTTTCCAGTTATGCTCCAGTTGTTGCTGGGAGATCAGCACTGTTTTTTCCAACAGTGCCCCGGGGCAGAAATTGTTTCACCGACTAAAGCCATCAGATTGGGGTTCCTTTGAAGGGAAGGTTGTTGAGGTCAGTGTTTGAGGTTTTTTCCGACCCTAGGCAGTCTCCTCCTGTACATTTCCCTCCTTGGTTTTCTGGTTCTCTGGGGCAAACCAGCTGAACTACAGTTCAGCCTCTATGTCCAGTGATTCCACTAGTCTCCTCCTACTTGCCTTTCACCTCAACCTCTACTATATTTGAGAGTAGCTTTGGGCTTAACTAATCCACGTCTAGTTGTATGAAGTCACTTCCTCTGGGAAGAGATTAGGAGCTATCCGCTTCAGGGCCTTCTCTCTCCAGGCAAAATCTCCCAGCCACAGCTCTGGAGCTGGGCGTAGGGGACAATGGTGGCTTCTCTCTGAGTGATATCCCCACTTTAGGAGTTGAGCACTAGATGGAGTTTGGGGAGCAGTAGCCTCAGGTCTTTTTGCCTTGCCTCTCTTGGTATGCAACTACCCTCTTATGAGTCAGGGCTAGGGTGACTGGGGCTTCAATATTCTTAGTGGCATCACACCCAAGGTAGAGCCTCTGCCCCTCTAGTGGGGGTGTGTGGAAGAAGGGAGACCCTACCCCTTGGCCATGTTAGCCCAGAACTTAGCTTCAGCAACAGGTTGTTGGGGGGAAGGATGAGAAATGCTGATGTCCTGCCTTTCCCAGGAAGATAGTCTTTTGACTAGGAGCTCAGCGGGCAGAGGGAGCACTGTGCTCCTGGCTGCACCAATCTCAAGTGGAGTTTCCATATGGCTGAACTGGGAGTCGGGAGGCAGGGAGTGTGTCCTGGTTCAAACACCACAGACTCTTGCCATTCTTACTGAGCTCTAATAGATTTTCTTGAGTAAATGATATTTCATTTGCTATATGCCTCCAGGACCATTTCTAGGGACTTTAAATGGTAATACTTTATAAATTTCACCAGTTTTGTTGGAGAGTGAGTCTAAGGAGCTCCTTATGTTGTCATGTTAGAAGTGGAACTCTTTTCATTTGTTTTTGACAGGTTCATGTTCTTTGGCTTATCGCATGCAGCAAAGCAGTCTGTCCTTTCTCTTTGGTTTATAGGAGATATTACCAGTGAGGTACTTACCTTGTATGTTCCATTTAGTAGTTCTTTTGGATAGGTACTGTTTTGTTTTCATTTGTTGGCTCTGACATCATGGACAAAGGATGGGAACTTTAATTTCTTCCAGTAGTGTGTAAGTTCCTTCTTCCTGCCCTCCCACTGGTGACTAGCTGCTGATAATTAACAAAGTAGATAAAAGTTAAGAGACTTCTGGCCTTCATAATAACTGAAGTGGGAATATAATAACACTAGGGAAATAATCCTCCTACTCTGCTTTTTAGAGATGCTGAAGTTTTAAAATTTAAGTTTCATAACATAAGATGCATGTCAAGAAATTACAGTGAATACTGAGAAGACACAAAATGTAATAAGAAAATGAAAAACAACAGGAAAAAATTAAGGATGTTTTCAAGTGGATTATTTTGCATGGAACTGAAGAAGGTGAGGTGATTCAGTTAACGTTTAAAGTATCTGAAGGATAATTATTTTTTAAAAAATTAAAAGTTGTCCTTCTAATAGCTCAGTGATACCTGACCGTACCTGGAATATTAGTTTATAATACAGAAATATAGACTTCAGTTGAAGGAAGAGGGATTTCATGTGCATGTTAGAAAAAATTTCTTAAATTAATAATCCTATTATTGGGATAACAAAACAACTTTTTAAATGATGTTCTAAGAGGCAGAATAAATAACCATTAATCGTAACTTAAATAGATATCTTCTTAAAGATAGAACTGACTTAAATTTATATCCTTCAGGATCACAACTCACTTTATTTTTTTTAACATTTTATTTATTTATTTATGTATTTATTTATTTTGGCTGTGCCAGGCCTTAGTTGCAGTGTGTAGGATCTTCATTGCGGCATGTGGACTCTTAGTTGCAGCATGCAAACTCTTTAGTTGTGGCATGCATGTGGGATCTAGTTCCCCGACCAGGGATCGAACCCGGGCCCCCTTCATTGGGAGCGTGGAGTCTTACCACTGGACCACCAGGCAAGTCCCCACAGCTCACTTTAAAGAGGATAATCTAGCAGAAAGAAACCAACAATCAGAAGAGTTGGATTCTAGTTTTGGCTTTTGTGTTAGAAGACACTAGAACAAATCATTAGGCAATAATTTGCTATCATTAGAAGAATATAAGCTATCAGGAAGCAGTCAGCTTGGTTTTTTTTTTTTTTTTTTTTTTGCGGTACGCGGGCCTCTCACCGTTGTGGCCTCTCCCGCCGCAGAGCACAGGCTCCGGACGCGCAGGCTCAGCAGCCATGGCCCACGGGCCCAGCCGCTCCGCGGCATGTGGGATCTTCCCGGACCAGGGCACGAACCCGAGTCCCCTGCATCGGCAGGTGGACTCTCAACCACTGCGCCACCAGGGAAGCCCAGGAAGCAGTCAGCTTGGTTTTGAGAAGAATAAGACATACTAAACCAATTCAGTTCTTCATATAAGAGAGTGACAGTGTACTCAGAAGTACAGTTGATCTTGATTTCATTGAGGCTCAATTCCTGTCCCCTATGTCATTCTCTCTCAACAAGCCAGGAAGGAATGGTATTGCATATATTAAGGAGTCTCGAGGTAGTAGTAAGTATAGCTTACTGGAGAAAATACAGACAATTTGAAGTATTTTGATTTCTAAATATTGAAGAGAATAAACAACTGGTGTACAAAGGACAACATATGGTGTAGTGGAATGAACGTTGGACCAGGACACCTGACCACTTGAGCTCTGTTTCTACTCTAATTATCTTGGACAGATCATTTGTTCCTTTGGACCTCAGTTTCTGTAAAATAAGATTCAGCTACTTGATCTTTAAGGTTTCTTCCACTTGTGTAGTTTCCTGACTTCGATCTGTTGGGACTAGCCCTTTGAATATATACTATTGGGTTGGCCAAAAAGTTTGTTTGGGATTTTCCAGATGTTTCAAAAATGCTGAGCGAACATTTTGGCCAACCCAATACCTCTAGTTTGAGAGCCTAGTTTAATACTGGTAGTAGTTTTCCAGGAGCAACATAGGGTACATTTCAGTTCACATGAATTTTTTAAAAAGTATTTATTTATTTATTTGGCTACACCAGGTCCCAGTTGCAACATGCGGGATCTTCAGTTGTAGCATGCAGGCTCCTAGCTGCAGCATGCAGGATCCAGTTCGCTGACCAGGGATCGAACCCGGGCCCCCTGCATTGGGAGCGCAGAGTCTCAACCACTGGACCACCAGGGAAGTCCCCACATGAATTTTTAATGGAGCATATTTGTATTGTTGTCTCTTATACTACTTATTGATCTTAGTGTAGGAGTAGAAGAACTGAGATTGATGGTGAGTTTAGTATTTGCTAGTGTTGGGGAGATGGAATTAGAGTGGAGGGAATGTAAGCTAGGTTCTAAAATCATTTAGGAAGGTAGAAAAGGTTCTAAGGAGGTGGTGGAGAGTAGCGGCATTACTATAAAAATTTTTATAAATTAAGATGAAGCTTACATAAAGGTCTTCTGCCACTTGCAGAAGTGGCACTGGGGATTGAGAAGAGGAATTCAGAGGACCCCTCATTCTGAAATGGTTGAATAAATAACATTCTTTAAACCATTGACATTGATTTGAGTTGGTTATTAGGAGGGGGAGAAAAGTTCATAATAGTGGTTCTAAACTTTCATTTCATTTAGAACAATAGGCCCTTTGAGAATCTGTTAAAAGCTATGAACTTTCCCCCTAGAAAAATGCACATACACATATGCTTCATTTTGCGTGCAATATCAGGGGTATCAGAGAATCCCCGATAAATATTGCAGGCTGGTGGGATTCTAATGTAGTTTCTAAGTAGCCAGTGGCAGAGTAAAGGGCCCTTGTCACTGGGCAGTGGGGGTAATGGAATGGAAACCTGTTTTGCTCATATCAAACTTTTTATTAAATGCAAAATTCAGTAATACATCAATATTCAATGTTGTGATCTTAAAGTTGTTGTTTTTTCAAAGGAGTGTGTACTTTCCATGTTGTAAAATATACAGTAGAGGTGAAATTGCCCGTTCTGTATGTGATTCTTATAGTTTTCCTTTTTTATTTTATTTATACATTTCTCTTTAATTGTATAAAATCACATCTAATAAACATGAGAAAAATACCCACAATCTCACCTCTTAAATAATTTTCCATTTTTCCCCTGAATTTCAGTTCCTATATGTACATAATTTTTATGTTGCTGAGATAATTTTAAATCCTGTTTCTTTTTACTTATAAGCATTCTTTTACTTAGTACTCAGTCTTTACCAAAATTAGATCTTTTAATTATTTAATATTTTAGTAAATTTAATAGATATATATTTAGCTGCCTGCAAAAGGACATTTTTGTTGTTTTGATTTTTCCTTTCCGTTTTTAAAATCTCTCTCCCTAAAGTCCTCATTTGTGCTCTTGACACTCTTGTAAAATTTGTCACTAGTGAGTAAATAAACTTTTCAGATCTTTTATTATGTCGTTTGATCTTTGCAGTAGCCCTGTGAGGTAGGTGAACATTTCATTGTAGTAGCAATGGCCTATTCTGTCCTTTTCAGTCCCTCAACTTCTGCCCTAGTTTTAGACCCTTGTAACTTTACGCATGACTTTTCTCACTGCCTCAGGCATTCACCCTTCCAACCCATCCCACACAAAACATCCAGATTATTCTTCCTAAAGCATAACTCTGATAAGTATGACTTTCCTGCTTGTGGACTTCAGTGGTCTCTACACCTTAGCCTGCTGTTCAAGACCCTAAAGTATTTTCACTTAACTAGCTTGCTAGCCATATTATTAACTATTTCTCTATAAATACCCTGCCCCTTCAGCCACCCTGGATTGCTCCCTGTTCCTTGGACATTGTGCTTTTTTGTTTTTGTTTCTTCATTTATACCATACACTCTGTCTGAAATGTCCTCTCTCTAACTCCTTTCTGTTTTTCAAATCTTAGCTCAAGGGCCAATTTATGTCACAGAACTATTCCTTATAAGCTTATAAGACGCTGATTTCTTCCTCCTCTGAATTCCTATAATACCTTTTTCTACAAGTACAGTTATCATGTATCTTGTGGAGGAGGTAAGATTTTATGCACCTAAAAGGCAGATACATTCCAGTCATCTTTTTTATCTTCCACATAGCTGGGCATGATATCTCACATGTAGCAGACACTCAGAAAATATTTATAAAATGAGTGATTAAACCCTATAATCAAATCAAAACAAAGTCTAACATAAGAGTAAATAATGTTTGCTTTGGTACTATACATTTGCAATAGAAGGCTCACTTTCTACGTAAAGTGTATATTTCAGCAAAATCATAATCAGATTGTGGAATTATTAAACTTGAGGGTAACCTCTTAAGTTTGTCCATTGCATTTCTGTCACTCGGTGGTACTGTGGTGGGGTAGTGTCACTGAATGTCAGTTTTTGCTCAATAACCAAAGCATATATGCTTTTAAAATTTTCGAGTTACTTTATTAGTAGGCATCCTTTGCTTAAAATATGACTTATAAGATGGAGTTCTTTGAGGAATAAGATATATAAAATTTTAGTCCTTGTAGCAATTTTAACTGCAGGCTGTGTTTTGGCTTATTTATTAGTTCTCTGATTAAGTTTTATTTACCATATCCAGAGGTGAAAGAGATGTTAGAATGGAGAAACTATATCCTAAGAGTGTAGTTTCTCAGATACTGATGTTTTAGGAGAGTAGGCTTTTAAACTGTTAACTTATCATGCTTTTCAAAGCATACTAGAAAAGAGAAGTTGAGGCTTCTATTTTGGTTTACTTATCAGATTATTTTTACTGATCTTGAGTAACTTTTATTGACTTGTCATTGTAATATATTCATATTTTTAAGTGTGTGAATATTTGCCAAGTGTGAACTCTTTCTTCAACCGTTCTTAACTATGGTTACTTAACAGCTGTTTGTATGTGTGTGTGTGTATTAGTTTGCTAGGGCTGCCATAACAAAGTACCATAGACTGGGTGGCTTAAACAACAGAAATTTATTTTCTTACAGTTCTGGAGACTAGAAGTCTGAGATAAGGTGTTGGCAGGGTTGATTTCTTCTGAGACCTCTCTCCTTGGCTTGCAGGTAGCTGTCTTCTCTGTCCTCACAAGGTCTTTTCTCTGTGCAAGTTTGTGTCTTAATCTCTTCTTATAAGTATACCAGTCATATTAGATAAGTCCCACCCTAATAACCTCACTTAACCTTAATAAACATCTTTAAAGGCCCTATCTCCATATACAGTCACATTTGAGACACTGGGGGTTAGGACTTCAACATGAATTTGGAGGAGACACAATTCAGTCCATGACAGTGTGTGTGTATGTAAACACATAGAAAACTGGAAGCATATACTGCAAACACGCCTCTGGAGAGGGGATGGGTTGGGAGGCCAGAGGACAGTAAAAATGAACTTTCACTTGTCATTCTAGTTTGGCATTGTTTGATGTACTTGTTTTTATAATGACAGAATTTCATATTTAAGCTTTTCAGTTGATGGTCTGATCTTTTTGAATAGGTTGTATTAATATGTTCATTTATTGAACTCTGGTTTGTTTTGTCTACTAGTAATGCATTTTAGCATTCTTGTATATGACTTAATGATTATTTTTTGTAACGTAAAACAGTCTTTAACATGTTTAAGAAGCTTTCCTGGAAGTATTCTGCAGCTTTTAGGTTTAGCCAGTTTTGGTTATCATTTTACTGGGGAATTGGGGGATTTTTTGAAGGTTGAGTCCCAGTATTTCCTCTTTATTTCAGTGGTTTCTTCAGTTTCTATGTAACATAGGTACTCTGCATATTTGATGCTGCCTAATAAAGATCTATACTCATGTTTCTTTTTTCAAAATCAAGTTCTTGTATTTACAAAAAATTTACCAAAACAGTACATACCACCTACTGAAAGATTAGAAAACACTGAAAAGGAGAAAAGAACAAAAAGCAGTTATGCTCTAAAACTTTTTGTCTAATAAGTAAGTATAACCTATTTATTTATTCATTGGTTTTCACCAGGATCATAAAAAATGAGTAAATAAAGGCTTCCTATTGCTTAGAGCTATACTTTCAAGTACAGTAGACATTAGTCACATGTGGCTATTTAAATTTCAATTAAAATTAAATAAAATTTGAAACTTAGTAGCTTAGTCACACTAGACATATTTTAAGTGCTCAATAGCCACATGTGTCTAAGTGGCTATTGTATTTGACCACACAGATACAGAACATTTTCATAATCACAGAAAGTTCTACTGGACATGGCTGGCCTAGAATATAATTTTTAAGTAGGGATAATATTATCAAATTTGTTTTAGCAATATGATTCTGCCTGCAGTTTGAAGGATAGATTGGAAATAGGCAGGGATTGGAGATAGGGACATCAGTTAGGAGGATATTGAAGTAATATAGAAGAGAAGTGTGATAAGGGCCTGCACTTCCTGTCATGAGGAAGTGTTATCAGGATTTGTCACCAAGCAGTCTAATATCATGAAAAGATTTTGAAAGGTTTTGAAGCAGGAGAGTATTACTTTGTTTTAGCTACTTTATCTTAATCTCAGTGTTTTTAGGCTATAAAATGGACATTTGAATAAGACCTATCTTCCACTATTCTGGGGAGGATCAAGACAATGACAGATATGAAAGCAGTTTGTGAATTGTAAAGTGCTTTAACTTTTGCCATTGCAATTTTGGTGTATGGTTCTGTAGTAAAACACCATTTTGGGTAATGGATTTTGTGGGGTTTGCCGTGGAGCTCATGTGGTTAGGCTACTATCGTTGTTTCTGTTTTGAATACTTCTCAAGCAGTCCAGTTACATCCTAGCTAATCAGTGACAGAGCTGACACTACACCCCAGGTCCTTTCACTCATCTCTTTGCCCTTCATCTTGCTAGCTCTACTTTTCACAACTCTGATGAATTTTACTTCTTATTTAAGATCTTCTGTGTAACTACAATCTATTGCTTTGATGAATAGCTAGAGGAAGTCTATTTAAATAAACCTATTGTAAAATTATCTTTTAAATGGATTCTTTTATATTACTAGCTTAGAATGTTATCATAGATACAAAAGTAGCAAAATCATACTATACTTGTCTTTCTAGAGTTTACCACTGCCTGTCACAACTTTACATTTACAAAAAGAACATGCCCCCATCTTCAGCCAGTCTTTTAACAAACATTTATCAGTTACCTGCCATTTGGCAGACATTGTACTAGGTACTGGGGCCACAACCATGAACGAGGCATAGCCTTTGCCTTCCAGGAAATCATGATTTAGAGGAGAAAACAGGTAACCAACTACTCAAAATAAGGTGTGGTAAGTGCTTTAGTAGATATGTGTGCAGGGTTTTTGAGGGGAACCACCCTCAGTCTAGAGAGGTCATGGAAAACTTTCCAAACAAAGAATTTATAGATGAGTATTGAAGGATGTGTAGGTAGACACTGGTCTGGTGGATGAATGAGAAAAGGGCATTTTAGGGCAGAAGATATTAAATAACATGTGTTCTTTGGAAAAGCTGTAGTTTGGAGGGTGGATTGAAAGTGGACAAGATTGGAGGTAGGGAGACATTTAGTTTGGATGGAACATCAGAGAGTTTAATGGTAATATTGGTAAGAACGGATGACAATCTCAACTAAGGCTATGACACTGATTATAGAGATATTTAGGAGGTAAAGTTGATAGGAGTTACTGAGTGGTTTGATAGAGGGTAAAGAAAAAATAAAGAGTGTAGTTCCTGGGTGTCTGGCTTAGGCAGCTGGGTGGATAGTGATGCTATTAACTAAGATGGGGAGGAACAAATTTGAGGAGTTGGAGAAGTTGGAGAAAATGGTGAGTTCAGCTTGGGATATGTGGAGTTTAAGCTATCTGTGAGACATCATGATGAAAATGTCTAATGAACAGTTGTATGTATGGGTAAGGTACTCGAGAAAGAGATCTGGACTTGAGGTAAAGTTTGAGAATCATCGTGGAAGTAATTTTTTTTATAGTGACCATGGATACCTTCTGGAGACTATTTAGAATGAGAAAAAAATAGAGGGCTAAGGAAGACACTCCTGAGACTGCCAAAATTTAAATGAAAGAATAGTCCAAGAAGGAGAATATGTAGTGGCCAGAGAGGTTCAAGGAATAGGGATAGATAGATATCCTAGAAGCCAAGAGAGGAGAGGGTTTTAGAAAGGAAGGAATGGTTAATAATATTATGCGACAGAGAGGGTATGTAAGATGAATACGCAAGGTGTTATTGAATTTAGCAATTAGTTGCTCATTTAGTATTCCTGATAAAAAAACAGAGTGGTGATATGGTGGTAGAAGCCATATTACAGTGTCTTAAGCAGTAAAACATTAAGCTGTGTCCTTTTCAGTGCATCATATCAGGGGGTACATAATGTTGATATGTCTTATTACTGGTGGTGTTAATCTCCATTGAATGGTTAAGGTGGTATCTACTGGGTTTCTCCAGTGAAAAATACTATTTTCTCCTTTGTAATTAAAAAACACCTTGAGGGAGATTCTTTGAGAATATGCAAATATCATATTTCTCCTTAAACTTTCACCAGCTAATATTAGCATATCTACAACAGTTATTACTGTGGTGTTTGCCTAAATATGTTTTTTTGTTTCCCTCATTTTGCATTTGTTAATGGGACTTCTGTAAAGAAGAGCTGTTGCCTTCTCCCTCATTTATATTTTTACTTACTTATTTATATCAGGCTGAACTCATAGATGTTAATAAACTATATTCTATGGACTATAATCTAATACTCTCAATTTTTATTTTCTTGTTCTAGTTGTCCTAGCTCTGGGCTACTGGAAGCTCCTTTAGATTGGCTCTTGTGTCCTTTGGACATGCCCCCATCCTTTTTCAGTACTTCCTTTCTTTCTGGCACCACACAGTGTTCCAGGTTCCTCTTATATTTTCCCTGACCTCGCCTTGAAATCATCCCTTTCTACAAGGAACCCTGTGCCTTTTATTGGAAAATGATATGTAGACATGAAGATCTAGATGCTAGATGACTGTACATTTTTAAAACATAATCAGTTCTAAGTTCTGGGGATTGCCAGTATCCATAAATAAATGTATTTACTGGCTTTGCTAAGAAAATTTAATAAGCTTTCATCTAGGAATGCTAATTTCACATAAGACCAGCGAGGCCATTTAATTGTGATTATTATTTTATTTGATAAACTGTATTTTCAGAAATGTGTGTCCAACTTTTCATTTGTTACTTCTGATTAAATGCCCTTGATATAATTCTGTAATAGATTACTTATTAAAAATTACTAGGTGAAATTTGTATAATATGAAAATAATAGTTTTAAAGTCAACAATTCATTGGCATTTAATATATTCACAATGTAGTGCAGCCATCATTCCAAAGCATTTCCATTGCTCCAAAGTGAAACTCCTTATCTGTTAAGCAGTTTCTCCCCATTCCTACCTTCCCCCAGCCCCCATCAGTTTGCATCCTGTCTCTGTGGATTTATCTGTTCTAGATATTTCATATAAATGGGATCATACAACACGTGACCTTTTGTGTCTGGCTTCTTTCACTTAGCATAATCTTTCCGAGGTTCATCTACATTGTAGAATATATCAGTACTTCATCCCTTTAATGGTTGGATATTATTTCTTTGTATTTGCATGTATATACCACAATATTTAATCCATTCATCTGTTGAAGACCTTTGGGTTGTTTCTGCCTATTGGCTATTGTGAATCTTGCTGTTAGAAACAAGCACGTACATGTAATATACTTGTTTGAGTACCTGTTTTCAATTTTTTTTCTTTTTTTCCAGTTTTATTGAGATATGATTGACATATAACGTATTAATTTAAGGTGTACAACATAATTATTTGATATATGTGTATATTGTGAAATGATTACCACAATTAGTTAACATCCATCACCTCACATAGTTACAGTGTTTTGTGATGAGAACTTTCAAAATTACTCTCTAAGCAACTTTCAAATGTACACTTGACCCTTGAACAATGTGGGGGCTGGGGGTGCCAACTCTCTGCACAGTTCAAAATCTGCATATAACTTATAGTTGGCCTTCTCTATAGGCAGTTCCTCCATACCCACAGTTTGGCATCTGTGGATTCAACCAACTGCAGATTGTGTAGTACTGTAGTATTTACTGTTGAAAAAAATTCTCATATAAGTGGACCCTAACAATTCAAACCCTTGTTGTTCAAGTTAATACTGTAAAATACAGTATTATTATCTATAGTCACCATAGTGTAATTTTTGTTTCTTCCTGATCAGTCTTGGTAGATCTTATGTTTCTAGGAATTTATCCATTATTCTAGGTTGTCCAATTTGTTAGTCTCCTATGATCTTTTGTATTTCTTTGATACAAGTTGTAATGTCTCTTCTTTCATTTCTGATTTTATTTATTTGGGGCCTCTCTTTTTCTTGGCTAGTCTAGCTAAAGGTTTATCACTTTTGTTTTGTCTTTTCAAAGAACCAACTTTTGGTTTTGTTAATCTTTCCTGTTCTCTTGCTCTCTATTTTTCCTCTAATCTGTATTATTTCCTTCCTTCTGCTAACTTTGGGCTTTGTTTTTATTTTTTTAGTTCCTTGAGGTGTAAAGTCAGGTTGTTTATTTCAAGTGTTTCTTTTTCCTCAATGTGTATTACTATAAACTTCCCTCTTAGAACTACTTTTGCTGCAGCCCATAAGTTCTAGTATGTTGTGTTTTCACTTTTGTCTCAAGGTATTTTTTAATTTCCCTTTTAATTTTTTTCTTTTGATCCATTGGTTGTTCAGGAATATTTTGTTTCATTTCCATGTATTTGTGAATTTTCCAGTTGTCCTCTTGTTATTATTTCTGGTTTCATACCATTGTGGTGTGAGAAGATACTTGGTGTGATTTCAGTCTTCTTAAATCTGCTAAGACTAATTTTGTGGCCTAACATATGATCTATCCTAGAAAATGTTCTCTGTGCACTTGAGAAGAATGTCTGTTCTGCTGCTGTTAGGTGGAGTGTTCTATTTATGTCTTTTAGGTCCATTGGGCCTATAGTGTTGTTCACATCTGCTATTTCCTTATTGATTCTCTGTCTGGATGATCTACCTGTTATCAGGAGTAGGTATTACAGTCCCCAACTATTGTTGTATTACTGTTTTATTTCTCCTTTTAGTTCTGTTAGTATTTGCTCTATATATTGAGGTGGTCCTGTTTTCAATTCTTTTGATTATATATCTAGGAGTGGAATTACAGGATCATATGGTAATTCTGTGTTTAACTTTTTTAGGATGTGCAAGACTGTTTTCCACAGCAGTGTTTTGTATTCCTACTAGCAGTGTATGAAGGTTCCAGTTTCTTCATATCCCTTCTAACGTGTCTTATTTTCTGGTCTTTTTTTGGGGGGAGGGCATTTTTAATATAGCCATCCTAGTGAATGTGAAGTGGTCCCATACTGTGGTTTTTATTTGCTTTTCCTTAATGACTAATGAGATTGAGAAACTTTTCATTTGTTTGTTGGCCACTAGTATATCTATTGCCAAATCTGAGGTAATGAGGATTTCCCTCTGTTTTCTTCTAAGATTTTTATGGTTTTAGCTCTTCTTTTTATATATGATTTGAAGTAGGGGTCCAGGATCATTCTTTTGAATATGGATATCCAGTTGTTACTGTATCATTTGTTGAAGAGACTTTTTTCCCCCATGGAATGGACTTGGCACCCTTGTCAAAAATCAGCTGCCGGGCTTCCCTGGTGGTGCAGTGGTTGAGAGTCCGCCTGCCGATGCAGGGGACATGGGTTCGTGCCCCGGTCCGGGAAGATCCCACATGCCGCAGAGCAGCTGGGCCCATGAGCCATGTCTGCTGAGCCTGCGCGTCCGGAGCCTGTGCTCTGCAACGGGAGAGGCCACAACAGTGAGAGGCCCGCGTACCACAAAAAAAAAAAAAAAAAAATCAGTTGCCGTCACTGTATGGGTTTATTTCTGGACTATGAATTCTATTCCACTAGTCTCTATGTCTGTCCTTATGTCAGTACTGCACTTTCAATTATTGTAGCTTTGCAGGTGACATTGAAATCAGTAAGTATGTGTCCTCTAACTTCCCTCCTCCCCAACCACCTTCTTTTTCTTTCCTAATTGCTCTGTTTAGAACTTCCAGTACAGTATTGATTAGCAGTAGTTAAAAGCTGTTGTCCATGTCTTAAGGGGAAGACGTTCAGTTTTTTACCACTGAATATTATGTTAGCTGTGGTTTTTACGTGGTTTATCATGTTGAAGAAGTTTCCTTCTATTCCCAGTTCTCTGAGGGTTTTTATCACAAAAAGGTGTTGGGTTTGTCAAGTGCTTTTTCTGTATCAGTTGAGATGATCAAGTGGGTTTTTTTCCCCTTTATTCTATTACTGTTGCGTATTATATTAATTGATTTTCTTATGTTGAACCGCTGTGGCTTTCCTGGGGTAAATCCCACCTGATCATGGTATATAATCCTTTTAACATACTTCTTGATTCAGTTTGCTAGTATTTTGTCGAGAGTATTTACATCTATGTTCATAAGGGATTTTGGTATTTAGTTTTCTTCTAATGTCTTTATCCTTGGTATCTGAGTAATGCTAGCCTTATAGAATGAGATAGGAAGTGTTCTTTTCCTTTCAATTTTTGGGGAAGAGTTTGAGAAGGATTTAAATTATTTCTTTTCAAAATGCTTGGTAGAAATCACCAGTGAAGCCATATGGTCTAGGACTTTGTTGTGAAGTTTTGTATTACTGATTCAATGTCTTTATTTGTTGTGGGTCTGTTCAGATTTTCTATGTCTTCTTGAAATAACCTACGTTTGGTAATTTTTATTATAATAAGAATTTGTCCTTGTTATCTAGGTCATCTAATTTATTTCCATACAATTGTTTTTCCTTGTTATTTCTGTAAGGCCTGTAGCAATATTTCTCCTTTCATTTCTGATTTTAGTTATTTGTGTCTCTCTTTCTTTGTCATTCTAACTAAAAGTCTGTCAATTTTGTTGGTGTTTTCAAAGAACCAACTTTTGCTTTTGTTGATTGCCGCTATCGTTCTTTTCTTCTCTATTTCATTTATCTCCACTCGAATTGTTATTATTTCCTTCTTTCTGGTATCTTTAGGTTTAGGTGTACTGTTCTTATTATAGTTACTTAAGATGTAAAGTTAGGTTATTTATTTGAGATCTTTGTTCATTTTTAATGTGGGTATTTAGTGCTGTAACTTTCTGAGCACTGTTTTCACTGCATCCTATACATTCTGTTTTTTTAGATTTGGTTCTTTTTATTGTAGTTAAACATATGTAACGTAAAATTTACCACTGTGACCATATTGAAGTGTACAGTTCTGTTGCATTAAGTATATTCACATTGTCGTGCAGTGATTACCACCAGCCATCTCCAGAACTTTTTCATCTTCCCCAACTGATACTCTGTACCCACTAACTACAAACTAATTTCCCTATTAGTTTGTAGTTTGTAGAATAGGGAATATCCCTATTCCCCCGCTTTTCCTACCTCTGGCAACTACCATTCTACAGGCATACCTTGAAGATATTGCAGGTTTGGTTCCAGACCACCACAATAAAGCAAGTATCACAAAGCTAGTCACATGAATGTTTTGGCTTCTCAGTGCATATAAAAGTTATATTTACACTATACAGTAGTCTGTTAAGTGTGCAATAGCATTATGTGTAAAAAACGTATATGCCTTAATTTAAAAAATACTTTATGGCTCAAAAATCCTAACCATCATCTGAGCCTTCAGTGAGTCATAATCTTTTTGCTGGTGGAGAGTTTGAAATATTGTGAGAATTACCAAAATGTGACACAGAGAAACGAAGTGAGCAAATGCTGTTGGAAAAACGGTGCTGATAGAGTTGCTCAATGCAGGATTGCCACAAACCTTCAGTTTGTTAAAAAACAAAGCAAAACAAAAACTCTTCTGTGAAGCTCAATGAAATGGCGTGTCTGTGCTTTCTGTCTCTGAATTTGACTACTCTAGGTACCTCATATAAGTAGAATCATACAATATTTATATTGTCTTCTCGTGACTGGTATTTTTCACTTAGTATAATGTGTTTATGGTTTATCCATGTTGTAGCATGTGTCAGAATTTCCTTCCTTTTTAAGGCTGAATAACACTCCATTTTATGCATATACTACATTTTGTTTAACCATTCATCTGTTAGTGGACACTTGGGTTGCTTCCACCATTTGGCTTTTGTGAATAATGCTGCTGTAAACATGGATGTGCAAATGCCTGAGTCCCTGCTTTGAATTGTTTTAGTTATACACCCAAAAGTGGAACAGCTGGGTTACATAGTAACCCTGTTCTTAGTTTTTTGAGGAACTGCCATAGCATTTTCTACAGTGACTGCACCATTTGACACTCTCACCAACAATGCACAAGAATTCCAATTTCTCATTATCCTTCCAACTCTGGTTATTTTCTGTTTTGTTTGTTTTTTGATGATAGCCACCCTAAGAGGTGTGAGGTGTTATCTCATTTTGATTTTCATTTACATTCCTCTCATATTTCATGATGTTGAGCATCTATTCATACGCTTATTGCCCATTATATATCTTCTTTGAAGAAATGTCTGTTGAAATCTTTTACTTAGTTTTTGATTGAGTTGTTTGGTTTTGTTGTTGTTGCTAAGTTGTAGGAGTTCTTCATTCAGGATATTAATCCTTATCACACATATGATTTACAAGTATTTTCTCAGTTTGCTGATTTTTTTTCCTATTGTTTTTATTTTTATTTATTTATCTGGCCACACTGTGTGGCTTGTGGTATCTTAGTTCCCCAACCAGGGATTGAACCCAGGTCCCTGGCAGTGAGAGCACCAAGTCCTAACCACTGGACCACCAGGGAATTCCCTCTATTGTTTTTATATGCTCTATTTGATTTATTTCTGCTCTAGTCTTTATTATTTCTTTCCTTCTGCTATTTTTGGGTTTAGTTTGTTCTTTGTCTACCCTTGAGGTGAAAAGTAAGGTTGTGTATTTGAGATTGTATAAGTTCAGGCTGCTCCAATAAAATACCATAGATTGGTGGCTTATAAACAACAGAAACTTATTTTTCACACTTCTGAAGGCTGGGAAGTCTAAGATCAAGGTGCCAGGAAATTCAGTGTCTGTTGAGGACCCACTTCCTGATTCATGGACAGCTGTCTTCTCACTGTATCCTTATATGGTGGATAGGCTGAGGGATTCCTCTGGGGTCTTTTTCATAAGGATACTAATTCTATTAATGAGCACCTGTATCTGAGCAATCACCATATCAGTGTTTATTTATCCCTTCATATTAACTTTCATACTTTAATATTTTAAGTTGGCACATACGATAGAAAAACTGAAGAGCAAGTGATTTTTTTTTAGAGCTGGTGTGGTTTTTAAGTGAGTATTCAGAGCACATACTATCTTAATATACTTAATTTCATTACGTGGTCTAAAAACATGTATTATTATGTATTGTAGTTATCTTTTAATAAGTTTACTTTCAATTTTGATTTATTACTGTTTGAAATTGTGTAAGAACTTCGTGTGAGATTTTTCACTTTATAAAATTTCTGTGAATCAAAGATTTCACTCATAGTCATATGGGAAGGCCAGATATTGTATTCTATCCAAATTTCATTTAAGTAAACTTTATTTACTTTTGGATGACATTTCAAATGGCTGTTAGCTAATGTTTTAATTGCCAGCAAAGGCAGTTGCTTTTTTAAGTACATGAAGTGATTACACATGAATCATAGATTCATCGGATGTTAGCATTCAAATAGCCTTTAGGGGTAATCTTCTCCATTTTGCGAATCTTACAAATGAGAAACTGAAGAATCATATGCCTGGTAGCATAAAGAGATAATGAATGAATCAGACTTAAAATCAAAATCTCTTAATTTCTGGAATAATGTTTGTCTCACTACATCTTATGTGTTTAACACTTGCTCACCTCTTTCAGGGATTCTGATGTAAGGACTCCTGAGAGAGGAAAATCAAGAGAGAGAAACACAGGGATAGATAAAGCTGTCATTTTCTCTTTTTTCCTGGGCTTCTCTGTCATCAGGACATTCAAAACCAGCTGAAGTATTTTTTTAATTGAAGTATAATTGGCATACAATATTACGCCACTTTTTTAAAAAATTGAAGTATAGTTGGCATACAGTATTATATTAGTTTCAGGTCTACATCATAGTGATTTGATTTATATACATTTTGAAATGGTCACCATGATAAATCTAGTTATCGCTCACCATACAGTTGTTACACTATCATGGACTGTATTCCCTATGCTGTGTATTACATCCCCGTAACTTATTTATTTTATAACTGGAAGTTTATACCTCTTAATAATCCTGTTCAAATATTTTGCCCACCACCCAACCCCACTTTCCCCTGGCAAACACCAGTTTGTTTTCATGAATCTATGAGTATGTTTTTATTTTGTTCATTCACTTGTTTGTTTTTTAGATTTCACATATAAGTGAAATCATATGGTAGTTGTCTATCTCTGACTTATTTCACTTAGCATAATTCTGTCTAAGTCCAATCCATGTTGTCACAAATGGCAAGATTTCATTCTTCTTTTGTGGCTGAATATTATTCCATTGTGTATATATATAAAACACATTTTCTTTATTCGTTCTTCTATTGATGGATACTTAGGTTGTTTCCATATCTTGGCTATTGAAAATAATACTGCAGTTAACATAGGGGTACGAATATCTTTTCTAAGTAGTGTTTTCTTTGGATAAATACCCAGGAGTGGAATTGCTGGATCATATGATAGTTCTCTGGTCTTTCTATCCTGTTTCATTGATCTATATTTCTGTCTCTGTGCCAGTACCATACTGTCTTGATTACTGTAGCTTTGTAGTATAGTCTGAAGTCACGGAGCCTGATTCCTCTAGCTCCGTTTTTCTTTCTCAGGATTGCTTTGGCTATTCGGGATCTTTTGTGTTTCCATACAAATTGTGAAATTTTTTGCTCTAGTTTTGTGAAAAATGCCAGTGGCAGTTTCATAGGGATTGCATTGAATCTGTACATTGCCTTGGGTAGTAGAGTCATTTTCACAATGTTGATTCTTCCAATCCAAGAACATGGTATGGTATATCTCTCCATCTATTTGTATCATCTTAAATTTCTTTCATCAGTGTCTTATAATTTTCCGCATACAGATCTTTTGTCTCCTCAGGTAGGTTTATCCCCAGATATTTTATTCTTTTTGTTGCAATGGTAAATGGGAGTGTTTTCTTAATTTCACTTTCAGATTTTTCATCAATAGTGTATAGGAATGCAAGAGATTTCTGTGCATTAATTTTGTATCCTGCTACTTTACCAAATTCATTGATTAGCTCTAGTAGTTTTCTGGTAGCATCTTTAGGATTCTCTTTGTATAGTATCATGTCATCTGCAAACAGTGACAGATTTACTTCTTTTCCAATTTGGATTCCTTTTATTTCTTTTTCATCTCTGATTGCTGTGGCTAAAACTTCCAAAACTATGTTGAATAAGAGTGGTGACAGTGGGCAACCTTGTCTTGTTCCTGATCTTAGTGGAAATGGTTTCTGTTTTTCACCATTGAGGACAGTGTTGGCTGTGGGTTTGTCATATATGGCCTTTAATATGTTGAGGCAATTTCCCTCTGTGCCTACTTTCTGGAGGGTTTTATCATAAATGGGTGTTGACTTTTGTCGAAAGCTTTCTCTGCATCTATTGAGATTATCATATGGTTTTTCTCCTTCAGTTTGTTAATATGGTGTATCACGTTGATTGATTTGCGTATATTGAAGAATCCTTGCATTCCTGGGATAAACCCCACTTGATCACAGTGTATGATCCTTTTAATGTGCTGTTGGATTCTGTTTGCTAGTATTTCGCTGAGGATATTTGCATCTGTGTTCATCAATGATATTGGCCTGTAGTTTTCTTTCTTTGTGACATCTTTGTCTGGTTTTGATATCAGGGTAATGGTGGCCTCGTGGAATAAGTTTGGGAGTGATCCTCCCTCTGCTATAATTTGGAACAGAAGGATAGGTGTTAGCTCTTCTCTAAATGTTTGATAGAATTCGCCTGTGAAGCCATCTGGTCCTGGGCTTTTGTTTGTTGGAAGATTTTTAATCACAGTTTCAGTTTCAGTGCTTGCGATTGGTCTATTCATATTTTCTATTTCTTCCTGGTTCAGTTTCGGAAGGTTGTGCATTTCTAAGAATTTGTCCATTTCTCCCAAGTTGTCCAGTTTATTGACATATAGTTGCTTGTAGTAATCTCTCATGATCCTTTGTGTTTGTGCAGTGTCAGTTGTTACTTCTCCTTTTACATTTCTAATTCTATTGGTTTGAGTCTTCTTCCTTTTTTTCTTGATGTGTTTATCAATTTTGTTTATATTCTCAAAGAACCAGATTTTAGTTTTATTGATCTTTGGTACCGTTTCCTTCATTTCTTTGGCGTTTCTTTCTGATCTGATCTTTATGACATCTTTCCTTCTTCTAACTTTGGGATATTATTGTTCTTCTTTCTCTAATTGCTTTTGGTGTAAAGTTACATTGTTTATTTGAGATGTTTCTTGTTTTGTAAGGTAGGGTTGTATTGCTATAAACTTCCCTCTTAGAACTGCTTTTGCTGCATCCCATAGGTTTTGGGTCATCGTGGTTTCATTGTCATTTGTTTCTAGGTAATTTTTGATTTCCTCTTTGATTTCTTCAGTGATCTTTTGGTTATTAAGTAGTGTGTTGTTTAGCCTCCATGTGCTTGTATTTCTTACAGATTTTTTCTTGTAATTGATATCTAGTCTCCTAGTGTTGTGGTCGGAAAAGGTACTTGATACGATTTCAATTTTCTTAAATTTACCAAGGCTTGATTTGTGATCCAGGATATGATCTATACTGTAGACTGTTCCATGAGCACTTGAGAAGAAAGTGTGTTCTGTTGTTTTTGGATGGAATGTCCTATAAATATCAATTAAGTCCATCTTGTTTAATGTATCATTTAAAGCTTGTGTTTCCTTTTTGATTTTCATTTTGGATGATCTGTCCATTGGTGAAAGTGGGGTATTAAAGTTCCATACTATGATTGTGTTACTGTTGATTTCCCCTTTTATGGCTGTTCGTATTTGCCTTTTGTATTGAGGCGCTCCTATGTTGGGTGCTAAATATTTACAATTGTTATATCTTCTTCTTGAATTGATCCCTTGATCATTGTATAGTGTCCTTCTTTGTTTCTTGTATTAGTCTTTGTTTTAAAGTCTATTTTGTCTGATATGAGAATTGCTACTTCAGCTTTCTTTTGATTTCCATTTGCATGGGTTATCTTTTTTCATCCCCTCACTTGCAGTCTGTATGTGTCACTAGGTCTGAAGTGGTCTCTTGTAGATAGCATATATACGGGTCTTGTTTTTGTGTCCATTCAGCCAGTGTATGTGTTTTGGTTGGAGCATTTAATCCATTTACATTTGAGATAATTATCACTATGTATGTTCCTATTCCCGTTTTCTTAATTGTTTTGGGTTCTTTATTGTAGGTCTTTTCCTTGTCTTGTGTTTCCTGCTTAGAGAAGTTCCTTTAGCATTTGTTGTAAAGATGGTTTGGTGGTGCTGAATTCTCTTAGCAGTTGCTTGTCTGTAAAGGTTTAAATTTCTCTGTGAAATCTGAATGAGATCCTTGCTGGGTAGAGTCATCTTGGTTGTAGATTTTTCTCCTTCATCACTTTAAATATGTCCTGCCAGTCCCTTCTGGCTTGCAGAGTTTCTGCTGAAAGATCAACTGTTTACCTTATGGGGATTCCCTTGTGTGTTATTTGTTGTTTTTCCCTTGCTGCTTTTAATGTTTGTTCTTTGTATTTAATTTTCGATTATTTGATTAATATGTGTCTTGGTGTGTTTCTCCTTGGATTTATTCTGTATGGGACTCTTTGTGCTTCCTGGATTTGATTAACAATTTCTTTTCCCATATTAGGGAAGTTTCAACTATAATCTCTTCAAATATTTTCTCAGTCCCTTTCTTTTTCTCTTCTTCTCCTGGGACCCCTGTAATTCAAATGTTGGTGCGTTTAATGTTGTCCCAGAGGTCTCTGAGACTGTCCTCAATTCTTTTCATTCTTTTTTCTTTATTCTGCTCTGCAGTAGTTATTTCCACTATTTTTTCTTTCAGGTCACTTATCCGTTCTTCTGCCTCAGTTATTCTGCTATTGATCCCTTCTAGAGAATTTTTAATTTCATTTATTGTGTTGTTCATCATTGTTTGTTTGCTGTTTAGTTCTTCTAGGTCCTTGTTAAACGTTTCTAGTTTTTTCTCCATACTGTTTCCAAGATTTTGGATCATATTTCCTATCATTATTCTGAATTGTTTTTCAGGTAGCCTGCCTATTTCCTCTTCATTTGTTAGGTCTGGTGGGTTTTTGCCTTTCTCCATCATCTGCTCTGTGTTTTTTTGTCTTTCCATTTTGCTTAATTTACTGTGTCTGGGGTCTCCGTTTCGCAGGCTGCAGGTTTGTGGTTCCCGTTGTTTTTGGTGTCTGTCCTCAGTAGCTACGGCTGGTTCACTGTGTTGTGTAGGCTTCCTGGTGGAGGGGTCTACTGCCTGTGTTCTGGTGGATGAGGCTGGATCTTATCTTTCTGGTGGGCAGGTCCACGACATGTGGTGTGTTTTGGGGTTTCTGTTGCCTTGTTATGATTTTAGGCAGCCTCTGTGCTAATGGATGGTGTTGTGTTCCTGTCTTGCTAGTTGTTTGGCATAGGGTGTCCAGCATTGTAGCTTGCTGGTCGTTGAGTGGAGCTGGGTCTTGGCATTGAGATGGAGATCTCTGGGAGATTTTTACTGTTTGACATTATGTGGAGGTGGGCGGTGACTTGTAGACCAGTGTCCTCATGTTGGCTCTCCAACCTCAGAGTCACAGCCCTAACGCCTGGCTGGAGTACCAAGAATTGGTCCTCCACACGACGCAGAATAAAAGGGAAGAAAAAAAGAAAGAAGAAAATAAAATGAAATAAACTAAACTAAACTAAAATAAAATAAAGTTATTAAAATAAAAAGTAATTATTAAGAAAAAAATTTTTTAGGTAAAAAAAAAGGACAGACAGAACCCTAGAACAAACGGTAAAAGCAAAGCTATACAGACAAAATGACACACAGAAGCATACACATACACACTCACAAAAAGAGAAAAAGGGAGAAATATATATATATATCGTTGCTCCCAAAGTCCACCTCCTTAATTTGGGATGATTTGTTGTCTGTTCCAGTATTCAGCAGATGCAGTGTACAGCAAGTTGATTGTGGAGTTTTAATCCGCTGCTCCTGATGCTGCTGGGAGAGATTTCCTTTTGTCTTCTATGTTCACACAGCTCCTGGGGTTCAGTTTTGGATTTGGACCCGCCTCTGCGTGTAGGTCGCCTGAGGGCGTCTGTTCTTCCGTCAGACAGGATGGGGTTAAAGGAGCAGGTGATTCGTGGGCTCTGGCTCCCTCACGCCAGGGGGAGGGAGGGGTACGGATGCGGGGCGAGCCTGCCGCGGCAGAGGCTGGCAGGACGTTGCACCAGCCTGAAGCGCGCCATGCCTTCTTCTGGGGAATTTGTCTTTGGATCCCAGGACCCTGGCAGTGGCGGGCTGCACAGGCTCCCAGGAGGGGAGGTGTGGATAGTGACCTGTGCTTGCACACAGGCTTGTTGGTTTCTGCAGCAGCAGCTGTAGCGTCTCATGCCTGTCTCTGGGGTCTGCACTGATAGCCGCGGCTCCCACCTGTCTCTGGTGCTCCTTTAAGCAGTGCTCTTAATCCCCTCTCCTCACGCACCAGGAAACAAAGAGGCAAGAAAAAGTCTCTTGTCTCTTACGCAGCTCCAGATTTTTTCCTGGACTCCCTCTCAGCTAGCTGTGGCGCACTAGCCTCCTTCAGGCTGTGTTCACACAGCCAACCCCAGTCCTCTCCCTGCGATCCGACCGAAGCCCGAGCCTCAGCTCCCAGCCCCCACCGCCCCAGTGGGTAAGCAGACAAGCAGTTCGGGCTGGTGAGTGCTGGTCCACTGATCCTCTGCGGGAATCTCTCTGCTTTGCCCTCCGTACCCCTGTTGCTCCGCTCTCCTCCGTGGCTCCAAAGCCTTCCCCCCTCCGCCACCCGCAGTCTCCGCCCACAAAGGGGCTTCCTAGTGTGTGGAAACCTTTCCTCCTTCACAGCTCCCTCCCACTGGTGCAGATCCCATCCCTATTCTTTTGTCTCTGTGTTTTCTTTTTTCTTTTGCCCTACCCAGGTACTTGGGGTGTTTCTTGCCATTTGGGAGGTCTGAGGTCTTCTGCCAGCATTCAATAGGTGTTCTGTAGCAGTTGTTCCACATGTAGATGTATTTCTGATGTATTTGTGGGGAGGAAGGTGATCTCTGTGTCTTACTCTTCCGCCAACTTGAAGCTCCTCCCTGATTCTTTTTGCTTTATGTTATTTGGGTTTTTTTGGATTCATTTAGAATATGTCCTTTTAGTTTGATATTCCTAAGTTTGACAGTGAATATGCCTAGATGGTAGTTTTTTATTTTTCCTTTTGGCACTCTGTGTACTCTTGTAATATGAGATCTTTCATCTTTAATCTTGGTGTATTTAACCTCTTATTTCTGTAAATATTTTTTTCTCAACATTTTATTTTTTTCTTAGCATTATATTAAATAGATGTTAATATACTTTTGTGTTTATCTTTTGTTACTTTAAAAATATAATGTTGCTACTCTTTTTAAAATCCTTATTCTACCATGTACCTCCTGCCCCAGACTCTTTCTTCCTAGACTTTTATTCTTTTTTTAAATATCTTTATAGAAATATAATTGCTTTACAATGGTGTGTTAGTTTCTGCTGTATAACAAAGTAAATCAGCTATACATACACATTTAACCCCATTTCTCCTCCCTCTTGCATCTTCCTCCCACCCTCCCTATCCCACCCCTCTAGGTGGACACAAAGCACTGAGCTGATCTCCCTGTGCCACACGGCTGTTTCCCACTAGCCATCTGTTTTACATTTGGTAGTGTATATATGTCCATGTCACTGTCTCACTTTGTCCCAGCTTACCCTTCTCCCTCTCTGTGTCTGCAAGTCCATTCTCTACATCTGCGTCTTTATTCCTGTCCTGCCCCTAGGTTCTTCAGAACCTTTTTAATTTTGGATTCCATATATGTGTGTTAGCATACAGTATTTGTTTTTCTCTTTCTGACTTGCTTCACTCTGTATGACAGTCTCTAGTTCCATCCACCTCACTGCTGATAACTCAATTTCATGTCTTCTTATGGCTGAGTAATATTCCATTGTATATATGTGCCACATCTTCTTTATCCATTTATCAGTCAATGGACACTTAGGTTGCTTCCATATCCTGGCTATTACAAATAGTGCTGCAATGAACATTGTGGTACATGACTCTTTTTGAATTATGGTTTTCTCAGGGTATATGCCCAGTAGTGGGATTGCTGGGTCATATGGTAGTTCTATTTTTAGTTTCTTAAGGAAGCTTCATACTGTTAGACTTTTATTCTGTCTCCTGCTTGCCCCATTAGCTGTTGCTCCAGGCATGTGCAGGTAGTGTATGTACTTTATATACTTTATGTAGTTTATATACTTCCAACAAACAACACTGAACACAGCTCCAGCCTGAAGAGAGTTCTGAAACATGCAAAACAAGGTAAACCCCTGAGCCAGTTGTTCAGGAAGCTGCCAGACCAGTCAGAAGACATAATCAAAATTCTTTGAGAACAAGGCTTACATTTACCCCTCTGGTAGCAGCCAGCCATACCAGGAATGAGAGATACCATCCATCCCCATAGCTACCTCTGATCTGGGGAATGGGATATGAGAGGTGAGTATGCACAAATCGTAATGCTCTCTGCTGAAATTTAGCAATTTCTTTCCTCTTTATATACTCCCTGGTTGTTATATGGTTTTTTAAATTAGATTCCAGAGTTCTAAAAATTGTTTTTGTCAGTTTTTGACAACTTAATCATTGTTTTAGCGGAGGTACACTTTTTTACTCTGCTGCTTTTGGTGATGTCACTCTTTGTATTTAACATCACAATTGCATTGATACTTTTACCAAAAAATCCCAAACAACACCACATCTTCCTTGTTAATAACAGAAAAATTAACCTAGACATTTCAAGGTTATCAATCAGGAAGAGTAAAATCACTAGGTCCAGTGACATTGTTGGGTATTATTAGTATTGATAATGTTAGAAATGTCCATCTCCATTCCACTATTTACTAGCTGTATGAACTTGAGCAAGGCAGCCTCTCTGAGCCTCAGTATCTAGTTTGTAAAATGGGAATAATAATAACAGTAGATATGTTGTAGGATTGTAGTGAGAATGAAATAAGATAATGTAGTGTTGGGCAGAAGGCCAGCCAAATAATGATCACTTAGTGAACGGTAACTGCTGTGGTTCTTACTAAAAATGATTATAGTATAGCTGCTTCTAATCCATGTTGCATCATAATGCAAAAATACCTTAGCAAACTAAGATCCAAATTAAAATATGAAAAGTGGATAAAATATTGATTCTAAGTTACCCTGGCCTTCAGTGAATCAGCTGTTCTGTTCTGGGCTAAGCATCTCCAGGGATGAGCTAAAATTGAATGGTATTTTTGGGTGGATGATGGTAGGAAGGCCGTCAAGATATATCTTACCTTTGCATTTGCCTTGCTGTGATATTTATGCCTGCATCTGTTAGCTTTAGACTATAAACTCCTAAAACTTGAGGAACACATTTAAATTTTTTGTTGTGTGCACTATGTAAGTTAAAAACCTTTTTATATTGCAACAGTGTATCCAATTTAGGAAGGTTGATATGGCAGTTTAGAGCAAGGTTTGTTTACTCTTGGAACATTCTTAGAGTGACTTTAAGCCTCTAGGTGCTTCTCTTGAAGGCATTTAGAAAAATATACTGCTCATAAAGTGCTTCTAAGAGAGCTGTCAAGTTTCTTCCCAGCTTTATTTGAAAACAACTGTTCTAGTCATTGTATGAATTATGGTCACCTTATGAATTTCAAAGTGCAATTGAAAAGAAGAATGGATATTTTTAGAAAAAACTCTTGACAGGTTTTCAGGGCTCATATAGATAAATGAGAGGCAGCAAAATTAAGACATTTTTGTGTATATATTTTTGAAGGGGTGCAATATCTTTTGAAAAGGTTCCTTTTGTTTTCATTTGAGAAACTAAGTCAATTGTTTTGGACAATAATTGTGTTACCAGAAATACACATTTGTGTTCTATATCTTGTCTCTGTTCAATAGACCATGAGGAGATAATGAAGTAGAGGTTAGCAGCCTTCTCAGGTTTGAGTGCCATTAGCAGTACTAAACTAACAAAAAAAAAGGCAGAAGAGAAAGAGAAATCTACGAACACATAAGAAGAGAGCAAAGGTAGCAAAGAGATAAAGAGTAGTTACCCATGTTGAGGGGAGTGGCACATTGCTATCAGCCTGAAATGTGCGTATTTACCTACCTCTGCAGCAGAAATTAACTTTTAGCATGCTAGAAAGAGACTATGGATAAGCCAAAAGGAATTTAAAATGCACAAAACCAAGTACCTTCTTCAAAATACCTTTTCCATCTAGTGCTCAGCAGGAACTCATTAGGTATCATTTGTAAGCCCTGGAGTTCAGTTTATGTTTATATCAGTACTTTCAGTATGTACCTGTGTTAATAAGCAAAAATTATGTCACATATTTCCTACCAAAGGACTGCCTGTTATTAGATTTTCTTGGAGTGCATATAAAGAAAGCTAAAGTATTTTGGATATGACTTGCATAGGTGAGCCTTGCAGAATGACCCAAGTAAATGAAAATCCTATCTTGTATGAGTTTAGGGTAATTTTCCAGGTAATTTGGTCATCAGTGGCAATCTGATACATCTGTAAAAGGCAACAAACATAAATGAGAACTTTTACAGAAAAGTATAACTAAACAAAGTGGCAGGTCTGCTACTGATTCAAATGGTCCAGCTATGGAACTGAAAGTTAAGAAATGTGCTTGAGAGTTTTCTTCCACCTCCATATTAGTAAACATAAAGACTGAAAGTTGAAACTGTAAAGTAGCAAAAAAAATAGGTCCAATTCTACTTTCTCTTTCGCATTATCTCAGCATTCCAGCTGCAGTGTGAAATGTATGGTAATGTCTCCATTCTGTGCACAAACACAATAGGGCTAGCAATCTTAGAAGCACTGAGAGATTCATACCAATTTCCTAAAGTTCTAATAAACGAGCCCAGTGAAATAATTCACTATTAAATATGTCTAAAATATGCCCTTGGTGAATTACTCTTAGTGTGATAAGGTTCTCTTTATGTGTTTCCCCCCCTAATTTCATGATTTAAAATGAATTGGTTCCGAAGGTTTTTTTTTTTTTTTTTTTTTTTTTTTTTGCCGTATGCGGGCCTCTCACTGTTGTGGCCTCTCCCGTTGCAGAGCACAGGCTCCGGACGCACAGGCTCAGCGGCCATGGCTCACGGGCCCAGCCGCTCTGCGGCATGTGGGATCTTCCCGGACCAGGGCACGAACCCATGTCCCCTGCATTGGCAGGCGGACTCTCAACCACTGCGCCACCAGGAAAACCCTCTGAAGGTTTTTGTTGTTGTTTTTCTTTCTTTTTTTTTACGTCTTTATTGGAGTATAATTGCTTTACGATGATGTGTTAGTTTCCGCTTTATAACACAGTGAATCAGTTATACATATACATATGTTCCCATATCTCTTCCCTCTTGCGTCTCCCTCCCTCCCATCCTCCCTATCCCACCCCTCTAGGTAGTCACAAAGCACCGAGCTGATCTCCCTGTGCTATGCGGCTGCTTCCCACTAGCTATCTATTTTACGTTTGGTAGTGTACATATGTCCATGCCACTCTCTCACTCTGTCACAGCCTACCCCTCCCCCTCCCCATATCCCCAAGTCCACTCTCCAGTAGGTCTGTGTCTTTATTCCTGTCCCACCCCTAGGTTCTTCATGACATTTTTTTCTTAAATTCCATATATAGTGTTAGCATACGGTATTTGTCTTTCTCTTTCTGACTTACTTCACTCTGTATGACAGACTCTAGGTCCACCCACCTCCTTTCTTTTTTAATACTTTTTAACATTGTCATTAGTTTTTATTGCCCTGAATTTGGCAAATGCCTTGTAACTCTTTGTTACTTTATTAGTAAACAGCATGGAATTTCACACTGCTTAGATGAAACATATGAAGCAGAGCACAGGTTTCATGATGACAAAAATGTGATGATAAATGAGTTTCTTATATGAATGGGGAACAAGGTCTAAACTTTCTTCACAGAAGTTGCCTAAAGAAACAAAAACTATGAAGAGTTTTTGCGCAAACTGCTAAATAGGCCTTGCTGCTGGTGTTATGCCCTCAGAGATGTAAAAATTTGGTAGATAAAAGGAAAACTGGTTTAGGAGGAGGGGGCTTCTGTGGATAATTTTTGTTCATGAGTTGATTTTCTGTGATAGTGGTGGTGGTGATTTTTTTGTGGCGGTGTTTTCTTTTGTTTTGCTATGGCGTTCTCAGAATCCTTAGAGGCTGCAGGGATTTTAGAAATCATCCAGAGCAGGAGGTGGCTGTAGGGAATTTTAGAAATCATCTAGAGCAGGAATCAGCAGTCTATGGCCATTGAGCCAAATTCAGTATGCCACCTATGTTTGCAAGGCCTCTGTGCTAAGAATTTTTTTTACATTTGTTAATGGTTGGGAAAACAATCAAAAGAAGAATAATTTTTTTGTGACAGATGACAATATGAAATTCAAATTTCGGTGTCTGTAAAATAAGTTTTTTGTTTTTGTTTTTGTTTTGTTTTGTTTTGTTTTGCGGTACGTGGACCTCTCACTGTTGTGGCCTCTCCCGTTGCGGAGCACAGGCTCCAGACGCGCAGGCTCAGCGGCCATGGCTCACAGGCCTAGCCACTCCAGGGCATGTGGGATCTTCCCAGACCGGAGCACGAACCCGTGTCCCCTGCATCGGCAGGCGGACTCTCAACCACTGTGCCACCAGGGAAGCTCTGTAAATAAAGTTTTATTTAAGCACAGCCACACTCATTCATTTGTGTGGCACAAAAACAGCTGTGGCTGTTTTTGTGCCACAGTGACAGAGTTGAGTAGTTGTGACACAGATTATATGCCTGCAAACTCTAAAATATTTGCTTTCTGGCCCTTTAGAGAAAAAAAATAGCCAATCCCTGTTCTGGAGGCATCAAATTTTTTAGCAATATAGTTCAACCTGATGGTTTTGTGGTTTAATGAATGAATACTTAGGTGATGCGAGCTGCCCAAGATCCTTAAGCTATTTGTTCATTTATTCATTCATTCAACACACATTTATTGAATATCTAACACAATGAAGGAAATCCTTTTATCCTTCAACTTACAGTTGAGAAATATAATTACAAAATCTAAGAAGTCAGTCTAACATTTTCTCTCCTCTCCCTCTCCCCCTCTTACCCCTGAGGTCCCCCACACACCTCGCCCATTACTTCCTCTTCTTTTCTCCATACCCCTCCCCCTACAGCTAGTTTATAAGAAGTTGGGAAGAAAACCAAGTTTAAATAACATTTATTTCAGACTTTTAAACTTTTAAAGTAAGTTAAATGTAATTTTAAATTATAAGTTTCTCTTTAAAAATGTATCAAGAGCTTAATTTTAAATGTTTTAGGTTTATAATGATCAGATGATAACAATATTCATGCATGACTGTTTGATACTGTTAAGCATTACATGCAACATGGATGGATAATTGTAAACTTAGTTCTGTTTCCAAAGCCTCAGGAATGCAGAATATATAATTGACTCCAAAATCCCTGATGGGTTGACAATTTATAAATTGCTCTTTAATCTCTGTTTATTATTAGGTAATTCTTCAAGTGTTATAAACACTGAACATAACTTGTATTATGAAAGCTAACTATTCTAAAAAAGGATGCAATCATATTTAATAACCACTAAAGAGTTATTTAATAGGATTATTTTTAGTAAAATTGAATTTTTACCTTAAAGGAAAAATGCAATTGTAATGGAATAGGTTTTGATTTTATTAGCCTTCGATGCTTGAATCTTAGTCTCATTTACGTGGAGGTAGTTCTGTCTGCTAGATTGATGGTTTTAGTGCTGATAAAATTTTTGTAAATAATAATTGAATGTTTACACAGAGCAAGATATTGTGCCTATGCAATTGTCTATCGAGGATTAATATTTTTATTAATTAGTGGACAGATAGTTCTGTTCTAGATAAGAGCATACATTATTATGCTTGGATGCCACAGATGACTTTTAGGTTCTTCCAGAATTTCTTCTTTTTTTAGGTAAAATAAAATGACTCTCTTACGTTTGTTAGTGTAAGGTAGATAGCTAGTGGGAAACAGCCGCATGGCACAGGGATATCGGCTCGGTGTTCTGTGACCGCCTGGAGGGGTGGGATAGGGAGGGTGGGAGGGAGGGAGACGCAAGAGGGAAGAGATATGGGAACATATGTATATGTATAACTGATTCACTTTGTTATAAAGCAGAAATAAACACACCATTGTAAAGCAATTATACCCCAATAAAGATGTTAAAAAATAAAATAAAATAAAATAAAATAAAATAAAAAAATAAATAAAATGACTCTCCGGTGTTTTAACTTACATGCCTTTTCAAATGGACTGGCAGATTGTCATTTTCAGAATACTGCATTTGTATGGTATCTGAACAGTAGTCATGTCTGTTATTTTCAGTAATATATGTTTTATTTCTGTGTGTGTCTTTGGAGGGATGGTGTTATAAATAAATTCAGTGGCTAGATTTATTGAAGAAATAAACACAAGCTTCTCAATTAAGATTTTTAAAATCCAATTAATAACTGCAGCATTTTCATTTCATTCCATAAAAATCACAGAATTTTAGAGTTGAAAGGGACCTTAGAGAGCATCTAGGCCAGCCCTCTAATTTTCAAATCAAGTTTCAAAGAATTAATCATCTTGTTTTCCATTGTCGCCCTCCTCCATTTAAGTTTTTGTTGTTGTTGTTTTTGCTATAAACCCCTTCAGAGTTTTAAAAAGTAGAGTTAATCCCTAACTTACAAATATATTGTGTTTCAGAAGTGTTTGTAAGTCTGTTGTTTAGAAGTCAGAACATTTTTTTCCATAGAAACAATATTTAATTAGTGGTGGGACTAGCCCGCAAAAGGAATTAACACATTATGTGCCTGTTGTTTTTGTTTTTGCTTTTGCAATGAAAGATGTTTTAAATAATCAATGCTGATTTTCTCTGGGGAACAGGAAGGAGATGGCATTGTAGAGGAGCATGTCAGGGGCTTTCTTTTTATCTGTTATTCCTTAGGTGGGGTAGCGAATACATATTGTGTTCATTATATTGTTTCCTGAACTTTTTATATGCTTGATATAGTTCATAATTTTACAATGCTATCTTAGTAATAGAAGTTCAGTTTGAATGTGAACATTTAAAAATTATTTACCTTGAATCCTGATGCATAAGGGAAACATGGTTTGATTAGAGAAGGATAAAGAGATAGCTAGAAATTTTGAAGGGGTTTTATGGGTACTTTCAAGGGCTTAGATTTTTTGATAAATTACCTTTTTTTGACCAATGTCATTTTAGAAAGTATGTTTTTGCTGTTAAGTGTGTCACCAACATTTATCTTTTACCTATTGGCCATATATAGGCAACGTTTCGAGAGAGAATAAAGCAGGTGGATAGTCATTGTGAGATAACTGGGTAAATTTTGAAAGGCAAAGAAGATTAAATTGCATATGCATGTGCAGACATATGCGAGATCTTGCTTGAAATATAGTTACTTGAACTGGGGGCTTATGAAAAATAGGAAAATGAGGGAGTAAAGCTTGTATGAGGTCTGAGTAGGGTGAAAGGCAGTGAGGGAAACAATTGAGTTAAGCACCAGAAAGGTATCATTGACAGTAGAAGGCTTATAGAGGTTTGAGGGTACATGGCATGTTGTAGGAGGTTGGATTTGGCAAGACAGTGTGCAAATAGCTATTAGTATTTTTGAAATTTTTATAATTGAGGGAATGCCTTATGTATTTACAAGTATACGTAAACAGAAACCGCTACCATTCATTACATTCTAGAAAACAACTGAGTTAATTTTCTCAGTAATTTGGTTAGCTTTTTTGTGTGTATGCAGGTTGTTTTTTGGTTGATTTAATTTTTGCTCTTTTGCAGTATACAACATTGACTTTTATATAATGACATTAATCCATTTGTACAACTCATGTATAGCTTAGCAAAAACCTAAGTACTACCTGCCTTTTGAGAGATTCTTGACCTAAGAAGCAAATTTTTCTTCACTAAATTGATGGTGCATTTTAGAAGGATGCGTGTCCATTCTACAGATGTCTATTTTTTATTCTGCTTTCTTTCAACTCCACTTCTGGAATATTATCAAGACAAAAAATTCGCCCAAGAATCCATCACCTGGTTACAAACCTTGGCAAAAGTGATCTTGTGACCAGTGTCTAAATTTAGCATTCACATTAAGACTAAAGAGGGAGCACACACAAGGTAGAACATAATAAAATACAGTAAAGAGAGGAGTGTTTGAAAAGAGCATAGAAGCCATTTAAGAAAGCAGTGGGGTTAAAAACTTCATAGGAGGCCTTCAGAAACAAAGAGAAACCTAGAGAGAAAGAGGGCAGAAAGAAAGTACAATTTGACACTTTTAATGGGTAATATAATTTACTTTATATCTGGACCACACATTTAATTTTTACCTTTTTAGGTATGTATTAGAAACATAACCATCTTTCTAATATTGGCTATGGTTTTACTTTTATGTATGTTTATGGACAATAAATCTATGAACATTAACTGTCCACTCTGAAACTTCTTCCCTCTTTTTTCTTCTCTTCTGCAGATCTCAGAGTCATTAAGACATACTACATGGCAGAGACTAGGAAAAGGCAATTCAAGACAGTTATTAGACGCTACAAGGGTAAGATGAAGCAGACACTTCTACATATAACTAGGAGAAAGGTGTAAGCCCTTGGAGCATTTTCCAGTTTATACTACATATTTTATATTTTCCAAATAATTTCCCTTTTTGTTTTTTTTCTAAGTACTGGCAAGATGAATAAGAAGATATGTTTTTGCTACTGGAAATGGAGAAAGAAATCTTGATATTTTTCTACTCCTGAAGAAATCTGTCTGAATCTCTTGAGATCAATGCCAACTAGAGTAATGTTTTTAGAAAGCTTTTATAAATGTAATGGCAGCTTGTTTACGCTTAAATTTATCCTGGTAATTTGTATGTGATATATGGAATGCTGTACATTTTTCAAGTGATTAAAGTTTCTTTACCTTAGAAGATGTTCAAATATCAGAATATCAAGGGACTGTAAGCTTATTAGAGCCTGTGGGGTAAAGTCATGTGAGTTTACATGTTGATGAGGGTTATTCTTCATTGCTAATGTAAGTGAAAGACGCCTTTAAAAATTCTCAGTGCTTTAAAATGAGACAAATAAATCTCCAAGATAGAAAGGCTAGAAAATTAGAAGACAGTCTAAGTCGAGTACTTCCTTTATTTTTTCTTTTTGATTAACAATTATTTGCCATTAAGGTACAAAGCATTGTTCTAATTTATGCAGAAGCTGTAGAAATGAATTAGATTTTCCATTATTTAATTAAAGTTTTAAGTTAAGGTGCTCCATCTTCTCATTGTTTATAACACCACTGTATATTTATATTTTAATCTTTTGCTGTTTTGAAGACCTCATTATCTTGTGTGTTATTTACTAGACCCCTTGATGTAACATTGCTCAGTCTTTTAGAGGGAAAAAATGTCACAAAGTGACATTGTCACACTAAATATTACCTTTCAATGTTTTCCCTTTCAACATGCTTTAAGATTGTTGATCCAAAAATCAGTAACCCATTTATGGCAATTATGTTTTTCGGTCTCAACTGGTGAGAACAAGAAGGCACTTATGCTTTCTGTAATTCCATTTTCATAGCTTGGTCCAGAGCTGATAACTCTTAGGATTCGGTATTGATACACGTTTGTGTTTGTAAAAAACTATGCCCTTGTTCATTAATTATGGATTATTATGGCTACTGAAGAAGCATTATTATATCCATGTAGTTAAGTAATTTTTTGAGGAAACACTTTAAAATTAGTAAGCCTAAATTTTAAGCCTAATCTTTGCTATCTTTTCAACTATTATATTTTCTCAAATGATTTACTTTTTATATTTTTCTAACCTGAGCAGTAATCTAGGGCCTTTAAAAAATTATAATAGGCAAGATATTTGCATATTTTCAAGACTCGTTGGGAAATTTATAGATAGCTTTGTTTTATAAGCTAATTCAACAAGCCCATGTACAATACACTGTGGTATGGGCCATGGGAGATACAAGGATAAAAGAGACTGTCCCTAATCTTAAGAATTTACCATATAGTAGTAAAGACAAAACATGTATGCAGATTACTCTAGCATAAGATAGACTGTGAAGAAGTAAATTGTACTTTGTTTCTAAATATATATATTTGTAAGCCAGAATAATAAGAAAAAGAATCAGTTATGTAAGATCAACTATATTAAATTGTAAAGCAAAAATGTTATACACATGGAAAGCAAGTGGGATAGAATTAATTAACTGTATTATATACTTGCCAATGATAGAGTTACGGGCTACACAGTACCTTAGTAGCAAATGATGGTAAGAAAGCTGGTATAAGTCAAATAGAAGTATATTACAAGTTAAATCTTTTAAACATTAATTTCAAAAACTATTTAGAGAAAGTAACTTCTGTATGAGTAATTTGTTATATCTCAATATTCTTTGTATAAATGTATCTGTAAGTTTATTATGAAGGTGTTTTACTTAGCTATTCTAGGCTCAAAGGTACGCCTCTGAATTTGTTGGGGGGGGACATTCATTAGATCAGATTTTTAAAGATCTGAAATTCTTGAATAGCTAATGGATGGCTTGGTATCATCTTCAACTAGGTTCTTCAGGTATGGCCACTGATAGAAAAGAGGACATGTTGGCATGGTCACGCAGGAGGAGGACTCCACACAGACCCGAAAGAAGGGGTAAGAGACAATAACAAGTACCTGGAAATTCTTATAGCTGATTGGAAGATAGATATATTAAAGATTGTTATATTACAGAATATTTTGATTGACTCATGTAACTGCAGGTTTTCTAATACAAAACCATATGAATTGACCATGGTTATATAGATGAGATTTTCTCAAGCTTAAGACAAAAAATATCGTGATTGACTAAAAAAGAAGAAAAGTTAGTTACCAACCTAAATATTTTAGTTCTTTATTTTAAATAGCATTGGTTGTGGTTATTTGTTATATAATCTAGCATTATATATAGATAAATTACATTTAGCTCTTACAAGTAATGTGTATGTGTTAAGGTTAATGTTTTCCCTTCTATACTCTTGGTTTAAAAAGATTCTAGAATGTCCCCTAGCTTCATGGTAAATCCTCCATTTACCTGATCCATTTATTTAATTATCCATATTCTTTATCATTATCATTATACAGACAAGCTAAACAGTAGGGCCACTGAAATCAAAAGATTTAATTGCACTACACTTTTTCTAAGTGAGTGAAACTGTCATTGGAATACTGTTATACAATTCTCCATCTGGTCCTCTTTCTCTAAGCTTGCCTTTATTATCTTCCTCTAACTTCACGCAACCAGTATATGCATGGTATCTCTAAGTAGAAATGATATTTTCAGGTTTATTGGCAAGTGAACAAATTTTATGTAAAAGTGCTCTCTAAATTGTAGAGAGATAAATAAATTTTATTTTATTGGTGCGAGGTGATTGGTAAGAAAACCTTTCCAGTGCTTTTCTCCCTGTTTCTTTAATCCCCCATGTAGCTTCTTTCACAGAACTCAAAACACATGACATTCATGTTTCTATCCCATTTTTACATATTAACATTTGTCCTGGTTGTCTTTAGAAACAACAAAGTATTATAAAATAGAATTTTAAAAAATTAATACAAATACTGAAATTTGTTTATCCATATATTATGGATATATGGATATGGCATGATATATCGTTAGCATGATATTTGTCAGCTTTCAGGATTGTCACGAAGGCCTCTTAAGGATAGTTTATAAGTAATGCTCTAAACAGACCAAAAATATGTTGACTAATACAGGAAAAGCAGTCTTAGACTCAAGCAATATAAACTTCAAGTTAGATTCTTTATTCTCCAGTAAAATAAAAACAAAGCAAAAATCATTGTAAATCTTTATATTTGATCTCTTCTTTATCGTTTGTTCCCTGCCATCTTTGTGTTACTTTAGCCTCATTAGCTAAAAAGAATCATAGGATAATAGAGCATGAAGGCTACACCAGAAAAGAGGCAATATGGAGTTGAAGTTAAAAGCCTGAGCTCTGGGGCCAGACTGCCTAGATTTGAATCTTGGCTCCATCATTTCCTACTGGAATGACCATGAGCAAGATACTTAATCTCTGTATGTATCAGTTTCTTCATCTTTAAAATGGGGCTGATAATCATAGCAAAGGGGATTTGAATGAGTTAACTCCTCACACCATGCAAAGCTCTTGAATAGTGCCTGTCACACAGTAGGCAGTAAATATTAGCTGCTGTTACTGTAATGTGAGATTGTTAAGTCCTATACTCTGCTGTTGTCCATTCATTTTAAAAGTATGTATTATTGAATACCTGCGTTGTGCATAACTCTATGTTAAGTAAATGGAGATACAGTAATGAGCAAGACACAGTCCCTGCTGTTGAGAAACTTAACAGTTTAGATGGCAGAATATCTAAACTACCATGTAGAAGTTTTATCACTCTGACAAGTTATAGATTTTACCTTATAACCAACTGAAACTTTTACCACTTCACTTTCTATGCATTTCTACTTGTATGTTCTTAAGCATTAATAATGCTACTCAGAAGGTATTTAAATCATTTGTTTATCCAATGTGGCTATAGTAAAGGGGTTGTGAAAAAAGAGTGGCAGTTTCAATATTTGGAAGCTCCTGTTGTTAAAATAGATGAATTAAAGTCTTACTTGTTTTATAATAGAATCTTCAGATTTTTAAAGGATTTTGGAACTTTGCTCCTGCATTTAAACTTTATTATGTGCCTCTTTGGGAGAAGCATCTGTTGGTAAATTTAGGTAATCCTGTGCTCATAATAAAAACACGAATAATGCAGAGCTTAATATAAGGACTGCTTCCTGGACTTTGCTTGACATGTTCTTTTTTTAATGTTAGAAACATATCCTTATTGATTAGATATTGCCAGAAGCTAGTAGTATTGAAAGAGAGATTAGCATTTACTAGAGCAATCAGAGGCTTTGATATAAATATTCATATAATCAAAGAAGTGAAACAGCAACTTAGAGTATTAAAAAATGGAGGATTGGAGAGAAAATGGAATAATAAGCCTCCAGGTTTGTTAAAATGAGTGGACACACAGACCAGTGGACAAGAATACCTGTATGACATGGAGAGGCCATTTTTCAGCTCTGATTACATCCATCATCAAGCAGCCTTATGATCTTTATTCGATTTCTCAAATTGACTTCCCTTTGAGATAGAGAATTCACTGAGTGGCCAATGCAAATATCAGTCAACTTGGTAGTTTTTTAAATTATAAATTATTAAATTGACTGTTGGGTTCAAATCCATCTCATATATAGAATAAGCCATTTTTTTCCTAGGGCCTTTTCACTGCCAGATAAGCTCTTCATTGCAGTTTCAGACCAACAGAGCTTAGAAAACAAACTTCGAGGTATAGAGAAAGCAACAATAATTGCAAAGCTTTTCCTGACAATTAATATATCTTTCCTCTCCCACCCATAAACTCATATGCTTATATCCCCAATAATGTGGGAAAAGATTTTCACTTACTTTCTAGATTTTTCCATTAGATATCTACTCAGATTTCTTATCTTTTGACCTAGCTTTTATCAAGCCACTGTTATCCCTAACAGTATTGAAGTAGTGGTTAAAATTATTCCTTTAATTGCAGTTAGTTATCTTTAGCTTGGATTGAAGAGACAGTTCTTTGGATGGCTTGCGTATCCTTGAAATTGTGGGCATTTCCAAAGTCTCTGCTAAATTAGTTCTTTAGAGAGAAAACATTCAGCCTATAGCCCACATTTATACAAAACAAATAGCATCCAAAATTTTTTGGTATATTTATTTTCTTCCTCTCCATAAGTTTTGCCCCCAAGTAGTTTCCTTCTAAACCAATCCCTTGATTCTGTGAGTTAGAACATTTCTTGCTAGTGAAATTTAGAATGTCTCTAAAACCAGAATTCTTATATAAATTCACCTTGCAAGAAAAGGTGATTCTGCTACCTTTATCAAAAATCTTTTTTTTTCTTACTCTTTCATTTTCCTATCGAAGCCCAGTGGGCTCCACTCCCTTGAAATGAGTGGACTTTTGGTAGAAAAAATTGTTCTTGCTTCAGTGCTAAACAGCCTTTTCTGGTGAGAAATATGAAATCACTGACTTGAGAAGCAAAATGCATTCAGTTTATCAATATACAGTTATCTGTAATATCTGAGAATTCTACCAGGTGAGCTGCTCCAGGTGTGTTTTAATTTTTTACTTGTCCTTTTTGTGCCCTGTCCACATGGTTATTAGCTATAGGTATTCACTTAGAGTACTTATGACTATGAGCAACTGCATCTTTCCCTCAGGTCATGCTGTTAAATTGAGCAGTGCTGCATATAAGCAGTACAGTTTGTGGCTTTCCAGTTATACACTATTGGGTCAGGTACTTCCAGTGTTACTTTCATGTTTGTTTTTGGCCTACTGTGCTGTTTCAGCTCCCTGTGTACAAGTAGATATTCCTTTCATTATTTTTTCTTACCTGCCCAGCCTCACAAAGCTTATTAAGCTATATATTAATACCAAATAAATAAATATTTAAAAATCCGTGAAAAGTTGTGATGGCTTAATAAATCGAGCATTTAGGTGTTCCTCCTGGAACTTGTCCTCATGTGCTTAAGAATAGTTAATTCATTAATTGAATAAATATTTATTGAGGATTGTTTCTAGTATCAAGCAAGTTTCTTCTCTGGTACCTGCTGTTTTCTTTTTGTCCAGCTTGTTTTCACTTACTTTCATCTCTTCTTTGATAGCTCTCTGATATCTCCAAACCTTTTCTTCCAAATTCATTTCTAGGGGGAAAAAATTCAGTACAATTTTGTTATCATTCAAAGATCTTAGTGAGCCAATTTGAATTCCTTCTTTTGTTACTCTTGTGTTTTTATTCTGAATCTAATTGCTTTCCTTTATTATGGCTAGCTAATTCCAGTATATAGTTGAGACCTTTCTAAAAACTTTTATTCCTCATACTAACGTAGTAGTAGTTTTACAGTGTAATGGGGCTTAAAATATCAGTTTCATGTTTTGAACTTGAGGCTATCTAGCTACAGCAGGAAGGCCACATTGTATATGATAGCAGAGGAGGAAAGTAGATTGACTCCTACTTTTACAGGCTTTTTAATATTTCTATAGTGTTCATTTTAGCGAACTTTTGTTATCATGATGTAGTAATCACAGTTATGTTTTAAAAACAACTTCTAAATTCTGTGTACTGTGAAAATTATAAAAGTTAAAGAATTTCATAAAATTTCATATTTTCTGTTTATGTGTAAGCAAGGCTTAAAGAAAAACTACTATGATATCAACCGTTGATTACTTCAGGGATTTTGACCCTTGAGAAAGAACTTTCTTTTCTTAAATCATTGGGTTTTTTCCCCCTATACTATAATATAATTACTCCTTAGATAGTGTGTTTTCAAATAATTAAATTTCTTGTCATCCTCCTTGATCATTTCCTACATTTCTCACCTTTTCTTTAAGAATGTGATCTTAAAATGGTGTATATGCTATTTGTATTGCTCAGCCTGAAATGGAAAGATGAGTTGATGTGAAGATGATATCTGATTCAGCCTTAAGCTGCGACTGGTCTCTTTTCAGCTTTAGATAAGTCTTTTGTCTTTCAGGATTACCATTGGGTGTCCAGTATGAATTAACTGTGATGATTTTGAAAGGGGGTATATTATCTTTCAGGATCTGTATTGAGGCCTTCAATTTTATTTTACTCTTGTGCAGCAGGAATAAATAAGTTGGTTTAAAATACTTTAAAAATGTGCCTCAGCCTCTGAAATGCCTCTTGATTTGGCCTGCTCTTTAAAAAAGACGTTATTTTTCAAACTTTGTCGTTTATCCAAACTATAACTGAAAGACATGTACTTTACAGCCTAATGGACTCATAATGCATGATTACACAACTTTAGAACCCATTTTGTTAAATGAGGTGGTGACATTTTATGCGCTATTAAGCCAACTAGAATAATTTTTTTGCTCTTAGCCATAACTTCTCTGTGTCCTTATTGAAGAAATTTTGGGGTGTGTTGTAGAACGTTTTTGACAAGAGAGAGCGTTTCTAAAGATATGTGGAAACAGGGCCTTTTTGCTATTATTCCCTCAAGAAAAATAAGACAGACGAAACTTGTGAAATGGGGAAGTAGTTGAAATGTCGCAGTTTGTGTTATAACACATCAAATTATATTTGTTTAGTATTAGTTCAATTGGAAAAGTGAATATTAAAATTACAGCTTTATTCCCTTTTTAAAAATACCCTACCAGTTATGAGAGCTCATATGTGTGAGTGTATGTGTGTATAAAATAAAGCATTAAGAGCTATACTTTCAGCATTTCATGTTTTTGCAATCCAGTGTATTTAAAGCAGCTCAAGAAGGTAGTCCTGTTTTCAGTACAATATGAACAGTTTTATTTCTGTTACTGTTTACTCAATAAACTGAATAAAAGAGACTAGAAAATAGTTTGCTGAGTCTTGGATGAAATAACTATAATATAAAGCTACCCTGTATAATATAATGTGTTGTCCTGGATTTCTTATATGTTGACAGTTTCCCCCCATTCTTTGCTGTGCAAATCTACTTGAAATTGTCTAACTTTCCCCCCAAAATGAATTAAATTTTCTTCTTATTATATGTGAACTACAGAAAACAAGAAAGCAAAAAGAATATAAAAAATCATCAATGATTCCATCTATTCACAGCTACTGATGTTAACACTTTGGGGGTATTGCTTTCCAGATCCATTTGTACGCATGTGTAAACTCATACACACATAACATTTTTTCCACAAAAAATGTTTTGTACTCTGCTTTTTTCACTTAATGTGTTTCTGTGTTACTGCATATATTTCTGAATGGCTATATTTTGCTGTATGCATTCACTGTAACTTGTTTACATGATTCTCCACTGTTGATCATTTAGCCTAAACCCAATTTTTCCCCTATTAAAACAGCATGGGAATGAACATCCTTATGGCTAAATTTTTCATCCCTTTATTCCATAAATATTCATTATTCGTTGAGTACCTTTACTGCGTGTCAGCCATTGTGTTTAGTATTGGGTTACAACAGTGAGCACAAAACACAAAGTTACTACTCATGTGCAATTTAAATTCTAGCAGGAGAGCAGTTGTTAATCAGATAATCACATTGTTGAATATGTAGTTTATAACTGAAATGGATTCTCTGAAAGAAAAGGAATACTGTTCTGTGAGAGAATATAGCCAAGGATCCTGACTGGGGTTAGGGAAGACCTCATTGAGGAGGTGCTGCCTGAGCTGGCAGTTAACTAATTGGAAGAAGTTGAGGGCAGGTTGGTGTTTCAGAGAGAGAGATTATTCCAGACAAAGTGAAAGGTATTGTGCAAAGGCCTTGTGGCAGGAGGGATTATAGTCTATTTGAGGAGCTGAAAGAAAGGTAGTGTGGCATGAACACTGAAAGCAGTAGTATAAGACATGACTAGAGAGGAAGCTAGAGGCCAGGGCAAGCAGAGCCTCATAAGCCATGGTATGGACTTTGATCTTTATCCTAGGAGTGATAGGATGCCATTGAAGGGTTTTTCTGTTTGTTTGTTTACTTCAATTTATATTTTTTATTAATTAAAATTTTATTAATTTTTTTAAAAGGTAACACATTCACATGGTTCAAAATTCAAAAGGAACAAAAGGATACAGAATTAAAAAAAAAATCTTCCCCCTACCCTGTTCCCCGTCCCAGAGGCAAACATTATTACCAATTTCTTTGGTATCTTTCCAGAGATGATCTTTGAATATAAAAACAAATATTTAGGAGTGCCCATCTCTTAACAATTTCACCAAAACAAAGTATTATCTTTGCTAATCTGATCGGATAAAAATATATATCAGAGTTGTTTTAATTTGCACTTTTTATTTGTATGAGTAAAGTTGAGCATCTTTTTATATTTAGGGCCGTGTGTGTGTGTGTGTGTGTGTGTGTGTGTGTGTGTGTATATATATATTTAGCAATGCTTTATTTTTACTTTTTTTGAGTTTTTGAATTTTATTTAATTTATTTTTTATACAACAGGTTCTTATTAGTTATCTATTTTATGCATATTATATGCATTGAAGGATTTTAAACTGAGTAATATCTGATTGCAGGCTGAACTATTCGGACCAGGAGCAGAGCGGATGCAAGGAGATCAGTTAGGAGATTGTTGCAGTGATTTATGTGAGAAAGATGATAGCTTGGATTATGTTTGTGGTGGAAACAGAAAGAAGTAGACAAATTCAAGAGATTTTTAGGAAGTAAAATTGATTCAACTTGGAGAATATTAATATATTTTTTTAAAGCATTAAGTTCCCAGAAGTGGAATTCTCAATGCAAAGGGCAGAATTATTTTAAAAGCTTATGGCAGATATCAAATTGCTTTCCAGAAAGATTATTTCAGTGCACTCTCCCATTAGCAGTGTATTAGAGTACCTATTTCCATATACCTTCACCAACAATGAGCATTAACTTTCTTCTTATTTTTTAATACCTTTTACAGAAATTGATTAGATACTTCAATTTTTTAAATACATTTATTTATTAATTTATTTTTGGCTGCACTGGGTCTTCGTTGCTGCACGCGGGCCTTTCTCTAGTTGCAGTGAGCGGGGGCTACTCTTCGTTGTGATGCGTGGGCTTATTGCTGTGGCTTCTCTTGTTGCAGAGCATGGGCTCTAGGCACATGGCTTCAGCAGTTGTGGCTTGCGGGCTCTAGAGTGCAGGCTCAGTAGTTGTGGCACACGGGCTTAGTTGCTCTGTGGCATCTGGGATCTTCCCGGACCAGGGCTCGAACCCGTGTCTCCTGCATAGGCAGGCGGACTCTCAACCACTGCACCACCAGGGAAGCCCAGATACTTCAATTTTTAAAATGGAGATTATTTCACCAACTAAAATAATATAGTAGTTTGGGAATGTGTGTACATATTTTGGTTTTGGAAAGTGTAGGTTTCATTCTTAATATCTGTTTCTAAAAGCTGAAACTAAAACAAAAAGATTTAATGGGAATGTTGCCTCGGGAACTTGGGAAAAAGAAAAATGTACGGTAGATTTAAGTCAGATTAAGTATGACTGGAAAGTTGTGTTTTTGTTGAAATTTTTAATAACCCAGCTTCTGTTCTATATAGTCAATGCCAAGACTCATACTTTCCTAAACACTGTATTGTAACTGTGCTCTGTCATGAGGATGGACGTAGGGTTCCAAAATATCTTACATAAACATACTGATAAAGAGGCCAACGTATGTAAAGATTTTGACCACAAAGATGGAAATATGGAAATATTTCTTAAATTTTATGTAATATTTTGATAGCTTAATAGATAAGAAATAAATGTATAGATAACTTCAAATAAATGTATGGATAACTTTTTGACAATATGAGGATGGCTATAGCTGAAAGTAAGAAATTTAGAGAAATAAGTAGCTTTTAAAAAACTATTGAAATAGTTTGAGTTTAAAAGATATTGACCTTAGATTCAGAATAAAAGTTATGTTTGTAATGTTTTCGTATTTTCCTCAAATATTTACATAATTCTACACTATTGAACTATATTTATTTTTGAAATGACATGTTACTCACTGCTTTTGTTCTCTCTTTCAACAGTTAAAAGATGTTGATACTCAGAAAATCATAAAAGCAATGCTCTCTTATGTGTGGCCCAGAGACAGGCCAGATCTACGAGCTAGGGTTGCCATTTCCTTGGGATTTTTGGGTGGAGCAAAGGTAAGAATAAGAGAAATTATGTATTGTTTGTTGCTATAACTAGGAAATACTATGACATTTTCTAGTAAAGAAACTTAGGCTGATATAAGTCACTTTGGGGAGTATTGTCAACATTTAGGGCCCTCGTTTATGTAACTCTTCTATTCAGTCAGCAGAAATTATATGATAATGCCTGATTTATCTATGTATCAGACTTATAACAGCCTCAACCTAATGGAATTCTTCCTGAAACCAGTGTAAGATATAGGATCGTGGGTTGTAACAAAGCATAAGGAACTTGTAAAAGAAGCTCCTCAGAGTCCTGCTGGCTTTTATTTAATACATATTTCTGGTAAGCTTAGTTTTCAGTTCCTAGTAAATTGAAAAGAGGATGAAGACATTTTAGGTACATTAATAGTCATAAGTGGTAAACAGCAGTGTGACATGAAGGGAAAAATAAAACAGAAAAACTTAAAAAAACCCAAAAGCCAAAAAGCTGGGCATTTTGGTACATTCAGTATAGGGACCCTCTACATCTTAGCAGCCTCCTCAGTTTATCACTATACTGTAACACATTTTAATAAGGCAAAGTTATGATAATGATTCTGGGCTTTCAAGAAGAACTCCTTTCAATTTATTCAGATTTTAAGGTCAGTGAATTCTATTATCTTTAGGTACAATATATAGTCATAGTACATATTATAGTCTCAAGTCAGGCTTCCTGGGCTCTGCCTCTTACTAACCTTGTAACCTTGGGTAAATTGCTTACTGTCCATTCCTTGGTTTCCCAGTTTGTAAAAAAAGGTAAAATAGGTTGTCATAAGAATTAAATAAATTAACATATAAAAGACTTAGAACAGTACCTGGCACATAATAAAACATTATATACGTGTTAAAATAAAAATAGATTTGGATTTCCATCAGAAATATGGTACAAAAAAATGTCTGCTCAAAAGTATAAATGAGATTTGGCTATAATTTGGTTATCATTCTATGTATAAGGGTTAATACATTGTTTTAGAACCCAGTTCTTATCACTTATTTCTTCTCTGTGTCCTGTGTGTTCCCTTTTATTTACTCATTCTTTACCCTATCCTAAAAATATTTACTGAGAACTTGTCATACAAGTATGGTTCTTGGCCCTGCAGGGTATTCAAATATGAGTAAAGCACATTTTTTTCTCAAATTATAAGGATAAGACAAGTTTTACTTATTGTCATAATACAACATAGGTCATAAATGATTGAAAATAAGTACCATTCAAGTATTGGAGGGCTTCAAAGGAAAGAACCACCAATATGGGGAGTCAGGAAAGGTTTCACAGAGGAGGTGATGTCTGAGATAGGCCTGGATTGATGAGTAGGATTGTTACAGGTATAGGAATAACATGGACAAGATGAGAGAGATCATATAGTGTGAGTGGAGAAGTGAGTAGTCCAGTTTTGCTCTAATGAAGAGATAATGTTTCAGAGGAATTAGAAGTAATCTTGGAAAGATAAATAGAATTCCTACTGTGAAATACCTTAACTGTAAAACTGTAAAATTTATTTAATCATGTTGGAAGTAGGAACCTCTATTTTGAGTAGAAGAGTAATAAGGTTAGAGCTGTACTTTAGGGAATTAATTTGACTGTTGTATAAGATGAATTAGGGTGGTGAGAGACCTAAAGTAGGGATACCATTCATTCATTTTCATTTCATGCATTCATTCAGCAAACACTTACCAGCCAGTTAGGAGGCTAATGTAATAGCCTAGATGAGAAGTAATAGTAGTTTGTACTGGAGCGGGTGATAGAGATGGTAATATGGAGAGAAGAGGTGCCAGGGATATTGTGAATTAAGGGAGGTAGAATCAACAAGACTTAGCAATGGATGAGATATTAAAAGTAAAAAACAGAATAGGATTCAAAGATGATGCCAAGGATGAGAGAATGATAATGCCTTTAACAGAAGTAGGTAGTAAGTCAGGAAGTCTTGTTTGGGAAGATGAAAATTTTGGTTTCGGGCATGTTAAGTTTGAGGTGCCAGTGGAACATCAAGTGGCTCATAATACAAAATGCAAGACAAGCTCAGGAAGGAGCCCAGGGCTAGAGATATTGAGGTGATAGTTGAAACAATGCAAATTAATGAGTTCATCAAAGAAAAGAACAGAAATAGACAACAACTGCAGACGTCACTTGTGATAAATGTGTTCCTGTAGGGAAGTAAATAATAGTGGAAAAAGGGAAGGCATGATTAGAGAGTAAAACCAAAATAATTCAGTCAGACTCCATCTATTTTCTGGTCTCCTTTCTCATCTATGGGCTCTGGTGAGTACTCTCCCAGTGAACTTCCCTGGGAGAGAATTTAAATGAAGATTCTGAGCAACAAACCAAGAATCCATACTTTATTCTCTTTGTCAAGCCGAAAAGAGAGAACTGTATTACAAATCTAATTTTGTTAGCTAATGTTGAAAAATTTTAACTCATTCATTTTTAGAACAGTATTGGTTGCTGAATTGTCTTTTACCTACAAATTACTGAAGGATAAGGATTCTTCTGAGCTCCTGTGCAAGGCAGTATTAGCAAATTGCTCTTTATTCCTTCATGTGATTGTAAGTACCTTGCTGACAAGTTAAAGGCAGATTGTTTTCTGGACTTTCTTTTGAATTGAAGAGAGCAGATTAGAAGATGACCAAGCTAGTCAAAGGGAGGAGTCCTAAGTACTGACATTTGTGTTAGACTTTGTTTTTAGAGTGAATTTCAGTCCTTCAAAATGTAAATTTTTGTTGCTTGGTGACAGGTCGATATCAGGTATAAAATGCAGACCAAGTTAACATCCATAAGGACTGAAGTATTTTCAGAAGGCTAATATTTGATTCTTCCGTCAACAAACACTGAGCACCCATAGAATGGAAAGTGCTGTACTAATCTCATATAAACTGATTACAAGTAAACCGAAATTAATATAGAGAAATAAGTTTTCCAAATGTATTTTTGATTTCTTTTGGATCAGGAAAAGGAGGAAATTACCAGGTGTTATGATGCATGCTGGTACTTTCAGAGCATATATATTAAAAGTTTTCTTTCACTAGGTAGGAACTACACCACAGAGCAACTTTAGGAATGTAGAGCGTAGTAGTAGCATTTAACCATTCCTAACATCATTTGTTCAGCTTCTATACTGTCCTCAGTTTAAAAATAATCACTCTGCCAAATCTTTAAAACCTAGTCATTATTTATTTATTTATTTAACACCTTTATTGGAGTATAATTGCTTTACAGTGTTGTGTTAGTTACTGCTGTATGACAAAGTGCATCAGCTATATGCATACATATATCCCCATATCCCCTCCCTCTTGTGTCTCCTTCCCACCCTCCCTATCCCACCCCTCTAGATGGATACAAAGCACCTAGCTGATCTTGCTATGCTATGTGGCTGCTTCCTACTAACTAGCTGTTTTACATTTGGTAGTGTATATATGTCCATGCCACTCTTGCACTTCGACCCAGTTTACCCTTCCCCCTCCCCATGTCCTCAAGTCCATTCTCTATGTCTGCGTCTTCATTCCTGTCCTACCCCTAGGTTCTTCACAACGTTTTTTTTTCTTTAGATTCCAAATATATGTGTTAGCATATGGTATTTGTTTTTCTCTTTCTGACTTACTTCACTCTGTATGACAGTCTCTAGGTCCATTCACCTCACTACAAATAACTCAATTTCGTTTCTTTTTATGGCTGAGTAATATTCCATTGTATATATGTGCCACTTCTTCTTTATCCATTCATCTGTCGATGGACACTTAGGTTGGTTCCATGTCCTGGCTATTGTAAATAGAGGTGCAATGAACGTTGTGGTGCAGGACTCTTTTTGAATTATGGTTTTCTCAGGGTATATGCCCAGTAGTGGGATTGCTGGGTCGTATGGTAGTTCTATTGTCAGTTTCTTAAGGAACCTCCATACTGTTCTCCATAGGGGCTGTATCAATTTACATTCCCACCAACAGTGCAGAAGGGTTCCCTTTTCTCCACACCCTCTCCAGCATTAATTGTTTGTAGATTTTTTGATGATGGCCGTTCTGACTGGTATGAGGTGATACCTCATTGTAGTTTTGATTTGCATTTCTCTAATGATTAACAATGTTGAACATCCTTTCATGTGTTTGTTGGCCATTTGTATATCTTCTTTGGAGAAATGTCAGTTTAGGTCTTCTGCCCATTTTTGGATTGGGTTGTTTGTGGTTTTGATATTGAGCTGCATGAGCTGCTTGTATATTTTGGAGATTAATCCTCTGTCAGTTGCTTTGTTTGCAAATTTATTCTGCCTTTCTGGGGGTTCTCTTTTCCTCTTGCTTATGGTTTCCATTGCTGTGCAAAAGCTTTTAGATTTGGTTAGGTTTATTTTTGTTTTTATTTCCCTTTCTCTAGGAGGTGGGTCAGAAAGGATCTTGCTGTGATTTATGTCATAGAGTGTTCTGCCTGTGTTTTTCTCTAAGAGTTTGATAGTGTCTGGCCTTACATTTAGGTCGTTAATCCATTTTGAGTTTATTTTTGTGTATGGTGTTAGGGAGTGTTCTATTTTCATTCCTTTACATGTAGCTGTGCAATTTTCCCAGCACCACTTATCAAAGAGGCTGTCTTTTCTCCATTGTATATTCTTGTCTCCTTTCTCAAAGATAAGGGGACCATATGTGCATGGGTTTATCTTTGGCCTTTCTATCCTGTTCCATTGATCTGTATTTCTGTTTTTGTTCCAGTACCATACTGCCTTGATTACTGTAGCTTTATAGTATAGTCTGAAGACAGGGAGCCTGATTCCTCCAGCTCCGTTTATCTTTCTCAAGATTGCTTTGGCTATTCAGGGTCTTTTGTGTTTCTATACAAATTGTGAAATTTTTTGTTCTAGGTCTGTAAAACCTGCCATTGGTAGTTTGATAGGTATTGCTTTGAATCTGTAGATTGCTTTGTGTAGTATATTCATTTCCACAGTGTTGCTTCTTCCAATCAAGAACATGGTGTATCTCTCCATCTATTTGTATCATCTTTAATTTCTTTCTCAGTGTCTTATAGTTTTCTGCATACAGGTCTTTTGTCTCCTTGGGTAGGTTTATTCCTAGGTATTTTATTCTTTTTGTTGCACCGGTAAATGGGAGTGTTTCCTTAATTTCTCTTTCAGATTTTTCATCATTAGTGTATAGGAATACAAGAGATTTCTGTGCATTAACTTTGTATCCTGCTACTTTACCAAATTCATTGATTAGCTCTAGTAGTTTTCTGGTAGCATCTTTAGCATTCTCTATGTACAGTATCATGTCATCTACAAACAGTGACAGTTTTACTACTTCTTTTCCGATTTGGCTTCCTTTTATTTCTTTTTCTTGTCTGATTGCTGTGGCTAAGGCTTCCAAAACTATGTTGAATAATAGTGGTGAGAATGGGCAACCTTGTTTCGTTCCTGATCTTAGTGGAAATGGTTTCAGTTTTTCACCGTTGAGAACAATGCTAGCTGTGGGTTTGTCATATATGGCCCTTATTATGTTGAGATAAGTTCCCTCTATGCCTACTTTCTGGCATGTTTTTATCATAAACAGATGTTGAATTTTATCAAAAGCTTTTTCTGCATCTATTGAGATTATCATATGGTTTTTATCCTTCAGTTTGTTAATATGGTTTATCACATTGACTAATTTGCATATATTGAAGAATCCTTGCATTCCTGGGATCAACCTCACTTGATCATGGTGTATGATCCTTTTAATGTGCTGTTGGATTCTGTTTCCTAGTATTTTGTTGAGGATTTTTGCATCTATGTTCGTCAGTGATATTGACCTGTAGTTTTCTTTTTCTTGTGACATCTTTGCTGCTTTGGGTATCGGGGTGATGGTGGCCTCATAGAATGAGTTTGGGAGTGTTCCTCCCTCTGCTATATTTTGGAAGGATTTGGGAAGAATAGATGTTAGCTCTTCTCTAAATGTTTGATAGAATTCACCTGTGAAGCCATCTGGTCCTGGGCTTTCTTTGTTGGAAGATTTTTAATCACAGTTTCAATTTCAGTGCTTGTAATTGGTCTGTTCATATTTTCTCTTTCTTCCTGGTTCAGTCTCAGAAGGTTGTGCTTTTCTAAGAATTTGTCCATTTCTTCCAGGCTGTCCATTTTATTGCCATAGAGTTGCTTGTAGTAATCTCTCATGATCCTTTGTATTTCTGCAGTGTCAGTTGTTACTTCTTTTTCAATTCTAATTCAAGTGATTTGAGTCTTCTCCCTTTTTTTCTTGATGAGTCTGGCTAATGGTTTATCAGTTTTGCTTATCTTCTCAAAGAACCAGCTTTTAGTTTTATTGATCTTTGCTATCGTTTTCTTCATTTCTTTTTCATTTATTTCTGATCTAATCTTTATGATTTCTTTCCTTCTGCTGACTTTGGGGTTATTTTGTTCTTCTTTCTCTGATTGCTTTAGGTGTAAGGTTAGGTTGTTTATTTGAGATGTTTCTTATTTCTTGAGGTAGGATTGTGTTGCTATAAACTTCCCTCTTAGAGCTGCTTTTGCTGCATCCCATAGGTTTTGCGTCATCATGTTTTCATTATCATTTGTTTCTAGGTATTTTTTGATTTCCTGTTTGATTTCTTCAGTGATCTCTTGGTTATTTAGTTGTGTATTGTTTAGCCTCCATGTGTTTGTATTTTTTACAGACTTTTTCCTGTAATTGATATCTAGTTCCATATTGTTGTGGTCAGAAAGATGCTCAATACAATTTCAGTTTTCTTAAATTTACCAAGACTTGATATGTGACCCAAGATATGATCTATCCTGGACAATGTTCCATGAGCACTTAAGAAGAAAGTGTATTCCGCTGTTTTTGGATGGAATGTCCTGTAAATATCAGTTAAGTCCATCTTGTTTAATGTATCATTTAAAGCTTGTGTTTCCTTATTGATTTTCATTTTGGATGGTCTGTCCATTGGTGAAAGTGGGGTGTTAAAGTCCCCTACTATGATTGTGTTACTGTCGATTTCCCCTTTTATGGCTGTTAACATTTGCCTTATGTATTGAGGTGCTCTTATGTTGGGTGCATAGACATTTACAATTGTTATATCTTCTTCCTGGCTCAATCCCTTGATCGTTATGTAGTGTCCTTCTTTGTCTCTTGTAATAATCTTTATTTTAAAGTCCTATATTGTCTGATATGAGAATTGCTACTCCAGCTTTCTTTTGATTTTCATTTGCATGGAATATCTTTTTTCATCCCCTCCCTTTCAGTCTGTATGTGTCCCTAGGTCTGAAGTGGGTCTCTTGTACACAGCATGTATACAGGAATTGTTTTTGTATCCATTCAACCAGTGTATATCTTTTGGTTGGAGCATTTAATCCATTTACTTCTAAGGTTGTTATCAATATGTATGTTTCTATTACCATTTTCTTAATTGTTCTGAGTTTGTTATTGTAGGTCTTTTCCTTCTGTTGTGTTTCCTGCCTAGAGAAGTTCTCTTAGCATTTGTTGTAAAGCTGGTTTGGTGGTGCTAAATTCTCTTAGCTTTTGCTTGTCTGTAAAGGTTTTAATGTCTCCGTCGAATCTGAATGAGATCCTTGCTGGGTAGAGTAATCTTGGTTGTAGGTTTTTCCCTTTCATCACTTAAAATGTGTCCTGCCACTCCCTTCTTGCTTACAGAGTTTCTGCTGAAAAGTCAGCTGTTAACCTTATTGGAGGTTCCCTTGTGTTTGTTGCTTTTCCCTTGGTGCTTTTAATATTTTTTTCTTGTATTTAATTTTTGATAGTTGGAGTAATATATGTGTCTTAGCATGTTTCTCCTTGATTTTTTCCTGTATGAGACTCTCTGTACTTCCTGGACTTCATTGACTGTTTCCTTTCCCGTATTAGGGATGTTTTCAACTATAATCTCTTCAAATATTTTCTCAGTCCCTTTTTTTTCTCTTCTTCTTCTGGTACCCCTATAATTCGAATGTTGGTGCGTTTGATCTTGTTCCAGAGGTCTCTGAGAGTGTCTTCAATTCTTTTCATTCTTTTTTCTTTATTCTGCTCTGCAGTAGTTATTTCCACTGTTTTATCTTCCAGGTCACTTATCCATTCTTCTGCCTCAGTTATTCTGCTATTGATTCCTTCTAGAGAATTTTTTATTTCATTTATTGTGATGTTCATCATTGTTTGTTTGCTCTTTAGTTCTTCTAGGACCTTGTTAAACGTTTCTTGTAGTTTCTGCCTTGTATTTTCAGGATTTTGGATCATCTTTACTATCATTGCTCTGAAATCTTTTTCATGTAGACTGTCTATTTCCTCTTCTTTTGTTTGGTCTGGTGGATTTTTACCTTGCTCCTTCATCTGCTGTGTGTTTGTTAGTCTTCTCATTTTGCTTAACTTACTGTGTTTGGGGTCTCCTTTTCGCAGGCTGTAGATTTTTAGTTCCCGTTGTTTTTGGTGTCTGCCCCCAGTGGGTAAGTTTGGTTCAGTGGGTTGTGTAGGCTTCCTGCTGGAGGGGACTGGTGCCTGTGTTCTGGTGGATGCAGCTGGATATTGTCTTCCTTGTGGGCAGGTTGCATCTGGTCGTGTGGTTTGGGGTGTCTGTGAATTTACTATGATTTTACACAGCCTCTCTCCTGATGGGTGGGTTTGTGTTCCTGTCTTGGTAGTTGTTTTGCATAATGTGTCCAGCACTGGTCCTTGCTGGTCTTTGAGTGGAGCTGGGTGTTAGCATTGAGATGGAGATCTCTGGGAGATCTTTCACCATTTGATAATTCGTGCAGCCGGGAAGTCTCTCATGGATCAGTGTCCTGAAGTCGGCTCTCCCACCTCAGAGGGTCAGGCGTGACACCCGGCTGGAGCACCAAGACCCTGTCAGCCACACGGCTGAGAAAAAAAGGGAAAGGAAGGAAGGGAGGGAGGGAGGCAGGGAGCGAGGGAGGAAGGAAGGAGGGAAATAATAGAGTTATTAAAATTTTAAAAAATTATTAAAAATAAAAAAGTGCTATAAAAACAGAAAGAAAGAAGAGAGAAACCAAACCAAAAAACAAATCCACCAATGTTAACAAGTGCTAAAAACTATAGAAAAAAAAATGGACAGACAGAACCCTAGGACAGATTGTAAAAGCAAAGCTATTCAGACAAAATCACATAAAGAAGCATACACATACACACTCACAAAAAGAGAAAAAGGAAAAATACATATATACGTTTAACAAAAAAGGGAAGAGAGCAAGCAAATCAATAAACAAATCTACCAATAATAATAAGCTCTAAATACTAAACTAAAATAAACATAAAACCAGAAACAGATGCAGAAAGCAAACCCCAAGTCTGCAGTTACTCTGAAGTCCACCGCCTTAATTTTGGGAAGATTCGTTGTCTATTCAGGTGTTCCACAGATGCAGGGTACATCAAGTTGATTGTGGAGATTTAATCTCCTGCTTCTGAGGCTTCTCGGAGAAATTTCCATTTCTCTTCTTTGTTAGCACAGCTCCTGGGGCTACACTTTGGAATTGGCCCTACTTCTGCATGTAGGTCACCTGAGGGCATCTGTTTCCCGCCCAGACAGGACGGGGTTAAAGTAGCAGCATATTTGGGGGCTGTGGCTCACTCATGATGGCGGGAGGGAGTGGTATGCAATGAGGGGTGAGTCTGCGGCAGCAGAGGCCAGTGTGATGTTGCACCAGCCTGAGGCGCGCTGTGCATTCTCCCGGGGAAGTTGTTCCTGGATCATGGGACCCTGGCAGTGGTGGGCTGCAGAAGCTCCCGGGAGGGGCGGTGTGGATAGTGACCTGTGCTGGCACACAGGCTTCTTGGTGGCTGCAGCAGCAGCCTTAGTGTTTCATGCCTGCCTCTGGTGTCCGCGCTGATATCCGTGGCTCGCACCCATCTTTGGAGCTCGTTTAGGCATTGCTCTGAATACCCCCTCCTCACGCACCCTGAAACAATTGTCTCTTGCCTCTTAGGCAGGTCCAGACTTTTTTCCGGACTCCCTACTGGCTAGCTGTGGCATACTACCCCCGTTCAGGCTGTGTTCACGCAGCCAACCCAAGTCCTCTCCCTGGGATCTGAGCTTGAACGCTGAAGCCTTAGCTCCCAGCCCCTGCCCGCCCCGGCAGCTGAGCAGACAGGCCTCTCAGGCTGGTGAGTGCTGGTCAGCACCCATCCTCTGTGCGGGAGTCTCTCTGCTTTGCCCCCTGCACCCCTGTTGCTGCACTCTCCTTTGTGGCTCTGAAGCTTCCACCCCGCCACCCCCGTCTCTGCTAGTGAAGGGGCTTCCTAGTGTGTGGAAACCTTTCCTCCTGCACAGCTCCCTCCCAGACGTGCAGGTCCTGTCCCTATTCTTTTGTCTCTGTTTTTTCTCTTTTCTTTTGCCCTACCCAGGTACCTGGGGGAATTTCTTGCCTTTTGGGAAGTTTGAGGTCTTCTGCCAGCATTCAGTAGGTGTTTTGTAGGAGTTGTTCCACATGTAGATGTATTTTTGATGTATCTGTTGGGAGGAAGGTGATCACGTCTTACTCCTTAGCCATCATGAATTGCGAGTCCCTTATTTATTTTTGAGTAGTACTGCAGGTGTGATTTATCATTTGTGTGCATTAGGTGCATTGTTAGTCCTTTCATTCCTTGGCTTCCCATTTTTTTCCTCAACCTGATTACATGCTTTGGCATATAAGCACTTTGGACCAATCTATGCCCCTTTATACTCAGATCTTCCCTACCTCCTCCACATACTACTTGGAATTTTAGGGCAGGGTTCAGGAACCTTTTCAGCTCTAATTGAATACCACCCAGCCATCTGAGCAGTGTGTGGTGGTTTCATAACAAGGCCTAAGGCATCCATGAAGGATAAGGAAGACAGAAAGAGAGAAATGTTTAGTGAGTAGAAGGAAAAGGGAGGCTTTCATGGTTAACATATGGGACCACAGCATACCATCTGCTTGCTTATTTGCTTTTTAATGCTCTTTTGATTCTGAGATTCTTAATGCTGTCATTGCCTCCAACAAAGATTTTTAAGATAAACTGTATTATGTAGAGATGTTTTGCAGCCCAGAGGAGGCCAAGAGGATGGATTGGTATTTCTTCTATCCAAGTTACAGCAATTCTCTTTTAGTACTGTAGAATTCTGTGTGAGGTATAGTTTAGTGGTTCTATTGCCACAAGAGACACAGAGATAGAGACAGAGAGAATACTCTTTGCCTTCATTCCTTAAATCCCTACGAATTTTATGCAGTACCTTTTCTTATCATCCTCATACATCATAGGAGTATCACATCATCATTAATCTCTTCTAAGGATTTTAAAAATTTCAGTCTTTTTATTAGTATGTTACACTTAATATGTAATATAAGGATTTAAGGAAAATATAAAACACATTTATTGAAATCATCTGATTTTATAAATGTTTTAATATTGTAAAAAAGTTTACTCATATTCTCTAACCACTACCATCTTGGAAACCACTTAGTTGACAGAGAAATTGGGGTCACAAAAAATTAAATATCAAGTACAAAAAGATATTCTCACTAATCTGTTAGAAATGAAAATAAGCTATTTTAAAATTATAAAATAATTTCAGGGGAGAGTGTGATTTATAAAAATATTATCAATACCTCATTTCTTCAAGAATGCATCTATTATATAGAGTAATGGATAATATATGTGTCAGTCCATCTGGGCTGCTATAACAAAATGCCATAAACTGGGTGGTTCATAGATCGCTGTCTTTTTTTGTAACCTCATATGATGTAAAGGGCAAGAAGGGTCTCTGGGCACTCTTCTAAGGGCACTAATCTCATTCATGAGGGTTCTGCCCTCATGACCTACTCACCTCCTAAAGGCCCTGCCTCCAAATACCATCATCCTGGGGGTTAGAATTCAACATATGAATTTGGTAGGGGGAAACAAACATTCAGACCATAGTAATATGTACTAAATAAACACTTGTTGACTGACTATTAGGTATAAGGTACTGTGCTTAGGCAGCTGGGAATACAAAAATGAATAAAATGTGGGCCTTGCCCTCCTGGAGTTGCTGTGTACTGAAGGAGAAGAATATACAAATAATGATAAAATATATACAACATAAACACCCAAAGGGAGTCACAAATGAAGCTATAGGGGAGTTCCAAGAATTAGGCATTTAGGGAAGGCTTCATGGAGGAGCTAGAGTTTTCCAGTAACTACAGTCTTCAAAAGATTAATGCACTTTTTGCTTAACTTTGATACTTTAAAATTTTCTGAAAAACATTTTTAAAAGTAGAACAATGCTAACAATGCTACCTGAAGCCTTTACTTAAGTTGAGAAGTGTGATTTATACCCTGGAGTATTTCTTTAATTAAAAGACTTTATATTTTAGAGAATTTTTAGGCTTACAGAAAAATTGAGCTGTAAGTATAGAGAGTTCCCTCCTCCCAAAAGCCCCCTCACTAAATTTCTTCTATTACTAACATCTTGCATTAGTGTAGTACATTTTTTACAATTGATGAACCAATTATAAAAAAAATACATTATTCTTATTAACTAAGTTCATAGTGTACATTAGGATTCCATTCTTTGTTTTAGTTATATGGTTTTGGGGAAATGCATAATGTGAGATACCACCACTAAAGTATCATACAGAATAGTTTTACTGCCCTGAAAATCTGAGGCATTCCACCTATTTATCTCTCTCTCGATCCTCTTGCATCCCTGATAACCACTGATCATTTTGCTGTCTCTGTAGTTTTACCTTCTCCAGAATGTCATACAGTTGGAATCATATAGTATGTAGCCCTTTCAGACTGGTTTCTTTTACTTAGGAATATGCATTTCTGGGTCATTTGTGTCTTTCTTTTTATTTAATAGTTCATTTCTTTTTATTGCTGAAAAATATTTCACTATATGGAGGTACCATAGTGTGTTTATCCACTCTCTCTTTGAAAGATATCTTGGTTGCTTCTAAATTTTGGCAGTTATAAACAAAGCTGCAATAAACATTTGTGTACAGGATTTTGTGTGACATAAGTTTTCAGTTCATTTGGATAGTTACCAAGGATTGCAATTGCTAGATTGTATAGTAAGATTATGTTTAATTTTGTGAGAAACTGCCATACTGTCTTCCAAAGTGGCTGTACCATTCTGCATTCCCACTAGCAATGAAGTTTCTGTTCTTCCATATCCTTGTCAACCATTTTAATAGGTGCATAATGGTATCTCATTTTTCTTCTGATTTGAAATTGCCTAGTGACACATGGCATTTTGCATCTTTTCATATGCTTATTGGCATCTGTATATCCTTCTTGGTGAAATGTCTGTCAGGTCTTTTGCTGATTTTTTATTTGGATTGTTGAATTTTAAGAGTTCTCTGCATATTTTGAATACCAGTTCTTTATCAGATAGATGTTTTACAGATATTTTTACTCGATCTGTGGCTTGTATTTTCCTTCTCTTTACAGTGTCTTTCACAGAACAGAAGTTATAAATTTTAATGAAGTCCAACTTATCAGTGTTCATGGATTGTGCCTTTAATGTTGTTATCTCATGTCACTGGCAAACCAAAGGTCACCTAGATTTTCCTTTATGTTATCTTCTAGAAGTTTTATAGTTTTTTGCTTTACATTTAGGTCTGTAATCAATTTGGAGTTAATTTTTTGCAGAAGGTGTAAGTAAGGTCACTGTCTAGATTCTTTCTTCTTTTCTTTTCTTCCCTTCCTTCCTCCCTCCCTCCCTCTCCTCTCTCTCTCTTTCTTTCTTTCTCTCTCTCTCTCTCTCACATTCAGTTATTTCAGCACCATTTTTTGAAAAGACTATCCTTTCCCCACTGGGCTGCCTTTGCTCCTTTGTCAAAGATCAGTTAACTATATTTGTGTGTATTTGTCTATTTCTGGACTCTCTGTTCTATTCCATGGATCTATTTGTCCATTCTTTTCCCAATACCACAGTGTTTTGATTAACTTTATGGTAAGTCTTGATGTCAAATAGTATCAGCCCGTCAACATTGTTTTTGTCTTCAATATTGTGCTGGATATTCTGGATCTTTTGTTTTTCTATATAAAATTTAGAATCACTTTGCCCCTATCTACCAAATTACTAGCTGGGATTTTGATTGGGACTGAATTGAATATATAGATCAAGTTTGACATCTTGACAATATTAAGTCATCCTATCCATGAACATGGACTATCTCTCTGTTCATTTAGTTCTTTGATTTCTTTTATCAAAGTTCTATAGTTTTCCTCATGTAGACCTTGTACATGTTTTGTTATATGTATATATAATTTTTGGTACTAATTTCAATGGTGTTATATGTTTAATTTCAAATTGCATATTGTTCATTGGAGGTATATGGGAAAGTGATTGACTTTTGTATATTAGCTATGTACCTTGCAACCATGTAACATGCAGCCTTGCTAGAGTTGCTTATTAGTTTCAGGAGGTTTTTTATTATTGATTCTTTTGGATTTTCTACATGGATAATCATATCTGCAAAGATGGTTTTATTTCTTCCTTCCCAACATGTATACCTTTTATTTCCTTTTCTTGTCTTATTGCATTAGCTAAGGACTTCCAGTACCATGTTGAACAGGAGCAGTAAGATAGGGTGTCCTTGCCTTGTTCCCAGTCTTAGGGGTAAAAGCATCTAATTTCTCATCATTAAGTATGTTGTTAGCTATAGGTTTTCTTGTAGATGTTTTAATCAAGTTGAGGGAGTTCCCCTCTATTCCTAGTTTGCTTACAGTTTTTTTTTTTTATAATGAATAGATGTTGGATTTTTCAGGTGCTTTTTTTGCATCTATTGATAAAATATCCTATTTTTTCTTTAGCCTGTTGATGTGATCAATTACATTAATTGGTTTTTCAATGTTGGACCAGCCATGCATACCTGGAATAAATTCCACTTTGTCATATTGTATAATTATTTTTATACATTATTAGATTTGATTTGCTAATATTTTGGTGAGAATTTTTGGTCTGTTCATGAGAGATAGTGGTCTATAGTTTTCCTTTCTTGTGGTGTCTTTATCTGGCTTTGGTACTAAGGTAATGCTGGGCTCATAGAATGAGTTAGGAAATGTTCCCTCTATCTCTGTTTTCTGTAAGAGATGGTCTTTACCAATTGTATAAGTACTTTATCCAGTTTTCTATTCTCCTTGTTTTGCCTTGCTAATCAGATCTCCCTTTAGTGCTCTTGTTCTTTCTTTCTCTCCTTCTGATCTTTTAGGGACCAGAGAGGTAATTAAACAAAGAAACAAAATTCCCTTTTACCTCTTCACATATATTAGACCCTTCTGAGCAGCACTAGTTACAGAGCCCTTAATTATCAGAGGCTGCTGTAAAAGAGATTAATTATTGAGAAATTTAGGTATTAAAAGTTCTGAAAGAATTGGGTTCCTCAGATGAGATAGATAATACTTTTATGACCAGGAAGGGAAAAGTCATTTTAAAATCCGGAATTTGAGACCCTCAGCACACTGACCATGTTTTGGCATCATATAGATACAGCATACTTTTGACTGTTCTTTATGGTGATTTTACTTTTTCCTTAACTCTGTTCTTCAATCAGTGTCCCAAATTGTACATTTGCCTGTTAAAATTAAATGAATTCAATTTCCTAATGATATACCAGTTTCTGTGAAAATTAAAGAGTTTAGCAGATTATTTATATATGTGATTTAAACTTTTTCATCTGTGAAAGAAAAAGGTTTTGTGAGAATAAGTCCCTTTATTTCTTTTGTACTTAAATTAATGGGTACAATGCAGTTATAGATGAAACATACCATTTGTCACATGGTTATAATCTAGTAAAAATAACCAGTTTCTCAATTCAGAAAGGAAAGGGGGTATGAAACTTCATATTGAGTCACTTTTTATTGAAATACACTATCATCAAACTTTATTTTTAGACATTTCCAGCCACTAGGGGAGGTAGATGGGATGAGACCTGTGATACGGGCTTTATTTTTAATATACATGCAATAAAATGTACTTTTTTGATATACAGTTCTATAATTTTTAACACATGTGTATATTTGTAAAATTACTGTCACAGTCAGGATGACACAGAAAAGTGCTATTGCCCCAGAAATCTCCTTTGCGTAACCCATTTGTAGATATACCCTCTCCAAGCCCCTAACTGCTAGGTATCATTCATTTGTCCTCTATCACTATAGCTTTGTCATTTTGAGAATACCATATAAATGGAGTCATATCATATATAAACTTTTGAGCTGGCTTCTCTAATTCAACATAATGCCTTTGTCATTCATCCAAGTCATTGACTCTATCAGTTATTCTTTTTTATTAATGAGCAGTATTCCATAGTATGGATGTACTAGAGTTTGTTTATCCATTTACCCACGTATGGACATGTGGTTTCTTTCCACCCTTTGACAGTTATAACTAGAGTTGCTATAAACACACGAGTACAGGTTTTTGTGTGAATCTGAGTTTTCATTTCTCTAGGATAAATACCTAGGAGTGGAATTGCTGGGTCACGGTAAGTGTATTTTTAACTCTATAAGAAACTGCCAAATTATTTTCCAAAGTGGCTGTTTTTGTCTGCCACCACCAATATATGAGAGTTTCAGTTACTTTATTTCTTTTACTACACTTGGTATCATCAGGCATATAGTGGTATCTTGTGGTTTTAATATACTTTGCATGTGCTTTGTTGCCATCCATACATCCACTTTGGTGAAGTTTCTGTTCAAGTGTTTTGTCCATTTTTTATTTGGGCTGTTGTTTCTACTGTTGAGTTTAGTGAGTTATTTATATATTCTGTACGAGACCTTTCTCAGATATATAATTTGCAAATATTTTCTCCCAGTCTGTAGCTTGTTTTTCTTTATCTCATTTTTTTGGGGGGTGGAGGCGCTGCATCAGGTCTTAGTTGCAGCACACAGGCTCTTTGTTGCAGCACGTGGGCTTCTTTCTAGTTGTGGTACATGGGCTCCAGAACACGTGGGCTCTGTAGTTTGTGGCACGCAGGCTCAATAGTTGTGGCGTGTGGGCTTAGTTGCTCCGCGACATGTGGGATAGTAGTTCCCTGACCAGGGATCAAACCCACTTCCTCTGAATTGGAAGGCAAATTCTTAACCACTGGACCACCAGGGAAGTCCTTGTAGCTTGTTTTTTAATTCCCTTAATAGTGTCTTATATAGAATAAAAGTTTTAAATTTTGATATGTTTCAGTTCATTTTTTTTCTTTATGGATTATGCTTTATTATGTCTAAGAACTATTTGCCTAACTCAAGGTCATCAAGATTTTCTCCTATGTTTTCTTCTAAAAGTTATTTTTTTTACCTTTTACATTTAGATCCATGCTCCATTTTGTATTAATTCTTGTATCCAGTTTAAATGAAGGTTCATTGTTTTGTCCAGTTGTTCCTACATGAAGGCTCTCCTCTCCTCATTGAATTTTCTTTGTTTCCTATTGCTGCTGTAACAACTTATAAATTTAATAGCTTAGACAACACAAATTTATTATCTTATATTTCTGAAGGTCAGACGTCCAAAATTAGGTTTCACTGGATCAAAATAAAGGCATTTAGCAGGACTGTGCTGCCTCCAGAGGCTCTTGGGAGAGGATCAATTTCCTTGCCTTTTCCAGCTTTTCCTAGAAGTCACCTGCATTTTTGGCTCAAGGCCCCTTCCTCCATCTTAAAGCCAGCAGCATCTTCAATCTTCTTGATTTTGACTTTTGGCTTCTGTAGTCGTATCTTTTTTCTTTACTTTGACCCTCCTACTTCCCTCTTATAAGGACTCTTTTGATTATATTCAGCCCACCCAGATAATCCAGGATACTCTCCCCAGCTCACATTCTTCAGTTTAATCACATCTGCAAAGTCCGTTTTGCCATGTAAAGTATCATCTTCACAGGTTCTGGATATTACTACATGGAGATGTTTAGGGAGCCATGATTCTCAGATAGATAGATTAGTGGAATGTCATCCTTTTCTGGACTCTGCTCTGTTTCATTGATCTATGTGTCTCTCCATTCATCACCACCACACTGTCTTCATTATTGTAGCTTTATAGTAAGTCTTAAAGACAGGTAGTGTGATTCTTCCAATTTCTTTTTCCAAAATTGTTTGGCTATTCTAGTTTCTTTGCTTTTCCATAGAGTTTTAGAATAATCTTGTCTGTAGCTACAAAGAAGCCAGATGGGATTTTTAGATGGATTTTTATTAAATCTCTAGACCAGTTTGGGGAGAATTGGTGTCCCTATTATGTTGATTCTTGTAGTTGATGAACACAGTATATCTCTCCATTTATTTAGATCTTCTGTGATTTATTTCATATGCATTTGTAGCTTTCAGACACTGTACATCTTTGATTAGATCAGTGGTTCCCAATCAGAGGGGATTTTGCCCTTTAAGGGGACATTTGGCAGTAACTAGAGGCATTTTTATTGGTCACAATTGTGTGGGGCTGGGGAGTGCTACTAGCTTGTGGTCGGTAGAGGTTAGGGACACTACTAAACATCCTAAAGTACACAGAACAGCCCCTCCCATAAGAAAGAATTATCTAAACCAAAATGTCAGTAGTGCTGAAGGTTGAGAAACCCTGGGTTAGATTTAACTTAAGGATTTATTTTTGTGGGGAGGGGTGTTGTAAATTTTTTTAAATTTTGGTTTCCAGTTGTTTATTGCTTGTATATTGTTACATTAATAATTGTTCATTTGTATTGCTTATTATAATATATTGATAATTGTATTGATAATTATTGATATATTTGGAGTTTGGTATACCATTTTATTATCTGCTAGTTGCCTCTTTATTTTGTTGCATTGTTTCATTTTTCCTGCTATCTTTTGCATTATTTGAACAGGTTTTACTATCCCATTTTAATTTATCGTGCCTTTTGGTCGATCTCTTTGTATAATTTTTTAGTAGTTGCTCTAGGAATTACAATATTCATACTTAACTTTTCACAGTCTACGTAGAATCAATAGTTTATCACTTCAAGTAGAATGTAAAAACCTTCCTGCCCTCTAAGTCCCTTTACCTTCCCTCTTTATGTTTACAAGTCATCTTACGTATTACATATACATACATTGAAAACCCCATCAGTCAGTGTTCTACATTTTGCTTTTAACCATCAAACATATTTTAAAGAACTTAAGAGAAGAATATGCTACTATATTTGCATAGATATTTACTATTTCTGTTGCTTTTCCTTCGTTGCTAATATTCCAGGATTCATTCTGCTTCTATTTCCCAAGTGTATGAAGAATTTCCTTTAGCAGTTCTTTTAGAGCAGGTCTGCTGGTGATTAATTCTTATTAGTTTTCTTTAATCTGAGAATGTCTTGATATTCCTTTCATTTCTGAAGGCTAATTTTGCTGGTTATAGGATTCTAGGTTAACAGTTCTTTTCTTTTACCACTTGAAAAATGTTGTGCCACTTCCTGCTAGCTTCCCTGGAAATCTACTGTCTTCAAATTGTTTTTCCCTTATACTTAATATATTATTTGTATCTAGCTCTTTTAAGATTTTTTTCTTTGTCTTTAGCTTTCAGAAATTTAATCATGATGTGTCTTGATGTGGATTTCTTTGAGTTTATATCTATTTGGAGTTGCTTAGCTCCTTGAATTCTTGGGTTTGTCTTTGCCAAAATAGAGGATTTTTTTATTTCTTTGAATACTTTTTCCAGTTTCACACTTCCATTCTTCTGGCGCTCTGAAGAGGAATACTGGATCTTTTGTTATGGTCCCATAGGTTCCTGAGTCTTGTTTACTGTTTTTTTTTTTAAGTCTGTTTTCTCTCTGTTGTTCATATTGAGTACTTTCTATTGTTCTATCTTCAAGTTTACTGATTCTTTCCTTTGTCCTCCCCATTCTGCCATGGATCCCATCCATTCAAGTTTTTTTTTTAACTTCAGCTATATTTTTCAGTTTCAGATTTTTCATTTGTTTCTTCTTTTATGTCCTCTATTTATTTGCTGAGACATTCTATTTTTGTTGATTTAAGCATGTTCATAAATGCTCCTTGAAGCACTTTTATGATAGCTACTCTGAAATTCTTGTCAGATAGTTCTAATGTTTGTGTCTATTTATTGTATTTTCTTATTCAAGCTGATATCTTAGTCATTCTTGGGATGATGAGTGATTTTTGATTGAAACCTGGACATTTGGCGTATTATGTTATGAGACTCTGGATCTTATTTAAATCTTCTGTTTAGCAGGCCTCTTGTGGCACTGCTCCAGTGGGGATGCCTCATTACTGCAAGTGCAGGTGAAAGTCCAGGTTCTTACCTTGGCCTCCATTTGTTCCTAGGGAAAGGGACTCCTTACAACTGCTAGGTGGGGTAGGAGTTCAAGCACCTCAGAAGATAAAAGACAAGCGATGGACTAGGAGAAAATATTTGCAAATCATATAACCAACAAAGGCCTATATCTAGAATATCTATAAAGAATTCCTAAAACTCAACAGCAAAAAACCAATCCAAATGTAAAATGTACAAAAGGCACAAACAGATATTTCATCAGAGAGCACATGAAAAGATGTTCAACATCATTTCTGTTATGGAAACACAAATTAAAACCACAATGAAATATCATTATACACCTATTATTAAAATAGTTTCAAAATTTTAAAAAATAATGATGATACCAAATGTTGGTGAGGATGCAGAGGAACTGGATCACTCATACTTTACTGGTGGGACTATAAAGTGGTATGGCCACTCTGAAAGAGTATAGCAGTTTATTAAAAAGTTCAGTGTAGACTTACCATATGACTTAGCAATTACACTCTTGGGCATTTATCCCAGAGAAATGAAAACTTATGACCACCTTTTATGGTCACCTTTTATGAAAATGTTCATAAAATCTTCATTTATAATAGCCCCAAACTAGAAACAACCAAAATACCCTTCAGGGATGAGTGGTTGAATAAATTCTGTTACATCTATGGAATACTACTCAGCAATAAAAAGAGATGAGCTATTGATATATGCATCATCCTTGATGAAGGAATATAAAGAGGTAGCACAAGGAAGTTCTTTTGTGGTGAGGGGATAGTTCTGTATCTTGATTGTGGTGATGGTTACATGGATCTGAACATGGGATAAAATTGCATGGAACCACAGAGATGACACATAAAACCACACACACACACTAATACACATTTAAAAATGATGAAAACTGAATGAGTTCTGTAGCCTAGTTAACAGTAATGTGCCAATGTACATTTTTGTTTTTGATATGGAACTACAGCTATATAAGATGTCATCATTAGGAGATGCTGGGTGAAGTTATGAGTCTCTGTACTACTTCTGCAACTTCCTGTCAGCTTATAATTATTTCAAAATAAAAAGTTTTTAAAAATTCACAGTTGTCTGAGGTGATTTAAGTCTAGTTCTGCTGAAAGCAGAATATTAGGGAAAACCAATATTTGCCACCCCCCCATCCCCAAAATATCACAACGTCAATGGAACCCACATGTATATACTAATAAAAACATCTGTATATCCTTTCCATTTCTTTGGTGTTTTTCCTTTTCTTTAAAAAATTACTTTTATGGGAAAACTGACAGTAATCAACAATTATCATTACAGGTAGTGCTGTGTTCCTAGTGCTATGCTAACTGCCCTTTTCCTGCCAGTGAAAACACAGGCAGATGACATTCACATTCTTTACATACTTACAAGGATGCTCCCAAATTTGACCAAATGCAAACACATTTTCAAAAAAAAATTGCACAATTTTCCTGGTGATATACATGAGTTTCAGTCAGACTCACTCTGTGGCAAAGATATAATGGGCTGTGTGTTGTGAGAATTGCGTGCTAGCTATAACTATCACTTTTTCTCCCACTCAAGAAAGTGTATTGGAATGCAAGTGAGGGGATTTGGCCTTATATGGAGAACCTGGAATCTCTTCAAAGTTATTTAAATTACTTATGCCATACTTTTCAACTGTAACTGGTTTAAGCATTGCATTTGAGAGTATCCATTTTAGGCTGCAAAAGTAATAAAATAATGTTGTCCCTGCCTTATTAAACTGCTGATGTGGCTATGGTATACAGGAAAAAATTCTGAATTTCAGGAGAGACCTGGATTTTAATCCTAGCTCTGCTGCTTACTGAACAAGTCATTAAACCTCACAGAACCTGAGTTTTCTCAATTATAGGGATAATACCCATTTCATAGACTTATTTCATTCAGCTCTTACCTTTGTGAAAGGTACCTAGCACCATATCTGACTCATATAGCTGTTCACAAAATGTTTGTTTGCTGCAAAAGGTTTCACTCATGAAGGTGTCTTCATGCACCTGAAGACAAAGTGAATGATAAATATATAATAAAAATTATAAATACTGTGGTTTAAACTATAAAAATGAGGGGTTGGAAAATGGAAAGTGCCAAAAGTGCTGCAGGTTTTAGAGAAGGCATCATGATGGGAATGAGATTCAAAGTGGGTTTTGAAGAACAGAGAAGTGGAGGGGTAAATTGGTAGGGAGACCATTTCAAGTAGAAGCGGAAGACTGAGGACATATGATCATATGGGAATCAAAACTGAGAAATTTATACTACTTGAAACCTGCTATTCTATTAGATTATATTTGGGAACTTATAAATCTTAAAGTTTTAAGCAATTTTTTCCATAGTGTTACATTTTAAAAGTATTCCAGCATTTGCTGTCTATTTTAATGATATTGAATATTTGAGTACCTGCTTGGTTGCTAAGACAATTGTATACCTTACTTTGCAATCTTGATTGGTAAGGTTTACATAGCTCCTGTCAGTTGTAGCTAAACTTAGGCTTGTTGATGATAAATTCTTTCTGTTTAATAAAGATAAATGATATAATAGTGGAATATTAACGAGAGCTGGGATTTCAGTATTTTTTTAAGTCTTATAAAATTGTTTTCACATGATATTAATGTATATGAATTTAATTTCTTCAAAGAAAGCTTTGCCAGTCTTACCAACTTGCTATTCCTAAATGATGCTTGGTGTTTGTAATAGTATAACTTTGTAGAAAATGTGAAATGTGAGTGATTGACTAACTTGTCTTGAATATATGAAAGCATTATACTCTTTCTTTCTTTCTTTCTTTCTTTCTTTCTTTCTTTCTTTCTTTCTTTCTTTCTTTCTTTCTTTCTTTCTTTCTTTCTGTGTATTCTCATGGAGAAATAGGTTGGTATTTGAAAGGATAGTTTGATATTCATTGAGGTTTTTTTTCTTAATAATGCTTTATTGGAGTATAATTGCTTTACAATGGTGTGTTAGTTTCTTCTTTATAACACAGTGAATCAGTTATACATATACATATATTCCCATATCTCTTCCCTCTGGCGTCTCGTTCCCTCCCACCCTCCCTATCCCACCCCGCAGGTGGTCACAAACCACGGACCTGATTCCCCTGTGTTATGCGGCTGCTTCCCACTAGCTATCTATTTTACGTTTGGTAGTGTATATATGTCCATGCCACTCTCTCACTTTGTCACAGCTTACCCTTCCCCCTCCCCATATCCTCAAGTCCATTTCTAGTAGGTCTGTGTCTTTATTCCTGTCTTACCCCTCAGTAATTCATGACTTCTTTTTCCCTTAGATTCCATATATATGTTTTAGCATATGGTATTTGTTTTTCTCTTTCTGACTTACTTCACTCTGTATGACAGACTCCAGGTCCATCCACCTCACTGCAAATATCTCAATTTCGTTTCTTTTTATGGCTGAGTAATATTCCATTTGTATATATGTGCCACATCTTCCTTATCCATCATCTGATGATGGACACTTAGGTTGCTTCCATGTCCTGGCTATTGTAAATAGAGCTGCAATGAACATTTTGGTACATGCCACTTTTAGAATTATGGCTTTCTCAGGGTATATGCCCAGTAATGGGATTGCTGGGTCGTGTGGTAGTTATATTTTTAGTTTTTTAAGGAACCTCCATACTGTTCTCCATAGTGGCTGTATCAATTTACATTCCTACCAACAGTGCAAGAGTGTTCCCTTTTCTCCAAACCCTCTCCAGCATTTATTGTTTGTAGATTTTTTGATGATGGCCATTCTGACCAGTGTGAGATGATATCTCATTGCAGTTTTGATTTGCATTTCTCTAATGATTAATGATGTTGAGCATTCTTTCAGGTGTTTTTTGGCAATCTGTATATCTTCTTTGGAGAAATATCTGTTTAGGTCTTCTGCCCATTTTTGGATTGGGTTGTTTGTGTTTTTGATATTGAGCTACATGAGCTGCTTGTAAATTTTGGAGATTAATCCTTTGTCAGTTGTTTCATTTCCAACTATTTGCTCCCGTTCTGAGGGTTGTGTTTTGCTCTTGTTTATCGTTTCCTTTGCTGTGCAAAAGCTTTGAAGTTTCATTAGGTCCCATTTGTTTATTTTTGTTTTTATTTCCATTTCTCTAGGAGGTGGGTCAAAAAGGATCTTGCTGTGATTTATATCATAGAGTGTTCTGCCTATGTTTTCCTCTAAGAGTTTGATAGTATCTGGCCTTATATTTAGGTCTTTAATCCATATTGAGTTTATTTTTGTGTATGATATTAGGGAGTGTTCTAATTTCATACTTTTACATGTACCTGTCCAACTTTCCAAGCACCACTTATTGAAGAGGCTGTCTTTTCTCCACTGTATATTCTTGCCTCCTTTATCAAAGATAAGGTGCCCATATGTGTGTGGGTTTATCTCTGGGCTTTCTATCCTGTTCCATTGATCTATATTTCTGTTTTTGTGCCAGTACCATAGTGTCTTGATTACTGTATCTTTGTAGTATAGTCTGAAGTCAGGGAGCCTGATTCCTCCAGCTCCATTTTTCGTTCTCAAGATTGCTTTAGCTATTCGGGGTCTTTTGTGTTTCCATACAAATTGTGAAATTTTTTGTTCTAGTTCTGTGAAAAATGCCAGTGGTTTGATAGGGATTGCATTGAATATGTAGATTGCTTTGGGTAGTAGAGTCATTTTCAGAATATTGATTCTTCGAATCCAAGAACATCGTATATCTCTCCATCTATTTGTATCATCTTTAATTTCTTTCATCAGTGTCTTACAATTTTCTGCATACAGGTCTTTTGTCTCCTTAGGTAGGTTTACTCCTAGATATTTTATTCTTTTTGTTGCAATGGGAGTGTTTTCTTAATTTCACTTTCAGATTTTTCATCATCAGTGTATATGAATGCCAGAGATTTCTGTGCATGAATTTTGTATCCTTCTACTTTACTGAATTCATTGATTAGCTCTAGTATTTTTCTGGTAGCATCTTTAGGATTCTCTATGTATAGTATCATGTACTGCAAACAGTGGCAGCTTTACTTCTTTTCTGATTTGGATTCCTTTTATTTCTTTTTTTTTTTTTTTTTTTTTGCGGTACGCGGCCTCTCACCGTCGTGGCCTCTCCTGTTGCAGAGCACAGGCTCCGGATGCGCAGGCCCAGCAGCCATGGCCCACGGGCCTAGCCGCTCCGCGGCATGCGGGATCCTCCCAGACCGGGGCACGAACCCGTGTCCCCTGCATCGGCAGGCGGACTCCCAACCACTGCGCCACCAGGGAAGCCCCCTTTTATTTCTTATTCTTGTCTGATTGCCGTGGCTAAAACTTTCAAAACTATGTTAAATAATAGTGGTGAGAGTGGGCAACCTAGTCTTGTTCCTGATCTTAGTGGAAATGCTTTCAGTTTTTCACCATTGAGGAGGATGTTGGCTGTGGGTTTGTCATATCTGGCCTATATTAATGTTGGGGAAAGTTCCCTCTATGCCTACTTTCTGGAGGGTTTTTATCATAAACAGATGTTGAATTTTATCAAAAGCTTTTTCTGCATCTATTGAGATTATCATATGGTTTTTATCCTTCAGTTTGTTAATATGGTTTATCACATTGACTAATTTGCATATATTGAAGAATCCTTGCATTCCTGGGATCAACCTCACTTGATCATGGTGTATGATCCTTTTAATGTGCTGTTGGATTCTGTTTCCTAGTATTTTGTTGAGGATTTTTGCATCTATGTTCGTCAGTGATATTGACCTGTAGTTTTCTTTTTCTTGTGACATCTTTGCTGCTTTGGGTATCGGGGTGATGGTGGCCTCATAGAATGAGTTTGGGAGTGTTCCTCCCTCTGCTATATTTTGGAAGGATTTGGGAAGAATAGATGTTAGCTCTTCTCTAAATGTTTGATAGAATTCACCTGTGAAGCCATCTGGTCCTGGGCTTTCTTTGTTGGAAGATTTTTAATCACGGTTTCAATTTCAGTGCTTGTAATTGGTCTGTTCATATTTTCTCTTTCTTCCTGGTTCAGTCTCTACAGGTTGTGCATTTCTAAGAATTTGTCCATTTCTTCCAGGTTGTCCATTTTATTGGCATAGAGTTGCTTGTAGTAATCTCTCATGATCTTTTGTATTTCTGCAGTGTCAGTTGTTACTTCTCCTTTTTCATTTCTAATTCTGTTGATTTGAGTCTTCTCCCTTTTTTTCTTCATGAGTCTGGCTAATGGTTTATCAACTTTGTGTATCTTCTCAAAGAACCATCTTTTAGTTTTATTAATCTTTGCTATCATTTCCTTCATTTCTTTTTCATTTATTTCTGATCTGATCTTTATGATTTCTTTGCTTCTGCTAACTTTGGGGTTGTTTTGTTCTTTTTTCTCTAATTGCTTTAGGTGCAAGGTTAGGTTGTTTATTTGAGATGTTTCGTTTTTCTTAAGGTAGGATGGTATTGCTCTAAACTTCCCTCTTAGAACTGCTTTTGCTGCACCCCATAAATTTTGGGTCGTCGTGGTTTCATTGTCATTTGTTTCTAGGTATTTTTTGATGTCCACTTTGATTACTTCAGTGATCTCTTGGTTATTAAGTAATGTATTGTTTAGCCTCCATGTGTTTGTATTTTTTACAGATCTTTTCCTGTAATTCATATCTAGTCTCATAATGTTGTGGTCGGAAAAGGTACTTGATACAATTTCAGTTTTCTTAAATTTACCAAGGCTTGGTTTGTGACCCAAGATATGATCTATCCTGGAGAATGTTTCATGAGCACTTCAGAAAAATGTGTATTCTATTGTTTTTGGATGGAATGTCTTATAAATATCAATTAAGTCCATATTGTTTAATGTATCATTTAATGCTTGTGTTTCCTTATTTATTTTCATTTTGAATGATCTGTCCATTGGTGAAAGTGGGGTGTTAAAGTCCACTACTATGATTGCGTTATTGTCGATTTCCCCTTTTATGGCTGTTAGTATTTGCCTTACGTACTTAGGTGCTCCCGTGTTGGGTGCATAAATATTTACAATTGTTATATCTTCTTCTTGGATCGATCCCTTGATCATTATGTAGTGTCCTTCTTTGTCTCTTGTAATAGTCTTTATTTTAAAGTCTGTTTTGTCTGATACGAGAATTGCTACTCCAGCTTTCTTTTGATTTCCATTTGCATGGAATATCTTTCTCCATCCCCTCACTTTCAGTCTGTATGTGTCCCTAGGTCTGAAGTGGGTCTTTTTTAGACATCATATGTATGTGTCTTGTTTCTGTATCCATTCAGCCAGTTTGTGTCTTTTGTGGGAGCATTTAATCCATTTACATTTAAGCTAATTATCGATATGTATGTTCCTATTCCCATTTTCTTAACTGTTTTAGGTTTGTTATTGTAGGTCTTTTCCTTCTCTTGTGTTTCTTGCCTAGAGAAATTCCTTGAGCATTTGTTTTAAAGCTGGTTCGGTGGTGGTGAACTCTCTCAGCTTTTGCCTGCTGTAAAGGTTTTAATTTCTCCATCAAATCTGAATGAGATCCTTGCTGGGTAGAGTAATCCTGGTTGTAGGTTTTTCTCCTTCATCACTTTAAATATGTCCTGCCAGTCCCTTCTGGCTTGCAGAGTTTCTGCTGAAAGATCAGCTGTTAAGCTTATGGGGATTCCCTTGTGTGTTATTTGTTGTTTTTCCCTTGCTGCTTTTAATATGATTTCTTTGTATTTAATTTTTGTTAGTTTGATAAATATGTGTCTTGGCATGTTTCTCCTTGGATTTATCCTATATGGGGCTCTCTGTGCTTCCTGGACTTGATTAGCTATTTCCTTTCCCATATAGGGAAGTTTTCAACTGTAATCTCTTCAAATATTTTCTCAGTCCCTTTCTTTTGCTCTTCTTCTGCTGGGACCACTGTAATTTGAATGTTGGTGCATTTAATGTTGTCCCAGAGGTCTCTGAGACTGTCCTCAGTTCTTTTCATTGTTTTTTCTTTATTCTGCCCTGCAGTAGTTATTTCCACTATTTTATCTTCCAGGTCACTTATCTGTTCTTCTGCCTCAGTTATTCTGCTATTGATCCCTTCTAGAGTGTTTTTAATTTCATTTATTGTGTTGTTCATCGTTGCTTGCTTCCTCTTTAGTTCTTCTACGTCCTTGTTAAATGTTTCTTGCATTTTGTCTATTCTATTTCCAAGATTTTGGATCATCTCTACTATCATTATTCAGAATTCTTTTTCAGGTAGACTGCCTATTTCCTCTTCATTTGTTATGTCTGGTGGGTTTTTACCTTGCTTCTGCATCTGCTGTGTGTTTTTCTGTCTTCTCATTTTGCTTATCTTACTGTGTTTGGGGTCTCCTTTTTGCAGGCTGCATGTTCATAGTTCCTATTGTTTTTGGTGTCTGTCGCCAGTGGCTAAGGTTGGTTCAGTGGGTTGTGTAGGTTTCCTGGTGGAGAGGACTAGTGCCTGTGTTCTGGTGGATGAGGCTGGATCTTGCCTTTCTGGTCGGCACGTCCACATCTGTTGGTGTGTTTTGGGGTGTCTGTGCCCTTATTATGATTTTAGGCAACCTCTCTGCTAATGGGTGGGGTTGTGTTCCTGTTTTGCTAGTTGTTTGGCATAGGGTGTCCAGCACTGTAGCTTGCTCGTCGTTGAGTGAAGCTGGGTCTTGGTATTGAGATGGAGATCTCTGGGAGATTTTCGCCATTTGATATTACGTGGAGCTGGGAGGTCTCTTGTGGAGCAGTGTCCTGAAGTTGGCTCTCCCACCTTAGAGGCACAGCACTGACTCCTCACTGGAGCACCAAGAGCCTTTCATCCACACGGCTCAGAATAAAAGGGAGAAAAAATAGAAAGAGGATAAAATAAAATAAAGTAAGATAAAAGAAAATAATTAAAATAAAAAATAATTATTAGGGAAAATAAGATTTTTTAAGTAAAAAATAAAATATAATGGACGGACAAACCCTAAGACAAATGGTGAAAGCAAAGCTATGCAGACAAAATCTCACACAGAAGCATACACATACACACTTACAAAAAGCGGAAAAGGGAAAGAAAGAATCTATCTTGCTCCCAAAGTCCACCTCCTCATTTTGGGATGATTCCTTGTCTATTCAGGTATTCCGCAGATTCAGGGTACATCAAGTTGATTGTGGAGGAATAATCCGCTGTTCCTGAGGTTGTTGGGAGGATTTCCCTTTCTCTTCTTTGTTTGCACAGCTCCTGGGTTTCACCTTTGGATTTGGCCCCACCTCTGCGTGTAGGTCGCCTGAGGGCGTCTGTTCTTTGCTCGGACAGGACGGGGTTAAAGGAGCAGCTGATTCGGGGGCTCTGGCTCACTCAGGCCTAGGGGAGGGTGGGGTTTGGATGTGGGGCAAGCCTGTGGTGGCAGAGGCCAGCGTGACGTTGCACCAGCCTGAGGCGCACCATGTGTTCTCCCAGGGAAGTTGTCCCTGGATCACGGGACCCTGGCAGTGGCGGGCTGCACAGGCTCCCGGGAGGGGAGGTGTGGAGAGTGACCTGTGCCTGCACACAGGCTACTTGGTGGTGGCAGCAACAACCTTAGCGTCTCATGCCCGTCTCTAGAGTCTGCGCTGAAAGCCGCGGCTTGCGCCAGTCTCTGGAGCTCCTTTAAGCAGTGCTCTTAATCCCCTCTCCTCGCGCACCAGGAAACAAAGAGGGCAGAAAAAGTCTCTTGCCTCTTGGGCAGGTCCAGACTTTTCCCCCCAGACTCCCTCCCGGCTAGCCGTGGTGCACTAACCCCTTCAGGCTGTGTTCACGCCACCAGTCCTCTCCCTGCGCTCTGAACGAAGCCCGAGCCTCAGCTCTCAGCCCCCGCCTGCCCAGGTGGGTGAGCAGACAAGCCTCTCGGGCTGGTGAGTGCTGGTCGGCATCGATCCTCTGTATGGGAATCTCTCCGCTTTGCCCTCCGCACCCCTGTTGCTGCGCTCTCCACCGTGGTTCCAAAGCTTTCCCCCTCTGCCACCTGCACTCTCCACCAGTGAAGGGACTTCCTAGTGTGTGGAAACATTTCCTCCTTCTCACCTCCCTCCTGCTGGTGCAGGTCCCATCCCTATTCTTTTGTCTCTGTTTATTCTTTTTCCTTTTGCCCTACCCAGGTACATGGGGAGTTTCTTGCCTTTTGGGAGGTCTGAGGTCTTCTGCCAGTGTTCAGTGGGTGTTTTATAGGAGCAGTTCCACGTGTAGATGTATTTCTTATGTATCTGTGGGGAGGAAGGTGATCTCCACGTCTTAGTCTTCCGCCATCTTCCTCAACCTCCTGGGTTTTCTTTTGTATGGTGTTGGAGCAAAGGGATTTTTTTCTGGGGCAAATAGATCTATCAGTGTTGGGGTTTTTTTCCCCCTGAATGGTGAATCAGCTACAGATACTTGTAATTTATCTGCTTTTGAGATCCTTTTTTGCTGTATAATTTCAGTTTTACCATTATTTTGGTGAATAAATAATTTTACATATATTTATTGAATACCTGCTATATACAAAGCATTGTACTTATATACACAAATAACTACAGTATAAGGCAGTTTGCTGTAAGTGTTATGAGCTCTGTAGGATTTTAGATAATGGAGAAAGCATTTTTGAGTGGATGATCAGGGGCGATTTCATGGAGGCAGGAGCATTTGACTAATGCACATAGCTTATAAATGAATATTAACATGGCAGTCAGTGTGAGTTAGGAATCCTGAAATGACAGCTCTCCCACTGCCAAAGATTTTATCTTTATAAACTGGGAAAATCATTCCAATACTAGTAAGTGGTTAATATCTAAACATTCCCATAAATACTAATTTAAGGTAAATATTTGTACTTTTATGAATACATAATTTGCATATGATTGATAATTGCTGCTTTTGTTTTTAGGCTATGAATATTGTGGTTCCCTTCATGTTTAAATATGCTGTAGACAGCCTCAACCAGATGTCGGGAAACATGCTGAACCTGAGTGATGCACCAAATACAGTTGCAACCATGGCAACGGCAGTTCTCATTGGCTGTATGTTGGTTCTTTAATCTGTCTACAGGTGTTGACTTTCTTCAAGAGGGTTTCATCATATTTGAGCATATGACCTTTTCACCACAAACACAACTTAGCATTTTGGATGTTTGTTTTATGTGAGATTTTTTGTTTGATGTGTGGTTTTTAAAAAATTCTTTGTATGATATACTTTCCAAAAATTCTGTAATAAAAGTCTCATTTTCTAAGTTCTAGAAAACAATAACATGAAGTAAGACATTAAATTCATAACAACCGCTTCTAATAGTTAGGCTCCTTATAAGGTATTTTTTTAGTAAGGCTAGTTATTTTCTTGCTGCTGTTGTTAGCCATTGAATAGGAAATTGCTACATAATGATATACCTGTATTAATGTGTTATTAAATTATATTCAATAGCCATGACACAAATCTACAATTTGTAAAGAACAGAATATAGTGCTTTGTGTCCCCATGCAGTAGAAAGGATACTTTATGAAACTCAGACCTGAGTTGGGGCATGCTTAGTCAAAGCACTTGGATTTTTCAGGATCTCGATTTTATCATTTGTTATTTGGGGGAATTGAATTAGATCACAAAACCTCAACAGATACTGTACATTTATCCACAATAAGGCCTTATGGGCTGCTGTTACTTGGAAAAATCTTTCAACATTTGGAATCTTATGGGAAAAAATAACAATGAAAAGTTTTCATGGTGGTGGAAAGATTGATACTCAGTAGGCTAGATATTTTCTAGGTTTCTTTTAGTGTAAGTATTCTGTGATATAGTCATTCATTGTACAGACATTTTCTGAGCCCTTGACGTTTTTATACTCCAACGATTCTAATATTTTTACACCCCACTTTTTCTTGATTGTATTGCTAGATGGTGTATCAAGAGCTGGAGCTGCCTTTTTTAATGAAGTTCGAAATGCAGTATTTGGCAAGGTAGCACAAAATTCAATCCGAAGAATAGCCAAAAATGTCTTTCTCCATCTTCACAACCTGGATCTCGCTTTCCACCTGAACAGACAGACAGGAGCTTTGTCAAAGGCTATTGACAGAGGGACAAGGGGTATCAGTTTTGTCCTGAGTGCTTTAGTGTTTAATCTTCTTCCCATCATGTTTGAGGTGACCCTTGTCAGTGGTGTTTTGGTAAGTAAAACATTTTTCATGACAAGCTTTTATCTTACATTCTTGTTAGTAGCTATTTAGTACTTGAAGCTTTTGTACTATTGCATGCTTATGATTTGAAAGCAAAATCCCATGGTGCCAGAAGGGTTATACAGTTTGTTTAATTATTTTTCCACAAGCTTCAAGGGACTGTGTCCAAAGTCTTGATCATGTTATTATTGTAAAGATCTGTTCAGTTCTACACATAGGTCAGTCATTTAGCTAGTGGTTGCAGTTTTTTTGTTAACAGACATTATGGTATATGGCTTTGGACTGGTATGCTCAGATTATCTAGGTTTCTTTCTATTCACCATTTGTAGCATTTTAGGCAATTTCATATTTTATAATTAAAAGTATGCATATAACTTAAAGTTGATTTTCTAAGGTATTTGTTTCCTCACTCAGTTTTTCATATATACAACTTTATACCAACATATTTTTTAATTAAAATCTTTGCGATTTGCTAATGTATATTATAAACTATTTGGCAAGAGCAATGACTGTTTCTCATTTCTTCTTTTGCCTTCTCCAGTATTATAGATGTGGTGCCCAGTTTGCACTGGTGACCCTTGGGACACTTGGTGCATACACAGCATTCACAGTTGCTGTCACACGGTGGAGGTAAGGTATCCCCCAGAGGTCAGTCAAGGTTCAGAAATTAGTTATGCTTCTGTAGCAAACATTCCATGCCTATGCAAATCTTTGTCTTACAGAACTAGATTTAGAATAGAGATGAACAAAGCAGATAATGATGCAGGTAACGCTGCCATAGACTCGCTGCTGAATTATGAAACTGTGAAGGTAATATGTTTAATTTTACTTTCCTCTTCCTTTCACACCACACTAAGGTTTGTTCTGCCATTTAATTGAATAGGTGCTGTAAGTTAGAGCTGCAGATTAGTATAGGATCTCTAGGTATGATGAAATAATTGTACTTTATTGTTTTTCTTTTGTTTAGAAATTGCCCTTTCTACCACATTTTTTGTGTGGCACCATCGGAATTTTACCTTCTGAATTAATTTATAAGTAGTGACAGTATGGTTAGCATCTTGATTCAGAATGCACACTAAGTTCTTGACTCTATCCCTCATACTGCCTAGCATAGTGTTTTTCACTAATTCATTTCATAATTCATTCATAATTCATTTCACTACTTCATTTATCTGTTCATTTTTCCATTTAACAAATATTACTGAATGCCTCTTGTGTGCAAAGCGCTATGCTAAGTCCTGTAATGGGGGAGGGTGGTAAAAACAATGATTACTGTTTGATCCTTGCCTCCCCAGAATTTGCTAAGCACTGGGAGAGTTAAAGTAAAGTATGCAAGTGGCTACATGAGAAAGGTGTAATGTGGTGGGGGCAATGAGAATTGTCAATTCAGAGTCCCAGAGGATCAAGGCAAGGCTTTGTGAAGGAAGTGCCATTGACAGCTTTTTTAGATCTGGGTTTAAATTAACTAGGCATTCAGTAAATGTTTGGGGGATGAATTTTATGGACTTTTCAAATACTGTCCATTGTGGAAAACTGCAGGAGTACCATAGTCCAATATATGGAAAGTCAGTTTTTAAAATGGTGTATGCAGTACAAAATTGTATCCATGAAAAGGATTCTAATCACTTAAGAGATTAAATTCCAATTATAGTTGTATGTAGTTACTATTTTTATGTATTTTGTAGTATTTTAATAATGAAAATTATGAAGCACAAAGATATGATGGATTTTTGAAGACATATGAGACTGCTTCATTGAAAAGTACCTCTACTCTGGCTATGCTGAACTTTGGTCAAAGTGCTATTTTCAGTGTTGGTTTAACAGCCATAATGGTGCTCGCCAGTCAGGGAATTGTGGCAGGTAATGGATATGTGGTTTTCACATTAGTCTATGTTTTACTTAACCTTTATAAAGATTAATGAAATAAATGTGTATATTAGTCTCATAAAGCATATTCAATAAGGTGCTATAACATCCTTGGAGTACTTTCATTTTTGTATCAGAATATGTTTTCTTGATTACATGATGATGTTTTTTTTACTTTCCTTTGTTTAACACTACAAGTTTAGCACTGGTTCTCTCATTGATTGGGATTACTGTTTGTGGGGCTACAACCTGATTCTTTTCGGAGTAACTTTCTTTTTAGCATCTAATATTTCTAATTTCTCTTGTAGACCTGGAAAGAAATGTAATTAATTTAGTATTTAGTCCAAAGGACTAAAATGCAAGCAGTCATATAAAAATTACTAGTAACCTTTTAATTTTTCTATTAGTTGTTCATTGCAAAACATTGCAAAAGTAAATAATATCTGTGCCTCTTTTCTGTAACCTGCTTGCTTAGTTAGGATTTATTCGTTCACTGAGACCTTAATACATGGTTTATCAATTCCCAATCATGATATCCATTTGCTCCAATTTTTTAATTTATACTTTAAAAAACTTCTATTTTACATTACAAGGAACTTTCTTAGGAAGAAAGGAGAGATTTTCAGCCTTCCGTTTCTTTCCTCACTTAAGCCATTCTCTTTTACTTATATATTATGTGTCGTGTATGGGTGGGCTTTTGCCATTCCAGTTAGCATATATCTAGTTCCCTATTTTCCTAAATCATGGATTAAAATGCTTTGGAATTTGAGTAGGCCTAAGAGTTGCTGATTATGTACATTTTGAACTGTATTCCACAGTAGTAAACTGTAAACTTTTCTATCTTAAACTGGAAAGTTCATAACATCTAAATTTTTTTTTTCTACCAACTGCATATTAAGGTACCCTTACTGTTGGAGATTTAGTAATGGTGAATGGACTGCTTTTTCAGCTTTCATTGCCCCTTAACTTTCTGGGAACTGTATACAGAGAAACTAGACAAGCACTTATAGATATGAACACCTTGTTTACTCTACTCAAGGTAGACACCCGAATTAAAGTAAGTAACCTATTTAGTACCTTTTTAAAAGCATATAAGCATCATCTCATTAATGGTATTATTCCGGGGGAATATTTTTACATTACCATATTAGCAAACTAATTTCTCTTTTGCAGGAATTGGGACTATCATGTGTATTAAAAGGCTGTTACAGCTTTTACTTCTGTGTTTAGAAACCTTACAGTATTAGCAAAGAATATTATACCTAGAAGCTAAATTTTGTTAACTTCTATATTTGTACTTGCACCTGATTTACTTTTGCTAATAATGATATAAAATGTGATTGCCTCTCCTCACATTGTCAACCTCCTTTCTCCCCTGCCCACCATCCCTCTTTACCCCCAAAACAAATTTATCAGAAATCAAAGCATTCGGGATTTTTACCCTTAACAGTGAAGAGTGAAAAAACATTTTTAAAAGCATGCTTAGAAGTGGTCTAACTCCACTTATAAACCTCCTCCTTTCCCTTTATTTTCCTTTTTCTCTCTGTGAATTAGAAAATTGCATAGCTGTACTCTAGGAGGTGTGTAAAGTGGCTTTTTCTTTTCTCTTCCCTGCTAGGACAAAGCGATGGCATCTCCCCTTCAGATCACACCACAGACAGCTACGGTGGCCTTTGATAATGTGCATTTTGAATACATTGAGGGACAGAAAGTCCTTAGTGGAATATCTTTTGAAGTTCCTGCAGGAAAGAAAGTGGCCATTGTAGGAGGTAGTGGGTCAGGGTAGGTAATTTAGTTCTTTATAAAATTCTGCATTGTTGATTGCTGACTCCCATTGTAATATTTTTTTATGTGTCATAATAAAATGATGACTGTGGTTTAAAATAGGGGCTCCCTAATGCCAGTTGGAGCTACATAACCTTTCATTGTCTCCTATTTCAGGAAAAGCACAATAGTGAGGCTGTTGTTTCGCTTCTATGAGCCTCAAAAGGGTAACATTTACCTTGCTGGTCAAAATATACAAGATGTGAGCCTGGAAAGCCTTCGGAGGGCAGTGGGAGTGGTACCTCAGGTATTTAAAAAAAGAAAAAACTTATTTGGGGGAAGGTATATTGGGTTGGTGGATCTTTTACTAGAATCATTTGAATCCAGAGAGTCAGTATATGCTAATTAAGTTGGAAGTGTTAGGCCCTACAGGCCATATTCTGTTACCAAAAAGACAAAAAAACATGAATTCAAAAATCTTCATGATGGGAAGATTTTTTTAAGCCTTAGGAAGATAGCATAACATAGAGGAAAGAGCCCCGACTGGAGTCAAATAGAACAGAATTGTAAGCCCAGCTCTAACCCATATACATTGTATGGCCTTGGGCCTGAGTTTCCTCATCTGTAAAATAAGGATACCGTTTTCTTGTAGGACAGAATTATTATGGAGTAGAGATAATATGTGTAAAGTACCAAGTACAATGTCCATCACATAATTGTTCAGTAAATGAAAACTATTATTTTAATTTTGAGCAGTTTTTGGCAGAGTAAATTTATAAAAATTACAAAGCAGTCTGGCTGCCAACTTCAAGTTGCTATGCCTTGTTCCCACAGTACCAAGCACAGTGCCCGACCCATAGTGAGCATTTAACAAGTATTTGCTGAGTGACTTTAGGGGGAAACATAAGTTCAGAGTAAGATCTGAGAAGGTAAGAAGGAGGTAGCCTTACAGGATGTGAGTTTTTCTTATACTGAAAGCCAATAGAGAGACCTGGGAGTTAGTTGCAGCCTAGAATCAGAACCAAATCCCTGGGAGAACTGTAAGAAAAGGATCAGACAGTTCCTTTTATGTAGCTTGTAAAAGGTCATCAAGTGATCTAACACATGCCACTCTGCCCTGTCCTCTCTTTCACTGAGAATCCCAAATTTAGTGTTCATGAGTCACTTAGGGAGATTATCGAAATTCCAACTCTCTTTCACACACCTTGGTTCTGGTTTAGGAGGGCAGTGGGGGCCCCAGAAACCTGCATTTTTGAATATGCCTTCTAGGTGATTTAGGTGATTCATAGACTATATGTTGAAAAACACTGACCTAAACCATATATGAAGTGAACTGAATTCTGGGCTGTTCCTGCTTAGGGCTCAGTGTCCTCATCCATTCTCTTGGGCTGTATAATAATTACCCTCATCGGTTTGAAAAAGAAAATGTTTTATTCACTAAGGAAAAATATACATGGTCAATAAATGAAAGAAAAGATACTCATCCTCATTAGAAGTCTTAGTAATTAAATCAACAATGGGATACCATTTATCACCTATTAAACTGCTGAGGATTTTAAAACTCATAGTATTTAGTTTGGGCAAGGCTGTGTGAAATGGCTAGTCTGTTTTGCTGGAGGAAGCATACAACTTTCCTGATGAACAAATTGGCAGTATGTAGCAAGAGTCTGAAAAATATTTATACCCTTTATTACAGTAATTCTGCCTCTAGGAAGTTTTAGTAAGGAAATAAACAGGGAAGTGAACAGATTTTTCTATGCTAAACAGTTCATTATAGTGTTATTTATACCAGCACAAGTTGGAAACACTATAAAATCCAGTATTAAGTAGATGGTTAAATTATCAGCATAGGATCAAATGTCATACAGTCATTTTTAAATATCATGTTTGTAAAGAGTATTGAGTGTCATAGATAAATGCTCAGATACAAAGTTTGTTGAAAAAGAAGTTACCAAACAAAATGTAATATCTCAGTTTTATAATACTAAATGAATACATTATAACAGAAAAAATATTGGAGAAAATACAGCAACATGTTAATAGTAGTTATTGCTGGATGGTGGGATTATGGATTATTTACTTAATTTTTGTTTTACCTTATATTTTCTATTTCCCTTTTTTTAATATCTTTATTGGAGTATAATTGCTTTACAAGGGTGTGTTACTTTCTGCTGTATCAAAAAGTGAATCAGCTACACATATACATATATCACCATATTTCCTTCCTCTGCGTCTCTCTCGCACCCTCCCTATCCCACCACTCTAGGTGGACACAAACCACCGAGCATATCTCCCTGTGCTATGTGACTGCTTCCCACTAGCTAGCTATTTTACGGTTGGTAGTGTATATATGTCCATGCCACTGTCTCACTTCGTCCCAGCTTACGCTTCCCCCTCCCTGTGTCCTCAAGTCCATTCTCAATGTCTGCATCTTTATTCCTGTCCTGTACCTAGGTTCTTCACAACCTTTTTTTTCTTTTAGATTCCATATATATGTGTTAGCATATGGTATTTGTTTTTCTCTTTCTGACATACTTCACTCTGTATGAACACACTCTAGGTCCATTCACCTCACTACAAATAACTCAATTTCGTTTCCTTTTATGGCTGAGTAATATTCCATTGTATATATGTGCCACATTTCTATGTCCATTCAACATAAGACACTTATGTTGCTTCCATCTCCTGGCTATTATAAATAGAGCTGCAATGAATATTGTGTTCCATGACTCTTTGAATTATGGTTTTCTCAGGGTATATGCCCAATAGGGGGATTGCTGGCTCGTATGGTAGTTCTATTTTTAGTTTCTTAAGGAACCTCCTTACTGTTTTCCATAGTGGCTGTATCAATTTACATTCCCACCAACAGTGCAAGAAGGTTCCCTTTTCTCCACACCCTCTCCAGCATTAATTGTTTGTAGATTTTTTGATGATGGCCATTCTGACTGGTGTGAGGTGATACCTAATTGTAGTTCTGATTTGCATTTCTCTATTGATTAGTGATGTTGAGCATCCTTTCATATGTTTGTTGGCAATCTGTATATCTTCTTTGGAGAGATGTCTGTTTAGGTATTCTGCCCATTTTTGGGTTGGGTTGTTTATTTTTTTTATTTTTTTGATATTGATGTGCATGAGCAGCTTGTATATTCTGGAGATTAATCCTTTGTCCCTTGGTTCATTTGCTAATATTTCTCCCATTCTGAGGGTTTTCTTTTTCATCTTGTTTATGGTTTGCTTTACTGTGCAAAAGCTTTTAAGTTTCATTAGGTCCCATTTGTTTATTTTTGTTTTTAATTCCCTTTCTCTAGGAAGGGGGTCAAAAAGGGTCGTGCTGTGATTTATGTCAAGAGTGTTCTGCCTATGTTTTCCTCTAAGAGTTTTATACTATCTGGCCTTACATTTAGGTCTTTATCCATTTTGAGTTTATCTTTGTGTGCGGTGTTAGGGAGTGTTCTAATTTCATTCTTTTACATGTAGCTGTCCAATTTTCATAGCTCCACTTATTGACAAGACTGTCTTTTCTACATTGTATATTCTTGCCTCCTTTATCAAAGATAAGGTGACCATATGTGTGTGGGTTTATCTCTGAGCTTTCTATCCTGTTCCATTGATCTATATTTCTGGTTTTGTGCCAGTACCATTCTGTCTTGATTATTGTAGCTTCGTAGTATAGTCTGAAGTCAGGGAACCTGATTCATCCACCTACATTTTTCTTCCTCAAGATGGCTTTGGCTATACGGGGTCTTTTGTGTTTCCATGCAAATTGTGAAATTTTTTGATCTAGTTCTGTGAAAAATGCCATTGGTATACAGATTGCATTGAATCTCTAGATTGCTTTTGGTAGTATAGTCATTTTCACAATAATGATTCTTCCAATCCAAGAACATGGTATATCTCTCCATCTATTTGTATCATCTTTAATTTCTTTCATCAGTGTCTTACAGTTTCCTGCATACAGGTCTTTTGTCTCATTACATAGGTTTATTCCTAGGAATTTTATTTGTTTTGTTGCAATGGTAAATGAGAGTGCTTCCTTAATTTCTCTTTCAGATTTTTCATAATTAGTGTATAGGAATGCTAGAGATTTCTGTGCATTAATTTTGTATCCTGCTACTTTACCAAATTTGTTGATTAGCTCTGGTAGTTTTCTGCTAGCATCTTTAGGATTCTCTGTGTATAGTCTGCAAGTAGTGACAGTTTTACTTGTTTTCCGATTTGGATTCCTTTTCTTTCCTTTTCTTGTCTGATTGCTGTGCCTAAGACTTCCAAACATATGTTGAATAATAGTGGTGAGAATGGGGAACCCTGTCTTGTTTCTGTTCTTAGTGGAAATGGTTTCTGTTTTTCACCATTGCGAACAATGTTATCTGTGGGTTTGTCATATATGGCCTTTCTTATGTTTAGGTACATTCCTTCTCTGCCTGCTTTCTGGAGGATTTTTATCATAAATGGTTATTGAACTTTGTAGAAAGCTTTTTCTGCATCTATTGAGATGATTATATGGTTTTTCTCCTTCAGTTTGTTAATATGGTATATCACGTTGATGGATTTGCGTATATTGAAGAATCCTTGCATTCCTGAGATAAATCCCACTTGATCGTGGTGTATGATCCTTTTAATGTGCTGTTGGACTCTATTTGCTAGTATTTTGTTGAGGATTTTTGCATCTATGTTCATCAGTGATATTGTCCTGTAGTTTTCCTTTTTTGTGACATCTTTATCTGGTTTTGGTATCAGGGTATTCGCGACCTCGTAGAATGAGTTTGGGAGTGTTCGTCCCTCTGCTGTATTTTGGAAAACTCTGAGAAGTATAGGTGTTAGCTCTTCTCTAAATGTTTGGTAGAATTCACCTGTGAAGCCATCTGGTCCTGGGCTTTTGTTTGTTAGAAGGTTTTTAATCACAGTTTCAACTTAGTGCTTGTGATTGGTCTGTGTATATTTTCTGTTCCTTCCTGGCTCAGTTTCGGAAAGTTGTGCTTTTCTAGGAATTTGTCCATTTCTTCCAGGTTGTCCATTTTATTGGCATATACTTGATTGTATTAGTCTCTCATGATCCTTTGTGTTTCTGCAGTGTCAGTGGTTACTTCTCCTTTTTCATTTCTAATTCTATTGATTTGAGTCTTCTTTTTTTCTTGATGAATCTGGCTAATGGCTTATCAATTTTGTTTATCTTCTGAAAGAACCAGTTTTTAGTTTTATTGATCTTTGCTATTGTTTCCTTCATTTCTGATCTGATCTTTATGATTTCTTTCCTTCTGCTAACTTTGAGGGGTTTTTGTTCTTCTTTCTTTAATTGCTTTAGGTGTAAGTTTAGGTTGTTGATTTGAGATGTTTCTTGTTTCTTGAGGTAGGATTGTGTTGCTATAAACTTCCCTCTTAGAACTGCTTTTGCTGAATCCCATAGGTTTTGGGTTGTAAAGTTTTCATTGCCATTTGTTTCTAGGTATCTTTTGATTTCCTCTTTGTCTTCTTTAGTGATCTCTTGGTTATTTAGTAGTGTATTGTTTAGGCTCCATGTGTTTGTACTTTTTACCTATTTTTCCTGTAATTGATATCTAGTTCCATAGTGTTATGGTCAGAAAAGATACTTGATACCTTTTCAGTTGTCCTTCATTTACCAAGGCTTGATTTGTGACCCCAGATATGATCTATCCTGGAGAATGTTCCATGAACACTTGAGAAGAAAGTGTATTGTGTTGTTCTTGGATGGAATATCCTACAAATATCAATTAAGTCCATTTGTTTAATGTGTCATTTAAACTTGTGTTTCCTTATTTATTTTCATTTTGGTTGATCTGTCCCTTAGTGGAAGTGTGGTGTTGAAGTCCACTACTATTATTGTGTTACTACTGATTTCCCCTTTTATGGCTGTTAGCATTTGCCTTATGTATTGAGGTGCTCCTATGTTGGGTGCATAGGTATTTGCAATTGTTATATTGACTTCTTGGATTGATGCCTTGATCATTAGGTAGTGTCCTTCTTTGTCTCTTGTAATAGTCTTTATTTTAAAGTCTATTTTGAGAAGACCTTCAGGATGGTGGAAGAGTAAGACGTGGAGATTACCTTACTCCCCACAGGTACATAAGAAATAAATCTACATGTGGAACAACTACTACAGAACACCTTCTGAATGCTGTCAGAAGACTTCACACCTCCCAAAAGGTAAGAAACTCCCCGAGCACCTGGGTAGGGCAAAAGGCAAAAGAAAAAACAGAGACAAAAGAATAGGGACGGGACCTGCACCAGTGGGAGAGAGTTGTGAAGGAGTAAAAGCTTCCACACACTATAAAGCCCCTTCACTCGCGGAAATGGGGGTAGGCTGGGGGGAAGCTTCGGAGCCACGGAGGAGAGCATAGCCACAGGCGTGGAGAGGGCAAAGCAGAGATTCCTGCACAGAGGCTCAGTGCTGACCAGCACTCACCAGCCCAAGAGGTTTGTCTGCTCATCCACCAGGGCTGGTGGGGGCTGGGATCTGAGGCTTGGGCTTCGGAGGTCAAATCTCAGGGAGAGGACAGGGGTTGGCTGTGTGAACACAGTCTGAAGGAGACTAGTTCACCACAGCTAGCTTGGAGGGAGTCGGGCAATAGTCTGGAACTGCCAAAGAGGCAGAAAACTTTTCCTTGCCTTTTTGTTTTGCGGTACGCGAGGAGAAGGGATTAAGAGCACTGCCTAAATGAGCTCCAGAGATGGGTGCAAGCTGAGGCTCTCAGCATGGACCCCAGAGACAGGCATGGGATGCTAAGGCTGCTGCTGCAGTCACCGAGTAGCCTGTGTGCATGCACAGGTTACTGTCCACACCTCCCTTCCCGGGAGCCTGTGCAGCCCGCCACTGCCAGAGTCCTGTGATCCAGGGACAACTTTCCCGGGAGAACACACGGCACGCCTCAGCCTGTTGCAATGTCATACTGGCCTCTGCCGCTGCAGGCTCGCCCCACCTTCGGTACCGCTCTCTCCCCCAGTCTGAGTGAGCCAGAGCCCCATAAACAGCTGCTACTTTGACCCCGTACTGTCTGAGTGAAGAACAGACGCCCTCAGGCGACCTACACGTAAAGGCAGGGGCAAATCCAAAGCTGAACCCCAGTAGCTGTGCGAACAAAGAAGAGAAAGGGAGGCTCCCAGCAGCCTCAGGAGCAGTGGATTAACTCTCCACAGTCAACTTGACGTATCCTGCATCTGTGGAATACCTGAATAGACAACAAATCATTCCAAATTGTGGTAGTGGACGTTGGGAGCAACGATATATATATTTTTTCATTTTTCTCTTTTTGTGAGTGTTTTTGTGTATGCTTCTGTGTGTAATTTTGTCTCTATAACTGCTTTTACCATTTGTCCTAGCGTTCTGTCTGCCCGTTTTCTTTTTTCTTTTTTAAGTATAGTTTTTAATTTTTCTTATTATTGATGGATTTGCTTTTTGTTTTGGTTGCTGTCCTGTGCCTTTCTTTGTTTCCTTTTTGAATTACTTTTTAATTTTTTGACTTATTTATTTATTTTTTTTGCGGTACGCAGGCCTCTCACTGTTGTGGCCTCTCCCGTTGAGGAGCACAGGCTCCAGACACGCAGGCTCAGCGGCCATGGCTCATGGGCCTAGCCGCTCCACAGCATGTGGCATCTTCCCGGACCGGGGCATGAACCTGTGTCCCCTGCATCGGCAGGCCGACTCTCAACCACTGCGCCACAAGGAAGGCCCCTAATTTTTTATTTTTAATAACTATTTTGTATTTTAATAACTATATTTTATTTTATTATTTCTTTTTCTTTCTTTCATTTTTTCTCCTTTTTATTCTGAGCTGTGTGGATGCCAGGATCTTGGTGCTCCAGTAAGGTGTCAGGCCTGTGCCTCTGAGGTGGGAGAGCCGAGTTCAGGACATTGGTCCACCAGGGACCTCCCAGCTCCACATAATATCAAACAACGAAAGCTCTCCCAGAGATCTCCATCTCAGCGCCAGTACCCAGCTACACTCAATGACCAGCAAGCTACATGCTGGATGCGCTATGCCAAACAACTAGCAAGACAGGAACACAAGCCCACCCATTAACAGAGGTGCTGCATAAAATCATAATAAGGTCACAGACACCCCAAAACACACCACCAGATGCAGACCTCCCCACCAGAAAGACAAAATACAGCCTCATCCACCAGAACACAGGCACTAGTCCCCTCCACCAGGAAGCCTACACAATCCACTGAACCAACCTTAGCCACTAGGGGCAGATAGCAGAAAAACTGGGCACTACAGACTTGTAGCCTGCAAAAAGGAGACCCCAAACATAGTAAGTTAAGCAAAATGAGAAGACAAGCAAACGCACAGCAGATGTGAAGGAGTGAGGTAAAAACCCACCAGACCTAACAAATGAAGAGGAAATAGGCAGTCTACCTGAAAAAGAATTCAGAGTAATGATAGTAAAGATGATCCAAAATCTTGGAAATAGAATGGAGAAAGTACCAGAACATTTAAAAAGGACCTAGAAGAACTAAAGAGCAAACAATGATGAACAGCATAATAAATAAAATAAAAAATTCTCTAGAAGGAATCAATAGCAGGATAACTAAGGCAGAAGAACGGATAAATGACCTGGAAGATAAAATAATGGAACTAACTACTGCAGAAGAAAATAAAGATAAAGAATGAAAGGAATTGAGGACAGTCTCAGAGACCTCTTGGACAACATTAAATGCACTAACATTCGAATTATAGGGGTCCTAGAAGAAGAAGAGAAAAAGAAAGGGAGTGAGAAAATATTTGAAGAGATTATAGTTGAAAACTTCCCTAATCTGGGAAAGGAAATAGTTAATCAAGTCCAGGAAGTGCAGAGAGTACCATACAGGATAAATCCAAGGAGAAACACCAAGACACATATTAATCAAACTATCAAAAATTAAATACAAAGAAAAAATATTAAAAGCAGCAAGGGATTAGCAATATATAACATACAAGGGAATCTTATATAGGTTAACAACTGATGTTTCAGCAAAAAGTCTGCAAGCCAGAAGGGAGTGGCGGGACATATTTAAAGTGATGAAAGCGAAAAACCTACACCCAA